>NC_092872.1:235565007-236190007 GCF_028372415.1 Notamacropus eugenii
TATAGCAGTTCTCTTTGTGGTGGCCAAAAACTGGAAGTCAAGGGAATGCCCATCAACTGGGGAATGGCTGAATAATTTATGGTATATGAATGTAATGGAATATTATTGTGCTATAAGAAATGATGAACAGGAAGACTTCAGAGAGGCCTGGAAAGACTTATACGACCTGATGCTGAGTGAAAAGAGCAGAACCAGGAGAACTTTGTGCATAGTAATGACCACAGTGTGTGAGAGTTTTTTCTGGTAGATTTGAAACTTCGTTGCAATGCAAGGACTTAAAAAAAAATTCCCAACAGTTTTTTAAGGCAAAATGCCTTCCACACCCAGAGAAAGAACTATGGAATTCAATCGCAGAATGTAGCAGATCATTTTTTTTGTGTGTATTATGTTTTGGTTTGTTATATGATTTCTCCCATTCATTTTAATTTTTCTACACAGCATGATTATAGTGAAAATGTATTTAATAGGAACGTATGTGTAGAACCTATATAAAACTGTATGCTGTCTCACGGAGGGAGGGGAAAAATAAATCTGAGTTATATGGTGGTGATTATAGAACACTGAAAATAAATAAATGTTAAAAAAATAGTTAAAATTCTTATACAATCTTCTGATCCTTTTAGAGAAAGGCACTCTGAGGGGGAAGAAGGAACCATTACGTGGATATTATTTACTACTATATATGTGGTAAAAAGTATTATTTATTATAGTGTAAAGATCCAGGAAAGCCTAGATCTAATCTTGCCTCTGATACTTTACAAGCTAAACAGAGGGAAATCACTGAAACGTCCAAAGCCTTGGGTTTCCTTACCTGCAAAATGGGAATAAAAATACTTTGAATACCTACCTTGAAAAATCATTGTAAGGCTCAAATGAGGTCATGTATATAATCCATATAATCTGCAAACCTTATAGCACCATAAAAAGACAGCTATTATTTTTATCATTCCTTTCCAACTACAAGCATTTTGAATGGGAGTTTTCATGTACAGAGCAACACTGGAAAATAAACCAAGATCTGCAGATGAGAAATTTTAGTAAGATATCCTTAATGAGGTGAAATATTGTAAGTCCTTTATAACAAAAACTTCATGGATTTTGCAGAGTGCCAGAAATTACCGTGATATTAGTTCCCTCTCTAATCAGTTTTCCCCTCTAATTCTTCAATAATCAAGTTTGCTTGAAACCTACTATCTTAAGAAATACAGTCACATTAACACCCTCCTTTAGGAGCTCTCTAAACAAATCAAGGAGTTATAGTAAGGAGTCAATGAGTTTACTAAATTAAACTCTAGAGTCCAAGATTTACTATTATATTTTAGAAATTCAAGGATCCTGTCTGTTTTAGCTTTCACTGTGTATCACCTAATCTAACCAAGAATAAGAATGATAATGATGTTATACCTAACTGGTCACAGATTTATTCCTTTTCCTGCTTTAGCTCGCTGCAGCCATGAAGTTTGAAACTTAATAAATACCACGTGAGGCTCATAGGTAAAGAAAGTACTTCTAAGCCCTGAGTCAGGCCTTGTGAAAAACACTGACTTCAACAAAAGTATTTATTAAGCATTCTAAAAGTGGAAGTGACAGCCAAAAATGAAACTCCCTGACCTCTAAGAGTTAAGTTCTATTGCAAAAAACATACTTTGTTTGCAAAAGCTTTATGAAATAAATTAAAAGAAATCATTGGACAAGACTCGTTAGGGAATCAGCTTAACTGAAAGACAACTGGGAGCCAGAATGAGAAGGTCTCTCTGTGTATCAGAGGGCCTTGTACCCACAGGGCCCAAATGACTTTACTACCATATAGTGCAGATTCAAGATCTTACGGACTCAATTATTCTTCCACCAGTATTTCTAGCACGTCAGCCACCATCACCACCTAACTACAAAGTGTATACTACACTGCTCTTCAGGAAATACAATCCTATCAAACTGACACCTTGATGACAATGAAAAATAAGCAATAATGATGAAGTATAATCAAACAACTAGCATGTCAGGATTCTGAGATGTGAGCAAGAAGACAGTATTTCATATAATACCAAAATATTTACCTAGGATGCCATATAAAATCTATAGTATTTATCTGCATAATGCTTGAATGTTTATCACTCATTATCCAGAGATAATAGGTTACAAAAACTGCATTAACAGAAAGAAGAAAGCCCAAGCAGGAGAACAATATATACAATGACCACAATAAAGTAAAAGACAGAATTCAGATCTAATTAAAACATTTAATGTTGTTTGTATGTGACTAATATTATTAAAACACTCTTCCTCTTTGAGGTTAAGAAATACTACACGTTAAGTGTAAAATAATTATGTGTTCTTAAAGTCATAATTGCGCTACTGGACAGTTCTGCTTCACTGATTTTTTTTTTAAAAGAAGGCACTACTGAGGGGAAGGGTGTTGTATACCAGGAAGTGATTGCTGTGTTGAAACAAACTTTTAACTAGATCAGAAAAAAAAAATTTTAAACACAAACTCTCATGGTAAAATACCACAAGAGAGGAAGCAGTTAAAGTGACTTTATTAGACTTCAACAAATGGCATCTGTCCATTATTAAGTTGTGGAAAAAAACATCTAGATCCTTGTTAACAGTTATTCATTCAAATTCTCAAATCACACTTAAATGGAGAGCAAAATTACAGAACACACTTCCCAATAAAGCATTGTTACTACATAGTAACAGTAAGTAGATAATTTTAAGCATCATTATTTTAAGAAAATAATTGCAAATGAAGAAATATGTTACTCAATTTTAGGATTTAAAGGATTACACATTTAGAGCTAATTCAAATATTATCTACCTAGTTTAACACCTTAATTTTACAGATTAGAAACCTGAGGGCCAAGGAAATGAAGCAATTTACCCAAGGTTACACAGGTAAGGAGCAGCAAAGCCAGGATTCAAACCCAGGCCCTGACGTTGAAAGCCAGCATTCTTTCCATTGAACACTACTACTAGCGTGAGTCACATCTCACCATGAATTCTCCACTGAACGAAACACACTAGTGCAGCTGCTAAATAGAGACATGCATAAGGGTGACAATAAAGAATAATTAAAGTTAAGGAGCTACGTGAAAGTTGGGCTGGCTCCAGTTATGGCATCATATTAAGAGATTCTCAATGGGAACAGACAGTCAGCTGGTCAATCAATAATAAAGACGCTTCTGATGGAATTACTGAACCTCCTCCCCCACGAAAAAAAAATGTAATTCTTGTTTACTAACTTAAAAACACTGAAACATGTAAGGACAGAACGCATGATTTCAAGGCCTTTATACCAGCTATCCAGTCAGTAATTAAACGTTTTAAGAGATTACTATGTGCTAGGGAAGGAATATTTTTGGATTCCCTCAGATAATTTCCTCATGATATCCTTCTCTTTTATAAAAATACAACTGGTGTGGAAAAGAGGAGTTCCATGTGTGAAACATTCTAGGAGTTGTAACTTCAGGACCTTATTGCTTTAATAATTTCTAATAACTGCCATATGATTTACCTTGCTACTAGAAATAAATAAAAACTTTATATTAGTAATAGTCTCCAATTATTTCTTTTAAAAAAAGAATAATTTCTTTCCAACTTCCTGCCTATCTCATGCAAACAGAGGTTCTAAGGATAAACAACAGGATGAGGAGGGGAAACCAAGTGTCCCAGATAGCCCACAAATTGGAACAACGCTACCTGAATGTGGATTTCTACTTTACTTTTACTGCTGGCGGCTATCTCAGCACTTAATACCAAGTTTCAAAGAAAATCCCCACACAACCAATGGAAAAATCTGAAGCTCTGGCATCAAGTTAGGGGGATCCTATCATGAATATATGTTATTATTACAGTAGGTAGGAAGCCTAGACAATATCAAGAGATTTGACTTGGAGCAGGTTCTTAATCATGCTTGTGTCGTGGACCCCCGTGACAGTCTGGTGAAAATGTATGGACCCATTCTCAGAAAAATGTTTCTAATTGTGTAAAATAAAAATTCAGAGGACCAAAAAGAAAACTAATTCTATTGAAATGCAGTTATCAAAGTATTAAAAAAGTCAGTTCACAAACCCCAGTTTAAAAACCTGTGGCTCTTCTATAGTCTTTAAACATGTGAAAAGATGTAACATGAATAATAGGGAACAGCTATCAATTTGTTCCAATGAGAAAAGGACAAAACTAAACGCAGACTTAAATGGAGGTGAAAGGATTTAAGGAAGACTTTTCTTAAGCTACTTAGTGAATTCTAGAATAAAAAATGTACAGAATCTCCTCCTGCAATTATGAAAGAAAAAGAAGAAAATGATCTCTCTTGGATGTTCAGAATGTTGTCCAACCTGAAACAAAAAAATGAACTTAATGATCTCTCGCAATGCCTTCTAGTTCTATGATTTTAGCTCATTCCTTACAGCTTAAAAAAACCAAAAACCACACAACAAATATATACAGTAAATCATGTGAAGTGCCCCTCTAAGTTATTTAAAATATAATTCAATCAATTTAGTTCAATTTTATCAACCAAGTTTTAAAATACAAAGAAGTATCCAAAAACGAAAAACAAATGAATTATCAAACAAAAAACTATAAAAAAGAAAAAACAAATTATCAAATTCATCATTTTTCCTCCAATTAAAACTAAACAAACCACAATAACTTTTTATCATTCTTTCTACACTTACCTGGTCTTTCTCATGGGGTAGAAGGCTGACAGGAGGAAGGGAAGATGGAAAAGTATTGGAATATTTTGGAGCTCCACTCCCTTCTAAACTACCATAATTTACTCTATATTGAGGTCCGTCTTTCAGTAACCTCCCATTATTCACAGCACGCTTGGCCCCCAGTCGTAATCGCTGCTGAAAGGCAGCATTATTGGTGGTGCTTGTTAAGTCGCTTTGACTTCTAAGATATTTTTCTATGTTCTTCAGGGAGGAGCCATTAGGTTCTTGAAGCCCTTCAATTGCTCTCCTTAAGAGTTTATTCCAGTCCACGTTGCGGAGATCATTGCATGATCCCCTAGACCCCTTGGCAGATTTAGGGAAAGTGCCTGGTTTAACGGATGAAAAACGTCCAGGATTGTCTGGGTCCTTGTAGGAAGCAAGGCCTTTGTTGGTGACTTTGAGAACAGAGCCATCCTGAACACTCAGTTCTAGCTGCTCAGAAACAGTCTTCTTATCCAGTCCATGCGAAGCTGATACTGCATGGCAGATTCTTTCTTCAGAAGGCCTCTGCTTTTGTTTTTTGACTTTCTGTATCGCTTCTAGAATCCACTCTGTATACAGTGGGTTTGCAAGTTTTACCATGGTTGACAAATGCTTTCTTCCAGCCAAGAGTTACCCATAGAGGTTCTTAAATTTTTAACAGTACTTGCAAACGTAGGTATCATTTACCACCAAAAGACTGACAGGATTCCAAACACTGAGAAGCAACATCTTACAAACATCTCTCCTTAGAGATTCGAAAGGTCATGAATAGACAATGTGAAGATTCTTCTTCTTCTTCTTCTTTTTAACCAAATGGAAAGACTGGATTCAAGTTAGGAACATTTTTTTTAATCAGGAAAACAAGACCTTAAAAGGCAAAAAGAAAAGTTTTTCAATAAAGCATAAATTAAAAGCAAAGTAAATCACTTTGTGTTTCCAGGTCTCAGCTTCTTCGTTTATAAGATGGAAGGATAGACTAGATGATCTCTAAGGTTCCTTAAAGCTTAAGTAAAGTTTTGCTCTTACTTACTTCTATTATATTCATGTGTGTTACTATATACTATTAGAAACATCATTAAATGTTGATCCAGCTACCAAACTATCAATAATCATGTCAATATACTTTGAAAGAGGCTTCATAAAAATAAAGAGATAAAATTATCTCTGGTGGTTTTATTGAAATAGGAAAAAAATTTATCTTCAAAACTTTACCTAACTAGAAAGTTCAAAACTTTACACACTTAAAAATTGTAGTGTGATCAGAAGTTAGAGGTGATTCCAAAATACACTCAATCAACTGGAAAATATTTGTTAAACAAATCAGCTTTAAAAAACTCAACTATTAGAATAAACCAAAATATGATTTGTTTTTCCTTAACTGTATAGAACTTTGGCATTGGAGGGGTCACAGGAAGTTACCAAATTCAATCTACTACCCAATAAAGGAATCTCTTCTATCTCTGTCCTTGACAAATGGTCATGAAACCAACATTGAACACTTCCAGTAACAGAGAGCTCACTACTTTGTGAAGCAGCTCACTCTGTGAGAAAATTATGTCAGCATTGAATCTGCGAAACCTTAAGCAAGGTGTGAAAATTGTACCTCCTGTGTGTTACTAACCACCAAAGACTTTGAGCCTTCACTGTAACAAGTGAGACTAAACTTGTCACAAAATAAATATGGACATACTAGAGAACGAGGAATTTTCTCGTATTAAAACACATGCATTTACAAAGAATACATCTTAAAATGTCCCCCGTTGTGCACAGCTCTTAGGTGACTATCTATTTTGCCTACCCCTAATCTAGGCTCTGTTAATGACTATAAAATCCATTCCTAATATAAAGTAAAAACCTGCTACCATATAACCACTGGTGATTAATATTAGCTCTGATCTCTGAGACAGCAAAAAATAAGAATATTCACTTTTTTCACATGGTCAACTTTCAAATATGTGAAGACATTTCTCACAGCCATCTCCTCTCTCTCAAGTCTTTTCTTCTCCAGGTTCAACAACTCCACTTTCTTCAGGGACCCCTCATATTACAACATATAGCTTCCCTCTTCTTAGGCAACTCAAGTTCTGTTCATTCCCCTCTCAAACTACGGTACCTGGAGCTCAACACAATATTCCAAATGGCCTCACCACTATAATTGAACTATTACTTCCCTTGACTGAACCAATGAAAATATTTCTATCAATACAAATTAAATTTGTTTTGTTTTGGCAGACTGGTCATATTATTAGTTAATAATGAACTTGTGGCCAAATAAAAGCCATTGCTATTTTTACATGAATTATTAATACAGGTTTCAATCTCCTATACTTATATAATTGACTTTTAAAATACTCAAGTAAGGTTTGTATTTATCCCTGTGAAATTTCACCTTGACAATTAAGTCCCATTATCCTAACCAGTTGAGATTATACTAAATCTTGATTCTATCAAACATATTAATTATTCTTTATACTTTTGCATCTCATCTGAAGACATAATAAACCTTCCTAAGTTTGTATCCCAGTTTTAGATAAAGACATTACGCTTGAATTTATTTTGTTTAGTAATAAATTTTTCAGTCATTATAATGAATGCATTATAATATGCATATTACAATGTATGCCTGGAGTATCACACACCAATTGTTCTTATATTATCAATAATCTATAAATAGAGAGTTCAAAATACAGTGATTTAGGCAAAAATGTAATCAGAAGTTTAACAGCATCCTACTAATTATTTCATCTTTTATCACATATTCTGCATAAATCACAAACAATTTTTTTTGACTGTACAAAGTAGAACTTCTTAGGAGATAAGGATATGCTCACCAAAAACAGCATCTTAATGTCAAAACACATTAAAACGTGGTTAGGAGCATGTGAATCTTGATATTCCAATCACATAAACAAATGAAAGTGTAATGAAGTAAAAAGGTAATCTGTTAATTGGTAAATTTCCATAAACGTATCCTTACAAATGAAACATCAAATTTTAAATTTTAAAATGTTTTCTGTAGTCTACATTAAAATAATTCCTCATGTTAACTACTAACAAATCTAACTATATCTTTAAAAAGACAGAGTAAAGGAAGATTTACCAGATGCAGTGAAATTCAAAGTACAATAGGTTGTGGTAAAGAAGAAGACTCTCCAGTTCTTCAGACAAATCTGCCCAAAGGGAAAAAAAAAAAAAAAGAAAACTTTAATTTAGCATAAAAATATCCTAACACAACCGAGCAAATATCTATCTTCCACAAGTATACAAAGCAAACAACAGTCATAAGGACCTGTTAGCACATTATTCATTATATCATTATTTCAGGCTTCTTTGGTCCATTTACTCAATTAAAGATTTCAGAAAGTAAGTAAAATAGGAAGATATCTAAAAATCATTTTCTCTATTTTCTATATACTTGCTCCCCTCCTATCCCTGCTATCTTCTGGGAGGAGATGGGGGGGAACACATACAACTGGATAAAAGGTAGAAAGGTCATCAGCAAAACTTCAATTTTTATTCAAGATGCTTTATTTTAAATGCATGTAGTGCTCTCACCAGAGAAACTCAAGGAGTTTTGACAAATAATGTGATAATTAGCTTTCAAGTAGCTTCCTTTATTCTGCCCTATATAAATAATACGTCATCCCAAAGGCTGCTCATACTCAAGCATTTATTATGCCATAAAAATAAGCCACAGCATTTTAATCTAAGAAAAGTGAGTACAAATCTTTTATTCAAAACTACAGCTGTTTATAAATAAAGCACATTCGCACACACCACATTTCAGGAAAAAGTGATTGTTTTCTCAAAAGTACTAAGTAAATGAAATGATTATTGCAAACTATATTTTCGTCCTTTATAAAGCCACCAAGCAACTGCGTAACTCTTACACACACTTTTACTTACATACACACACGTACACACACACGCATACTCTCTCTCTCTTCCTCCTTCTTCACCCCCCCCCACAATTTAATCTCAAAATTAGCTCTCATTTGACACCACCCAACAGAGTTAATTAGGCAAGAGCAGATGTAACTGCAGCTCTCTGCTGCCAGTGGAATTACTGTATTAAAAACATATAAATAGGAGAAAGAAAAACCATTTCTATATAACTCTCAATCACGCGACTGTTTATTAGCCACATTGCTATGTGACCATGAAAAATTTTCAATCTCAGACAAGTTTGTTAATGCAACACAATGTGTTCCTGGATTTCTTTCCACCATCATTAGATGATTTATGATTAGGAAATATAATACAAACTAATTTTAATGTTAGCCTAAGCAACAAATAAGATGGAAAAGTGTCTGCAGTAAAAATGGGGCATAGAATGCAAAGTTGCAAATAAATGAAATTTAGGTGCTTTTTTCTTTTTAGTGTTACTCATTCCTCTGATTCCCTTTGGAATGTTGACAATTTACGTTTCAACTGCGGCTCCAAGTGTTTACAGAACAAAAATATCACTTTAAATCACTTAATTAACAAGCATTTTTAAGAACCTTCTACCCGTCAAGAGCTATGCTATGATAAACAGAAACAAAACAGAACAGATTAGCTAGAAACAGAAGGTGATGAAATAATTCCTGACTTCAAGGAGATTCCATTCTAATGTAAATACATGTACACATTTCTATATACAGGATATATAGTAAAAAAAATTACGAAGCAGTTTGGGAAGGAAGGCACTCCTAATTAAGGCAGAAATTCCTAAGTTGGAGAACATGAACTTTTCTTAAAAAATATTCTGACAACTGTATTTCAATGTAGCTGGCTTTATTTGTAATCTTACATATGTAAAAACATCATGCTAAGATGGGGTTCGTAGTTTTCACCAGTTGACCAGTGAGATCCATGGCCAAAAACAAGGTTACCAGTCCCAGAGCCAGGGAGATGATAAAGGTTTGATGCAGAAAAGGAAGCCTTCCTCAAAGGAAGTCAGGGATTCCAAGAGGCACACAGATGGGGGATGGGGTACCACCAGGGGAAAAAAATGGGGGCAGCAAGTAGAGTGTATGTGGGGAAACAGAAAGAAGGCCAGAGTGTGTGGAAGGTAAGAAAAATGTAAGAAGACTCAAAAGTTAGGGAGGGGGTCAAAAATGTCAAACATTTGATCCTGGAGGTAAAAGGGGAACACCGAGTTCAGGAGTTGGGGTGGGACACTATCAGCCTTGCATTATAGGGAGATCCCTTTGGCAGTAGTGTGAAGGATGGAATGGAGTAGGGAGAACTTGAGGCAAGGAAACCAGAGGAAGCCTTTTCAACAGTCCAAACAAAGGGAGGAAACAAAGGCCTGAATTCTATAGTTCTTTCTAACATGAAATTTTTTAATATTAAGGATGACAATGAAATGACAACACTTTCAAACTTCAGGGTTAAAAAAACCCAAATCACACACACTCTGCATTTTCCAGTTCTAGGTCTTCTTGCATTTGATAGGTTTGGTTAGCACCTTAACTTAAAACGTGAATCAAAAGAGCATCCATGTGTAGGACATTCATACTAATTTTGTGGATTTGTAACAAGCCAAAATAAATTGTATTGTTTTATAAGGTTTTAAAGAAACCCTGTCAAAAGAAAAGACATTTTGCTAATTCTTATTGCAAAATCATATCAATAATTATGTGCTTGCAGCACATTTTTTATGGCTCCAACAATCACTATTTACATCATTTTAATAACCCACTCTAAATAGTTCTATAGAAATGCTTGGCCTAACACTAAGCTTTCATCATGCTAAGTCTTTACATAATCAGCAGAAAAGTTCACCTCAGAAGAAGTTGGCCATAAATTCTACAGGGGATCTCTTCTAAGCTTTTATTGAAAAATCATATCAATGTTTTTAACTTTAGTTATGAGAATGTGGTTACACCCAAAATAGTGGTAAAAAAAATCAAAATTCATTCCAAAAGAGGCTGTTCTTTTCTTATTTTGAGTTTTACTTTCCAGAGATTGTTTCATTTTTGTCTATATCTCGATCACCTCCTATAGAGCCAGGCAGCTTGGTAGATGCTTAGAGAGTGTTTACTTTGTGGTTCAGCTGCTTTTCTTCGTGACCCCATTTGGGGTTTTCTTGGCAAAAATACTTGGGATAGTTTGCCATTTCCTTCTCCAGCTCATTTTACAGATGAGGAAACTGAGGCAAACAGGGTTAAGTGACTTGCCCAGGATTACACAGCTATTAAGTGTCAGGAGAAATCTGAACTCAGAGGAGTCTTCCAGATTCCAAGCCTGACACTCTATCCACTGTACCATGTTGCTGCCCCCAAGTAAATACTAAATGAGAATTATTTCTTACTTTTGTTTTATACTCGTTTGGCCTTTCAAAGTTTGTTATAAATAGTCAAATTAGGATTGACAAAATCTTGTCACAACATCTTTCTAATTTCAGGGAAGCTTCAGAAGGGAAGGTCCCCTCTTCCTTTTTTCAGTCCCTCTGGTACAAGGTTCTGCATGCAATTAAATGCTTGTTGGCAGACAAAAAACAAAACAAAACAAAACTACCTGAATAGTGAACCAGTTAACTTACATATCTTCCCTTACAAGCTACTTCCCCCTAAAAACCTCTGGTCTTAAATAAGACCTGAGAGAAGTAAATTAGAAGATATTAATCAACTAACAAGCATTTCTTGAGCTCCTTCTCAGAGGGAGATAAAAAACCAAGAAATAGTCTCCATCCTCAAAAAGTTGACCATCTGAGACAAAAAAGAAAGATACATGAAACAAATGGAAGAGAGTTAAAGTGAGAGATGGGGAGGGAGAGCAAGAGGTATAGAAGCTACCTAGGAGGCAATCTCCAGATTCCCTTTATTTTCTAAATCACTACTCCAGCACCTTCTGGGAAGTTCAAGACTTCCTATACTGCAGGCTACTAAAGTTATATATTGTTTGAGAAGATCTGCAGAACAAATCAAGAGAGTAAATGGAACTATAATTAGTCACTTTGATTACTTACTCTAGTGGATTTTATTGGTAGAAAATGAAAATTTGTCATTCTTTAAAAAGTTACTTGTGAATTTAAATTATCTATTTTGTCCTCTCTTAATTTGGATGATTAAGAATTGTTAGTAAGACAACATTTAAATGTCAATCACATTATAAAATTTCACAACTGGATAAGGATTCCTTCAATTATTTTAGCTTTTTAAATATGGCATTATTAACAACTTTGGAAATTGTCTTGGTGACATCTTTGTCATTTTAAAAGCCTCATCTTTTATCTACTTGAATTACTTTACATTATCATATGTAATTTTATGAATTGGTTTTTACTTTATGTGAATTGAATTTTGTAGCTCAAGCACACAAAGTAATGTCTATCCTAATGTAGCAATGCTGATCGTAAGAGCAAATACTACTGGTAACAATCTATTAAAATAACCTTTGAGATTTCCAGTTAAACATAGAACGTAAAAGCAAAATCCACCCCACCCCCTCATATTTCCATTAAGGTAAGTGATGGGATAAGGAAACAAGATGGCATTTTTACGCTAAAGTACTATGTTCCAAATTATTTTTTAAAAAAAGTCAAGAATGGTTTTCAATCTCTCTTTACTTGTAAACATACCCCATCCTTAAAAACCTTCACCTGACTATGAATTCCTCAAACTACCTTCCTATGTCACAAACTCATGCCATTTCCTCTCTGCTCACACTCCTTGCATTCTGGCTTCCAACTGCCTCACCCAACTGAAACTGCTCTGCCCAAAAGCCACCAGTGATTTCTTAATTGTCAAATGCAATGAATGTCTTTTCTCAGTTTTCATTCTCAAGCACCCCTCTGCAGCACCTGCCACTGCTGACCAACTTCTATCTCATCCCTGGGTTTTCAAGACACTTCTGGTTCTCCTCCCAGTCCAGCTGCTCTTTCTCAGGTTCCTTTCCTGAACACTGCTTCTTGTCTCACCTCCTTATGTGGATGTACCCCAGAGTGTCATCTCCTTTCCTCCCCTCCTCTACTCCTTGTCCCTCTCTCCCTAATCATTCTCTTTCCTTCTTCCTCCTGTGTCCCCCTCCCCTTGCTGCCAATCAATGAATCAATCAATATCTCTCTCTCCTCTTCTTTCCTTTCCTTCTCCCCTTCTCTCTGCCCAACTCCAATTCCACATCACCTACTTACTGCCTATTGGACACTTCTAACTCAAAGTCAACATGTCTAAAACTGAACTCCTTTATCATCACCCTCAACACTCCTCTTGCTAAATTCTCTTTCCTCATGTGGCCACCCACCCTAATTCAGGTCCTCATAACTTTTCACCTGGCTCTTGCCACAGTCTCCTAATTGGTTTCCCTATCTCTAGTCTCTCTTCCCTCTAATCCCACCCTCCACCCAGTTTCCAAATTGATAGATTCCAAATTGATAGATCTACAGCGTAGATCTATGTCACTCTTCTTCTTAAGAAAGACCAGTGGCTTCCTCTTGCCTCTAGAATCAAATAGAAACTAATCTGTTACTTTTAATTCTCTTCACAAGCAAGTTTCTGGGCTTACTGTACATTGCCCTCCACACACTCTATGGTCTAGCCAAGTTGGACTTTTTGCAGTTTCATCTGCTGTTGCTATTTCTTTGCACAAGCGGCCCCTCATTCTTGGAATGCACGCCATCCTTACCTCACCACACATAATGAATTCTTAACTTTCTTCAGAGTCCAATTCAAATGGCCCATCCACAGAAAGCCTATCTTAATCCCCCATGTGTTACATCTTACATTTAACTTTCTACATACCTGTTGTTACTAGCCAATAGAAAGTAAGTTCCTTGAGTGCAGGGACTGTTTTGTTTTTACCTCAGTGCTGTACATAGTAGCTAACAGTAAGAACTAAAGGCTTCATGAACAGAATAAGGTGGGTGTTATTTGTGACTTAGTATCCTGCAGACCAGGAATCCAAGGCAGGATAACTTACAGAAAAAAGTGTGACACTAACAATGGGAAGATTCCCTCATGAAGTCATGAACTTCTCACGGGAAACACAGCTTAGAAAAGGACTGGCCAAGGATATCGCAGCAACGTGTCTTTGGTGGGAGACTTAACATGTGAACAGGAGAAAAAGAAGTACAACATATAGAAAGATTGCTAAACAAAGACTTTCAAAAGACCTGGGTTCAAGTCTCCACTCTACCACATACATTGCTACAGAGAATTCAAATACACTTCTCTGAATTCCAGGCTTCATATTTGTGTGACCACATTGTACCCTAAGAATCGAATTATATCTGAAAGTAAACTACAGAGCTCTCTATAAATATATAAACTCTCTAGAAAGATGATATTATTATATTTAGGTCACTGAGGCACTGAGCAGGGAGTAGCTGAAAATAAAGGTAGACAGAGTTTGGACCTGATATATGGTAAAAAGCTACTGTCATTTTTTGAGCAGGAGAATGATAGAATGAAAGTGTCCTAAAGCAGCATGAAAAATGTTGTTTTAGGAAGATAAGTCTGCTGGCAAGGGTCTGCAGTATGGACTGGGGAACAGAAAAACTGTAGGCAGGAAAACCAGCCAGTAGTCATCAGTTTCTCAGCAACTCGGCCACAATACATTTTTACATTTAAGAAGCAAATTTAATTCAAAATCTTTTCAGAATAGAGTTTTAAAAAACAGCAACTTTGTCACTGTTCATACTAAAGTTTTTAAAGTCACATGCTAATACAATTTCCTTACCAATTCTAAACCTAAACTACCATGAAAAATACTTGTTAGGATATAATATTATGTAAATTGGGAATTTAATTTTATTGTGAAATGTTTTTTTAATTGACAATTTCCTTATGTCATTAAACCATAATTGGTTCAATCTACTTCAACAAACAAAACCAAACCATCAATAATCTTATAATTTCTATAATTCCTAGCAAAGATGATTTTGGATAGCCTAAATTAAGAGTGATATTCATAAATATACTGGTGATTTTTTTTTTGGACTGTCATTTTATTGATGCAAGGCACTGAGCTCTGTAGATTATGTCCAATTTATCCTGTACATATGGCTGTTTGTACATCGTTGTTTACATGCAATCCTCCCTCATCAGATTGTGAGTTACTGGAATGTAGGGACTGTCTTTTGCCTTCCCTTAGATCCCCAGCACAGAATAGACACTTCAAAAGTTTAATGACAGTCTGACTCCTTCTACCAAAGAAGGTTAGCATCTACTCTGAAAATTTCTAGTTTTAAAGAGTTAGCTGGGGTATTGAGAGGCTCAATGACTTGTCCAGACGAATGTAGCCAGTTTGTGTCCATCATACTTCTGATGATACTCATAAATTAATGATTTACTATTATATAGTGCTTTTACAGATGACACACAAACAATTAATCTTCAAGGAAGATAGTACAAGAATTATTAGCCCATGTTAGAAGGGAGGGCAAATGGGAGAAGGGAGTCACTAGAAATAAACACTTTCGAGAAGGGACAAGGTCAATTGTAGGGGGGAAAATAAAGGGGGATAAGATAGGTAAGAGGGCAATATAATTAGTATTACACAACATGATTACTATGGAAGTCTTTTGCAAAACAACACATATTTAGTCTGTATTGAATTGCTTCCCTTCTCAGTGGGGCTGGGGCGGGGAGGGAAGGAAGAGAAGTTGGAATTCGAAGTATTAGAAATGAATGTTGGGAATTTTTATTGCATATAATTGGGAAATAAGAACTACAGGGATAGGGGTATGGAAATTTATCTTGCCCTGCAAGAACAGAGAGAAGAGGGAGATAAGAGAGGGGTTGGGTGTGATAGAGGGGAGGGTACATTGGGAAGGAGCAACCAGAATGCAAGGTATTAGGAAGCCAGGAGGGAGGGGAGTGATGAGGAGATAAATTGGACATGTTACGAAGTAAGGTAAAAGCAATTATTATTAAAACAATAGACAATTAATTACTGTGAATAAATCAATGACATCTCTAGTTTGGATAAAAGAATTTCAGTCTAAATTTCCTAGAGAAAGGTAACCTTGGGTAAAATTTGGCATTGATGGAAAAGTCAAGGTTTTAATGGTAAATTTGATTTTATGATTGCCATTTAATCAAGAACTAGAACATGTATAGAAAGACATGTAAGCCACTTAAGACTTGCCTCAAAAGATGTTCCTTAGCCAAAGTGAAACTACCATCATATTTGAAACCTGGTTATTGGAACTTGCCATTTTTAGATGCTATGGTTCTATTAAGTGACTGTCCTTCTGAGTCTAACTCCAGATATGGATAGCAAGAGAGGCAATCTGAGCCTCCAATCCATGATGCCAGCCAGTAAGCTGGTGAGATACTGGTATGAACTGCATAGGTGATCTCAAGGGAAGGGTGGGAGAGCGGCTGTTCAGCATGGGCTGAGGCAGGATTCTCCTGACTCAATTTCCCCACAGACACCTGGCAGACTTTAAGCCTGACTGAATGCAAGTGGATAATCTAATCCTGCCTGGAACTGACATGAAGTTGGGAAGATACTGTATCCCTGCAATGTACTTACTGTTGGTGACAATTTCCTATAGTCAAAAGATTTGCAAGCTTAATACCAGATCTATTCAATTATAGATTATGGGTAGGGGAACATCTGAGGTTGTCTAAAATTAAGTTATAAGGCATAGGACTTTAGACCAACAACATTAAATTAGGGTCCTTTAATTCTTGGTAATACTGTGGAGACAATTAGGTCAAGAGCTTGTGAAGTTAGCAACATAAATATTATCTGTGTCTCAACTGGTTAATGTTTAAAAAAAAAAATTCTTTTGTGGTCCATGTTGTAAATGCTTTAAAAAGATGTATCACCTGACCAAACGTTTGAATTGCTTTATCTGTTATAAACTGTGTTAAAAATAAATTTAAAAAAAAAAAAAGAATTGTTAGCCCACTTTTACAGATGAAGAAATTCAAGTTCAGTGAAGTAACTGTCCATTATCAAATAATTCCAATTTAACTGATTTGAACTCAGTTCTCCTGACTCCAACTCCAGTCTTGTTCCACCACTTTCCTTTTTTTGGATTGTTAGTCATATCTGTGTTAAACGTTCACAAGTTTTGGTCTCTAAAATGTAATCATATTTCTATGAATATTTCTACGAATGTGATCTCTTCTAAAATAGTATTTTAGAGACAAGCTGAAACGTCATTTGAAGTCATCAGAACTTTGAAGACTAGGTACACGATTAGAAGGTATGATATTCCTACTAAGCACTTCCACTTGAGAAATAATCAGCTAAATGTAAAGCATATTGTTTTGGGAAGGTGATATTATCTACTCTATCTCATGATTAGCTAATACTTGACAATTAAACAAAAGAACCATGATAAACCAACTTCTAAATTTTTAAAAAGATGATTCTGAAAACATTTATCATTTCTAATTTGTGACTAGTTGTGGTTTTCAATATAATATCTTCAGAAATAAAGAAAAAATAAATTAGGTTTCTCTAAGAGTTGAGAAGAAAAAAGATAATACCATTCATAGTATATGATCTTATCAGCTATTAGGATTAAAATGCCTAATTTCCTTATTTGTATTTAGGATACCACCGCCCTTCCAATGATCCAACTTCACAGCCTCTTCCATCTCCTTCACATTCTCAAGTCTTCCATCTCCTTTACCATCCCACATCCAATCAACTGCCAAGTCTACCTCCACATTTCCCTCTTTCCATTCATGCATATGCCTCCCCATTTTAGACCCTTATCATCTCTCACCATGATGATTCCAACAGCCTCCTACTGCTGTCCTTGTCTGTTCTAATCCATTTTCACCTTCACTTCTTACAATCTCTAAAGACTGCCTCAGCTCAGAGGCCCCCTCCAAGATACTCAAAACCTCTTTTGTTTCCCAACTTGTTGGTGTTCTCTTCTTTCTGAAACTATCTTTCAATTATTTTTGGTTCATGTGGTATACTGAAAGCCCAGCAGAATCTTGAGTCCTTTGGTAAACAGGCAGCTTAATATAGCAGAAAGAATACGGGGTCTGTAGTTAGAACACCTGTCTTCAATTCCTGATTCAGACACTTACCACCTGTGAGATCTTAGAGAAGTCACTAAATATTTCTGGGTCTCAGTTTTCTCATCTGTAGAATGAGAGACTGAACTAAGTGAATTCTAAAGGGCTATTCCAGCTTGGTATGCAGTGAACAGTGTTAAGCTTGGAGTTAGGAAGACTCCTCTTTCTTGAGTTCAAACCTAGCCCCAGACACTCACTAGCTGTGTGACCCTGGGCAAGTCACTTAACCCTATTTACGTCAGTTCCTCCTCTGTAAAATGAGGTGGAGAAGGAAATGGCAAACCACTCCAGCATCTTTGCCAAGAAAACCCTAAATGGGGTCATAAAGAGTTGAATATGACTGAAACAACTGAACAACAAATTCCAGCTTTAGACTTATGATCCTAAGAATCCAGAGTAGGTTTTAAAAAAATCTTTTCATTCCCAGAACTTAGAATAGTACCTTGCACCTAATAGGTGCTTTATAAATGCTCATTAAATTTACTGAATTATAATTCATACCAGAAACAAGGCTACAAAATTATCATTGGTGCATATATTGAGCAAGATTTTTTAAAAATCTGATGCAAACTTCAAAAGAAATCAAATGAATGAGAAGACAACCACAGGTGAGCTGCAAAGTATGCTTTTCTTTTTAAAAGAATTCCTTTTAACATAGCCCATCATCATCTAAAAGGCAAAAGCAGACAACATCTGGCTCTTTCAGGGCTAAAGAAAAATAAGAATTGAGGAAAGAGAATAGAGAGAAGAAAAGTAAAAATAGTCCCTGCGTAGGGTCTCGGGAGACATTACTGATCCCCCTTGCTGCTAGTGACTCCTCAACAAATTTATCTTATGATTAGTTTGTATATATATTTCACGTTAACCTATGTGTGTAAATATCGTTTCACATGATGGGATGGAAGCTCCTTGGAGCAAAAACTGTTTCAGTGATATCTCTGTGTGCCCCAGGGTCAGGCATGATGACACATAGTAGGGACTTGCTTCCTGATTCATTGGCTGTTCACAATTACACATGTAATTGTGAATTGTGTAATTGTAGCAAACTGTGTTTGCAGCAAGATGACTACTATTAGAAGATAAACCACTTGAAAGCTTTTACAGAAATGCAGACTTTAAAAACAATTCATACTTCCCTTACACTATCATTTACTGCTTTTTAAGCAGACTAGTTATTTATAGGTTTGGTCATCAACTCTTCACTTCAGACAGGTTTCACAAGATTATTTTTCTCTTGCCAAAAAAAGGACAATTAGGAAAAAAAAACCCTTATTGCACGATGGTCTTGGACTTATCACAGTAGTCCCAAAAAGTTTCCTAAAACAGCTGCAAGAGAAGCACACCCACCAGATATAGGTGACAGTTTTGGAAATGTATCCATGGGAAGAGGAAATTTCCCCTTACTGAATATGCACTATCTCTCCAACTCTGCCCCTCCGTGAGGAACACCTCCAGAACACCTTTCACCTCCCTGTGTGTGAATTAGGTAACTTCAAAGGGAGGAACACTGACAAATCTGCTCCCTGAAACACAAATTCTGGTTTATTAGCAAAAATTCTTGTCCCTGACCATATTAATAATATTCTTCTCATTTTTTAATGAACAAAGACATTAACTTCTTCTTTAAAATATGAAAATGCTGCCCCCTTTCCCCTAGAAGAATTATATAGGACATAAGCGAGAAAGAAGTTCCTTTAAGAGAGCTATTAATCTAATTCTCCACCCCCAATGCTGTAACACAATCAGCCATGATCAGTCCACCTCCAGCTCTTGTCATAAGGTCTTCAATTTCAAGTTGATAAATGTTTTGGAGGCAAATCATCAAGCCCACCTCTCTTCACTTCACCAGTGACAAGGACTGAAGCCCAGAGAAACTAAGCAACTTGTCCAATATCCCACAGCAAATGAGTGTCTGGGGCATACTTCAAACCCAGGTCTTCTTCACTGTAACTAAATTCAGTGTACAGTTCACTAAACTGTGCTGCCTGTAGCTCACGTCCTCTAGGTTCATGATCCCCCACAGTTACCCTCATATGTTTGTCTTCAGTTGTCCACTTACTCACCAATCATCTCATCCCCATATACAAACTTCAAGACACACTTTTATTTTCTACGACTCACCTACCTGTAGCAACTACACAGCAAAACTCCATTCCCACCATTCTATCTTTCTAGCCTAATCTAGGATTACTCCTTTCTATGATCCTGCACAACTGGACTGGTCAATGGCTCTGAGACACACTGCCCCTTCTCCATCCTCCGTGATGGTGAACCCCACACCTGGAATGATCTCAGTATATCGTCACCTGGTGAATTTTTACCATCTTCTAAGATCCAGATCAAATATCACCTGTTCTTACATAAGGCCTTTCCCACTCGAATGCCTCTCTTTACCCCACTTCAGAAAGTATCTTTCCACTCCTTTTGGCTTATGCCTCTCTTGCACAATTAACACGTTCCATTTTACATCATTTGTGTCTAGGCTATATCTCCCTGCCCCCAATACATACAGGCACAGAACTTTGTCATGATGCTCTAAGCCCATTAAGGGCCATATTGCATATCTCGCTATAGAGACCAACACAAGACTCTCTACACATAGGAGGTATGTCATAAATGTTGTCTTCTCCAATCTAATCACCAATGCTCCATTTTTCCTCAAGTCATATGCATGAGAAGCAAGACTAAATAGTGGTTAGAGTGTTGTTGGACTTTGAGTCTGGAAGACCCAGATTCAAAGGCTACTTCCCTTGCTAGATATGGATTTACTTATTTACATGTTATCTCCCTCATTTGAATGCCCTCCTCCCTTGCAGCAGCAACTGTTTCATGCTCATCCTGATATCCTCGGTGCTTGGCACTGTGTTTTTCACATAAGTGCTTAATAAATGTGTGTTGATGGACTCTGTGACTCTGGGCTATTCTCTTGGTCTCTCTCAACTTCGGGTCTCTCCTCTGTGAAGTAAGGATAATGAAAACTACAGCGCTTGTATCACAAGATATCAGTGGTAAGAATCAAATGAGAAAGTGTATAAAGTATTTTATAAGCCTTAAGGTACAATATATTTATGAACTATTATTATTACCATCAAAACCCAAGACCTTAGTGCAACTGCTTCATTTTACAGATGGGGAAATTCAGGCCAGAGAAACGAAGGGATTGAGGCCCTGGGTCACAGAGTGGGTCAGTGTCTAAGGCAGGATTTAGATCTCCAGCTTCCTGATTTGAAGTCCGGCCTTCCGTCCACTACACCAAGCTGCAGAATTCATCCTTCTTTATCCTATTCATAAAAATCATATTCTCCCAATTCTTACCCTTAGTTCTCCACAGAACTAAATCATACCTAGTAGCTGGATTACCTATCTTGTTTCTCTTCCAGGATGCAAATATCAATTTTTCCTGCTTTGAAATCTCTCATTTTTTCACCAAGATACACTCAGTCTGTCAACTACCTGTACATATTTTTTGGGGAAAACATATTGAATGTAAAACACACACACACACACACACACACACACACAGAGTGTAGAAGAGTGGAAGGAGTCTTATCCCACCCTGGGGCAAACCAGAGGAAGAAATTACAACTGAAGAAATTATAACTCAGTAACCTGAAGTGACTTTTGCAAAATCAAACAAGCTAGTCAATGGGATACTCAAAGACCCTAGGCATTTCCCACATTGCCTCCTCAACTATTTCTCTAGGCACACAGTGCCTAGGAACTTCACAAATGTTTGTTAATATCCCTCAAAACTAACTTCTATGTCTCCCTATGTTACCAGTTCCAATCAAGAAACTTTTTCAATGTAGAAATACTTCATGTGCCCTAACCCATCCCATCTAAACCACACCCTCAACCCAGGACAACTTGCACTGCCCCACCAGACTCTCCTATTCCAATAGAGACTCATCTTTTTGGTATGTCCCTCCTCTGCTCCATAGTTTCATCATCACAAGAATTAATAATAAGTTACCTTTACAATAGCATTCACTTGACGATATAAGTTCACAAGTCAAGTACTACTATCTTTTATTTTAGACAAGAAAACTAAAGCTGGGGGATGGGGGAAAAATTAAGAAGAAGGACCTAGATTCTAATTCCAGCCACTTATTAGCTGTGTGACCCTGGGCAAGTTACTTAAATTCTCTGAGCCCCAGTTTCCTTGGTTATAGAAAGAAGGTATCTAAGACCTGTCCCTTCTAGATCTTTGATCTAGGACCTGCTCCAGGTCTGACCTTAGTAAGCACCTACTTAGGCTAGAGGGCTGGTGATTCTCAGACAAAAATGAAACAGTCCCTGACTTCAAGGACTTTACAGTCTAACTAGGGAGACAAAATTGTCAGTGGCTGGATATCCATTCCCATTCTGAGTTATTTCCACCTAGGGTTCCAGAAGCATTCTTTCCCTCAGTTCCCGCATGCCATCGTTCTTAACTGTAGGCAGCTAGCTAGGAGGCAGCCGTGGGGCAGAGTGTCTGTCCCCTGCCTAGATCCTACTTGGTGGCTGTGTGACCCTGGATATACGTCCCTCTACTTAGCTCAGTCTCCATCTCTTCACTTGTATAGTGGGAATAGTAACACCTTCCTCAACAGGGTGGTTGTGAGGACCAAATGAGATGGTACATGAAAAGCGTTTAGCAAACCTTAATGCACTAAACGAATACTAGGGCTATAGCTATTGCCATTTAACATTATTATTGCCACCCTGCCGCCCACCAGAATCTGGAATGCATCCAGTTACCTCGCCTGCACCAGTCCCTCCCCACCATTTGTCTTTAAATCCTCTCCAATATTTCCCCACACAGCCCTGGGGTAACCTGGCTAGAAACGAACTGATAGAGAAATAATAAAAACCTCTCACATGCCACCCCTCCCCACACACATTCGTAGCCCCCACTCCCCGTTTTCAGCTCCCGCGGAGCTTCCCCCAAACACCCCATCACGCTCCTCTTCAAAAAAACCCTCCCAGGCCAGCAGCTCCAGCCTCCCGGATTCGAGAACCCCGCCCCCTTACTCTCGCCCCGCCCCTGCGAGGCTCACGCCCCGCCCTTGAGGCTCGTGCAAGAGGGCGGGGCCTCTCCCTCCCCGATCCTCCCGCCCCCTACCGTCACGCTCAGGGACAGCCTGACCTCAAGCGGCCCCGCGGTGACCCTCGCGCAGGGGCCTGTGGGAGGGGCATCGCGCGCCCTCTCCCTACCCCCCCAGTCTCCTCCCCCTGGGGGCGCGCTGGAGTGGGGGGCGGGTGACAGACCTGGGCGCCTGCTGCCGCCGCCACCACCACGCCTGCCGGGGGCGCTGCCCCCGCCTGAGGAAGAAGCCGCGGCTGCTGCCTGAGGGAAGTGGCACTGCCGCCGCCACCGCTGCCGACGCCGCCAGGGGTAGGAGCTAAGCCGCCGCCATTTTGTGTCCCCCTGTTGTTGTCGTTGACATGAATCCGACATGACACTGATTACAGCCCAATGGAGTCTCATTAAACCCGCGCCACCGCCCCGCCCCGTGGACGCTCCATTGGACAATACCATTGACTCCCGAGGCCACCCGTTGGCCTAAGTGTCTGTCCATCACCCGCCCACTAAACAACCTGCAGCCCATTGGGGCAGGCTCCTGCCGGTCATCTGCTCTCCGCATAGGCACGCCCTTCGACCCATCGTCCTCCCCCTTGGGTACCGCCCCCAGGGAGGATCCGCTGCCACCACCAATCAGCAGCACGCTTGGGCCACTCTTCCCCGCACCTATTGGCCGAACCTCTCTCTTTTGCCCAGCCACTGCACCACCTCCGCCTCCATCTCCCCGCCCCCTCTAACGCCAGAAACAGATTAGGCCATTTCTTAGGAGGAGTGCTTGACCTTATTGGCTGCTGGAGACGTCAATCACCGTCACCTCCACCAACACCTCCCCATTCCCCCTACACCCTACCCCCTCCAGCTCGCCTACAATCCCCCTAGCCCGCAGCTAAAGTTTGTGTGAGAGCTGATCGCTGGCGGCGGCCGCAGGATTTAGGGGTGGGGGCGGGCGCGCGCGCGCGGGCGGGCGGGGACGAGAAGTTAAAATTCGAGGTTCTCGGGCGCCAGCTTCTGCGGTGGAACGCGCGGACGGGCGTGCCTTCCGGAGCGCTCCAACCCGCCCCCTTCCACACTCGCCACCCGCCCCCCCTTCAGTCCCCCCTCCGGTCTTGGGCGATCACTCGCCCGCCTCTGGGCTCGCATCCTTTCCCCCCACACACCCTCCGAGCTGCTCTCCCCGGGCTTGGTGCTGGCGGAGCGATGTCACTACCCTCTCTACGTCCCCTCCCGAGGGGGCGCGCCCCCCTACCCCTCCGGGCGTGCACCTCCAGCTCGGCACTCGCCCGTGTCTGCAAGCACGTGCAATCTCCATCGCGGGCTCTAGCCACCCCAGCCCCCAGCTGACCTCGTCTCCGGCCCCGGCCAATCGCTCGCTGCCCTTTGTTGCTGTAGCCGGGTCTCCCTGCTTCCTTCCTCAGCCTCCGCCTCGTCCTTTACCAGCCGCCCGGGTCCGCAGCGCTGCACTCCCCCCACCCGGGACCCGCCGCCTCCTCCTCCTCCTCCTCCTCTTTTTCCTCCTCCTCCTCCTGCTCCTCCTGCTCCTCGGCTTCGGGCTGCAGCGCACAGAGCCCGAGGCAGCGCCGCCCAGCCCCTCTCCCCCCCGCCCGGCCGGGCTGGGGGCGCAGCCCGGACCCCGCCCGCCCCGCTCCCCGTCCCCGCCCGCCCCGGGGTACCTGCGGCCGCTCCTCCCCGCCCCGGGGGCTCCGCTCACTCCTGCGCCTCGGGGAGCTGGGACGGCCTGCGGGGGGAGGGGAAGGAGGGAGGGCAGGAGAGGGAGGGTGACTGGTGCCCGCGGGAGGATGCGGACACCCGGAGCCACCGAGAGAGAGGTGAACGTGCTGGTCGGCCGGGCCAGGGCTGTGACAGACGCCGTCCCCACCCACCCCCAGCGGCCCTCGCGCCCAAAACTTCGGAGGGGGGAGCTGCTGGCATTTGGGGGCGCCGGGGGAGCTGGGGCTCCGGGTCTGCTTTGACAGGCGGGGGAGGGAGCAATGACATGTAGCAACTGCGGAAAGGGCGCCCCGGCGGCATCTCCTGCGGGGGGGGTTGTGGGGGGGCGGTGCAAATTAATCTGGGGCTGGAAGGAGACACCCCCACCCATCCAACTCACACGCCCCCAACTCCAACCCAAGGACTCTGGCCCTGTTATTCTTGGGATTGTTAGAGGCTGGGGAGCCCCTCTCCCCTTCCTGCCCCACCTCCGCTCCAGATGCTCTCAGTTTGGAATGAGCTTTACCGAAGGGGCACCGTTGAGGGGGAAAGGCTGATCTGACTGGGCTTGGGGTGAACTGTGCAGCTGTGGGGCCCCTTTTATGCCCCTCGCTCTCTTTCCAATCCGGAACCTGCAAAGAGGTCGGTTAAGAAGTCGAGGTTTGCTATGGTCCCCTTCACATAAACTTGAAGCCCTGCACACAATGAAGGGAATAAGGTGTTCTGTGACAACTGGGAAAAGGTCATTTTCACATCCCACTGTATCCACAATACTTCCCTCTCCTTCCTAGCCCGCGTTTCCTATGCGGAGAACTTCATTCCGGCACTGATTTTTCCCAGGTGCTCTCAGGAATGGGATTGCCCCTGAGAGGGGGAAACACGAAAATCAGGAAGGATTTTCTCCCCCTCAAAAAAAAATGTCTTTTACAGAAGTTTGGTCAAGTCGTGAGTAAGCATCATCAGGATAGGGTTAGTGAAAAGGGGTGTGGGGGGAGTTACGAAAGGTTATGTAGATGGAATGCCACCTGTTGATTGAAGACCGAAGTTGAAGCTCGGATGTAATGGTGAATCTCGAGTCGGTGTGGTAGTCTAGATCTTTTGGACGAGATAGTGAGGAAAATGCCGCAGATCTCTAGTTGACCTGTCTTAAGTTTTATGTCCGGAAAAAGCTCACAAATTCTGTTAGCGAAGAAACTTGATTGTTTTCTCAATTCATGACCAAACTGTCTTTATTAAGTACCTATAGTATTATGGGGCTTCATAGAGTATAAGAAGCTTAATCTCAACTCTCAAACCCTCAGGAGAGGGAGAGAAAAGCACGGCATTATCAAAGGCAGAGTACAAACTACATACACTATTTACCTTTTAAAAAGTTTTATTTTTAATATGCTATTTCTTCCATACTACCAAGCAAGATGAGAAAGGTGTTACAAAGGAGAGGAAAAAATCGTAGTAAGAGTGAGAAGAGGGAGGGTGTGTAGAAAGAGGGAGGAGGTGGTGTAAGAGCTGTAATACTATACTCAATGTTGTCACAATTTCCATTATAAACCTCTCCCCCCCTTCCTTTTATAGGCAGTTTATTACTTGGTTACTGGTTAAAAAAAAAAACCCAACTCTTTAGATTGAAACTTGGTACTCAAGGGCTGTCTGGAAAGCAAAACATTGTGGAAAAGCTTAACAATCTGCTTGACTACTTTTGAGTTACCTGAGTGATGAAAACAAATAGGTTTGATGCCCTCAGATGTTTACCCCTAACTCCTTTTATATTTCATATCTCTAGTATTTTGCTTACAGTTAAGTGTTATGAGCTATTAGTTCATAACTCCAGGTAGTTCATTTAGATATTTCCAAGACAAAGGTATTTACAAGGTTGTTGGGAGGTTTTTTCATAGCACAGGTGCTAGAATCTTTAATATTAGGAGAGGTCACCAAAGTAAACTTACAACCCTAACTCTAACCCTGACTGAATTGCCTTCCTCAACATTATATTTCTTTCCTCTCTCTGTTCTGTTTTTTGGATGCAGTTTACTTTGTGAATTATCCCTCTCCCTCTCCCCCTCCCCCCGCCCATCCCAGACTGAATTTTATTTTTCAATAAAACTAAAGAATATTTTAATTAAAAACTGATAAATCCTAATATCTGTAAATTTCGAGCTAAAATATGTTAAAGAAGCAACCGAAAACAAAAACCAAATCCAAGTTTAGGATATTTTTATCCATTGAATTGCAGGGATCTATGAGCATCTAACAGCCCTTATCACTAATGAATTATCTGCATGGATTCTTAGTGCGCATCAGGAGCAAATAGACCCCTTAGAGAAAATGGACCGTATTAGCATAAATGTACTCTTCATCTAGACATGAGCATAGGGTGACTCTTTTCACCTGGATTTATGTTTCCTCTGTTTGTTACAATGTTCTTCCATCAGGGGTATGGCAAGGAAAAAGAATGTTACTTTGTCACAAACTCAGCATTAGTTGCCCTTTAAAAATGGCTCCACTGGCTCAGCAGATAAGTAGGATAAGAAAAGAAATTTAAGAGACATTCAGTATGCTGTCACTTTATTTTGTAAGGCCCCTCGCTTATCAGCTGTATCTCAGCTTTTTTTTTGCTGAGCTGAACAACGTAATTACAAAGTTAGCATATGAAACTTCAAAATAAAAAGCTAAAATATGGTTCAAGACCCGCAAGTTCTCTACAGTCCTCCCTCTGCCCCTCCCCCTCAGATTGAGACCAGAAGTCTATTCTGTTTTGAGCCTGCTCCCTTTGTATTCTTGATGTCAGGTCTATAACTTGGGTTATTCAGCTCACTCAATGAAAAATTTCTGTTTCTATTCTGATATCTTACTTTGGTATAAAAATGACCCCTAGGTTCTTAAAGGCCAGTGTTGTGCAAGTTCTGGTGTATTCTACCAACTTGAAAAGTCTGATTTTAGATTCAAGGACGATTGTTATTCAAGCTAAATTCAAATCTACTTGTTAGCAGATTGGGGCGGGATGATGGCTTCTTTGGCCACAGTAACCATCAAAGTCCATCTTAATCACACTGGAGTTGCAGTCTGTGGAGCAAGTACCCACAGCAACAAAATCAAGGGGCCCTGAAGTAAGCTGTCATCTGGCTCTCGGTGTGTTATATTGGTACCAGAGACCTGAGTAGTAAACAGAATGCATTGAAGAAAATGAAGTAGTCTCCTAAGGAAATGGTGATGACTTGATCTTTTCTGTTTAGATCTGTTTGCTTTGGGGGTGTGTTAGGCAAACAACCATCTGATAAATATTGTAGCATTAACAAATCCATAGTTTGCCATCTCCCTGAATAGAAAGTCTGTCTCTAGAGTGGCCAAACTGTTGTTGTTTTTTCTTTGTTCTCGAAGAGAACCAAAATGACATCACAAGCTGGGGCTGATCATACCAGTTCCAACTCAGAAGACTCTATCACAGGTTGGGCACAAATTGTCTATATGTACCCTTTAAAAAGCCAAATTGGTGTTTAAAAATGCTTAGAACAGTGTCATGCTAGAGGGCACAATATTTGATGATGTTCAACTAGTTATTTAAAGGAGTTTTGTCCAGATCTCCTGTGCAAGTTCCAATACTGAATTTCATATTTTTAATCACAAGGCTAATTCTGTAACAGGTCAAAATGATATGCTTAGTTAATTCTGTCAGGTAGCAGAGTCACCAAAATGAGTGGCCATTCCAGTCAACTCAAGGGGAAAAGTTATTCAACCTTATAATTTTATTGAACTGACCAATTGATAATAATCATAGCAGTATTTACATATAGCACTTTAAGGTTTGCCAAGTCTTTTTTATATGCTATTTCATTTGATTCTTACAATCAACCTTGACAAGTAAGTACTGTTATTATCTCCATTTTACAGATGAGGAAACTGAGAAAGATTAAGTAACTTGACCAGGATGACAGAAGTATCTGAGATAATTTAAAGTCTCTCTGACTCCAGGTGCTGCACTCAATCTTTTGTACCATCTAGCTGCCTTATCATTCAATCAATATGATGAATTTGTAACTTTTTCTAGATAAAGGATGTATTAGACCTCCCCCCTTTCTGGTATCTAAAGAAAAATTCATTGGCAGCAGGTGGGAGAAACTACTCATGTCTAACCAAAGGGGATGGGAGGAGGATATGAATCTGAAAACTAGTTAGGAATTGTCTATACCTCTAGAAAAACTTTTCTTTCTTTTTTTTTTTTTTGAGGGTTGCAGAAGCTTGTTTGGCATAGGACAATTCAATCATAAGAAACTATGGGCAACTAGTCTTTGGTACTAGATTAAACTGTCTCTGAGAAAACATGAGCATCTGCCTATTATATTGACAGTTCACTCTCTTCTGTAGTAAGAAGGGGTAGGCTGCCTATTTCATGTTAGTCCATCACTATTAAATTTCTTAAACAAAGTACACACACACACACTGCCCTGCTTTGAGAGATGGGGGTCCACAGATTCAGAACATTACAGATGACATCAGAATTTGTTTTTGATGTGTTCGTTTTGATGATTTTCTCTTTTAAAAAAACACCACAAAACTTTGCTATAAGAGATCGCTCTCTCAGAAGGGGGGGAAGAATATACAGAAAAATCTAGGTGATGTTAAAAACAAAATAAATAAAAATCTATTTAAAAAATTGTTTTCATTATATCTAACCTGATTTCCTCTTGTTTGGTCCTCAGTGGAAATATATGTGAATGCATGTATGTATGTGCACAGTGTGTATACACACACATAAAAACACTTCAAATATCTGTGAACTTATCAAAGTTGATGCTCTCTCCACCAGTGAATATTCCTATCCTCAATGTCTTAAACACTCTGAATTAATTACTGCGCTATTTCATTAGTTCTGTGATCCATGTGGATGCTCCTTCCACCAATACATTTCCTTCTCATCATCTGGTCCTTTGTTGACCTCTTATATCTCCCCCAAAAGCAATTCCCATAGTGTGGTCCATAGACCCTTGTCTCTCTTCCTAAAACCCTTTCAGGAAGTCTGTAGGGTCAAAACAGTTTTCATCATAATACTACGATGTTATTTGTGTATTAAAACAGTCCTCCCTTTTCCAGCTACATATTTGTGTGAGGCCAGATTTTCTTCATATACTTCAATCAAAACAACATATCACAACAGATTGAATGCAGAAGCAGATATGAGAATCCAGCTGTCTTCTATTAAGGCAGACATTAAAGAGTTTTGTGAAAATATGTAAAATAGTGCTACTTCTCACTAACTTCTTTGTTTAGGAAAATCTCATAAAAATATGTTATTTACATGCTAATATATATCAATTTATTATTGATGTTTTGAATGAACAGGTATTTTAAAATTTATCTATTTTAATATCTAATATGGAAAATATTGATAGACATAGTTTGTATAAACAAAAGCTGTAAGGAAGTCCTGAGACCAAAAAATTAGAGAACTGTTATTTCACAAGACTTCTACTCATTCCACATACTGAGGAACTTCTTCACTGGAAAGTACTAACAAGTTGCAAAGGGTAGCCAGAAATGGCAGTGGAGGAAAAGCAAAAATTACTAAAGAGAAGGAAGGCTGATTACAAAGAAACTTAAATAAGTTATTAATAAGTGATAATTTTTAGAAATTATATTTAGTAAAACAAGTTTTAATTTCTTTTAAACTTATTTAATCCTCTCCCTTTAAAAAATTACACAAGTATTAATGTATCATGAGATGCATTATCACAATACATTTGTAGCTCCTTGATCATAGGAGAATACATAGGCAGCCCATCTTTTTCTAGTCATATGACTCACTGGTATCTTCAGTGCCATTTTGTACACAAAAATTCATTGCTGACAACGTGCTGCAGTTGTATATGTCTCATGCACCTCCATTGCCCTGTAAGTGAACTTGCCATTTTGATTCCTCAGAGACCATAATAGTCCATGATTGCAGCCAGCTAGAATTACTAAAAGAATGTCAGTGTTAAAGGGATAGGCTTTTGTTTTTTAGGAATAGAGGCAATATAAGATGCAGAGGGTTCATTTGTTGGCACAACTCAGGATGTGTAGTGGATGGAAAGTCTTCCATACTTGACCTTACTTACCACCTCTGCTCCTTTCTGGGCATGCAACCCTGGGCAAGTCACAGTCTCTCAGTGCTGCAGAGCACTCTAAAACTCGATATTGCAAAGTGAATGGTGACCTGCATTAGGGGAGGGAGTTCCTTATCAGGTGCTCCCAATACTAATGAAGTAATAGGTCTGATTCTCTTTCCCCTCGAAGGGAAAAAAAAACAGGGTCATTGAAAATTCTGCACCATTTCCCAAATACAATCCAACCTACTCACTTCCTCCAGTCCTGATATCTGCTCATTGATTGTAGGATATCTCTCCAAGATGACCAGCTCTATGGAATCCCTCTCCAGGTGCAAACCATACTCTGGCCAGTAGACATTCTCCACTCATTCCGTTTGTGCTGTGTCGATAGGTTCTTTTAAGAGAGTCACTCATTTAGTAAGCATTTATTAAGGGCTTACTATAGTAATAGATAATATTTACTTAGTGCTTTAAATGCTTTACATGTTACTTCATTTGGTATACACAATAACCCTGTGCTGGAGGTGCTATTATTATCCCCATTTTAGAGATGAAACTACATCTGAGAGGATTGCTTGTACCCTTAAGTGCAAGACTTTTCATTTATCCCTGTTGAATTTCATGTTTTTACATTTAGCACAATGCTCTAGTTTGACAAGATCTTTTGGATCCTGCTTCTGTGTTGGATCCTTTATGCTACCTATCCCTCCCAGCATGGTGTGATCTGCAAATCTGATCACCTTTATTGAAGTCATTGAGTAAAAATATTCAATGTGCAGAGCCTGATGTGCTGCAATGGAACTGACACTGAACCATTCACAACTCCTCCTTAATTCTGACTATTCAACCTTTCTGAATCCACATGACTAGATTATTGTCTAATCATATTGATCCTATGTTTGGCATTCAGAGCCATGCATAACCTATGCCCAAATCCCACCCCACCTTCTTCTTATACCTTATACTCCCCTACATACACTTTGATCCAGTGATACTGGCCTCTGCTCTTCCTCAAAAAGACATTCCATCTCTAGATTTGGGGGATTTTGCTAGTTGCTCCCCTATACCTAGAATTCTCCCCCTCTTCATCTCCACTTCCCTTCAAGTCCCAGATAAAATCCTATCTTCTATAGGAATCCTTTCTCAGTCCCTCTTAATTCTAGTGCCTTCCCTCAGTTGATTATCCTGTATATAGCTTGTTTGTATGTTGTCTCCCTTATTACGTTGTGAGCTCCTTTGAAGGCAGGGACTGTCTTTTGCCTCTTTGTATGTCTAGTACTTAGCATAGTGCCTGACATAAATGTTTATTGACTATTGACTGATTGATAGTCACATCTGCCCCTTTTTTGGTAGTAATAAGTGTAGATTTTTAATTGATATCTTCTACTCTCATTTTTTAAAAGAAGTGAATCCTAAATGTCCCCAAACCTTTTCAACTCCATTGAGCCTCCTCTGGGTATTTGATTAGGTTTAACTCCTTTTTCCATTTTAGTTTTCTCATTGTTTTAATGAGAAGTTTTAAAAGTCATAGGATCATAAAGCTAGAAGGGGCATAGGGGAAGGGAATAAACATTTTAATGGTTCCTACCATGTGTCAAGCACTTTAACAAATGTTATCTCAACTGATCCTCACAACTACCTTGCAAGGTAGGTACTGTTATCCCATTTTATAGATGAGGTCTCTGAGGCTGAGAGAGATTAAGTGACTTGCCCAGGATCTCACAGGTAGTAAGTGGCTGAGGCCACATTTGAACCTAGGTCTTACTGATCCCAGGTCCATTTTTCTATCTACTGTACCACTCACCTGCCTAAGACACAAGAAGCCATCTAGCCTTTCATTTTCAGGATGAGGAAACTGAGGCTTAGAGTGGTTAAGTGACATGTCCAAGGTTACACAGGTAGTATGTAACAAAGGCAAGATTTAAATAGGTCCTTTAGTTCCATATCCAGTGATTTTTCTCTTTTACTGTAGACTATGCTTATGACTGGGTAGCTAGTATTCATTTGCAATTTTTAGATATCACTGTTGAGCTATGCAAAATTTTAGCTTGTTTACAAGTTGTTAAGTGTGTGCTCTGTGTGTATGTGTGTGTGCATGCACACGCACATGAACATACTTTGTAGTTGGAAAGATAATGTGGAAATAATTTGGTACATACAAGATATGTATAGTAAAAGAAGGCAATTTTTGGGAAGGCTAGAGATATTTTGGTAAAAGCAATTATATTTACATCTTTTTCGTAAGTACTATAGCTGAATTTGCCCATGACTTGAGTTCTAATTCTAGGAAATGTTAGACTTTAGGACTTGGGGATATTATGTAAATTTGCCATCAACATTAGCTCTAGTTCCCTCTTCCTTTACTTTTTTTTTTAACACTAACCATAGCAATACTGTGCATCACTCATGAAGAAAAGAATGAGCCTGAAAATGAGTGGGGATAAATTTCTCCAAGCAAATAAAAGCTACTATAATCTGGGAACTGTACATGCATCTAAGAATCTAGCTAGAACCCTGCTGGGTTTTTCACCTGAAAAGAGAGGAGAATGAAAGCCAGGCCATTTGAACATCTCAACTTGACCTTGTTAGCTTCCAAGTAATTAACTCTCCCTTGATTATGAGCTGACTTTTTTTTTTCTAGGTTCAAGTTTCCTTCTGCTATTTCCTTTGGGCATATCGAGTTGTCAGTTCTTAAGAGGAGAGAGTTCTGCCCACAGTCCAAACAAATCCTGTTTCCCAACTGCTAAACCCTATTCCCTCATCCTGGAGAAATTATCAAACTGGAATTTGTTTCTGAAGAAGAGGATGTTGCATTTACTTCTTTCTCCAGACCAGACCACAAGCAGATCTCCTTATGGATGCCCCGCTATAGGTTGCATCTGCCTCCCTTCAACAACTTGGATAATAATAGGAGAAGTTTCATGCTCTGCAGGGTGAATGGATGGCAACAGGATAGTGAAGGACTGTGGTCATAATTGTTGCCCTTGATCAGTTTCACTAGGATCTGGCCCTGGTGAGCACCACAACCCACTTATTTAACTTTAGAGTCATTTAAGGAAAAGTCAGATCCTGAGGAAAGGTAGGGAAGGTGGGGGTTGGGTTTGACTGACAATCTACATGTCAGTTTATGTGTATATTGGGCTCATGGCCAGTCACTTTTGAGTATAACTGAATTTGGCCTTCCCAGGCTTGTTGATAGGGCAGTCAGGCAGCTGCTAAGTAAGTTTAAAAGCTGCAGAAGCTGCCAGCCATGGGCCCAGCTCCACAGAAGATGAGTTTGTAAAGAGGGAGACAAAATAAGCCATGTAATTGAAGCACATGCCCTCTGCCCTTTCCTCCTCCCAAAGCAGCCAGTGCATATTCATTCAGTATCAACACAGCTCTTGCTATAAAGACAACTAGATGGGCTGAGCTGCCATTCATGGGTGACCAGCGTGAGGAATAAAGTGGTGCAAAACTGCTTGTCTTTATATCTCAAACCAACCCATCAGAAAGTCTGCCATGGAGCTGAAAGTAGCACCCAGGAGGCCCCATCTACTGGCCAGAAAACACAGCTATTTGATGGTCAAACAGAAGGTGCTGCATATCCTCTCCAGGGAGGTACCTGGAAAAATTGGTGAAAGTAGTGATCTTAAACAAGATTTTTTAATCCCAGTGTTAAAAGGTATTTGAAGGTAATTGTCATAAACAGGACTTTGTATCTCAGACTGTTCAAGGAGAGAGAGCAGCCCAGTGAGACCACCAAGCCAAGTCTCCAAAGAGCTCTCTGCCACTGGCAGGTGCAAAGCAGCCAGCCCACCAGTATACCAAGAAGAAATGCATCCTGGCCTACAGAAGCCTTTCATTTAGTTTGTACTCAAATTATTATTATTTTTAAATGTTCCAAATCTCTCAGCTGATCTCACTGCTGAACTCGACCAACCCTGTTGCTGTTCTGTGTGCCTTTCCCACACAGGCCCCAGTCCCTTGCCATCCTGATACATTACGCCTTTGTTATTCTGTATCCCACAGTGCCAGCTTAGTCAGTCAGTTGTCACAATCACGCTGGTGCTGTAGGATACAAAATAACTAAGAAAAACATATCGAAAAGGTTGGGGGTGGGGAGGTGTAGGCTATTGGACTGGTGGGGGTGGGGGTGGGAAGGAGCAGGCCAATTTTTGTGCAAACAGTAGCACCAGCTGCATCTTGCAAGTTGCTAAATTAGCCAGGCTGTTGTTTTTCTTTTAATTTTTGTGTGAATTCGAGAATAGGTCATGGATGTCTTGGCAGACTGTGAATGAGGCCCTTTATGAAAGAATTCACCTTGCAGAAGGGCTGCTGTCAGGCACACAAAACTCTCCCAATGAATTAGGCTTTTACAGAAGGTCCCTTCTCATTTTTTCCCTCCCTGATGCCCTGGTTAATCATACTAGAGTTTCCTTTCTACCTCCTAGCCTGCTTCAGTCACCCTACAAATGAGTTTGCAAAATGTCCAGTACTTGAGACCACCATTTTCCCTTGTTTAAATATCTGTTCTATTGAGAGCTGCCAACACCCTTATAGGGCAGGGCTTGGGCTCCTTCTGTATCACTACCACCAAGGTGTTGCTGTTGAATATGGTGGAGTGCAACTGGAAACTTCATTTCCGAGAGAGATGGCTGGCACCTCTGCATAGCTGTCGGGCTCCCTGGCAGGTATAAACTGACACCAAGAATCTGGCAGGATTCCCATAGGACCCTGCACTCATTCCAGCTGACAGACAAGAGCCTCCAAAATACAGTACTACCATTTCCCCCTCTAAGATGGGATTAAATCTCACAGAAAAATAACCTTGGAAGGGGGGGAAACTAGAAAGTCCTCAGAGTGAACAGTAGGACATTGCCCTTAGCTTCAGGGCACAGCTCAGTTCTGTACTGATAACTCTTATTATCTGCCCCTCAGTCTGGGGATCCCCTATTCTTTTACAACCCAGGCATTAATAATCAAACAGAAGAAAATGGTAATTCCAGTGACTGGCTAAACATAGTTTAATGTGAATTGTTTAAAGAAAAGCTTCAGGTCTTCCTTCCTGATATCTTTCCCATTTAAATACAGCACCTTTTCCCCATCAATGATATTTGCAGGGTGAAGGCCACATTTTGGGAAGAGGAATTACACATCAAATTTCTATTTCTGCTTGTTTTTACATGTGAACAGAAAATCATCCCTTTACTGAGATTCAGACATGAATTTACATGTTATTTTATATGAAGGGGATAATTACTTTTAAAATATGAAAATAGCCCAAGATTTGCCATTGTTGTAAAATTATCTTTATTTTAGGTCTGAACCCGTGATTTCATCTGTGTATGGCACCCCCAGGGAGAAGACTCACCATTGTGCAGATCAGCAACCAAAGTCTGTGATTTTTGACATGTATAACCTTGAGCAAGTGTTTTCACTCCTCTCCAATCCCTACTTCAAGAAGCTGCCAGAGCAACAGTCCTATAATACAGGCTGGCCCCTCTGCCCCAGAGGTTCTAGCCTCTCCCTTTGCCACTCCTCCTTGGCATTTCAGACATTTCACAATCTGGTTCCACATGCCTTCCCAAGCTTATTACTTTATATATTTCTCTCCTTCATGCACTCTGTGTTCCAGACAGGCCTTCTTAGCCTCTTTCAAGTATTCATTCATTGTTTTTGTATTACCAGCACCTAGCACAGTGCTTGGCACATGGTAAGTGCTTAACAACTACTTGTTGACTTCTTCCTCTTTTTTCTTTGATAAAAAGGCCTTTGTTATAATAAATGGTCCGATGTGAGGGTCAATGAAGAGGCATAAAGGAGGTGATGAAAAAAGATATCAGTAAAATTTATTTGAAAAAAACTTGATTATTCATTGATTGATTACTGTTCCTCAAACATATCACTCCATCTCCCACTCCCTTGCCTTTGTCCAGACTGGTCCTTATGCCTGGCATGCCCTCATCTCCTTACCTCAGCCTCCTAGAACCCCTTGCTTTCTTCAGAAGTGGATCTAAGTGTGAGTTCCTCCATCCTCACATGTCACCAATCCTCCTGCTAACTCCCTTCCAAAATCACATTTTCTTTGTTTATATTTTGTATCTACTTGTAGGAGTTCACGTTGTTTCTCTAACAGAATGTAAACTTGGAAGCAAGAAGTGTCTCATTTCTTTCTTTGTATTCCCAGTGCCTGGCAAATAGAGGCACTTAATTACTGTTTACTGATCGAGAGGCTTAGATAACCAAGATGGTCTTTTTTAGCTCTAGGTCTATGATCCTATGAACTGTCTTAAAAATTTATGGTCCTAGAGAGTTTCCTGAGGCACTGGGAGATGACAAGTAACTTGACTTGACTAGAATCACATAGCCCTCATCCCCTACAGCACAGTAACTCTTAAGGCATGTCCTTGCCAGCTAGTAATAAATGTATTCCAGTTGTGTCTGCCCAGTCCACATCTAACCACTGCACCAGGGGCACCTGTTCCAGAAAGCACCTGGATTGCCTTTTGTGGGGAATATTATGCTTCATTGAGCTCAAGCTACCAGTATCCTCAGAAACTTGGGAAAATCTTTCCACTTGATGACCCAAAAGGGCATGATTCCACATTTCCATGTGAACTGTCTATGATGTACAAAAGGGAAGTTTTACTGAAAGCCTAGAAAACCAACAGATTATAATTCACAACAATTGATATACAAAAAACTCAACAAATGTAGTTCATGAAAACTGAAATTCAAAAATATCTCACAATGTGTAGTATTTCTTGCATTCACTCACATTCCCCATGCTCATAATAGTATCCTCTGTGACTGGGATTGGGGGGGGAGGGGGTGGAGAGCGAAATGAAATCTACTTCCTCCAAAGGAATCCATCATTCTCCATTGACATCACTGTAGTGCTGACACCAGCTGCTTAAATGGTGTCTTTTTTAAGCCACTCAGAGCTATTCTTGAACTAGTAAGAAAAGGCCTAGCCAATGGTTACAGGTCTTTTCTACAGAATTTGTAATTCTAGCAATGAAAGAGGAAGTGATAGGGTTCAGATTCCATCCCCATAAGAGGGATTTTCCCCTACTGAGACTAATCTATTTTATCTACCCATTTATAACTACAGTCTGCTCACAGAACCTCATCCAGAAGCAGAACAAAACAATGTCAGACCTTGCATGCCATGCCTGTTGGGGTAAGAAGGAGAGAGGAGCACTGACCCTTTTAAAATACAGGGAACCTGAAATCTCATCCTAACCCCCAATTTCCTTAGGATTTTGGGTAGGACAGTACCTCCAGAAAAGGAAAATTCCCTACAGGTTTGTTCTGAAGCTGAAAGGGTATTTCAGTTGTTCCCCTACTTACGGTCATGTGGGTGGAATTATTCAATTCAGCTATACCAAGAGGTCCAGGCTTTAGCAATTTCTAAAGCATGCATACCCTAAGCACCTGCCCAGAAGTCTCCCAAATCAGTTTGGGAAGTAGGTGAAAAAGTTTAAAGCTGAAAACCGAGGTGGGGGAGGGTAATTGAGAATCTGCACTACCAGGAGAGAGATCAGACCATGAAGATCCGAGGAAGAAGGGGGAGAGGAACCTGCAGCCTCGAGGCTACTTGTGGCCCTCTAGACCCTCAAGTGCAGCCTTTTGACTGAATCCAAACTTCACAGAACAAATTCCCTTAATAAAAGGATTTGTTCTGTAAAACTTGGACTCAGTCAAAAACCTGCAACCCAAGGACCTACAAGGCTACATGGAACCTTGAGGCCTCAGGTTCCCCACCCATAGAAGGGCAAGGAGTTGATGACTCCCAAGCTGAGGGCTCCTGGAGTAAGGACTGTGCAATCTGAGAGCTTTTAGCACCTTTTGTGTTCCTTCCTCATTTCACTGATAAAGAACCTGAGCTCTTATATGAAACAGTCAAGATTCACCCTCAGGCCTTCAGAGTACAGAGCCAGGGTGCTCTCCAGGACCAGGCAACTTCTGCTGACCTGACAGGAGATGAATTGAAAGCCATGTTGCTTTCTGCAGAATGAGGTATTGGCAAGAATGCAAAGGGCATTGGTTCTGGAGCCAGGAGAACTAGGTTTAAATCCTGCCTTTGATGTTTGTGAGAAGTTAGGCGTCACTTAACCTCCCCAGACCTCATTTTTCCACCTTTAACATGGTGGGGTGGAGGGTTGGAACTGAATGAGGTCGCTTCTGAGATCCTTTGCAGTTCTAACAGTTTGTGGTCATTTACATAGGGACAAAGGATATATATAGAAAGGACACAGAAAACATTTCTAGGGACTATGAAGTCTAAGGTACTGAAGACAGGAGCACAGGTGGCATTTTCTTCAGAATAGAAAATCATCGATGTCCAAACAGAAAGAATTTTGGACCTGACGTCAGAAGAGTCATTTAAATCTTACTTCTGATGTTTATTAGTTAGGTAGCCAGGGGCAAGTCATTTAATCTCTCTAAGCCTTAGTTTCTCTTTCTGTAAAATGGGATAAGAATACCTGTGCCCACCTCAAGAGTGTTTTTGTGAGGATCACATGGGATAATATATGTAAAGTATTTTGTAAACCATAACACCCAAGTAAAAGTCACCATTATTTTTCACTTACAACAAATAGTGAGACCTTGGGCACTGAGAGAGGCCACTCACTCCACTTCCTGGTAATTCCCAAACCATGTGACTGTGCCTGTATCCCCTCCCTCTTCTTCTCCTCGTCCTTTTTTAATGTCCCCCCTCCCAAGGTTAGTAGGTAGCTCCCCAAGGGCAGAGTACTTAGCACAGTGCCTGGCACAGAATTAAATGCTCAATACTTGCTTTTTTTTTCATTCATTCATTTATTCATTCATGCATTCACTACTGCCACTGACCGAAGCCACAAACCTTGAAATGAAATGAAAGAGATTTGGGAATGAAAGCATGGGTAAAAAGTTAGTATTTGAGAATACAGTTTGAATTTGGAGAAGATGGCTTAAAATCAAGGAATGATGAACTTTTGACTAGGTATGGAATGCATGTAACAAGGGCAGGAAAAAAATAGATTCCTGAGTCATCTTCATGCTGCTGTGATGGAGTCCATCTTCTACCTTTAGTTGAATACCAGCCTGAGACCCTGGGCTCCTGATGGGTGAACATTTATCATTTATAAGAGTATAGGTCAAGATGAGACCTTTGTCCCGTCCCCCAAGAGTTTTAGTCTCCTTTGTCTAAAGGGCCCTAGAAAACCTCACCTTGAAAGCTCCTTGGATTTCCCCACTTGATTTGACTGTCTCCATGCTTTGCCTAAGTCTCCTTGTTGAAAACTCCAAAGGTTAGGGGTGTTTGGGACCCTGAAATAGTGACATGCCAGATCCTGCTCGAATGAATTCAACCCAAGCCTTCTTTCAGCCAAAGAAAACAAAATTTATTAAAGATTCTCAATATTAGGTAGACTTAAGGAATCTGAGCATTTGTATAACCAATGCCAGTGGGCCAGATTGAACCTTGAGCCTTTGTAATGCTAATGTAAGATGACTAGATAGAATCTGAGCATTTTCATGGAAACAAAATGGATTTTATATATAGAAAGATGGGAGGGAAGAATCTAGGTGTGGCCAAATAGTCTGGGAGTGATAGGGATGGTCTTGATGGGTGTTATCTGTAGCCTGGGCTGTCTGGAGGTAGGATCTTGATGGGAATGATCAGTATCCTGGAGTGACTAGAGATTAAGTCTAGGGAGGATCTTGATGGGAGTGACCAGTAGTCTGGAGAATGGGATTTTGATAGAATCAAGGGTGGGAAGTATAACAGAGATTTGGGCATAGAAATTATGAAAAGCTTATGGCCACAAAAAAATGCCAGATCAAGTGGGGAAATCCATGTAGCTTTCAAGGTGAGGTTTTCCAGGACCCTTTAGGCAAATGGGACTAAAATTCTTTTGGGGGAAGGGACGAAGGTCTTGGCTTGGGCCTATACCCCGTCAGACCCAGACCACCACACTTCTCAGTCATCTTCATGGGATGTTGTCAAGTGTACCATCTTTCTTCCTATAGGTGTCTGAGAATACTAATCAAATCAACACTACTAAAACAGTACCTCCTGGATAATATTACTCTGCTTGAATTGTGTTCCAGCATTTTGGGGTCAGGGATCTTAGAGTCAGCCTTGGTTCTTCTCTTTTCCTTACCCCCTACATCTTAACCAGTTGACAGGTCTTGTTAATTCTACTTTCACAACATCTCTCACATTCATTCCCTTCTCTGCCCACACAGTCATTCTAGTTTAGGCCCTCACCACCCATTGCTTGTACTATTGCAGTGACCTCCTAATTGGTCTCCCTGATTCAAAGTTCTCTTCTCTCCAATCCATCATCCTCATATTCCTAAAACACAGGTCACGTCAAGAAATTCCAATGACTCCCTATTGCCTCTAGGACAAATGTAAGTTCTGTTTGCCATAGAAAAGTCTTTCATGATCTAGCTCCAACCTACTTTCCAGGATGATTTCAGGTCACTCTGCTTTACATTCTGTGCTTTAGCTAAACTAGCCTGTTCCCCGTTCATAACATAATACAGCCTACCTCTGGGTCTTTGCATAGGCTATCCACTGTGCCTGGCATGCATTCCCTCTTCACCCTTCCTTCTGAAAATTCCTAGGTTTCTTCAAGGCTCAGCTCAGGTACCACCTTTCACACAGAGCTAATCTTGACTCTTGCAGGTGCTAGTGCCCTCTCATTCAAAATGTCTTTACATTTTTTTACGTTTCATTAAGTATCCATACACATGTTATTTCTCTTCAAGGTAGAAAATGAATGGTCCCCGCTCCATGAGAGCCTGGACTATTTAATTTTTGCCTTTCTATTTCCAGTGCCTAGTATAGTATGTGGCATGTAGTAGACAAAAAATGTTTTGGAAAGGAAGGAAGGAAGGAAAGAGGGAAGGATGGTCACAATTCAGGCTGATCAGAAATAGATGTAGGCTATGTGACTGTATAGTTATGTAGATTTGGAATTGGTTGAAATATTGACCCCAAAGAAATCATTAATGGATCAGTGTCAGCTTGGAAGAGGGTCACTAGTGGAGAGTCTCAAGGATCTGTCCTTGGTCTTACATTGTTCAACATTTTCATTAATGACTTGGATGAAGGACATTTCTTCTTCTTCCATAAACATATCTGGGAACATGCTATATGAGTCCAAATCTGTAGATCACTTAACTAGCATGTTTTTTACAGGATAGAGAACGAAGTGGGATAGAGTTGAGATGCAGAGAAACTGTGACTGACTAGAACATTGGACCAAACTGAATGAGATGAAATCTTGTATAAATGGATTCAAAATACTTCTTTGTTGACCTGGAAAGTCTGGATTTCATTTATGATGGAAGTTTCCATTTAGGGGTTTCTCTCAGGAGATGACTGGTGTATTTTTCCTATTTTTACTTTAGTCGGTATTTTTAATAGTTCCAGGGAGTTTTCATTTAAAATTTTTTAATTTTTTAATTTAAATTTTAAATATCTATTTTGAGGGTTCATGATCCCAAGATTACCCCTTCTTGAACTGATTTCTATGTCTCTTATTTTTGAGAGTATGCACCCCTCATTTTCTTCTGTTTTTCCTTCAGTGTTTTGATTTTAAAAAAATATTTCTTGTTCTGCCATGGAATTGGTTTCTGTTTGGCCCATTTTATTTTCAGGTGGTTACATTCGTAGATAAAGTTGACCACTATCTGTTCTACGTTCTTAATCCTTGCCATTTTTTCTTCCCTTTGTATCTATTTCATTTCTCCCTTCTTCTAGGTTCTCTTCCAGTCCTTATGGCCATGCCTTTTTTTTTTTTCTGAAGCTTAGTATTCTCTTGCATGAGGTTTACTCCTTAGGATTCTGTCAGTTCAAGGTATTTCCTTTTTCATTGTGTCTTTTCCCTGTTTACTCATTCTAGTTTCAGAATCTGAATTTGAGGGTTTATCCTTAGGTCAGACTCTGCTCCCATGTTTCCGGATGGTAGGGGTAGGTTCTGAATTTGGTGGCTCAGACTAGGCCCCAGCTTCTGCAGAGGTTCTGTGGCCTTGCCTCTTGCTGGTTCGGGCCCAGGTTGCGTGGGTAGGGCAGTTGCATGTCTTCTAGGTGGAGCATGGGCTGCCTGGATTCTGGTCTGACCCATCTCCTAGTGTAGTTGGGGATTAACCTCTGGGTTATGCCTTGTGGCATTGGCACTATTTTATTGGTGCTATTGCTCCATCCCTTGCTGTGGGATTAGGCAGCTTTGTATTTCATCTTCTAATTACTGTAGGTTATCTCTACGCTCCAATTCCACAGGATTTTGGTGGTATTTTTGTGCACTCCTGGAATAGATGAGAAGTTTATAGATGATTCTCTTCAATTTTCTTTATCATTGTTCATTCTGGTGAATTTTGAGGCTTTATTGTGGATGTTTGTGGGAGCATCTGGGCACCGCCACATTCTCATCAGTGCTATATCAGTATAAAGAATTTATCTTTGATGCCAACTTTGCTCAAGGTTATCCTGAGGTATAGTTGTATTGAATTTAAAAGGCTATCTTGTTACAAAACTACTGCAGTTAGAGGCAGAAGAAGATGTATGTATGTGTGCCATTCATTTCTACTGTAATTCTGACCTATTTCTCCCTTTTCAAGATAACTGTAGAATACATAAAACCCCATTGTTTCTAGATGGAATCAGGAGACCTGTGTTCTAATTCTGTGTGACCTTGGACAAATTACCACTTACCAGGACAACTTTCTTCTCTTAAAATAAAGACAATGGATTAGGTTGTCTCAAACATCATTTCCTCCTCTGAAATTTTGTGATTCTCCTGATACATAAAGTAGCTCCTTTACCTATGAATGGTTCTCTTTACTTATGAATAATTGATTGTCCATTACTTAGTGCCATTTCTTTACCTATTTTTCATGATTCCCAGCATTTGTGCAAATTACCATCTAGTTGATTTCTCTTTTGATCCAGACTGGAAATGTGCTTGCTCTTCTTTGTCTTCTTTCTGGACAGTAGGCACAGAGTATGCATCTGACCAATTTGGTAGCATCTTCTTTGGCTCTCAGAATTGTCATTTAATGGACCAATATGAAGCTTCAGGGTTTCCCTTTCCTCCCTCCCCTCCCACAAAGGTAGAAACAACCCATATCTAGAGTTCCTTCTTTTTGCCTTTAGCCAATTTAAGTAACTTCTGACAGAAATGCTGCTGCTCTCCCAGGACCTGGGCTGGAGGGAGTTCATGCATCCCTAGGCAGCTCACTATGTAGGTTAGGCACTGAAATGGTGCTGCTGGGCCCTTTGCTTCCTCTAGAGTTTTATACACACATTTTCCTTTTCCAGTTTCTCCTTATTCAGGCATTTGGGATGAATAAGTCTAGGAACTACCTGTGAACATGAGACGTTGGATTTTATGAATTACAAATCCTGTTGTTCAAGCACAGCAGGCATTACAAATGCCCAGTTAACAGTTTGAATCTATCTGAAAGGAGAAGCATGCATCGTAGTTACATTATGCAATTAAATTGTTCCTAATTAGTTCAGGATCAGTGTCTTATCCTGTAGAACACAAAGTATCTCTAAAACATTCAAGTCAAAATCTTTCACATGAAATATACTTCATAATTATACCATTTCTTCTTATTTGCAATTTCCATTATAAACAAGTATGCTGAGTGGTTCATAAGTCATCTGTTTGAGTTCCCATAAAACTGCTACTTGGCAGGTGAGTTGTTGGATTGGATGCAAATTCTCTCTCTAAATAAAGTGAAAACTTGTTAAGTTACTTTATTTAGATCAAGGAGGGTTTCTGATTCCAAAAACTACATTTTGGAAATGGGTTCAGACACTTTTTAGTTTTTCTGCCACCCACAGCTGTGGATTTTACAAGATGAAGTTTAGTAGACACACTTTCCTTCATGTGGATAGCCACCTTGGAAACCAGAATTCACGACTTCTGAAATGTTTGTTTTGCCTATTGGGAAACTAGGGGCCTGAATGAAGTATATATAGGAGGTCATTCAAGTGAATAGCAGCACTTAGATTTTTAGGAAGTGATCCTAATTCATGCTTGCAAAGGTGACAACAGAGTTCCTTGTGGTGAGTGTCATACTTGGGATTGAGGGTCTTTCTACTCTGGCCCAGCAGCCTGCCAGGGCCTGCGCCGATTAGTCAAGTGTCCTGGCATGAACTAGCCTTTGCCATTAGCAGACCCGTGCAAGGGATTCTAGGGGTATTTTGTGGAGTTAACTTGAACATTTGTCTTGTGTCCTTCCCCTGGATTTTTGGTGTGTTTTGGGAGGTCCTTGATACACTCCAGTAAATGAACTTGTCTGTCCTCAATTGTAGAACCCCTTCCAATGATGCCGACCACCATTCAACCATATCTGCTCATTCTGTTTGACTCTTGTAGATGGCCTCCTGTGAGTTCATGACAGGGGATCCATCTACTGTGCTGGGGACTTTTTTCAGTGGAACATTCAGCTCAAACTATCTACTCCCTTCTCTATACAACCAGCCCATCTTCTCTTCTTGTCTTTCATTTCCTCTTTGAAATTTTTTATTCCTGTTCTTCCACAAAATTCTTTATGGCTTGAGGGTAACTGCATTCCATTCTCAGAGCTATCCATATCACCAGTAAAATACTGGTATTTTGAAAAATGAACCTTTGTTTCTAGGAGAAATGTCGGGTCATTAAAGGAACTTTGCAATTTTCTGAAGGCAAACTAGGCCTCACTCTTGCTCCTATTTAATTCTGGGCCCAACTCATCAACCATTCCTACTCTGTAAGTCTCCCATCCAATTGCATGTCATCATCTAGGCAGTAGACAGTCTTCATCCACTTCAGTCATATTTTCTCTGTGGATTATCAGACTAAATTCTTTTGAGTGGATACAAATCTTCTCCAGGAGATTCTGCCACATTCTGGAATTTGACCCAAGCAGCAATAATGTCCTCCATACAACAGGAATATCTGGAGGACCTTGTTGTTCTTGGGAGATCCTCTTCAACTTGTATTGTGCACCAATTCTTCTGTCACAGTGGCAAAATACCTTGGATGAGCATATGGCCTATTGTTTTATACATTGACTTGGTGTTAGTGTTATAAGGTGACTGAAAGTTATTCAGTTATATCTTTCAATCAATCTTGAATTATTTTGATGTATCAATGGGTAATGCTTTGCTGTGAAAGAGCCTTTAAGGTGACGTTCGGATCTTACCAAATCAAATGTTTTTCCATAGTCAACAAACAAAAAAACTTGGTTCATACTTAATTTGTCTTAAGTCTTTAAGATACCCAAGTGGATCATTCTGCCTATCAGTTCATTAAATTATGGCTGAATTAGTTGTTACTCATTTGTAAATGTTTGCCTAGGACTTTATCCTGAGATAAAAGAGAAATCAACAGGTAAATATTATGTTATTTTTAAAGAATCCTAGAATGCAAGAGCTAAATAGAACCTGAGATATCTGGATCTTCCAAACTTGTCATTTGACAGATGAAAACGATGGTACCTAAGGATGTTAAGTGACCTGAGCTGGGATTAGAATGCAGATCTTCGGCTTCCTAGCCCAGTGTTCTTTCTGTTTTTCAAAAAAGTGAGGAATGAGTCACTGAGTCGGCTAGACAAGCAGAAAGGAAATTATTAAACTCCTATTCAGATTAACTTGTTGCAAGGCAGTATAGTGGAAGAACTCCTGGATTTGGTGTTGAAAACATGGATTCAAATCCCAACTTTAACACTTATTGGGTTGTGATTTTGGACAAGTAATATCTCTGGGCCTCAGTTTCATCTGTAAAATTTAGGAGCTAAAATAGATCACTTCTAAGGTCCACTCCACTCCAGATCCTGGAGTTGAAGTCCTCAGGGCTGAATCTTAGGAAAGTTCAGTAGTTTCATGATGACCAGCCATTTTTCCCCTTTTCTTAGACAGGGCACCTACAGTACAGGAAGAAGTAGCTAGTGGGCTACAGGCACAGTTGACTTATGTTTGCTGTTTAGTTCTCTATTCCAGTGCACATGCCCTCCTCCTCCATTCCCTATTCTGGAAGCAGGAAGCATGAACAGATCTATTCTGCCATTGTTCCTTTATAGGTGTGTTAATCTGACCCCTTGTAGCACCATTCACCATCTCTATAACACTCTGAGACCAAAGTATACCTCCCCCACCACAGCTATCCTCTGTATGCTGTCTTTCTCAGTAGAATGTCAACTGCATGGGAGTGTTTTGTATTTATATCATCAGTGCTTGCCACAATGTTTGGCACATAATAAATGCTTAATAAATCCTTTATTCATTCACATATTCACTCTATTATATCAGGCCGTGTGTGTTTCAGCAAGAACATCTCTTCCATGGATCTAAGTCAACAGCGATCATGTGAAGTACAGTTCCCTTTCTGCTTGGCTGAGATACAAGTGATTCCTTTTTTCCTCCGAATGAAACCCTAGATTGTCAATATTCTATGGCAATATGACAGAAAAGAAAGAGTCTCAGAATCAGGGGACAGGTTTAGAGCTTGGCTTTAATAATTGCCAGCTGTGTGACTTTGAATAAATCACTTCACCTTTTTGAATTTCAGTTTCCTCATCCATAAAATACTGATGATAATACTTGCCATAGGGCAAATGTAATGAGGGATTTGGCCAGTGAGGGACCAGTCTTTATAACATGTATGGGTATTTTCTGCCTACTTCTAATCCACCCACATGGAAACTTTGGGGAGCTGGATCCTGGCCATGAGTGACTCAAGTGTTGGTAATAGGTGATGATGAAAAATTTTGAACTGGTTGTGAAGCCAAAAGAATTAATGATTCAGGAGCGGATGAGCTGGAGCTGAGTGTGCTTACAAAGATATGTCCTGTCCATTCCTCATGCCCTTTCCTTCCTGGAACTACTTTGAGTTACCTGCTGGCAGAGGGGCAGCTGGTGATATTCTTCCACATAGGTTCCATGTGTCCTTGGGCACACAGTGCCTTTATCTCTCTTTGTTCTTTCTTTTTCTTAGTGAGTTGAGTGAATATTGAAAGAGGGAAGTAACCAAGAGATCATGTAATTTCAGGGGATCCTAAGGTTCTAGCAAGCAGAGTTAGTAGCAGAGTCCACTGATGCTAATAACAGTGGAGACAGTGGAAAGTGACCAACCAGCAACCATGAGATAAGTGTGCCCAAGTGAGCATTACACAGTCTGACACAATAACAGTGTAGCAGCTGAGTAGACTGGCTAAGCTGGGGGCTGTGCCCTGTGAGGAACCAGTACAACAGATGAATGACCTGCCTGACTTAGCCCATGCTCTATGAAAAGCTGAGCCACCTGTCCAGTGGAGACACTGTGCCCTCTGAGGAGCCAGCCCAGCTGAGCAATAGAGCACTTTGTGCGTCACCTGCACCACTTCACTATGAAATTCGTGACGACTCCACATAGGGAAGAAAGGAATTCTGGGGTCAAGAGTTGGGAGAAACCCCTTTACCATCTGTGGGATTTATGTGGGTATGTGTCTGCAATTGTACTTGAAGTTCAAGCCTCCTTTCCCCAGACATCTTGTGTGTGCAGAAGGGGACTGGGCCTCTGGCTGAGAGGGCAGAGGTGTTCTTTGCCAGTTGCTCTTGCTTTTCCCTTTCCTAGAAGAAGCTAATGTAGTTCAATTGGTTGACTAACTGATAATGGGAAATACACTAGTGGGGGCTTATGAGTGATAGTACTAGAAATCCCACAGACCCTCAGGGTTACCCTAGGACTCGGAGAATAATAATATTCATCAGTTGCCCTCTAGGGACCCCAGCTTATGAATGGGATGGCACAATTGAAGGAGTTGCACAAAGGGGGTTCTACACAAGTCCATAGTGATGTCATAGTATTATTATAGGTAAACTACTTTGTAAACTTGAAAACATTATAGTAACATGAGTAATTATGTGGTTTTAGAACTCATGTTTCCCTAATGTGGACATAATCTACTGCCTTAGCCTTATTTCCCACCAGTCTTCCACACAGACCCTCTTCCCTACTGCCCCCAGGATATGCTGCCTTTGTTCCCGTTCTGCAACTTGACTCATGCTTCTCATCCCAGCTGAAACACTTCTTTTCCCTCTCTAGTTATTCCAACCTATCCTATAAGGCCCAGCTCAAGTCTCACCTTCATCATTCACGAAGGCTTTCTTTTACTAAGCTGGGCAATTTCCTCTCCTCTTCTGAACTCAGAATACTTATTATCTCTCCTGTGCATCCGGTGCTTCACATTGTGAGCTATTTGCATGTGTAACTACCCCTCCTACTGTAGACTGTAATCTCCTTGAAGGAGTCTTAAGCTTCTCCCCACAATTACCACCATATGGCTGAATACACATAAATATTTTTTAACGAGCTCATAGGCCAGAAAGCACTTAAAAGTCTAGCAAGTCACTACCAGCACCATCTTTTGAGTAGTTCCTACAGTTAATCTTGCAGAAATGGGGCAACTTAACATTCCTGTTTGGTTAGCTTCCTAACTTGCTGTTGTTTTAATAAGCTGACCTGAGACTTGGCCAACTTAATCACATGATTCAACAACATTCTGGTGCCAAAGGCTGAACTTGCACCTTACCGAGTTCAGGCAGTTGTGCCACAAGAGGGCTCCATTCCATTCTTTCCATGAAATCATCACTGGCCATTGCAGTCCATCAATTTCTCCCCTTTCTGAACTATGTGACATACAAGTCTGCCATTCATTTAACATTTTATTTATACCCTGACTCATATGATTAGTCATAATAGCTATTTTGGTCCAAAATGAGACTTTGTGTATGGGCTCCCAATATAAAAATGAGTAGCAGTAAAAGGTGATTTTAATCTGAATTTTAAAATAAATTGTACAGTAATCATAGGATCAGAGGATTTAAAGCTTGAAGGGACTTTAGAGATCATCTAGTCCAATTCCCTTTTTACAGATGAGGAGTGTGAGACTGAGAAGATAAATGACTGGTCTAAGTTCACAGGAAATAAATTAGCAAAGCCAGGAATTCCACTTATGCTGTCTTTGCATACTGAATGTATACCCAGTTCCATGCTGTATGCTAGTTGTTGTTCAGTCCTGTCCAACTCTCCATGACCCCATTTGGGTTTTCCTTGGCAAAGATACTGGAGTGGTTTGCCATTTCCTTCTCCAGCTCATTTTACAGATGAAGAAAAGCAGAGAAGATTAAGTGACTTGCCCAGGGCCACACAGCTAGAAGTGTCTGAGGCCAGATTTGAACACAGGTCTTTCTGACTCCAGGTATGGCACTTTATCCACTGCTCCATGTAGCTGCTTATTATACAGAGGATTAGAAATGCATTAAACACAGAATTTGCCCTCAGAGGGATTTTTATTTCACCAGAGACACAAGACTAACATTTAATTAAACAACAGTGAATAATACAAGATAACAATCAACATTGTTAATGTTGAATAGTCTAAATCAGGGGTTCTTAACCTTTTTTTCGTGTCATGAATGCCTTTGACTGTCTGTTGAAGCCTATCAACTCCCTTTGAAAATGTTTTTAAATGTATAAAATACATAGGATTGTGTAGAAAACAAATTATGCTGAAATATGGTTATCAAATTATTAAAAAAAAAAAAAAGAACCCCTGCTCTAAGACAGTTGGAGAAAGAAGAGAATGGCATGGTCTGAGAGTTGTCAGGGAAGGTTTCATGGAAAAGGTGCAATTAATTGCAGATTAATGGTCTAAAGAATGGGTAGGATTTGGATGTATTCTCTGGCTTCTCATTTTTGGGCAGGACTTTCACCTTCCTTTGATTACAGAATGTCTCTTTGCTTGCTTGGGGAGCTGCCAGAGAAATGGGGAGTTAAAAGTCACAAGGGAAGCTCTCCTCTGTCCCTTGAAATCCTAATTGATCCCCAGAGGGAAATTTTATGAAGCTCGTTATTAGGAGCTGAAGTTCTTTCTTGCCAGTTATAACATTTTTTTCCCCACCCTTGCCAAAACCGAACCAAACATGACATTATACCTGCATCTTTCTTATGCCACTTGGACTTGGAGCAGCAGGACAGATGCCATTGTCTTAGTCTTATGCAGCAGCTGCTTTAGTGACAGCCTGGGGGGAGGAGGTGTTACCCAGAAGCAGCCAGGGCTACCTTATGGACCTGGGATTTAACCAAAAAGAACTCATTTTCCTCCTTAATCCCCAACTTACATATTTACAGAAAACTATTCAACTTTTTTCCCTCACCCTTGGGCATGTGAACTTAAGAGTACTTAGGAAGTATGTTGTTGCTTTCTTTGTGAATAAAATAAAAACCTTTTTTTTTTTTTTTGTGGGGTGGGGGTGGGATAGGCTACCTGAAACAAATGTAAATTTTCTCATCAGGTGAAAATAATTTGGGGCATAAAGTTTCATTTATGAAGGTTGTGAAATAAGGTCCCATATGGTCCAGGTTTAGAGGTGAAATCATCTTTCCTTAAAAAAGAAACACAATTAATTATGAAGGAATATGAAATGCTATTGAAACAGAAGTCATTAAGAAACTCTTCTGAATGCTTGCTACTAACTTCTCCAGCATCTAGGAATACTTTTCCAGCAAGAGCTCATTATTTTAGACCACACTCATTCAGAATTTGTGGTACATCAGATGCAATTTGGGCTGAAGTTGACCTTTGCACTATCTCTTAAGAATGAGTGTGTGAGACAAATTAAAGGCCTGAAGAAGACTGTCAGGGGAGTATTTAACCTACTTAAGAGAACAAACTGTTTTCAAGCTGGAAGCAGCAGTAAGCCCTGATAGGAACAATGAAGTAGGTGGACTGGGGGTAGCCAAAAGAATCCTGACCTGTGAATCAGGATGCCTGGGTTCTAGTCCTGGCTGCTACACCACTTACTAGCTATGTGGGGGATCACAGAGGAAGACCCAGAGGAAGCCCTGGAGCTGGTCTACTCTAAATCAGCTTTCCAATAAGGAAACAAGGGCCTCCAGAGAGGAAGGCACTTCCACACCTGCCCCTGGACTTCCACCCCTGGGCTCTCTCCTTTTCTTGGAGCCCCAGACTCCTCATCTGTAAGTTGAGATAACGGGACTAAATGATCTCCTTGAACATTGCCAGGTCTAGTATTCACTGACTGTAATTCTAATATAGAAGGTCATATACTTGGCAACACTATTCATAAATGAAGGTGTTAATAAAAGAGTCCTTTCAAAATGTTTCATGATTCAGATTAGAATTCCTTGTGATTTTGCACCATTCACTAAGACAGAAAATATTTCAGTGGCTTTTGCATTTGCATCTGCAAACATTCAATTTTATTACGCAGGATGAAGGTCAGGAGATTGATGAAGGGAGAACAGCTTTTTAACACATGAATCTCTACAGCATCTTTTGTGTCACTCCCCTTCTTTCCTCTTAGACCACAACCCCTCTAGTTCAAGACTTCCTCACTTGTCACCTAGATTAGCTTCCTCACTGATCTTCTTATCTCGGGTTCTTCCTTTCTCTAACGCACCTTTTTACCCAGCTACCCAAATGATAGTCCAAAAGTATGGATCTGAGTATGTCACTCTCTTCCTAATGAGCCTTAGTGAGTGGATCCCTATTGATTCTAGGATAAAATACCAACTCCCCTCTTTGGCATTTAAAGCTGTAGCTTTAAACAGGCTTTTGCAGCTGACCTTCCTAGGCTTCTTGGGGATTAGAGGGTCTACCTTTCTAGTTTTAGTATGTATTCCTCCCCTTGGTGTATTCTGTGTAGTTCAGTTAGTTAATGAAGTCAATCAATAAACATTAATCACCTACTATGTGCCAGCCACTGTGCAAAAACTGGGGATACACAAAGAGTCAACAGATAGTCACTGCCCTCAAGGACTCACAACCTAGTGGAGAACACAAGAAAACATATATGTACAAGCTATATACAGGAGTGTGTGTGTGTTGATCCTTTGTTGCCAAAGAAGACCATGCCATCAGAGAACTAATGATATGACTTGCACTTGACTTTGTTTTGAGTGAGGGAGGGCTGGGAAGGTCACCAGCCTCACTTTTCCTCCAGAGCCATCTGAATCCAGTGACCAGATATTCATCAGAATGACTGGAGATGACCCAGGATGAGGCAGTTGGGGTTAAATGACTTGCCCAAGGTCACACAGCTAGTGAGTGTCAAGTGTCTGAGGTGAGCTTTGAACTCAGGTCCTCCTGACTCCTCCTCTATCCCCTGCACCACCTAGCTGCCCCTAGGATCAGTAAGAAATGATCTACAGAAGGAAGGCACCAGAGTTAAGAGGGGTTGAGAAAGGCTTCCTGTAAAGGATAGGATTTCAGGTGGGACTTGAAGGAAACCAGAGAAAGCAATAAGTAGAGAAGAAGGAAAGTATTCCAGTCATGGGGGATAGTCAGAAAAATGGCCCAGAGCCAAAAGATGGAATAGCAAGGAGGTCAGTGTCATTGAACTGATACTGGTAAACCACTGACCGCAGTAAACTGGGAAGCACCAAAACAGAGGAAGAAAATTATAGACTAATTTACCTAACAAATATAGATGCAAAAATTTTAAATAAAATATTAACAAAGAGATTACAGCTTATATGCAATTTATACACAACTTATCACGAGGATACTACATTATGATCAGGTAGGATTTATAGCAAGAATGCAGGGCTGGTTCAATATTAGGAAAGCTATCAATACAATTGGCCGTATCAATATAACAATATTAACAGAAATCATATGATTATCCCAATAAATGCAGAAAAAGCTTTTGACAAAATACAACACCCTTCCTACTAAAAACACTAGTGAGTATAGGAAGAGAGTTTTCCTTAAAATTATGAGTAGCATCTATTTAAAGCCATCAGCAAACATTACATGTAATGGGGATAAGCTAGAAGCATTTCCAGTAAGATTAGAGGTGAAACATGGATTTCCATTATTGCCACTGTTATTCAATATTATATTATAAATGTTTGCATTAGCAATAAGAAAAGAAAAAGACATTGAAGGAATTAGAATAGGCAATGAAGAAACAAAGCTATTACTCTTTGCAGATGATATAATGGTATATTTAGAGAATACTAGAGAATCAACTAAAAAACTATTTGAAATAACTAACAATGTTAACTAAGTTGCAGGATATAAAACAAACTCACATAAATCATCAGCATTTCTTTATATTACTAACAGAGCCCAGAAGCAGGAGATAGAAAGAGAAATTCCACTTAAAGTAACTGTAGACAATATAAAATATTTGGGAGTCTACCTGCCAAGACAAACCCAGGAACTATGTAAGCACAATTACAAAAAGACTTTTCACATAGAGTCAGATCTAAATAATTGGGAAAATATCAGTTGCTCATGGGTTGGCAGAGCTAACATAATAAAAATGATAATTCTATCTAAATTAATTAACTTTTTCAGTGCCATACCAAACTACCCAAAATTATTTTGTAAAACTGTAAAAAAAATTACAACAAAATTCATCTGGAAGAACAGAAGGTCCAGATTATCAAGGGAATTAATGAAAAGAAATGCAAGGGAAGGTAGCCTAGCTGTTCCAGAACTAAAACTGTATTATAAAGCAGCAATCATCAAAACTACATGGTACTGGCTAAGATATCAGTGAATCAGTTGAATAGGTTAGGTACATAGTTCACAGTAGTCAATGTCTACAGTACTCTACTGTTTGATAAACTCAATGACTCCAGTTTCAGGGATAAAAACTTACTATTTGACAAAAAATGCTGGGAAAACTGGAAAATAGCATGGCAGAAACTAGGCATAGACCAACATCTTACATCATATACTAAAATAAGGTCAAAATGGGTACACAATTTAGGGTGATACTATAAGCAGATTAGGAGAGCAAGGAATAGTTTACCTGTCAGAACTATGGAGAACAGAAGAATTTATGACTAAACAAGAGACAGAGAACATTATGAAATGCAAAATGGATAATTTTGATTACATTAAATTAAAAAGGTTTTGCACAAACAAAGCCAATGCAACCAAGATTAGAAAGGAAGCATTAAGCTGGGAAACAATTTTTACAGCCAATGTCTCTCATAAAGGCCTCATTTCTAAAATTTATAGAGGATTGAGTCAGATTTATAAGAATAAAAGTCATTCCCCGATTGATAAATGGTCAAAGGCTATGAACAGGCAGTTTTCAGAAGAAGAAATTAAAGCTACCCATAATTATATGAAAAAATGCTTTCTAATACTATTAATTAGAGAAATGCAAATTAAAAGAATTCTGAGGTACCATATCACACCTATCAGACTGGCTAACAGGACAAAACAGTAAAACAATAAATGTTGGCAAAGATGTGGGAAAATTGAAACACTAATGCATTGTTGGTGGAGTTGTGAACTGATCCAATTTATTCTGGAGAGCAATTTGGAACTATGCCTGGAGAGCTATAAAACTGCGCAGCCCTTTGATCCAGCAACATCACTTCTACTGTGTCCCCAAGAGATCATAAAAATCGGAAAAGGACCCACATGTACCAAAGTATTTATAGCAGCTCTTTCTGTGGTGGCAAAGAATTGAAAATTGAGGGGATATCCACCAATTAGGGAATGGCTGAACAAGTTGTGATATACAAATGTAATGGAATACTATTGTTCCATAAGAAATGATGAGCAGGCTGACTTCAGAAAGATTTGGAAGGACTTACATGAACTGATGCTGAGTGAAGTGAGCATAGTCAGGACAGCATTGTACATGATAACAGCAACCTCCTGAGATGATCAACTATGATTGACGCTGCTTTTCTCAGCATTGCAAAGATCTAAAACAATTCCAAAAGACATGAAGGAAAATGCTATTCACATCCAGCGAAAGAACTACAGAGTCTGAATGCAGATTGAAGCATACTATTTTCTCTCTCTCTCTTTTCCTTCCTCATGATTTTTCCCTTTTGTTCTGATTCTTTTTTCACAAGAGAATGGAAATGTGTTTAATATGATTGTATACATATAGCCTATATCAAATTGCATGCCTTTTTGGGGAGGGAGAAGGGCAAGGAAGGGGGAAATTTTAGAGCTCAAAATCGTGTGAAAGTGAATGTTGAAAACTAAAACTAAGTAGATGAATAAATTTTTTTATATTTGATCTTAGAGTGATAGGGAGCTACTGGAGTTTATTGAGTAGGGGAGTGAGATGGTCAGACCTGTGTTTTGGAAAATCACTTTGGTGGCTGAATGGAGGATGAACTAGAGTGAGGAGAGACTAGATGCAAGCAAGCAGACCCACCAACAGTGATTGCAGTCGTATAGGTGGGAGGTAATGAGGGCCTGTACTACAGTGGCGGTAGTCTCAGAGCAGAGAAGGAGGCATATTTGAAAGATGCTGCAAAGGTGAAATTGGTAGGCCTCAGCAAAAGATTGAATATGGGGGAGGGTGAGAGAGATAGCGAGGAGTCAAGGATGGCAGGCTGCAACCCTGCAAGACTGGGAGAGTGATATTGTCCTCTACAGTACTAGGGGCATTAGGAGAAAGGGAGGGGTTGGAGGAAAGGTCATGAGTTTGGTTTGGGTCATATAGAATTTAAGATGTCTGCTGGACATCCAGGTAAAGATGTCTGAAAGGCAATCAGAAATACAAGATTGGAGGTCAACAGAAAGATTAGGGCTGAAAAGGTCAATGTAAGAATCATCAGCATAGAGATGGCAATGAAATCCATGGGAGTCAAGTGAAGTGGTATAGAGGGAGAAGAGAAGAAGGCCAAGGACAGAACCTTGAGGGACACCTCTGGTTAAAGGACATGATGTAGATGAGGATCCAGACTGAGAAGGAGCAGTTTGCTAGGTAGGAGGAGGAGCAGGAGAAACCTAGAGAGAAGAGAGTATCAAGGAAAAGAGGGTGATCAGTGGTATCAAAAGCTGCAGAAAGGTCAAGGAAAATGAAGATGGAGAACAGGCCATTGGATTTGTCATTTAAGAGATTGTTTCAAGCTGGAATGATGAGGCAGGAGCTGGATTATAAGAGGTTAAGAAGTGAGAGGAGAAAAAGTGGAGACACCTGTTGTAGGCTGCATTTTCAAGGACTTAGACCAAAGGATTAAAGCACTTTGCTGGCAATCTGATTTACTAGATGGTAGAGGTAGGAGGGAAGTGTAAATGGCAGTAGGGAGGAAGGAGTATTCCAACTTCCCTTGACCAGTGGTATGAGGGGAATGAGTGAAAGTGCAGCCAGCACTAGAAAAGGATGACCAGGGAAGCAGGGATGACAGAGTGACTTTAAATTTTTTTTGAATCCCTGTGACTAGTGGGTCATGTACAAGATTATTGGCAATTGAATAAGGCAGAGCTGCTCATTCTTGGTCTATTAGAGGAAGAGGAGCAATGTATCACCTCACTTCCAGTTCCTTCTCTTGTAAAGCTCCTTTCTAATACTTTTTACTCCTTTGAATGTTCCAGAGGTTCTTTCATTTGCTAAGGGAGACTGAGATTCTAATAGCTTTCTTCTGCTCTAATATTTTTTCCTGAGCATAAGCCAGTGATTAACGATGCTGAAGAGTTGACTTCTGTAGCCATTGCAGTAACCTCAAGAGTTGAGATTTCCAGAGTTCTAGAATGAGCCCAGAGGAATGAAATCTTCACAGAGAAGATAACTAACTGACAGATCATCTTATAGCCGAAAGATGAAAGGAATCCCCAAGCCCCAGTAGAAAAATGGTCAAAGGATGTGAAAAGGCAGTTAGCAAAAGAAGAAAGGCAAACTAACAGTGAGAGAGAGAAAGGAAAAACTGAAACAATTCTGAAGTTCTAACCTCCTATCCCTCAGAGTGGCCAAGATGACAAAAATGGAAAATGACAGCAAGCACTTGATAAATCTTCGTTAACTGACTGATTGGTGGGAAAACAGGTACATTAATACACTGTTGGTAGAACTATGAACTGATCCAACCATTCTGGAAAGCAGTTTGGAACCATGATCCCCAAAGTAATTCACCTATGGTAGCCTTTTTTTTTATTGTTGCAGCAAATAACTGGAAACAGAGTGGGTGCCTATTAACTGAGAAATAAATGGCTAAACAAATTAGAGCATATGACTGTAGTGGGATGTTATGATGCTATAAGAAAATTCAGAGAAAATGGGAAGATTTATATGAATTGAAGTACAGTAAAGTGAGCAGAATCAGGAGAATAATTTATACAATAACATTGTAAAGGAAAATAAGCTGCGAAAGATTTAAGAACTCTAATAAATGCAATGACTGGTCATGATTAGAGAAAAGGGATGAAGTGAATTATGCTTCCCATCTCCCCCATCAGTGAGATGATGGACCAGAGGTGCAGAATGAGATAGAATTTGTGTTGTTTGAATATACTTCTTTGTTAAAAGGGAGGGCTTTTATTTGTTTTCTTAGGGATGTGGGAATGCCAGGCACATGCTTAAGCCAAGCCCTTTGCCCCTGATCCCAAAAGAATTTAGGTCCCATTTGTCTACAGGCTCTGGAAAACCCCACCTTCAACTCTCCTTGAATTTCCCCACTAGATTTGGCATTCACCTGAGGCTGTAAGCCTTTCATTATTGGTATGTCCAGTTCTCTGTTACCTTTAACCTAGATCACCTTGGCCTTTGGTTGCTTCCCACCCTTAATCCTATTTTGGTTCCTGGCCTCCAACCCCTAGTCACTCCAGCCTACTGTTCACTCCCATCAAGATCCTCCCTAGACCCTTCTTCCAATCCCCTCACACTATTTGGCCAACCTCTCACAGTCTTTCTGTATATAAGATCCATCTGGGCTTCCATGAAAGTGTTCAGGTTCAATCTGGACTGCTTACACAAGGTACATTAATGTTCAGATTCCTTAAGAGTCTGGCCAATATGGCAGATTTTTAATAAACTTTGTTTTTCTTTTGCTGAAAGAAGGCTTGGGTCGAATTCATTCGGGCAGGACTTGCATATCACTGTTTCAGGGTCCTAGCACCCCTGAACCTCAACAGGAAGGCAATAAACAATAAATAAGAAGAAAAAAGTGTCAGCAAAACAGTAATAATACACAGAAGATGAATTTCTGAAGGGGATACATACAAGTTCTGCTTATAACTAGAGCTCCCAAGTTAAATTTTATATTTATTTTAAGAAACCAACCAAGCTATACATAATAAAGAATCACGGTTGTTATGCAATCTGTTTCCCTTAGTTGTTGTTTAAGGAAATGTACATTTGTGTAAATTTTATAATAATGAAAACACCTTTAAAAAGTAAAATTAAATAATTTTTCAAAAGAAATCCAGAAACATGCCCTGGTTGAATCTTTTGAGTTGCTCAGGCAGTTCAGGTCTGAAGTGAATATCATGGTGAAATACGTATTCAACAGTTCCACTAAAAGTTAACCTTTGGGGAGGGGATGCCTATAAAGAGTGTAATGGTGAGGATGCCATGAGCCAGAGAAGGAGAGAGAGCAAAGTCTCATTCCAAAGAGGGTGAATCTTGTTGTATGTAAGTCCACAGAGATGCCCCTTGTTGGAGGGTATACTGCCCCACTGTAACATAGGTCACAAGATCACTAGGCTTTGAGTCAGACACTCAGGGTTTAAGCCCCAGCTCTGCCACTTCTAGCTGCGGTATTTAGCATAGTAGTAATTGCATGATAAATGCTGTTGGACTGACTACCTAAGGTAGTTAAGCTTGCAACATGTGCATATTAAAGGCAGGAGGAAGACAAAGATTGGGTCCCTAGAGCTTGGAGTTTCATTATCAGGCATTTCTTCCTTCCATTCATTTGCATGGGTGATCAAAATAATCTTATTATTGAAAAAAATATTGAGGGGACTGTGAATGCAGAAATCCCTTGGCAGCTTACTGGAAGGGTAACTCTAAAACAAATGCTGATTGGGTGCAGTTTAGGAATCAGACATTAATCAGCGAGTTAGAAGAAATTTTTAAAACTGAATCAGATCAAGGTTTCTGACAGAGACTCTGACCCTTTTGAACAGGAAGTTAAGGTTAAAAATTTTAACCTTAAGTCTCTGAACATTAGTTGGAATTGGATGTTCAGAGTTCCCAAAGAACTTGACTCCTGAGTCAAGAAATCATGTTTTACAGGAGTGCCCTTTTATCGTCAAAGTTCTTAGAACAGACAGATCCTCCTTTTAGGAAGAAACATCATTAAGGGTTCTCCCCCTGTACCCCAGTCTAATAACTGGGTTTATGAAGGCCCTGCCTTTCTGAAAGAGCTGTAACTGAAAACTACTAGTCATTAAGTCAAAAGAAAGATGTCAAAGCCCATTTTTCTTTTATGGAGAAGAAGTAGCTGAGGACTTCACCTAAGCCAGAATCCAGAAGCTGGAAGCAGAAAGAGGGTTATAACCTTAATAATGATAATAACAGCTAGCCAGCATTTTATAGCACTTTAAGGTTTTCAAAGCCCTTACATATATTTCATTTGTTCCTCAACAAAAACTCTGTGAGGTGAGGGCTATTATTTCTCCCCCAAAAGGAGGATCTGTCTGTTCTGAGGACTTTGACCATAAAAGGGCACTCTCTGGGTAATATATGATTCTTTGACTTAGCAGCCGAGCACTTTGGAACCCCAAACAGCCAGTGAGGAAATGGAGCCTGAGAAAAGTTGAGACTTGCCCAGTATTACAGTAAATGTCTGAGGCTAAATTTGAATTCAGATTTTTCTGACTCCAAGTCCAGCACTCCATCCATTATACCACCTAGCTACCTTGTGCTTAGTCACCTGACAATGGCTATGGGACCAGTAGAGCACTGCCAACCAATCGGCAATGACTACTAGGGAGCAATGCCAAGGCAGATAAGTGGCTTGCCCAGGGTCAGACAGCTAGTGAGTGTCTGAGGCTGGTTTTGAAATCAGATCTTCCTGACTCCAGGGCTGGTGTTGTATCCACTGTGCCACCCAGCGGTCCCTGACTACATATTACTTAAGATCAGTGAGGAAAAAGGGAAGCAGGAGTGTTAGGATGACCTTTCTGTATGTGCTTCCTATGTGTCCCCTTCTCAACATGTGCTTGGCCACATCACTCTGTGTACTTTGTGCATTTCATCATTCCCACTGATGGCAGTTTTATTAGAGGCAGAACATGCCCTGGGTTTATAGAGCAAATGTTTCATTGCTATTTTTCTTACTCTGATTTCATTAAGTTTATCAATGTGAAAAATTATGTCCTCTGGCCGATTCATGAAAGTGAAGTGGTGAGGTGGTAGGTGAGGACCGAGAGCTATGGTTTGTAAGTAACTGCAGACCCAGAACACTTTGAACCTGCAGTAATCTGGGAGTGCATTGTGGGAGTTGGGGTGTGACCAGGTACCACATGTACCACCTGGGAAAGTCACTGCACCTTTATGAGCCTGTTTTCTTACCCACCAGATATGAATAATAATCCTTGTCTTTCCTACCTCACAGAATAGTGATGAGGAAAGAACTTTGCAAAAGCTGTTAGTCTTTTATAAATGCGAACTAATACAATATTATGGTTTGGGTGGGAAGAATGTTCCTACCATATTGGGTGGCTTGGTAAGTATCATATGCAAATCACCACCAGATTAAAAGGCTGTTTTCTGTGATCTGTATTCACTGGCATCACTATTTCTGGATGACTTTGCTTCCTGTCCTCTTAACCTGTCCCCCCTTCCCCTCTTCATATCCAACCATATTTTTCGGAGGAAAGTATGCCGAATTTGGGCATGCACTGTCACCTCCTCTGCCTTTTGATGGCATTGTTTTATTGTTGAAGAAGGAATAAGAAATTTCCCCTCCTGCTGCTTTGCTTGCTGGATACCTAGGAACACCTAGAAGCTTCCTTTCCCAGCTGCTGCCAAGGTGTGCCAACATAAGCTGGAGAACGAGAGTGGGAGCAGTGCCATTTGGGAGAATGGTACTTTTACCAGCAGAAAAAAAAGGCAGGACAATGCAGCAAGGCACTGCTGAAGAACACCAGACAATCCCCACAAATGGGGAGCGCTTCCAAGTCATGTTGTTCAGTGATGCCGTTGTCTGACACCATGGAGCTGTTCAAGCTGTTTACAGACTGTTCTCACACTTCAGCAAGGAAAGAGTCAACCTCTGCCTGGCCGGCTGAAGGCAGCCCTTTAATGGGTCTCATCCATACACAATCATTCCATATTATTCACATGGAAGAGTGTGTTTACTCCTCTGGACCTTAATGAGCTGATCCTGTTGAACCAATTATTCACCAGCAATTCATGTGCTGTCTAAAGCCCAACTGCAAAGCTCTGTTTGGCATTAGAAGTGAGGGTTGATTGGTTCGAAGCCTTTTTGTGTGTTGTATGCTTGGCTTTGCCTGTCAGTGGAAGCTTTAAGCTGGCAATTTCAAACAGTATCTTCTGATGGAAAGTGATGAGATGAATGTGGCTGCAGGCCTTCCATGAGAGAACACTTTGGATTAGTAGGAATATAATTATGTTTTTCACGACATTGATTTTTTCAAATTTTCTAACTGATAAAAGTAAACAACTCAAGGGATGGGTACAAGTAAATGCTGAAAAACAACATTTAGACTTTAGTGAGATAATTAACGCAGCAATTAGCCATATTTTGTATTCTAGCTTTGTCTTTCATAACATGCAGCATTCTGTGTCATTTGTCCTCTCTCCACCAGAATTTTGACTTGAGCTTGGCCGTATAGAGCAGGCAGTAGCCCTTATTTGACAGTTGTGGCCCCAGAAGTGGGGTTAGGAGGTGTGGGTTTTAGGGACTCCCTGGCATGTTGGCATAGAGCAGATTAATAGGAAAGTCTGTATATTAAAAACAAACAACTAATTGACAAGAAACCTGTGGAAAGAAATTAGTCTTAGCCACACAAAATTTCTCACACTCCATGAAAAACCCATGACATTCCTTACCCACCCAGTGCACAGTTCATATTGGGGTTGGATTATATCCACTGTTGATATAATGCACTAAGAAAATGTACCCATCTTTTAGATCTCTGTCCCAGCTTCTCATGTTCTAGCTCTCTCCAGTGTGTCCCTTTCGAGAGGGTGGCTAACGAAGCAGGGATGGGGGTGGAGGGCACTAGTCCCACATCTCCTAAAGGGAATGGCTCACTCGCAGTCTGAATGACTTTCTTCTAGAGCCTTGGGCACAAAGCAGCCCACCTCCTCCTGTTTGGTGCTTGCAGAAGCTGCCAGGTACCCCCTTCAGTGAATGTATCTGCCGAAGGCTTTGGGGATCCATCTCTAACTTTTCACATGGGCCACAACCTTCTTCTCTCCAGCGCCTGTTTCTGAATTTGCTCAACTGTAGCTATATTTAGCAAGCCAATCACATGCTTGCTGCAGAGCAGCATCAGGACAGATCTGTGACCCCAACACCTTGGCTCTGGGATTTACTGTAATCCTCTGCAGAAAGATTTGACTTAAATCCTCAAATAATGTCATCACAATTTGGAATTCAAGCATCTTCTGCTGGAAACTTTTAATTACACAGTTCTGGAACTGGCCATTTTCAAATAGGTTTCATCTTTGAATATCCATTTAGGATATTTTAGGAGGGCAACCTTATTTCCCAAACAGGAAATAACAGTTTTCCATCTTTAATAAACAAACAAGCAACAGAGAGTCCCCATCATTCCTGCCCTCTTCTCTCTAACACTGTTCTCTCTGCTCCCTCCCAGCATCTCCTTTCTGGCTTGAAGATGCTGGAGTTTGATGTGAGCCGTTCACTTCATTTGGGAGATTAAGGATTTGAAGCAATAAGACAAGATGAATATTGACAAATCTTTAAATAGAACTTGATTAGAAAGTAAGCCTTTGTCTTCACTTCCTTCCTCCAGGCAGCAGTCAGAAGACAAAATGAACAGGAGGATGGGATCCCTTGAAGATGGAGTGACAGTAAGGAGAGTACATATGAGTGGACACTCTCTTGGACTTGGAAATGATTTTTAAATCTGTGAATCCAGTTACAGATCCTATATGCATCTTCTGTTGCCAATGTAAAATGTCAGTTTCCTCAGGACAGAGATTGTTTCCTTTATATCTCCAGCCCCTGGCACAATGCCTGGCACATAGTGGTAGCTTCACGAATATTTGTCAGACTGAATCATATTGTATAATCCGGGTGTTACTTGGGAAAAAAAGGCATATAGAAGAGTATTCAAATATCACTGTACCTCAAAATTTGTGATTATGAATAGAACCATAGATTTAGCACTACAAAAAGACCACAGTCCAATCCCCTGATTCTACAAATGAAAAGACTGAGGCTCTGAGTGACTTCCTTAAGGTCACTAAGGTAGTGATAATAGCACAATTTGAATCCGGATCTTTTGACGCCACATGCAGCACTTTTTATACTGCGGCATGTTCTGCAAAACTGTCATTGACTACAGTACTGATTCTGTCAACTGTGCATAGATTCTTTCTACACCCATGATGTCTTTCCTTCTCCCAGTTGTCTCCACTTACCCCATTTCTGTCAGTCATGAAGATTGAAAACATAGACTTCACTTCCTCCAAACAAAGTTCGCCTAGAGAGAGATTTTTAAGTATAGTTAACTAAAGCAAAAGGAAGGAGATGTAGACATATTATGTTTCTCCTGAAGACTGCTGACTGATTTATTCAAGTGTAATAAAAATGGTTTAGATCTAGAAATGAACCTTTATGAACAATCTAAAAACTAGATTCTTATCCTTATCTTTTCTTCCTTTTTTTCCTTCCATCCCTCTTTTCTTCTACTGACATGACTACTGAAGAGGCAGAAGGGAAACACACAGAACTGAGGGGCCATTTTCAATTTTTCTTTGTAAAGTTCTTTTAATGACCCTAAATTTCTCCCAGAAATAAAGGTATGTATGACTTCTGAATATCAGTAACAGATGGCTTTGAGACATAGAAAGTGCCTCTCTGAAGAATTCAAAATGACTATTAGAGGGCAGTGGAGAGAGTGTGAGCAGGCTGCAAAGCTTAAAAAACCAGAATCAAAGTGAAGGAGGCCATCAAGGAAATGAGCGATCGTGAAAAGAAGATCGGCTTGTCAAGTGGTGAGAGAGCCCGTATGTTCTGTTGGTATACTTACAATACTTGGTTGGTTGTTGTCCTTCGTCTTCAAAGAGGACCAAAGTGATATCACCATGATAAAGTGAAGTTTCGGTGTGTCCAACTGTGGCTGATCAGACCAAAATGAGCTGGGAATGCTCTACCACAGGTTGGGCACAGATTGTCTGTGTGAATATTTGGGGTGGATATTCCAAAATTGCGCATCTTGCGATTACTTTGTGCTGTCTCAATTCTACTTTACTCAAAGAGCACAGCACCCTTTCTGATGTGAGCACACCATGCTGAGTGGTCCTGTGCCAGTGTCTCCCATGTTGCACAGTCAAATTCAAAGTTTTTGAGAGAGACCTTGAAAGTGTTCTTGTATTGCTTCTTCTGGCCACCATGTGATCACTTGCCTCACGTGAGTTCTCCATAAAATAGTCTTTTTGGCAAGTGTACATTTTGCATTCGAACAACAGGGCCAGCCCATCAGAGTTGTGCTCTCTGAGGCATGTTTTGAAAACTTGTCAGTTCAGCTGGAGCAAGGAGAAATGTCAGGAGTGGAACAGAGATCTGTACACAACGTTTGTCCATCTGACCAAGGCCTTTGACACTGTTAATTGTGAGATCTTATGGAAAATTATGTCAAAATTTGGTTCCCAGGAGAAGTTTATCAATATTGTACATCAATTTCATGATGGCATGTTTGCCTGGGTTCTGGATAATGGACAATGCTCTCGTGCCTTCCCAGTTACCAGTGGAGTGAAACAGGGCTGTGTGCTTGCTCCCATGCTTTTTAGCATGATGTTTTCAGCCATGTTGACAAATGCTTTCAATGAGGATGAACACGGTATCAAGGTCAGCTACCATACTGATGGCAGGTTCTTCAATTTGAAAAGGCTACAAGCAAAGACCAAAGTGGAGGAGGTATTGGTGCATGATTTTCTGTTTGCAGATGACTGTGCACTCAATGCAGCCTCTGAAGCTGAGATGCAACAGAGTATGGATCAATTCTCTGCTGCTTGTGCTAATTTTGGCCTAATAGTTAACACCAAGAAAACACAGGTGCTCGCTCCATCAGCCACCACTACACCATCCATATATGGAACCATCAGTTACAACAAATGGAGAAGTTTTGAATGTTGTGGATAAGTTTACTTACCTTGGTATTGTACTTTCCAGGGATGTACATTGACAATGAGGTTGATGCACGCATTGCCAGAGCTAGCTCAGTGTTTGGGAGGCTCCAAAGAAAAGTTTGGGAATGAAGAGGTATTAGACTGACTACCAAAGTGAAGACCTACAGAGCTATTGTGCTGGCCTCATTGTGGTACAGCTGTGAAACATGGACAGTCTGCCAGCTCCATGCCAGGAAACTGAATCACTTCCATTTGAACTGTCTTAGGAAGATTCTGAGGATCACCTGGCAGGATAAGGTACCAGACACTGAAGTCCTTGCTTGAGCTGAACTGCCAAGTACTCAAACTATGCTTCAGAGAGCATAACTCCAATGGGCTGGCCATGTTGTTTGAATGCAAAATGTGTGCTTGCCAGAAAGACTATTCTATCCTTACAATATCAGGAGAGAGCAAGGAAGATGTCCCAAACATGGTGGTTGGATCCCTTCCACTAGTGGCAAACTTGTCAGAGAATATGGTCAAGAGTAACACAGACTGAGCAGACCAGGAGTGGTTGGGTTGCAACCTGTACTGTTAAAGGAAACATTCAAATTGATGAGTTTAAAAATACATTTAAGTACTTGACATCAACAAGGTTTACCATTACAAAGCACTTTCACATAAACTTATTTTATCCATACCATAACCCCCTGAGGAGGGAAAGGTAGATATTAGTACCCTTATTTTAAAATTGAGGAAATAGGGTCTCAGAGAGGTTAAGTGGTTCATCAAGGTCACACAGCAAATTTACTATGAAGTGCCCATCTACACTGACCTGGTTACTCCTTTTCCTGACTGCCCAGTTGTAGCAGCCCAACAGAACTGACCTGGGGTCAATCACAGAATAGTGTTGTTAGCAAAGTCAAAGTCATAGGTTCAAACCAGTGCGACTGCGCTGAGGACTCAGTGTTTTGGTGAACTTTTGGAAAGTCCCTAGATCTCCCAAGTTCCCAGATCATTGCTGATAACTGGGGACTTGAGGCAAGGGTTATACAGAATTATACAAAGAAATTAGAGATTCTTATCCCCTTTTTTAGAGAGGGGAAGTAGCAGGGGACAACCACTGTTGACCTTTCCCAGGTCTAACTTTTGCTAGGGTTGATGTTGCAATGCCACCGATGGTCATCTTAAAGCCAGGCCTTAGAAAAGATGTTTTATTATCTTCTCTTTTGAATTAGCCACCTTTTTTGTACCTCCAGTAATGTGGGAAATTAGAAGTAGCCAAATCACAGTGATGTCTGATTCCCTCTTGAACTGAAGTGAGGTAGAGTTGCACAAAGTTGTCAAACTTACTCTTCCAGAGTCAACAAAGTTCTGTGGCAAGACAAAAGTAAGGACCACTGGTGATGGCCCAGGATGCAGTGGATATCCTTGGAGTCTTTCATGTCTGCCTAAGCTCTAAGCACGCCATAGCATGTGTTTCAGCCACCTTAATGTCTACTGGAAGAAATTATTCTCACCTGTCCATTCCTCCAGGGAAAGTCTTCACATCCTTGGGATAGACATCCCCCTAACTCACTGACAGGTTTGAGGTGACAGTTATCCTCAATTTCATCTATCCCATCTGCTGAGAAGGTTTTACTGGGATGTGGCCTCTGTAGCCATATATTACTGAATTACCACTCTTTCCTTGACTATGGAAATCACTTAAATTTACAGTCTAGTAGTTTTTTCCAGTGAAAAAGAACCAAGTGGCAGAATTCACTGAGGGTGACAGAGGAAGAGGAATCCATGGAAAGTTTACCTATTTTCATGCTTATCCTTCCAGTAGTATTTTCTAGATTACTATCCAAATAAAAGCTTAGCATGTGGATGCATCGAAATGCTCTGCACAGCATTTTAATGATATATAGTATTCCTTTCTGAAAGGGTTAAAGATATAACTCATTACCTACTTCTCCAGCCTGTCACAAATAACAACTTTTGTAGAATTAAAGTAAACAAAGGCTGTTTGGAGATCATTCAAAGATTGAAAGTCTATAACATCACACAAATGGCAGACTCTGGCCATCCAACAAGAAAAATAAATAGTGGGTAGCATATCAATATTTTTTTCAGATCCTTTCAGAGAAAGTGGATACTAATTTTAAGGATCTACATCTAAAGGTAGATGAGGGTGCCTGATGGAACTGTTCACTGAGAAAACAATCATCCTCCTTTTCTGTTCTCCTGGGTTACTTTAGAGAAAAGATCAAGAATTAAGCAAAGGGAGGGACTTTGGAGGTCATCTAGTGCAACTCATTTGTTTATAGATGGAAAAACTGAAACAAACTTATAGATGGAAAAATGGAAAACTTAAATAATTCACCTGAGGTGATGAAGCTAGTGTGTGTCTGGCAGAGTTGGCATTGAATTCGAGTTCTCTGACTCTAAATTGAATCTTCTTTCCGCTGTCCCATGCTATTTATGCAATGGATAGAGGGCTGGATCTGGAGTCAGGAAGGCTTGAGTTCAAATTCATCCTTAGACTCTTACCAGCTGTGTGACCCTGGGCAAGTCACACAAACTCTGCATGTCTAAGTTTCCTCATTTACAAAATGAGGATAATAATAGTGCCTACCTTCCAGAGTTGTTGTGAAAATAAAACAAGATAGTATTTTCAAACCTTAAAGCACCATTACAATTCTAGTTGCTATTATTCCAAGTAATTAGTCCAAAGAGTTAAAAATGAGATTGATGAAATTAGAGAGCTGGGAGGGACTTTCCAGGCTGAGCCCCTCGTTTTGCAGATGAATGAAACAAAGCTCAGAGAGGGTAAGCAAGGTTCTATCCTGGACAACTAATTAGTGTTAGCTTTGGGATTAGAACCTAGATCTGACTGTCAGCAAAGTGCTTTAGCCTCTGTGTCACTTTGCCTGGGAACATTGTTTGTCTACAGATGGTAGAGCTTAAGCCAAGAGGAAAACATAAAACCTGTTAATTTTTTTTCTATTTTCTCTTTTACTAAAGGGTCCAGCTCATCTTTGGGATAAGAAAAAGGGCAGGATATGAGTCTATATTGCTGCTTCTTATGGATTGAAATGCATGGCTCTCAAACACTTATTTCTCTGAGGGCTAATCCATGCTGACGATCCACAAGCATTCCAAAAGTCATTCAGAAACTGTACTTGAGAATGTGCTATTCCTGTCTAACAATTTTCAGATGTTAAGGTGACTGCTGTTTCCAGTACTAAATTCATAGAATTTCAAGAGTTGTAAGAGAACTTAGTGGCCATCATCTTCACTCCCTTATTTTTCAGATGAGGAAAGTGAAGTCCAGACAGGTGAAGGATTTCCTCAGGTCATACATATAAGTCGTCTTTCTGACTCCCAGTGAAGTACCTAAGCTACTATCTTACACTGCCCCATTTCCATCCAGGGATTGATTATGCCTAACAAAAACTGCATTTGCTTAGTGTCTTCTAAATCTAAATTTGGAAGACTTTAAACTGAAAAGAGAGGGGTGGAGAAAATAGTTGCTTGCTTAGTATTTTTGCCAGGCAGTTATACCCAAAAGTTCATGGGAGATGAAATTCAAGAAGGAGCCAATAGTCAATTCACAGTTTCAAATGTCTGTACATAAGTGCACAAAGTATAGACAATGACCAGGGTAAAACAGAAGTTTTAACACAGAGAATTTAATTTGAACTCATTGGTATCATGGAATAGGATGAAACACATGACTAAACTATGGCTTCGGATGGATATATCTTATTTAAAAGAGACAAGTTAAAGTGGTTGGGGATGAGATAACTTTATACAGTAAAATAAGACATTATTTGAGGAAATCCAGTAGCCAGAAGAAGGATGTATGGTAGACAACATTTGGGCAACAATCAATGGAAGGAAAAGAAGTAGCAATTTTGCTGTACAGAAAAAGGAAATAGATGAGGAGTTTGGGAAATAGATCCCAAATCTGGCACAGGGACTTCATATACTAATGATGGTTAGGACTTCAGTTATCCAGGCCTCTGTTGAAGCATTCTAACCAAAGCAGACCAGTTAATAATGAACATAATGTAATTTAAATTTTTATTTTATTTTCAGTTCTAAATTCTACCCCTTCCCACCCTTGCCCCTGCCCACTGAGAAGCAATAAGGCCTATTAAAATATCTATAGTCATGAAAAATAAATTCCTGCATTGGCCATGATTCCCTAATCCTGTCTCTCTCTCTCTCTCTCTCTTTCTCACACGCTCATATACACACACACACACAAAGGAAGGAAGGAAGGAAGGAAGGAAGAAAGAGAGAAATAAGGAAGAAAAGAAAAAGAAGGAAACAAAGAAAGAAAGAAAAGAAAAGGTCTTTTTTGATTTGCACTCTGAGTTTATCCTTCTCTGTTTGGAGGTGGATAGCATGTTTTGTTATGAATTCTTTGAAATTATGGTTGGTCATTGTGTTAATTAGAGTCTTTTAGAGGTCATTGTTCTTAAAACATTTATTTATAAATTGTTTCCCTGGTTCTGCTCCTTTAGTCAGTATCATTTCATACAGGTCTTCTCAGGTTTTTCTGAAACCTTCCTCATTTGTTATAGTACAATAATAATCTATCAAATTCATATACCATAACTTAATCAGCTATTTCTTAGTTAATGGGTGTCTTCTCAGTTTCCAACTCTACCAACACAAAAAGAGCTTCTATAAATAATTTTCTAGATATGAATCTTTTTCCTTTTTATGATCTCTTTGGGAGTGTAGATCTACTAGTGGCATTGCTGGGTAAATTATTCAGTTTAATAGCTTTGGGGGCATAGTTGCAAATTGCTTTCCAGAATGGTGGGACCAGTTCATAGCTCCACCGACAGTACACCTGTTTTCCTACAGCATTTTGTCATTTCCAGCATTTGTCATTTTCCTTTTTTGTCAACTTGGCCAGTTAGAAGGGTGTGAGGTAATACCTCAGAATTGTTTTAATTTGCATTTCTCGAATTATTAATGATTTAGAGCATTTTTTCATATGTCAATTGATAGCTTAGATTTCTTCCCCTTAAAACTGCCTATTCATATCCTTTGATAATTTATCAGTTGGAGAATGACTCTTATTCTTACAAATTTGAGTAACTTCCCTATATATCTTTGAAATAAGGCTTTTATCAGAGGAACTTGCTGCAAAGATTTTCTTCACAGTTAGCTGCTTTTCTTCTAATTTTACCTGTATTGGTTTTGTTTGTGCTAAACCTTTTTAATTTTATGTAATCAAAATTGCCCATTTTACCTACTGTGAACCTTTATGGCTCTTGTTTGGTCATGAACCTCTCCATTGACCTGACTCATCATTTCTTTTTGTTCCCCTAATATGCTTAGGATGTCACCTTTTATGTCTAAATCATGTACCTATTTGGAGGTTATTCTGGCATATACAGTGTGAGATGTTGGCCTATACCTACATTCTGCCAGACTGTCCATGGAATTTTCATGGCAAAGATAATGGAATGGTTTGCCATTTCCTTCTCCAGTGAATTAAGGCAAACAAAGGTTAACTTGGGCAAACTTGCCCAGCGTTACATAGCTAGTAAATGTCTGAGGCCATATTTCAACTTGGGTCTTTCTGACTCCAGGCCTATCCATTGGACCACCTACCTGCCTCCTGTGGTGTACACAGTACCTAGTAAATGATCATAGTGATGTAGTGTTTGATAAATCTATAGAAAGGTTCACGTTTTGGGACAAGAACTCACTATTTGACAAAAATTTCTGGGAAAACTGGAAAGCAATGTGATAAACTAGGTATAGACCAATATCTCACACCATTTACTAAGATAAAGTCAGAACAGGTACATAATTTAGACATAAAGGGTGATAACATAAACGAATTAGGGGAGCATGGAAAATTTTACCTCTCAGACCTATGGATAAGGGAAGAATTTATAACCAATCAAGAGACAGAGAGCATTATGAGATGTAAAAGGGATAATTTTGATTACATTAAATTAAAAAGATTTTGTACAAACAAAACTAATGAAGTCAACATTGTAAGGAAAGCAGGAAACTGGGAAAAACTTTTTGCAGCAAATTTTTCTGATAAAGGCCTCATTTCTTAAATATATGGAGAATTGAGTCAAATTTATAAGAATAGAAGTCATTTCTCAGTTGGTAAATGGCCAAAAGGATATGAACAAGAAGTTTTCATAAGAAGAAATCATTTTGTATAGTTATATGAAAAAAATGTTCCAAATCACTAATTAGAGAAATGCAAAGTAAAACAACTCTAAGGTGCCACCTCACACCTGACATTTTGACTGAATATGACAAAAAAGGCAAATGACAAATGTCAGAAAGGATATGGAAAAATTGGAACATTAACGCATTGCTGGTAGAGTTGTGGTTACTCAATCATTCTGGAGAGCAATTTGGAACTGTGCCCAAAGGGCTATAAAACTTGCATATCCTTTGACCCAGCAATGCCACTACTAGGACTGTATCCAGAAGGAATCAAGGGAAAAGAATATATACAAAAATAATTATAGCAGCTCTTTTTGTGGTGGCAAGAAATTAGAAATCAAAGAGAAGCTCATCATTTGGGGAATGGCTGAACAAGTTAGAATATGATTGTGATAGAATACTTTTGTGCTGTAAGAAATGGTGAGCAGGATGATTTCAGAAAAACCTAGGAAGACTTACATGAACTGATACAAAGTGAGCAGAACCAGGAGAATATTGTACACAGTAACAGCAGTAGTATATGATGATCAATTGTGAATGACTTGGCTATTCTGATCAATACAATGATCTCAGACAATTCCAAAGGATTATGACAAAAAATGCTAAATGCCTCCAGAGAAAGAACTGATGGGGTCTGAATGAAGATGGAAGCATACTTTTTAAACTTTTTATTTTGTTTTTGGTCTGTGTTTTCTTTTGAAACCAAGCTAATAATGGAAATATATTTTACATGACTTCATATACATAATCTATATCAAATCGTTTGTCTTCTCAGAGATGAGGAAGGGAGGTACTGAGCAAGAGAATTTGAAATTCAAAATTTTAAAAAAAGAATGATAAAATTTTTCACCTATAACTGAGAAACATTTTCTGAAATGAATAAAGTATATTGGGGAAAATGCAGTTATTTTCTTTAAACAATGATTCTCTAGCACTGAAAGCTATTAGAACAGAAGCCTAAAGCTCTCCTTTGAATTCTCATCCCTCTCTTTTTTATTTTTTTAACCAGCTAAATTCTATCACAGCAAAGTAGTATCAGAAAAACTTTAGTGCCATTTATGTACATTTTGTATTGGAGTAACTGAATTCACAGTGGGCTGCTTCTTCACCTACTATATGTGATCTACATGTGCACCTTAGCTATTCTTAAGAGATCAGTCTTGGGCAGCATGTACCCTGGGAACTGACAGGGTCTAGATTTGATAAGGTTGGAGGAAGGAGGCAGGTTGACCCAAAATCCCTGAACAGAATTTGGTGATCAGAAAAACTTACACAGGGTGGATAGGATGATCAGGGCTTGTTACAACACTGGGAGCATGGGAGTTTGATGCCCTTCTCCTTGCTCCAGGGCCAGAGAAGACCCAAGTATCCTCCAAAGATCTTTCTTGGCTGTTTGCTGGGCCATAGTCTATTGAGCTTATGTTGCCTGTTCGGTACATGATGTATGTGGGGATTAGGTGTTGATGTAGGAAGCTCTGCCCCTGTGGTTGCTACCCTGTCCGTTTTGGAGAGACCCAAATTCTCAAGGGTTTTGGTGAAGATAATGAAAATAGAGGGTGGGAATACCTACAGAGCAGCTTGAACTAACCCCCATTGTAGGCAGGACCTTGGGTGGCATCTACTTGTAATAAGAATGTAGTTGTATAAGAACCAGTTTTCCTCCTTTCTTTTGGTTTCAGCCCCATCACTCTTACCAGTCTTCTTTCTTTAAAGCAAAACTCAGAATTCTGCTCAGAATGAGAGTGTTATTTAGTGATTCAAAAGAAGATGATAATACTCTGAACAACTGCTATTGGTAGCCAGTAATAATAGCTGACACTGATGGAGTACTTTGAAGCACTCAGTAAATATTATCTCATATGGGTCTCACAACCACCCCATAAAATAGGCATTTGAGATGAACAGTGAGTTTATATGATGTAGTCACTTTTTGCAGATTAAGTGGTCAAGGTGAGATTCACATTTAGGTTTTCTTGACTCCATGTCCAGCTTTATATGCTGCACTTTTGTCTTATTCAGAGAAAACAACAAAGGTTGTTGGTATTCTACTCTAAAGATCTGGATATGGCACCTGTCTAATTAGACTTCCTTTAAAACCCCTCGTGATGATAAAGTTCTGAGGAGGTCCATGTATCATCTTTCCATATAAGAATATGTAAAGTTTTACCTTATTTAGTTCCTTATGATTTCTCACTCATGTTTACCATTTTATGCTTGAATCCTGTGTTTTTCTTTCAAATTTTCTGGGTTTTTTTTTATTAGGAGTGTTTGAAATCCCTCTATTTCATTAAAAATTCATTTTCCCCCTATGGGATTATAGTCAGTTTTGCTAGATAGTTGTTCTGGGCTTTGTCTTCTGAAGTGTCGTATTTCAAGCTCTCCCTTCCTTTACTTTATATTGGTGGCTGCTAAATCTTGGGTGATGCTGATTGTGGCTCCTTGGTGCTTGAATTCTGGATGCTTGCAGCTTCTTCCCCTAGATGTGGAGGCTCTGGATTTTGGTTTGGTAACATTCCTGGGAGTTTCCATTTAGGAATTTCTTTTAGGAAGCGACCAGTGGAATCTTCCATTTTCTACTGTACTCTCTGATAATAAGATATTTGGACAGTTTTCTACAACCATTTATTGAAATATCTTTTTTGGTTGTTGCTGTTGTTCATGGTTTTCAGGTAATTCAGTAATGTTTAAATTATCTTCCCCAGCTCTGTTTTCCAGGTCATTTGTTTTTCCAATGAGATAGTTTCATTTTCTTCTATTTTTTCAGTCTTTTGCCTTTATCTTGCTATTTCTCAATGTTTCAAGGAGTCATTAACTTCTATTTGATCAATTACTGATTTCTTCAATAAGGTTTTTACTTCTTTTACCAAACTGTTCATTCTTTTTTCATAGTTTTCTTTCAAAGCTTTCATTTTGTTTTTAAAATAAGTTTTTTACTCTTAAAAAAACTAACTCTTCTAGGAATTCACAATGGTCCATTATTCTTTGAGGCTTTGCTTCTTGATGTTTTTGAGTTACTCTCATCGTCTGTGTTCATGTCTCGAGCTTTCTTGTCACCACAGTAGCTCTTTATGATCAGATTTATTTTCAGCTTGCTTATTCTTCCAGCCTGCTTCTTGACTATGGACATTATGTTAGTGCTAATTTCTGCTGACTTCTGGGGGGATGCTTGGACTCAGCTTCTGTACTTTTATGTCCTTTTGTTGTTTTCACAGCTCAGTGTGGGGATCTGCAAGTTTTTAGTAGTCCCAGGGTGGCCTGATCCAAGAAGAGATGTTCACTTGTCTCTGTGTCTGAGCTTTTCAAGTTTCTGAGCCTGGTTTGGGTCTGCTGGCTTATGCATAATTGAATGTCAGTCAGTTGTTGCTGAATTCAGTCACTGTTAGCTGGGAGGTTCTGCAGGGTCAGAGTGAATGAACTGCTGGATCTCCTTTGGTCTGGGATTCCAGCTGTGGTTATTACACTGCAGACTTACAAGCTGGGCTGGAAGGTAGAACTGAGTCACTGCTCTCCTCCTGGGTGCAGAGCCCCAGCTATGTTTTTGGGACTTGTTCTTTGTTCAGTGTTCAGGGAGACTTGTGCTCATTCAGGATTGCTCTTTTCTACCCTGGATCTGTGACCAGGAACTTGGTATGGGTGACAGAGATGTCAGATGGCACTCATTCCTGCACCCAGTGCTAGTCTAGGGATCCCCTGGGATCTCTTTCCTGCCCTAGTTCTTTGTTTTAGCCCTCTTTCCATTCCTGCTGCTGCCACCTCACATACTGCTGCCCAACTCCTGTCCCCCAGTGTCTGCAGAGCTCTCTGTCTGGCTCCCTGAGCTGTCCTGGTCTGGAAAAAATGACTCACTGTGACTTTTTGTTTTGGACTTTTCAGATCAGAATTTAGTCTTGTGCATTTTTTACGTTATTATGGAGGAGGTATCCTGGGAGAGCTAAGTGAAAATACTTCCTCTCACCCTGCTGAACTCTGTTCCACCTGGACAATCATTTGCTGACCTGGTTAATGATAATTCCATTCTTCGGAAGGTAGAGGAGGCTCCTGTTTTGAGTCTGGTAGTTGCAGGGGTGAGGATGATAGGAATTTTGGGAGAAGCGACCACTTCTTTTTAGAGCAGACATTTGTAAACTGGAGCCAAGGAACTTTTAACAAAATATTCTGACAATAGCTAGTGTTTATGTGGTATTTTAAAAGTGTGCAAAGTGCTTTATAAATATTATCTAATTTATCCTCCCAATATTCCTGGAGATAATGGCTATTATTATCCCCACTTTCACAGAGAAGAAACTGAGGCAAACAGAGGTTGTGACTTGCCCAGTGTCACAGTTGTCTGAGGTCCTATCTGAACTCAGGTCTTCTGACTCCAGGATCATCTCACTCTACTGTGGCCACTAAACTTCTGATAGCTGATAGCTTCCAAGAACTGTATTTCAAATAATTAGTATCCTTTGTGTTTCTATGTACTTTTATTCATTTAAAACCATTACTCAGAACTAATGCTGCATCATTGTGCATTCATGAGTTACTTACTGTGTGCTAGGCACTATACTCAGTGCCAGGGTTACAAAGATAAGCAAGCCATCCTCCTAGCTTCAAGAAGCTTATGCTGTAATGGGGGAGACAACAGGAAAACAGCTCTTTACATACACACTACATACTGGATAAATTGGAAGTACTCTCAGAGTAGGGGCACTAGCATTGAGGGGGGTTGAAAAAGGCCTGATTTGAGCAGAGACCTGAGGAGGAAGAGCATTCCAGGTATGGGGAACAGTCAGACAAAACCGTTGAAGCATCATGTGTGAGGAGGCTCGTGTCCCTGGATCAGAGTTATTTAGAGGAGAGGAGTAAAGTCTGAGACTGGGAAAGTAGTAGGAGCCAGGATGTAAAGGGTTTTAAAACCAATCACAGCATTCTATATTTGACCCTGAGGTTAACTGGAGTTTACTAAGTGGGGTGGAGTAGGGCACCTCAGTGGAGGATGAAGAGTGGGGAGAAGCTTGAGGCAAGGAAACCTATTAGAGGTCTATTGCAGTGGGGATGGTAGTGAGAGAAGCGGGGAGGTATGTGAGATGTTGAGAAGACCAAAGGGTCAGATAGATTGTGTGATAGATTGGATGGGGGGGGGGGGGGGCGTGTGAATAGGAGAGAGGAGCTGAGGAGAACTCCAAGGCTGCAAGCCTGGGAGATTGGGAGGATGGTGGTGTCATGGGCAGAACTGGGAAGCTCAGAAGAGGGGATAGTTTTTGGTGACAGTTCAGTTTTGGACACACTGATTTTAAGATGTGCCCAACAGGCAGTTAGAAATGCAAGACTGAAGGTCAAGAGAGAAGATATGGTTGGATAAACAGTTCTGAGAATCACCTGCATAGAGATGATTTGTATCTTTAGGGCTTGATGAGATCACCAAATGAGAGAGTATGGAGGGAGAAAGCCCAGGACAGACCCATGGGAGACATTCATGGTTAGTGGGTGTATCCTGGGAAGATGGAGGAGTGGTTAGACAGGTTAGACAGGACAATGAGGAGAGAGAAGTATTAGGAAAACCTTAAGAGAAGATAGTATCGAGGAGAAGAGGATAGTCAAGAGTGAGAGGCCCCACAGAGGTCAGGAAGGCTAAGGATCAAGAACAGATCCCTGGATTAGGCAGAACCACTGGTAACTCTGGAGACAGCCATTTGACCTGTATGATGAGGTCAGAAGCCAGATTTCAAAAAATTAAGAAGAAACAAAGAGGAAAGGAAGCAGAAGCACTGACAGATGACTTTCTCAAGTTTAGCTATGAAAGGGAGGAAAGACACAGGACAACAGCTAGTGGGGATGGGTGGATCAGGTGAGAGGGTGTCTTGTTTTTTTAAATGATGGGTGTGTTTGTAGGCATCAGGGAAGCAGCCAGTAGACAGAGAGAAATGAAAGATTAGTGAGAGAATAAAGACAATAAAGGGCCAGCCTCCTGAAGATTAGATGAAATGGGTTCAAAGGGACGCATGTGGAAGGTGTTAGTCTTGGCAAGGAGGAGGGGATGAGAAGAAAGTGGGGGAAGACATGCAAATGATGGGGGATGAAGAGGGACAAGGGGGAGTGTTTGGTGAATTGCTTCAATTTTTTTCAGTGAAGGAATTATGAGGCAAAGTTTTCAGCTGTCATTCAAGTTTTGAGGAGAAATGAAAAGGTTTGGAGGAGTCATGGTGATAAGTGGGAAAATGAATCCATTAGATGCTGTGATCCTTGGTGCATGTTGTCTTCCCATTAAACTGTAAACTCCCTAAAGGAAGACTGTGGTCTGTTTTTTTAGATCTCACATAGTGACTTGCATAGGGCAGGACACATAATAAGATTCAATAAATACCTGGTAGAAGTAAGCTCCCTGAGGGCAGGGAGCTTTTTATTTATTTTTTTATTTTTTATCTTTGTATCCTCAGAGCCTGGCACATAGTAGACACTTAATACGTGCTTATGGAGTTGGAAAAAAACCAACCCAACATTATTCTGAGGAGGGGGCTCATGGGCTTCACCAGACTGAGCCAAGAGCTCCAGTGCAGAACAGAGAGGCTCAGAATCTCTGTCCTTGAGTTGTTGGTAGACAAGAAAAAAGCCAAGAATAGTCATATGTATTCTACATTTTGGAAAAGATTTTCAAGGGTTTAGGGTTCAGAGGAAGGATAAGTAGGATGCTATGAACCAATCTTCTACAGACGAAGTCAGCCCCAAAAGAAGAGGAAGCTCTCAAGAATGAACTTCTTAAGATACAAGAAAGAAATCATTTTGATGAGGAAGAATAATGAGAATGTTTGAAGAGATCAATGTGGCGGTTGCACTTAACCCTGACAGGGCTGTGTTCAGAGTGGATGGGACAACAGCTGATGACAGAAAGGATATGTCAGTTCCAAGTTTAACTCTGCCCTCTTTGCCTGGGAGGATGATCTTTAGACTGGGAAGGAGAGAACACACATGTTGACTAAAGACTAGACTAAAAACTCATGCCATGAGGAGTTCAAGCCACATGCTGCAGATGAAGTATATTCTTGAGTAATTAATTTATCAATCAGAATTTCTTAAGTACCTACTATAATAAACCAGGCCCTGTTTAGTACTGAAGACACAAAGACAAAAATGAAATGGTCCCTGTCCCCAGGGAACATGCATTCTCTCAGGGTGTATGCACATGTGTGTGCTGTGTGAAAATCCATGTACATTTATGTACAATGTATAGACAATGAGCTGTTGAATCGGCTAAACTCAAACTTCATGAAGAGGTCATGACCACATGTTAGATTATGTCATAGTGGAGATTCTTTCTGGGGTATGGGTTGGATTAGATATACTTGTCTTCCCTAATACCAGCTCTTTCAACTCTGAAATTCTTTGTTTTGTGATCATAAAAACTGTTAGCCAATTCAACAGGCCACAGTCCTCCATCTTGGATCTCTTGCTGCTTTGGCATTCTTCCATTTCCACTTTTTGCAAATCTAGACTCTGGCTGTTCTCCTCAAATTTACAAAGAGCATAGGTCTTTGGACTTTGTAATTTTTTTTATCTTTGTATCCTCACTGCTCTGCACAGTGCCATGCATAATGTTGGTGTTTAATAAATTTTTGTTGCTGAGTTTAAATTGAAGTTGTCTGAAAAAGATTTGTGAGTTTTTGTGGAAACTTTATTCAACATGAATCAACAATGTGATATGGATAAATCGAGATTTCTTTCTTTTTAACTATGCCTCATCTTAGTACCTTTCTTTTGTGGTTAGATAGTGGCTTTTTTAGAAACTGTGATCTTTAAACCAAATTCCTAAAGATGTGTTATCTCACTGGGAATAGAAAGCTCAGGAACCAAATGCAGAACTTTATTAGTGGGCCCATCCTTTTTCTCTTCTCCAAGCCCAAATGCAATCCCCAGTGTGAAATGACCCTCTTTCCCCTCTTAACTGTTGATAGCAAGGCAAGGAAAGGAAGACATGATTCATATTTGACAAGGTTTATTTTATCAGTATCAAATTACATAGTACCATCAGGAAGTGTCAGGTTATGATTTGAATATCTTAATATAATCTAAAATTTGGTAAATTGTTAAATTACCCAAAGTTCATTATATATTTGAAGTGTGCGTTGAAGAGACTATTTGGCATATCTTGGTAAGATACTTAGCATAAATATTTCTGTACCTTAATTTTAAATGTATATAAACATATATATGCTTGCATATATATATGCTTCTAAATTAAATATATGCATATAAAAAGCTTAAATTGATGTTAGGATTGATACATTTTATATCTATGAAATTATGAAACTGTCTCTGTGTTCAAAGCAGAAATTTAAAAAATTAGCCAGTTTCCTAGACATATATGAATTTACAAAGTAACTGAAAATGAATAAGAAGAAATGTTATAACACTGTTTAAGTAACTGATATTTGAATGAAACTACCCAATTATGTAAATAATACCATTTTTTCAAGTTGATGAGAGAATAAAGCTTCTACTTAAGCATCGTACCCCTAAATTAAGAATATGTATCATTGTAGTAGGAAAAGGATTTCTCTACTAATATGAGTATGGAAGCCATGATGTGAGAGATGAGCAGGAACCAAGCTGGGCACTGTCTTTCCACCTGGGCTCTTCCTTTTGCTCATCAATGGAAGTCTGGCTTCTCTGGAAAGGTACAGCCAGAGCGCTTAATGATGATACTGGCAGCGTAGTGGCCTGCGCGGATGCATTCAGTCAAGGGCCGGTCAGCAACCAGCTGGGACAGAAAACCTAGAGCACAAATTAAAGGGAATGTGGTAAGTGTTAGGTCAGAACAGCAGAAATACCACCACACTGGGTCAGACCAGGGGTCTGTGAGGCTCGCTCTTCCTATTTTAGACAACAGGTGCTTTTATGGCCAATGATGTATTCTTATGGGATGACATCCTTAAAAGTTAAGTCTACATATTCCATGCTTTCCTTTAAATATTCATCTAATGAACTGAGTTACACTAAATGTTGTGTTGCTTAAGAGTCTGGAATATGATAGACTGTCATCAAGCCAATGAAAGCCCCGAGGCCCAGTTATGGGAGATTAGAAGTAGAAGAAACAATGCCAGTCTGTTCCTCTCTATTCCGTAGTGTTGCTTCATTAGGGATCTTTAAGATGGACTATTTATCCCCATTCCTGCATATTACATTAATTTTTTTTTTTTTTGAGAGAGAGAGAGAGAGAGAGAGAGAGAGAAAGAGAGAATGTGTAAGGCCTTCAGTCCTCCCTCTCACTCACTGCTGGTATCAGCAAGACTGTGATGCTAAGATTCTAAAGGAAGGAACCACATTCAAAGGAGATGTGAAAAGGTAGAGAGAAATATTGCAGTCATGAACAACAGGAGTGAAGAACTGGGAAGTATGAGCTGCTGCTATCATCTGAGATAGGGAGACTGGCCAAGAACAGATGACAAATGAGAAGCTGTTTTGGAGCTTGACTCTCTGCCTCGTCCTGGACCTTGTGCTGCCCAGGAGGTAAAGGTTAATGGAAAAGCAGTAGTCCAGTGACCTGTGGAGCACTCCCTGGGAGATTTACAGCCTTTCTTTTCCTACCACCCTGACCACCCAGGCTTGGCCTTGTCAGACTTAGAGAGCATTCTGTATCAGACAAAATTAATCATCACTCTCAATTGAAGAATACCCCTAACAGGCTCTATAGATTGACGTTTATTTTGTGGAAACTTTCCTAGGCTTTGAAATCACTTCCTGAAAAGGTATAATAACAGGAGCTTGCCATGGAGTATTTGGGTTAAATTGCAGAGGTCAACACAAAGCCCTCTACAAACTCAAGAAGTTAAACTATGCAACCTCTGTACCTGCCTGGTCTACTTTGCTCAGTTTGAATTGGGAACAAGGATATTAATAGGTTTTCTTATATCTTTTTTTATGTTCCTTCCCTTGGCCATGGCCTTTAACTGAAAAAATGAGAAAAAACTGATATTCATGAAAGACCTTTGTGAGGAGTAAAGACCAACCTCATGTCCCTACTCTGTAAGGGAAGAGCTGGTGTGGGAGATGATGTGCTCTGCACATGCACCTGCAGTGAGGGACACTCATGGCCAAGGAGAAAACTCTTCACCAATTCAGACACATCAATGTTTTGTAACTTCCAGTCTTTGAGAGTTTTCAGGGGGCATAACTCGCCTCACTGTCTCACAGCCAGTATGAGTCAGAAGCAGGAATAGAGTGCAGGTCTTCGGACTCTGAGACTGGCTTCCAGAGCACAACGACATGCTGCCTGTTGCTGATATAACAGTGACAATGGTGTACACTGTCTCTAGCTCAGGTTTGTTCACTCTGGAAGTCTGCTTTTTATAATGCCTTGCTAGAGGGCCAGTGGGAACAGACATGGCAGCAGAGCTGTGAGACAGATAGGCAGAAGCTTCCAAAATCTGATGACTGAGGACAAAGAGTAGGAAAAAAGAGAGTCTCCTAGATAGGGTAAACCTGTAAGAAGCTGGCATTGGGAAGAAGTTGGTAAGTGCCAATCAAAGGCAAATCAGCAAGAGAAAGTGCAGAAGAGCCACATACATATATACAACCTCATCCAAGAACCTGCAAACAGAAAAGGTGACCCAGGAAGTGGTGTAGCAGCTCACATGGGAGCGAGATAGTAAAGCTCCTGCCATGAAGGTGAAAGCTCACAAAGCCCCAGGGTGCTCTCTCCCACCACGGTATAATTCCTGTAAGCAGCAGCACAATCTAATAGAGTCAAGTGCACCTGAGAGCACCTGCAACCTAGTACATAATGAATAGTTTTCCTCCTGTGAAAAGGAAAGGCAAGGTGTACTTCAACAATGGCATTGACATTGCTGCTATGTGTTTGGCCACCAAAGGACATCACCAAGTCCTTAAGGAATTTTTAACCAAATAAGAAAGGGTAGACAAATGACATAACAGCCAAGAGAGGCACAGAGTGCTGTGGGAGATGGGAAGAAGGAAAGCTGGTTTCTGAGTTGATATCTGTTGAACTGAGTTAGGTCTTTAAATACGGGGGTGGGTGGGGGTGTGTGTAGGGAAAGGCAGAGGAACAGGAAAGTGTAGGGTGTGCTTGCTTTGTAATCCTAGGATTCAAACCAAAAGTTTACAAGTGGGCTAGTAGACACCATAGGTCCATGGAAAAGGATTTGTGTCCCTTACTCATAGAAGAATCCTTTGGGCTAGGACGTAGGGCTTGTTTGTTCATTCAACCCACCCTTCTGTCCAGCTGGATCATCTGTTTTTCAAGCCCATGGCGTATTAGAAGCAGCACATTAGAATGGTGAAGGGCTGCTCCAGTCAAAGCAGAGCCTGGCAGTCGCACATACAGGCCCTGAACATCACCTGCTATTACTGAAAAGTGTGAAAAGTGGTTTGCAGAGCATGACCACTTACTTCATGCAGAAGTGGGCTCAGACTCATTTTGGCTTATAAGAGCAAGGAGAACCACGGCTACAAGTTAGAGAGAAGCAGGGACTGTCAGAACTTGTGGACCCTACTTCTGCTTTCTGGTCCCAGGCAGGAGAAGTTTAATTAGGGGCAGGAGATAAAAAGAGAACGAGCCAGACAGAACTTTGGGCTTTTGGCTGACTGGCTGGGTGAAGTCCCTTCTAACTGTTTGCCAGAAAGGGCTGGAAAAGGGTAGCTTGGTGAGTTCTCCCCAAGCTTTTACCTCTTTTTCTAGGTTGTACCGTGTCAGAGGTTGCAGCTCCAAATGACATTCTCAGATGCTAGCTAAGTACGACATCTATCAGTCTGCTATCTTAGAGACAGATGTACAAATCCAAATACTTTGCTCAGTATTGCTGAGAAGAATATAAGCAAACTCAGGTGTCAGAATTTGGCAAAAACTCTCTCTGTAGATGAACCACTACTGGACAGAGGGGCTACTGTCTGATAACTCTGCAAATTCTAGTATAAAGAGGTGAATTAACTGGTCCTGGAAGTACGTTGTGGAATGGAATCACAGGCAGATGATAATAAATGATGAGGTTGAGAAATAAGACGTCACCTTTCACCTTTGTTTTAAAAACATTTTTACTGAATCTCTTGTTTTTTATAATTTTCATTTCCCATTATCCTGCCACCTTCCTGCCTCCCGTCATCTCTTATAATAAAGAATAAAAAAGAAAGAGAAAAGGAGCATTTTAGAAAAACTAACACAGTAATCAAGTCTGACAGTGGAGGCTGTTTTCTATCTGTATAGTCCCCCAGCTATGCGGACAGGAGGGAGATGCCTCCTGTAGTGGTTCTCTGGGACCAAGCCAGCCTTGGGACCAAGGGTTGCTCTTAATTTCCATTTCCATTGTTGAAATCACTGTGTAGACTGTTTTACAGGTTCTGCTTAATTCACTTTGCATCAGGCATCTAAATCTCCCCATGCTCTTGCAGTCTTCATATGCGTTGTTTCTTGTACCATGCTAACATCCCATCTCATTTATGTGCCACCACCGGTTCCACCACACTGATGGGAAACGACCTTGTTTCCAGTTCACTGCTGCTACAAAAGTACTGGAGCACACTGGACATTTCTTTCTGTCTTAGATTTTATTCCTTACACTTATTCTCCTCACAATGATAAGTGATTTACTTAACATCTTTCTGATTTATTAATGGTTTTTCTTATTCAGACTCTGGGGGCTGAATATAATCAATTTTTTTGCATCCCTAATTCCTATAACCGTATAAAGTTCTGCCCTGTTATCTCTAAAATGTGCCTACTTTTAATACCACAAAAAAGTCATGATTTCACCTGCATGAGTATTCCCTCCACAAGGTAATTAATGCTCCATCCTTCAGTCAAGGGACTTCATAAGTTGTTGAGGCCAAAGCTCCTTGAGAGCAGAGAATGTATCTTGCGTCTCTTTGGGCACACAGTAAGTGCTTCATAAATGTTTATGATTGAATGACCCAACTTTCAAATGAATAATTTCTCTAAGTTGGTCCTCAGGGGGCTGACACCTAGCCTAATGCTGACCAGGGCCTGTTGTGAAGGTCTTTCTAGGATGGTTCAATTTGGTGTGTTCATCCTTCATTGCCAAAGAAGACCATGCCATTAGAGAAATGATGACATAACTTGCACTTGACTTTGTTTTTTGAGTGAGGGAGGGCTGTGCAGGTCACCAGCCTCACTTCTCTTCCAGAGCCATCTGAATCCAGTGACCAGATATTCCTCAGGATGACTGGAGATGACCCAGGATGAGGCAACTGGGGGTAAGTGACTTGCCCAAGGTGAATATCAAATGTCTGAGGTGAGATTTGAACTCAGGTCCTCCTGACTCCTGCACTGGTGCTCTATCCACTGCACCACCTAGCTGCTCCCAAGGTTCAATTTGGTAAGCTCAGAAGCGCAGAAGGACCACTGCATCATAGCTTTGGAGTTGCAAGGAACCTCAAAGATCATTTAATCATTCTGCACAGAAATTAATTTCTAGAGAGAATAATAAGTGGCTTGCCTATCTCTGATCATTTAGGTAGTAACAGAGCTGGGTTTTAGGCTCCATAGCCATGGCTCTTTCCAGCCCTACTTGTGCTCCTTTGATACTGTGTCTCCTATAACTCTGGGTCACCTCCACTTCAGGATGAGGTATTGGAAGAGGATTTCATTATGCATTAATAATATAAAACTTTATCTCCCAATAAGATGTGCAATTAAATTGTCACTACAGTAAGAGAACAAGAATATAAGGTATCATGTGATTATAATTGTCCTCAGAGGAATTATTATGTTAATTAAAACAAAACTCACATCCTACTTAACAATAACCATATTAGCTATTTTTCAATTAAAGAAAATAAAATCCTGAGGGCAGCCTAAGAGTTGTTCTTGTCCATTTTCAGGTCATCACTTTATTATCTCAATTCTTTATTTAGTCTTAATCATTTCTAGATTTACTCCTTTTTTATGGGAAGGATCGTTTCCTTTTTAAAATTAGATATTTTCACTCTGCCTCTAAACCAGTGACGTCAAATTCAAAAAAAAATCTGATCCTTGCTGGCTTCATATTGACTTAGAAAACCACAAGTTAACATTATCTATAGTATATCATAATTTTATTTCCTTTGTTAAACATTTCCTAATAACTTTTAAATCTGGTTTCGGTAAGGCAGTAGTGCAGGCTTATGAGTCTGACCTCTACTCTAAACCATCTGTGCCGACTTCTCCTGTCAGACTAACATACAGCACAAGTAAGCTGCTCCTTCTGTTGTCTACAATTTCATTAACTTCTGTAGACGGGGGTTGAAGCTTAAAAGTACAACAAAACTCTCACTAATCAAAACCTCCAACTAATTAGAATTCTTCATAGAATTTTATTATATAGAGATAGCTGATAAGAATGCAGGATTATAAGAGAAATTTAAACAAAAAATAACCCAAGTTATTTCTAAGATGTCCTGAGGTCAGTCTACACTCACTTCAAGTTTTCTATACCAGAAGTTCCTAAACTTTTTTCTGAATCAGTTAACAAAAATTTATTATGAGATCATTAAGTGCCAGGCTCTTTTTGAATCCCAGGCTGGATGCCCAGCCTGGACAAAAATACTAGTTCCTGTCTTCCAGGAGTTCACATTGTAATGAAGGAGACAATAACTATGTACATACAAGATACAGAGTGGATGGAAGGTAATCTCAGAAAGAAGGGACTGAGGACTGGGAAGCTGGACTGGAGGAGCTACTTTTAATTTTCCTAAAAGCACTGAGATTACTGGGGAAAAAGGAGGAGAGAGAGTAACTAGAGTGAAGGGAGAGGTAGTATTTTTGGTTGGATTCCCTTCCCACTAGAAGTGGTTCAGTAATGGGAGATGTCACTAAGCTGGAGAGCCCCTAGACCCTGATGTCCTTAGAGGAGTGACCCCCTCCTCATGTCCTCTACATAGAGACAAGAAGAGCTGGTCTTCAGAATGATGACAATGAGGCACGACAAGATTTTTAGCTATAAAGATGCAGCCATTCTTACTAAGGAGGTAAAGCGGACTAATACACTTCAGATTTCCACCAAGGTTAAATGGGAAAGGTATCCCCTTGTTGGTGGCGGTGTTTTTTTCTTCTTACTGTTGAGGACACCCCTATGTTCCTGGTTACCTTGGCTTACAAATTAAGTGTCATCCCTCACGCCTTGTCCTCTCTTTCTCAAACCACCCTTCTTCCTACATATCCAATTAGTTGTCATTTCTACCTTCATAACATTTCTTATATGTGCTCTCTTTTCTCCTCTGATACTGAAACCACTCTGGCCCTCATCACCTCATTCCTGGACTACTGCCCCAGCCTGCTGATGGGTCTCCATGCCTCAACTGTCTCTCCACTCCAATTTATCTTCCACTCAGCTGTCAAATTAGTCTACCTAAAATGCAGGTCTGACCATATTACTTCCTTTAGTCAATAAACTCCAATGGCAGCCTATTATCTTCAGGCTCAAATGGAAAATCCTCTCTTTTAAAGCTCTTCCTAACCTAGCTCTTTCCAACCTGTCTGGTCTTCTTACATTTTACTCAGCCCCTCTAAATATTCTATAACCCAGTGACACTGGCCTCCTGGCTGCTCCTCAACACAGATACTCCTACTCCTTTGCTGACAGATTGATTACTTCCCACCACCTCTGTCCTATCCGGATCTGCCTCAGGGTCATAAGAGATTCGTGGTGTGATTGGTGGTTATGAAGCAGTCTGCCTGGTTGTTGGGTTGTCTGTGTAGATACATAAGCTTATATCAGACTTGGAATTAAAGTATGTATGGATTCGCCCTCCTACTGACTCTCTCTTCTACCTCATTGCTCCTTATTCAAGGAGCTGTTACTTTCAGTGATACTGAATGGAACCAAGTCATTTAAATAGTGCATTGTGGGGCTTTTGAACTGTATGATATACTTTATAAATAAAATGTTGTGTTGTCATAAACAATCTCGCAGAATGTCACTGTGTCCATTGTGAGAAACCTGGCTTTTCCCGTGCACTTCGCTTACAGCAGAAGCAGTCAACAGCCAAGCCAACAGCCAGGGCATGCTGATTTCCTCCTCCACCTTCAGAAAAATTAGAGGAAATTGCTCATGGGGCCCTCCCTGGCAACCCTGGCAACCCACCCTCTTAAACCTGCAACTAGCTGAGTAATTCAAAGATTCATGACAAAGACTGAACTTGCTAAGAATTTGTAGTGGCTTAAAAAAAGGGCCCAAACACAGGGATGGGGAACCTGCAGTCTCTAGGTCCTCAAGTGCCACCCTTTGAATCCAAACAGCCCCTTTGTTCTGTGGTATGGATTCAGCCAAAGGCCACAAGGAATCTCATTTAAACTTTTTTTGGTAAAGGGATTCACACATTTGTGTTCATTGGGGTGGGATTGGGGATTGTCATCTAAAAATATTGTTGTACTTTTACAACAGTTTCCAGAGTAAAACACAGAGAACTTGCCCCATAAGATGCAATGCTTGAATGAATTTTTAGAGAAGGAAAAGAAGTCAGAAGTTGTCGTTCCCCAAAACTATGGCCTTAACACAAGCCCATTCTACAGATCTGTGGACCAAGAGAGGCAACAGATCAAGTAGAAATGAGCACCCCCAGCCTCAGGGAACCAGGTGGCTAAACAGGACCTGGCCTGGTAACTTTTAGACCTTTTAAAAGGGCAGTGTTTAAAAGGATTTTAGAAAAAAAAAAAAGGATTTTAGTTTTAAATGACTGCTAAATCTGTACTATAAAAATTCTTACTGAACGCATCTTCCTGCTTCCCAAGACACAAAGAAAAGTACTGTACATAAACAGGATAACAAGTTTATCTCTTTCAAGGTCATCTGGTGCAACTCTTGCAAACTGACAAAGGAGGAAATTGAGAGGGCAGGTGATTGGCCCAGGTCATTCAGGTATTAAGTGGCCAGGTCAGGATTCAAATGGATCTCTGTCCTTCTGTAATAGTTTCAGGACCTCCTTAAAATGTACCTTTCAGAAAAGTCTCACATTTCTACAATGGAAACATGCACTGATAGCTGTCTCTTTAAATTAGTCTTAATTCTAATTATGTTCCAGTGCTAGCCTAATTACCAGAGAAAGAAAAAAAATCTGAAAAAACCCACAGTCATTAAATTCATATACCTAACAAGTCACAACCTTGAAATCTTGCTCTAGTTGAAAGCACAGTTAAAAGCGCCTGACTATATTACTAGAGGAAAGTTTTAATAAAAACTAATTAAGCTACAAAAGTCTCAAGTGGTTAACTGATTTTAGGGGCTAAATTTCTGGCACTTCTAATTATCCTCTGGTGGCTTTACTTAGTGCTTCACAACCATGACAGATGACAATGAAAAACTGCAGTTAAATTCATCCACCCTGACACCGTGCTAAGCGCCCGCTTCTCCCTCTCCAAGTAAAATCAATACTGTGTTTGAGTAAACACGTTTACAGCTTTATTAGGATGTCTTGCTTGTTCTGTAACAGCTACTTGAAGCTGTGGTAACAAATCGACTCAACTCAGTTAAACCTAGAGAGCTGGGTAAGAGGCCCATCGATAAGGTTGTTATAAAAATAAACTGCAGGAGATCAGAAAGCTGGAGCAAGCAGCTGGGGAAATGTCAATATTTTTCCTTCCAAGGAATGACAAAACAGTGAGATCATGAATGGGAGCTTTGCTGAGCCTATTATTTTACTTTATTTAAAACTGTTTCTTGTTTCAAATGGGTGCATAACCCATAAGAATGAGACTTTGGTTCCCATCACCCAGGTAAATGACACAAAGCAGACAGTGCCAATCACTTGAGTTTTTAATGGCTATTTCAGAGCCTCCTTCTTCCTTAATGTTATGGATCTGTAAGGCATGCTGCCTGGATTGAACTCCTCCAGGGAGAGACGGAGAATTCACTTCCTCTGGAGGGAGCCCTATTGAGCAATTCTTCTAGGCAGTTGGTTAGCATGTATGTATATATTAAGCCCTTCCTATATGCCAGCCATTATGTTAATCAAAGGGGATAATACAAAGAAAGGCCCAAACCCCCAGTCTTTGCCATCAAGGAGAATACATGTAACAAGGTACATACGATGCCGATGGGGGAGGGGAGGGAAAAGCTAGCAAAGGCCTCTTGTAGAAGACAATACATGAGCTGAGTGTAGGGAAGCTATGAGGTGGAAGGCACAGCCAGTAGGGCCAAAAGTCTGCCTTGTTACCAGTTGTGCTCATGAGTCCTAGATCTGCCCTTTGGGGCCAAGCACAGTCAACTCCAATATGTGGATAAAGGGAACAAGTCCTCACTAAGGCTTCTGCACTAAGGAGTCTGGGGTCATTCCCATATAATCACAATTCAGGTTGTTTGGATTTAGTCAATGGTAATTCTGTCACATCTTTTCTTTTTTTTTTAATAAATGAATCAAAATTTTTGCCACTTGAATTGCATGTGATTATTTTCCCACAATCAAACCTGAGGATGTCACTGGATGTTTAACATCACATTTCAGAGCATTGATTCCATCTTACAAGAAAGGGAAATTTGAGATTTTCTCCCCAAATTTAGGGTTTTAACCTCCTTTTAAAAGCAAATGGCCCCATGACACCTGAAGTCGAACAAGCTCCAACGTGTGCCAAATGTTTGTGATCAACATTTATGTCTGTAGTTCACAAAGTGTCTCCATTATCACCCTCAAAAAGTTCCAGATGTCCTTCTTCTTGGGGAGGACTGAAGCAAAGAAGAAACTCTGTCCTTCTGTTTGGTGACTTTAGAATCAAATTCTAGCCAAGCATTACCTCCCTACAAAGCTGGTCTTGTTCCCTGCAGTTGCCAGTGTCCTCACTCCCTAAGTGCCCTGGGTCTATGCTGGGTGTGTTTAATGAGCTCTTGGAGGGCAAAGATCATCTTACTTTTGTTTCTGGGTCTCCAGTACACAGCACAGACCTGGTACAAAGCTGGCACTTAAGGAATGCTTGTTGACTGGTTTATTGATTAGAGCAGGGGTTCCGGTATGAGTTGATTTTAAAAATACTTCATTTCCTTTGTAATATAATGTATTTTGTTTTATGCATTAAAAATACCACAATTGAGAAGGGGTTCTTGGGCTTCGTGAGATACTACCCAAGGGGTCTATGGCTCACAAACTATTAAGAATCCCTGAGTTAGACCATTTGAATATAGAGAAGTGGTAGATTAAATGTTCCCTGAAAAAAGTTCAGATCTCTGTTCCTCTCAACTCTGTTTTTTTTCCATCTTTTCTCTGTGTATCCTGATAAGATCTTTCACAATTTTATTTTCTCTTGAGATTTAGTTAGCTGTGGGCCAATCATTAATATGGGTGAGTGACTTAGATATGTGAGAAAACATTTTTTTCAGTGAAAAAACAATTAGTAAACATTAACTTTAAACTTAATAGCTTAAAAGATAATGCCTTACCCTCTGACCTAGCAATACCATTACTAATCTTGTATCTCAAAAGTGATAAAAAACAAAAAGGAAAAGGATCTGTATGTACAAAAATATTTATAGCAGCTCTTTTCTGGGGACAAAGAATTAGAAACTGAGGGAGGTCCATCAATTGGGGAATGGCTGAACAAATTGTGGTATGTGATTTATGATGGAATACTATTGTACTATAAGAAAAGATGAGCAGGATGCTCTCAGAAAAATCTAGAAGGTCTTGCATATGGGCTGATGAGAAGTGAAATGTGCTCTGTACACAGTAACAGCAATATTGTAAGATGATCAGCTGTGAATGGCTTAGCTATTCTCAGCAATACAAGGATCCAAGACAACTCTGAGAAACTTAAGATGAAGAATGTTAGCCATCCCCAGAGAAACAATTGATGGCATCTGAATGCAGATTTAAGCATACTTAAAAAAAAAAGATTACGCCTGCCATGGGAAGGTATGTATATCTCTCCAGGTCTGTGCTCAGAAAAATCTAAACCCTAAATAGTCTCAGACCGGATGGTACAGTGGCTGAGACTGTACAGGAGCAGGAAGTCAATTCAGAGTGAAGGTTCCCTGAGAAACCGCAGCTCAGCCGCAAATCGGTGATCATTCTGGTGCAAAATAAACAGCAATGGGCAAGTTGTCTAGGCTATGGTTGTGAGAACAGCAACTTAGAGTTTCCTGTCCTTTATGGTTAACAACTGAAAGCCAACTTGTGACACAAATACAGCTCAAGATATATCTATAAATGGAACTTTAAAAAAAAAATTTCATATTGGGCTTTTACTGCAAAGTTGCATGGGAGGAGTAGTCATTTATGGTGATGAGACTTCTGGCCCTTTAAAGGAAACACACACACACACACACACACACACACAACACAACATTCTTATTCAGGAAAAAAAGCTGAACAAGACAGGTTATCTTCCAACACACCTCTGTTATTCATATGATGTGAAATATTATCTCCCAACATATTCTTTGGATCACCAACAAAGTCTTAAACTAGTCTGGAAAACCCAATGACCAAGGAAAGCAGAATATATACAACTCTGGTACTGATGTTTGGCTTTTTTTTTTAAACCACAGACACCAATATAATAGATTGTTTAGTGTAAATCAATACATTTTTTGTTCAGTTGTTTCAGTCGCGTCCAGACTCTTTGTCACCTCATTTGGGGTTTTCTTGGTAAAGATACTGGAGTGGTTTGCCATTTCCTTCTCCAGCTCATTTTACAAATGAGGAAACTGGGGCAAATGACTGATGGTTAAATGACTTGCCCAGGGTCACACAGATAATAAGTGTCTGAGGCTGGATTCTGAACTTGCTGATTCCAGGCTGGGTGCTCCATCCACAGACCCAATGTGTGGTTAGTGCAAGGGGATAATTACTAACACAAAGTTTTGGCAGATGGAAAGAGGTGATGGTAAGTGTGCTGGTTTGGTTTAGGTACAAGTTCAACTAGAAGGCTAACAGAGCATGATAGTAACTGACCCAATACTGAAAACTGCATAGCAGCAGCTCCTAATTTATCATGTTAAGGCAATGGATGGATTTCTAGGATCGGCTGGAAAAGGGCACCAAAGAATGTCTAATGGAGCACTGTTCTGTCTTTCCAGCAGGCTGTTGCTAACATAGCAATTGTTCACTTGCCATTTATATGTTAGAGATGAAAAACAAAAAGTATTAATCCAAATTTTGTCTGTCAACATTAGCTGGATAACCCTGAGAAGAATAAATGGAGATGATTTTCTTACTTACTAGGCTTTAAGAGGTACAACCCACATCCTGGAAGTGTTAATAATTGTTGGTCTTTACTGGTATTAATTTAGTGAGCATGTTGTTAATTTCTGTTTGTTCTTAAAGCTGATAAGCAGGTTTCACTGCTGGTACTGTGTAGCTCAGAGGTAATATTTTATACCTCTTATATATGCTAATGATATAGTTATGTGTGAATGAATGAATGAAAAAGCATTTATTTTTAAGCCTTTCCTATGTGCCAGGCACTGTGTTAAACGCTGGGAATATAAAAATAAAAAGCAAGACAGTGTCTGGCCTTAAAGAGCTTATATTCTGACAAGAGAAGAAGAATGTGTACAAGGAGGGCTGTGTTGGGCTGGGAGGTCAGAGGGATGCTTCCTGCTTACTATTCCCAGATTTGGGAGAGGACAGCAGCCAAGGGAGGGGGAGTTGGATGGCTTGGAAGTGGGGCAGTTAGGACAGCTTTCCACAGTCAGGAAGTGAAGTGGATGACGGTGGGGGGGGTGGGGTGGCAGACCTCAGTTGGAGTCCTTGACTTATTGAGCTAAGGCAGCTGCCAGATTCAAAGTTGCCCATTGTTTTGTCCTGATTGGTCAGAACTTTTCAATATGAGAAAACAGACAACAGCAATACCTTCCTCTCAGGGTGACTGGGAAGCTTGCAAACCTTAAAAAAACCCCACATTAACGTGAGCTAATAATATTACAAGTTAACCAAGAGACAATGCTCCAAATGCTTCCTCGAGTTGGCCTCACGTGAGCCCCAGAATCACTATTTGCTGAGGTCTTTGAATGGGAACCTGAAGAAAAGAGAATGTTCATCAGGCAGAAGCTGGGGATCAGAGAGATGGATTAAGAAGAGTTTCCCCCATATATGGAGGATGACATAAATAAAGCAAAGCTGGAATGTGTTTAGGAACAAGGAGTATAATGAAAACAGTAGCATTAGTTGTGGTAATTATTGGCCAGGAATGCCCCACAAATGGAAAGTATACTGGCTGGCATTTGGCTCACATAATAACAGCAAGAAGAGTCAGCTAGCATATCTATTAAAACAATAGTGTTTTAGGGTTTGCAAAGTGCTGTACAAATGTTAGCTGATTTGGTCCTCACAGCAACCCTGGGAGGTGAGTGCTATTAGATGAGGAAACTGAGGCAGAGACAACTCAAGTGACATGCCCAGAAGGTGCATACATTTAGTAAAAAAAAAGTACAATGGATAAAGCATACATTTAGTTAATAGAAAAGTATTCTATGAGTAGCTAAACTAAGATGAGCTGTTATTACTGCAGCTACAAGATCTCAGACTCTCAGTGGTCTAGAGTTAAGTCCTAAGTAATATTTAGAGGTAATCTGAATTGGGGAATGAGAATACATGAATTTTAATGTCACAGTCCTACTCATACTAGTGAACTTCAGGAATTCCACTTATGTCATTTCATCTAGTTATATAACTAAACACAATCTTACAAAAATCAACATTTTTCAATTTGGTGACAAAGTTATGATATTCTTCAGTTCTGTTTTCACAGGAAACGTGGATCTATTTTTGCCTTTTTTGGGCTCTGATATCCCAATTGCTTTCGCCTTGCCTCTGGTACTTTCCATATGCCCAGGCCCCTAGAATGTTGGGCAGGTCCTCTCACCTGGCTTACTTCTGTCCAGTTGCTTCTGATGGAAGCCTTCCAGGATGCAGGACCCAACGAGGTGCAGAGGAGAAAGAAACACTAGGGTTTCCTCACCAATCTACTTGGGCTTCACAGAAACCAAAGTGAACCTTTTTTTTCACTGACCACCTTACTTCCCTCCCCATCTAAATTCCCAGGTTAACAAAAGCTGATGGGTATCTGAGCAGGATTAAACCAATCCTGTGTGGTTGGATTCTAGTCCTACTCTCCTCAGCAGCACAGCAAAAGGCTATGAGTGGCTTTTCCAGGTGTGAAGGAGCTGGGTCCTCCTTTCCCCTTTGCCACTGGTGTTTGGGGATGACTAGGATGCTCTAGAGAGCCAAGCCTTCATATTCTCAATAACCACTGCAACCTGTAACACTCTGGAAAGCCCTGTTCATGCAGAACAGATACCTGCCTTATTACTCAGGAAGAAAATTTTTGAGAAATGAATGGGATAAACTCATATAGATTTGTTTCCTCCTAGTATGGGGTAGTGGGGAAGCTAGGTGGCCCAGAGGATAGAGTGCTGGGCCTAAAGTCAGAAAGACTTAGCTTTCTGAGTTCAAATCTGGCCTCAGACACTTACTAGTTATGTGACCCTGGGCAAGTCACTTCACCCTGTTTGCCTCAGTTTCCTCATCTGTAAATGAGCTGGAGATGGAAATGACAGACCACTCCAGTATCTTTGCCAAGAAAACCTCACATGGGGTCATGAAGAATTGGGCACAATCAAAAAATACTGAACAGCAACAAAGTCTCAGGAAAGGGAGCTAAAGTGAGCAGATTATAAGTGCCCTCATAGGATCATAGGACCAAAGGCCTACAGTTGGAGGGGGCTGGGGGGTTATTTATTTTTAATTTTGTTTTTAAATTAAAAAAATTATTTTCATTTTAAAATTTGCAGTTATTTTTTTTTTCAGGGGACTTCAGAGGCCAAGAAATCCAATCTTCCTTTTTTCACAAATGAAACCAAAGGCCAGAGAAGTGATGTGACTTGGCTGACACCTGGTCCATGGTAGGTACTGAATATATGCTTGTTGGCTAAATGACCTAGAATTTCAATGTACATCCTCTGACTTTGGGGTAAGTGCTTGTTCCATGGTAACACAATGAAGGAGCTGGCTTTGGGAGCACAACAGAAGCCCTCTTTAGGTTCTAAGACTCTGTTCCACCTCTTTGCACACCAACATAATATCACAGTGGGGAAGCACGAGGCACAATTCTTGAGTCCAGGTATAAGCAAGCTCTATGTGTGTTTCCATGATGCCCTGAGGCCCAGGCCAGCAGTCTATCACAAGGACAGCTCATCCTCATTCCCTAAATTGAAGACTGTTCTAAAATTCTGTCCTGATCATTTTAACAAGAGGGAGTTGAATGCTGCTTTTTGGAGTAATTTTCATACGGTGGAAGGGTTAAGAGGATTTTCAAAAAGTATCAGTACTTTGAGACAGTGACTCCTGCTTTGCTCTCAACCCCAGGGAAATGCTTGGAGCTGGTCTGAGGCCTGCAGTGAAGCTGCCTTTTATCTTAGCAATGCCCTGTGCTGAGGCCCCAGGCCTTTCTCTTTGGCCGTAAGTGTAGGGCTGGGCACAGTCTGTCCTAGGCACCTTCATTCCACTCTGAAAGATGATCTGCAGTTCCTGTCCCCATCCCAACTGCTGCCATACAAAGTACAACTAAATCTTGTTAGATTAGCACAGGCTGATATTGACAGCCCAGTGGGAACATATTGATTGGGGCCCTTTTCTTGTTATTTGTTATGATTTTTCTTTTCAGTTTCATTTACTGGGCAGACTCAGGGGAAGAGATTTCACAGGGAACAATGACAGTGCCTGTCACCAAATGTTCTCAATGTTTTCATTTGTTACTATGGCAGTGACAAAGAGAGTTCGAAATGAAAAGGCAGACCTGCTGTGACAGAGCACAGCAGGCCAACAGGAAGGAATGTTCTTCTGACCTGGGAAATGAGGAGATCATCGAATTGTCTCCATTCCCCAGGGCAGACTCCTAGCCCTGGGGCTTCCAAGAGGGACCAGCTGGGAAAGGCCTAGGACTGTTCGGGTTGTCCAGGGATAGAGAGAGGACAAGCCTCCCACGGCCCTCGGCAGAGTGTGCTGGATGCTTTTACAAGTTCTATTTCATTTGATCCTCACAATAGTTCTGTGATGTAGGTGCTGTTATCCTCACATTATTGTTGAGGAAACTCAGGCAGACAGAGGTTAAGTGACTTGGCTAAGGTCACACAGCTAATATGTCTCTGAAGTTAGATATGAACTCCTGGGCCAGTAAGCTGTCTCTAAGGAACCAAGGAGGCATTACACATGATACCAACAGAAGCTGGATAGATCTGTCAAGTGTCCCTAGACTACTGGAATGGAATGACAGACTCAATTTTTGTTCATTTGGGACATTTACTTCTAAATCATACATGAAAGTCCTCGATGGTGCACACCCACTGCAGGGAATGGCTGACTTACTGCTCTCCCCCCGACCCCCCAGTCCCCACATTATGGTGTATCTGGTAGAAGCTAAGGAGGGGAGAGTGAGAAGAGAACACTGGCATTGCTAGGAGGAGGTGGCGCCTACAGCCATAATCCCAAATGTGGTCCAAATGCACTTGACCCAAATTGATGGGGGAAAGGGATGTGTACGATGGCAATCCTCCTGCAATTCTACCACAAGCTCTTACTGCAGATGACAGGTAATATAGGCAGGTGATCTCTTCCTTGTGGCCAGGACTGGGGTCACTAGCCAAGGACTGAACGCTATTAGTTCTATAATGGCCTAGCAGCAAGCTGTAGCTCAAATATCAATTTGGCTTTGTGCTTGCCTAGTCCTCTGGGATGCTACCAGACAGAAACAAAGGTCAGGATGGACCCCTCCAGGCCACTGCTTAGTGATCTGGAGCTTCCCAATGTATTCCACTACAAAGAATTTAGGATCATCACAAGAACCTTTGAACCAGATTGTAGATTAATCTAGCTCATCACACCCAAATCTCCCAATAGTCTGTCTTTCCTTTTTTCCCCCAAACATGCTTTCAAAAACAATTAAGTCCTCATAAGCACTGCCAATTCTTATTGAGCCTGAATCAGTCTAAAGTTTAACCCTTCATGGTAGAGTAAACACCAAACTATTGTGTTGGAAACAGATGTTCTACCCAAATGACATAATCAAAAGACATCACCCTCACTTATTAGCATACTGTTTAATATTCACCACAACCTGTTTTAAAGAACAACAATGTGTTAACATTTAAGCCTGGAGGGATCTGAATACACTATATACTGTATTTGATGCAGCTTGTTTATGCAACATTCTGACAGATACAATTAATCTCGTGAAAATGACCTGGGTAGAGCATAATAGCAAATTATCTTTAAAGTCATACCACACATTTTCCCTGCAATAACAAGCACCTCATAAAATCCACAACAACACAAGTGAATGGTGAGAACATTAAAAGTTACTTAAAAGAAGAAACTGAAATTCATTAAATTCATAATTCTGAGAAGGCAATAGAGATGAGGGTTAAAGAAAACATTTAAATTCCAGATAAGTATAAAATAAATGATTCTGTACCTCCAACAAAGGCATCTCCAGCTCCATTGGTGTCAACTATTTCACTCTGGTCTTGATCCAGGACAGGGAAAACGCTGACTTCATTCGCTGCAAAAGGAGCCAAAGAAAAGCAGGTGAATTCTCCATGTAACACATGCTACAAAACTAACCAGTGGAAGTTAGAGCTCCTCTAACACGCTGGGAAGAAAGAGTGCACAGAGGAGCCCCTGAAAATCAGAGACAGAACAGTCTACACGCAGTGCTCTTCTACAGAACAAAATGCCAATTCAATGCAATTCACCAACCATTTATAAAGGACCTACAAGATGCAAGGCACTGGGCTGGGAGCTAAGACATACACACACACACACACACACACATACATACATGTATACATATATAGATATATAGGCATATAGATATATGAAATCGTTCTTTCAATCAAGGATTGTACATTCTCTTGGGGTGCAGAGGGAACAGCATATAAACACATAATTACAAAACATATAAAAAGAAAATACAAAATATTCTGGCTAGAAGTACTGCCAGTTGAGCCTCATTTGGAAGATGGTTGCTGACTTGAACCTCTAGGTAGTTAGGAATTATAAGAAGTAGAGGTGAGAAGGAAATGCATTCCAGGTATGGAGGACAACCTGTGGAAAACTTGGAGATGTGGGATGTAATGTCATGTATAGAGAATAACAGATCAGTGTGGCTAGTGTGTGTGTCTGGAGGGACGATATGGAATGAAGCCTGGCAAACAGAGGTTTGAATCATATTCTGAAAAGCTTTAAAAATGCCAAGGACTTTAGGACGCCACCCTGGGCATGAGTTGTCCTGATTGGCAAGGAAATGAAAACTCACCAACCCTGTGGCATCTATCCAATGTGGATTTCTTGCCATCTGCTCTGCAGCACCCCATCAAGAACAGCAACCCTCCTGATTGATCAGAAACTCCATAAATCGTTCTTGCCCTACTCAACTTTGGAATTCTACCTACAGGCCAAGCTGTCTTGATGGGCAAGTGAGTGAAAACTCACCCTAACCTGTTACATTTCACCAGATTTTGCTTCAATCAATTAATAATCAAAATTTATGTTAAATATCTATTATGTGACAAAGACAAATTGATAAAATCCCTATCATTACATTCTAATGGAAGAGATAAAATGTACATCTATAGGTTTATACATCACAAAAACTAGATAACCTTGGAAGGAGAAGTACTAGAAGCTGAGGGGACACTGAAAGGCCAAATGGTGAAACTGGCTTTTGATTTGCATTTCGAAGGAAAATAGTGATTCGAAGAGATGGAGGCTAGGAGAGAAGGTTTTTCATGCCTGGAGGCAGCCACGACAAAAGTCTATAGATGAGAGATGGCATGTAATGTGTATCAGGTGTGAGGAACACCAAGGGGGCCTCAGTTAGAGCTGAGAAGGCATGATAGGGACAGGGTCAGAATGTCTTTAAGGAGAAGACAGGGGTGTATTTGATCCTAAAAATGCCAGCATACCACTGGAGTTTATACAATAAAGGGGTTCCATGGTCAGATATGTGCTTTAGAAAAATCTCCCTAGTGGCAGTGAAGAGGCTCCATTAGAACAAGCAGAGACTTTAGGCAGGGAGAGCAATTAGGAAGCTATTGAAATAGTCCAGGCAGGAGATAGTGAGGATCTGTCTGATCCAAGCCAGTGGCCCTGTCAGTTGTTTTGGAGGTAGATACAACAAGATCTGGCAATTTACTCTTAGGAGAGCGAGGGAAGAGTTGAACTCAGGTGAACGGAAGGACACTGGTGCACTCAACAGAAATAGGAAAGTTAGGAAGAGGAATGAGTATCAGGGGAAATAGACAAGCTGAGCTTGAGACCTGTAGAAGACATCCAGGTAGAGCTGTCCAGCTGGCAGGTGATAATGTGGTGCTGAAAATTAGAAAAGAGATGATGGCAGGAATACAGATAAGTATCCTTTGCATAGAGATGATGGTAGAACGCATGAGAGCCAATGTGTTTGTTCCGTGACAGATGAAATAAAGAGAAAGGAGAAGAAAGCCTAGAATAGAGCCTTGTAAACCCATGCAGAAGGTGTGAGGCTGAGAAGAAATGGTTGAACAGGCAGAAGAACTAGGAGACAACAGTGTCAGGAACACTTGAGAGGAGAGGGTTATCAACAGTGCAGAAATCAGCAAAGAGGCTAAGAGGGATAAGTGAGAAAATGTCACTGAATTTAGCGATTATTAGCCTTAGGAAAATTTCATTTGAGTGGTAAAGGTTAGAAGGTAGACTGAAAAAGGCTGAGAAATGGCAGGGAATAAGAAAGGAGGGATGCTGAGTGTAGATGACTTCTTCCAAGGGTTTGGCTATGAAAAAGAAGAAAATTATAAAACAACTGCTTCAAAATAGGACAGGATTTAGTGAAGAATTTTTTTAAGGATAGGAGATGTGTTTTTAAGTAGCAGGAGGGATGGAGTTAGTAGGTAACAAGAAACCAAAGATAAGAGGGAAAGAGGAGATCATATAATGGGAATCACCCAGAGGGGGATATAGAGGGAATGAGTACATCAAAGACACAGAAACAAAGAGGAAAATCATGTTTGTGTGGACTCTAAGTCTGGTTGCTTCCCTAATAATTACATCTTTAAGTTCAGGAAATAAAGTTAAAGCACTGGGCATCTAAAACATACAATTAATAAGAACTAGGTACTTTCCTGCAAGAAAAATATATCCATAAGGAAAACAGAATTATAGGTTGGTCATAGTACTCTTTATCAGTGGTGAGAGTCTTAACTAGTTTATAAAGACACAAATATTATTCTTTTTAAAAGTTATCTGACAACTGGTGGAAAGCGAAAGCTACAATTGAACTCATGTTCAGCTTTCTCACTCCTTTAAGATGTGGTATAAACAAAAATAACAGCAATGATCTTCTTCTCACCAAAGAGATTTCCCCATGCATGCGGATGCCAGCCTTGGAAAATTTTACTTGTCAAGAGAAGAGAACTGCATCTGGAGAAACACCAAACTGCCAAAGAACAGGACAACTCCCCTTTCCTAGGGTGTGGTGCTGCTAGATTCATAAATCTAGACCAAGCTCACCATGTTCCTGCAATGCCTAAGAACACAGAGGGTGGCTGTAAGTCTAAAGAAACAGTAACCCATACTACCCTTTGCCAGTTGCTTCTAATGCATTCTAAGTGCCTTCAACAAGAGGCAAAACACAGAAATATTAGGGAATGAAGACCATGTTAGATCAGAAGTTTGATACTTGTAAATGGTCCCTTCTTTCCTCTCCCTGCTAGAAGACTGTCTTACTTCACAGCATAACTCAAAGTCTCTCTCTTATGCAATGTAAGGTCTCTCATGATCTTCTCAGTTGTTAGCACTCCTTTCCTGTGGAAATTATTCTGTATAAATCTCCTGTGTATAATGGATTATTATTTTTGTATATTATTTCTATTACTATAATGCCTTTTGTATATTATTTTGTATAATCCTCTTGTGTATAATTCCACATCCAGAACACCTTTATATTTTGTCTTCTTCCACTAGAATGTAAGCTCCTTAAGGGTATGGACAGTCTTGTTTGCTTTATTTGTATCCCCACTGCTTAGCACAGTGCCTGACACTAAGTCATAATAGTATACAAATGCACTATTTCTTATATTTAGTTAACCTGTGTATTTGTTGTATCCCCTAAGTAGAGTAAGGTCTGAAAGGCAAGGAATATTTAATTTTTGTCTATTCCATTTTTGTCTGTGTATTCCTAGCAGTTGGTAAAGTGCCTTGCACATAGTGAAAGGGTTTGGACTTTCACTGACAGAAATAACTCCCTGGAAGAGGAAATTCCCTCTACCAATGCAGGTTTGCACCTTTTCTTTTTTTTTTTTTTTTCTGGGTAATTAATCATCAGTTTATTGGTTAGACCAGGTGATAAGCAATAAATTGATGGTCAGTGGTTCCTCTTTGTAACCAAAGACACCTAATGGAGACACTGAATGTCTTAAATAGGCATTGAATGGGCATGAAAGAGAATGCCCCTTCAGGAGAAATCAACCCTGATTGGTGAACAATTAATAAGGGAGTGGACTTTTAAATGAGGAGGTGGGCTAACAATCTTCATCTCCTCTTACTGAGAACATGGCTTGATCAGGGGATTCAGCCACCTCCAGCAATCTTGATAGAGGAGTCCATCTTCACCCAGACCTCTCTGGTTTGTTTTCTCCTCCATGAGCTGGGTCACCCTAAATTTCCATGAGGAAGGGATGTACCAGGGCATAGACTTGATGCTTTGGGGTTGGAATTCACCTCGATTAGATTCTGTGTATACTCTAACAGAAGTACAATTTCCTAGTTCGGTAGTCTTGCCCAAGATCAAGTAGCATGTTCCCCAAGGATCTGGGCAATCTTAATTTATCAGCCTTGTCCTTCAGAGACTGGCTTCAGAGAGGAGAGAGAAAGAGAGAGAGAAGAGAAATACAGAGACCTACAGGGGCTGATCCCTGAAGGAGGAAATAAAAAGAAAAAGCTTTTTAAATAATTGATTACTAATATAATAGAACAATAAATTTCCTCAATAGAAATTGATGCTTTCATGAGATACCAAGAATTATTAGATTCTTTCTTGAGCTTCAAGCTGGATGCTCACACATATATCAAGCTTCATATGTTTATAACAGAATTTATATTCTCCTCCCTTTCTGCAAATCCTGTTCCTTCCAACTTTCCTCTTTTCTTTTGAAAACCTTTTGTTTGTGTAAGTTGGCAACTCTTGAGTCATCTTTGATTCCTCTGTCCCTATTCCTCATACATCCAATTAATTGTCAAGTCTTGTCAGATCTATAAAAGTCAATCAACAAACATTTTATTAAGTGCCTGCTATATTTCAGGCCCTTTGCCAAGTACCATGGATACAAAAAGAGGCAAAAGACAGCCCCTACCCTCATGGAGCTTATAGTCTAATGGAGACAACATGCGAATAAATACATATAAAGCGAGCTAAATAAATGCACCTTTTCTACAACATAAGTCTTAGAATTGTTCAGAGAACTAAGGGGTTAAGCAATTTGTGGCCTTGGAACTCAGGAGGGAAGTGAAGCCTGTAATACAGATTTGGAAGTCATTTGTCTAGAGAAGATAAGAGAGACTGTGAGAACTGATGTGATCACCAAGAGAATGTATGGAGAGAAGCTCTAGAGCAGTCAGTAAGCACTTATTAAATGCCTACTGTGTGCCAGGCATTGTGCTAAGTACTGGGGATCCACAAAGAGGTAAAAATCAGTCCCTGACCTCAAGGAGCTCACAATCTGATGGGGGAGGATAACAGGCAAACAAAGGTCTGGGAGACAGTGTGGAGGACAGGCCTGAGATGGAGACACCAACTGGGAGGCCATATTACTGATCAAGATAAGAAGTGAAGAAGTGGTGGCTGCCAGTAGAGAAAAGTGATCCCATGCAAGGCATGCTGGAGAGGGAGATTCAACACAGCATGGCGACTGAACAAGTGTGTGGGGTGAGGGAGAGCGAGGACGGCTCCAGGAGAGGGAGTGGGGGAAAAGATGGAGGAACTCCTGAAAGAACTTTGGAAGAGGAGGGATCTTCTGGGAAAAGGTGATGAGTTTTGTTTTGAATATGTTGAGTCTGACATGCTCAATTCAGCTTAAAATGGTAGGTTAACATTGGTAAAGTACAACCTCCCTCAACCCTCCTGCCTCCTAAAAAAGTTGCCCACCCTTTCTTAGGGAATGAAGTTTAAACTCTTCAGCTTAGAACTCAAAACCCTCAATGATGTGGCCCATACTTATCATTCCCTATTACTTCTGTACATGAATCCTACACTTGGCCAGACTGGACTTATTTTCTAAACATGACCCACACTTTTAACATCTTTGTGCCTGGAATGAGTTCTCCTCTCATTCTAGCCTTCTAAAGCCTTCTCACTTTTCCTAGTCTGGTTCAAATGTCAGCTCCTTCATGAAGCATTCTTTCTACAGGATGGGATCTCTCCTTCATCCATCTGAGCTCATCGATCTAAACATCACATTCTGCTCAGGATTACCTTGACTTACAGATTTGCCTCTTGTCTCCTACTAGACTACAAGCTTCATACAGGCCAAATTGTGCCCTGTGTATCTTTGAATTTCTCACAGCACAGTAGTTTCTAATTCAGTTCAACATGTATTTAATGCCTACGAGGCCTGGGGATACAGAGACAAAAAAGAGACAATCTCTCCCCACAGGGAGCCTATAGACTACACTTACCAGGTACTCAATCAATGTTATAGTAAACTGAATATGGAGGATGGAGTAGGAATAACAAAAAAATGACTCCATGGTTTTCTATGTAAAGTACTACAAATTGCTGGTGCTATTTCCAAAAAGGTAGTTTATAGAAAAGGAAATCCAGCTAAGAGTTCTGAAGAACATGTTATTTCCCTTTCCCAGTTCTAGATCTCTGAAGTTTACTCAAAGATGATATAATATACTCCCCTTTCCTTTCCTTGGATAGGCAAGGGGACACTGTGAGTACAGAACATTGTATATACTTTCAGACACAGTTGGTGTTTCTTGGCTTTGCTTAAGTATTTTTCTTTAATGGAGGAGAAAGCTCCCTGTTTGGGCTAGTCATGGATGGTACTGAGAAATCAATATGATGTTTAAAAAAAAGTTGTCAGTGAATAAGGCATTAATTAAAAAAAATATTCAAAATCTGATTACTACCATATCCTGAAAAAATTATACTTATTATAGTATAATTATGATACTGTGAGAAATTTCAGTTTAAACCACCAAAAGAGGTTAACAGTCAGATGCCTTTGTCACATGACAGCTCAAGACCACCTACTCCTCTGACCCCTAATGTGTACCACAGGTTTTGATTGTTTAAGGGCTTTGGAAAAAAAATGAAATCCTAGCTGAAATCTCCTACCCTAGAGAAGCGAACGTGGCCTTAAGGGGTTTGTGTGTCATACAGTGCCAGTAAAACGAAATCTCTCACCCCCAAACCCTGAAAACCAACGGAGCAAGTAGGCCAAGGGTCCTGATTGTCATTGACCTTGCTGTTTCAGAGCCAGCTGCCATTTTTATTTATCATTCTGAAAGCTTATGCAAGAATGAGTCATTATGCAAGTATTTGAAAAATCGGACAGCAGCTCTTTTGGGCAGGAAATCCACTGTGTGGCTATTTTTAGATAACAAATATTTTCAACGTGAATAAATTCCAACCTAGTACACTCCTCCACGGAAACATTTCTAGATGCAACTGTGCTACACATATACATTCTGAAAAATATAATGGAAAGGTGATTTCATAGAGGCCTTACAACATGACAGTAGTTTATCATAACTATGAAGAAATCTTTAGGATTTCAGAAGAGCTGAGGACAGTCCTTTCCGAACTTTGGACCTAGCCTTCAAAAGCATATAATTCAGAATATGGCTGCCAGTTGATATAGGTGGGATTCACTCTTCATTGGTTGGAAATGAGAGATCCAGGTTCCAGTTCTAGCTCTCCTGTGACCTTGGACAGGTCATTTAATTTCTCTGGGCCTCAGTATCTTCCTCTGTAAAATAAGGGTTCTAGAAAATCTGTAAGGTCCCTTCCAACTCTAATATTCATTGGTTTGATGAAAAAACCGACGTCATATAGTTCTCACCACCTGTGACCTTTCACATAAATTATCTCCTGTTTAAAACAACCTCATGGAGGTGGGTAGTCAGCTATGATTATGCTCACTTTAAGGACGGGGAAATTGAGGCTCAAGGAAATTAAATGACTAGCTACACACCACCAAACTAGAACCTGGCAGAGAAAGCATTTTAGCTCTGGCTCCAAGGGTTAGAAGAATGGCACAGACTATTATTTTTTCTCCTTTTCTTCTTTCTGTCTCTGTCTTTTCCTCTCTGTCGGTATCACAGCCACTTCCTAATGACTAACCCGGCCACCCTGAATCTTCCCTTGTAACCTATCAGTAATCAAACAGAACAAATCAACACACAATACACGCCCCATTGAGCACTTCTCTGTGGAGAGGTGGGAAACATTCTTTCTTATTAGTCCTCTGAGGTCGCAACTGGTTGTTGCAGTGATCAGATGTCTGAGAGCTTGGAGTATTTTTCCTTTTGTGTGTGGGAAGGACTACATTTAAAAAAGGCTCCTCTTTGTTATTTTCTAAACCATGTATTTTTTAAAAATTCATTTTTGGTACTCAAGTTTTAATCAGAAGAATGATGAAGCAGGACAGGGGAGGTTTGGAAACATAACAACAGGTTTTACAATGACCATTTACAAACATTTTAAGAGGTCATTTCCCAATAGTGAACGTGTCTCTACTGGGGTCACTTAGTAAACCCAAAGCAAAGGTTTAAAATCTGATCAAAGTAGGAAGCCCTCTTCTTTAAATCTACAATGTGAAAAGCGTCTTATTGTTCCCTGGTCCTTAAAACTGGAATTATGGGAAGTAGGTAGCCTGAGAGTCAGGGACTTCAGCAAGTGAGGAAAGGGATTTGGTACCTCTACTATTTCTTTTAATTTTTGAGACTTGCTGGAAGTGAAGTGGCCACTCATAGATAGGCCCAATCCCACTGCTAGTCAGCATGAAAATTTTAATTTGCTTTTTGTGACCTCACCTAGTGATCTCAGGAGCTCCCCATATTGGTGCTACACAAAGTCATGTCCTTAGTACTTACTGTAGCTCAGAATTCTTGAGCTCAAGTGTGCCTTTATCCATAACCGCCCTAGTAGCAGGGATTATGGGCATTTACCATCAAAACCAGCAGCTCTACTGGTTCCAAATAGTCACTGCTTGTGGTCAAGTCAAGTGGTTTTCTCCAAATGGCCACAAAGAAGCTTCAATAGCTGAGCACCCCAGTTTTCAACCTTCTGTGGGGACCATTCCTCTCATCACCGACCCATCACTATGCATATCCTACCTTCCTCTTCCTCTGTATAGTTGTTTTGTTAAATGATCCCTCACTTGAACATGGCCATTTTCATTCACAATGTAAGAGTTATGGGTTTTGCAATGGACACAGAGTTCTCATTTGTACTCAAAGATGCTGTACTTGATACTACTTCTAGTGGTGGACTTCCTGCTATTAAGCAACATTCCTGCTTGAGCTGTGGATATTGGGGATGGTAAATGAGTTAGAACTGGTATTGAAAAAAGGGCCGTTAGACACCAGGGGGCTAACACGGCTCCTTCTTTATGGGACCTTAGAGCAAGAAAGCACCGTAGTAAATTCTCATCTGTTTGGTATGTTTGCATGGTTATAAAACTTTGCCCTTAACTTGCTGAAAGCTTGACTGATATTTAGTGCAACCCGTTTAGTTTGGAGGCAGAATGCTTCCTGGAGGTGATGCCTTACAATAACCCTGGCAGAAATGTAATATTTCTCTTTGTTCTGTATTATGCAATGAAATGAAAGTACTCTAACCAAAAGAGCCAATTTCATCAGGCTCCTTGATATAATCAAACACTGATGGTAGTTATGAGTACTATAGATTGTCCAATAAACTAAATTGGATTCACAGACTACTTGTCTACTTGGAGTACAGTAATAAACACCAGCAAACAACCATTACATCCAATTAAGCTGAGCACTTGTCTTTACTGGGTCATTTACCAATCTCTCTCGCTCTTAAAAGTAGATTAAATGTGTAAACTTACAGTTAATTACCTGTAACAAAACTCTTAAGTACAACACTTCATGTTGCTTTTAAAGCTTAGTTATACTCCTTAGCATATTTTGTAAATAGAGTCAAGTCTCAGAATCAGGTTAAAAAAAAATCTTAGAAATTAATAGCATGAGGATTACCCAGGAGCTGAGATGGGCACTTTGGAGCTGGGTCCTAATGGGATTTATGTGAGGTTTAGTAAAACCCCCAGAATAATCATGTACCTCAGAAGGGGAATTTAACCCCTAACAAACTGCAGCAGCTGGCACACCTGGGAGGTGAGATGCTCACAAGTCCTATTTCACAAGTTGCTTTTGAAAAGACAAAGGGGGCGTGCTCTGACATTTGTGGCCTGAGAAGTATTCTAGGGAGGCAACCTAAGCCCTAGCAAAAGCTGGTGCTTCATTTTTCCTTCCTTTTTCATTGTTCTCATATACGGATTGAGCTGCACTAGAGAAGGAAAAAGGTTTTGGATGTAGGAAATTTTGATGGGAGTCATATATTCTGTGGAAGAGGAAAATTCCTATTGGAATCCAATAACTGAACCTTTGAGTTTTCTTCCTTTTCCCTCATCTTTGAAGACTATGCTAATTTGCTACCAACACAATCACAGATCAGAAGTCCTTGGTTCCAGACTTCTCAAGGACAGAGCCTTCTTTTCTCCCCATCACAGCAATAAAGACCCACCAGTTGCAAGGCACAATCAGGTTAGGGTAGGACCTGGACCTACCCCAAATAAAACCCAAGTTGCTTGAGCCCCTGACCATTCTGGCCTCTCCTTTTGATCATCAAACGACATGACATTATGGTGGCTGACTATGTAACTACATATGTATTTTTAAAGGCATCTCTATTAGTTTAGGTACTGAATCTATTTCTCTCAGTTTTTTCCAGTGACTACAATGAAAAATTCCAGCAGCTTGCTAAGGAACAGATCTACTCTCTGTCCCTTGTCACTTGCTGATAAAAGTTTAATAATACTTGGCATTCACACAGTGCCTTTCATCTCAGCATCGCAGAAAGGCCAAGGTCAAGCACATTGAAAGCATCTGAGAAGAATATCCAAGATGAGCCATATACCCCAGAGAACGTTCTTCTCATGTGTCATAAATATAAGCAGACAACAGATTCAAGCAGTGATTGGGGCCCTTTAAGTTTCTCCTATACCTAAAGGGGGTTCCCTTTTGTCCAAAGGACTGGGATCATTTTGTTTCTAGGGCCACAAATCTACAAACAAGAATCCAGATAGTTTGAGGCTCGACATCCAGATTTTTCATGCTGGATTGGTCCAGAAATCCTTTACCAGGGGCTGGAGCATCAGAAAATAATTATGTTTCAGAAGTAGTCTGAAAGATAAAATTGGGAAGAGGAAAAGAAACCACTAAGCTTGGATTTACAGACTATTAAAGAGAAGGAAATTGATATGACTCCACCAAAGAGGGTGTGTGTGCGTGTGCGTGAGAGAGAGACAGAGAGACAGACAGATACAGATAGACAAGGCTGACTGAGACAAAGATACACACACACACACACACACACACACACACACACACAAGTCAGATGTTTTACATTTCAAACTGCAGTGCACTTCAACAGACAAGTTTTTCCCAGCACAGTGGAGTCTCATTATTTGTGTCCTGGGATGCCTCCTCTGGTGCCCTGGCCTATATGCCAGGAACTTCAGGGAGAGGCCCAGTTCTGAGTCATCATGCCCACTAGAGCTGGGAGGCAGCACTGAGAACCAGGGTTAGGCCTGAATCAAAGGAGAAGGAGCAGTGAACCAAATAACCCTGAAAGCCAAGTATGGTTAGGACTCATGGGCAACAGAAAGAAATTTCATCGATGTGGCTGGAAAAATGGGATTTCTTCTCTGTGACAATAATTACACAATCAAAATGGGAGGAAGGGACAGGAGAACTGGTTGTGCTGAGCAATAAACTTCTGGGGTTGTGAAAATGTTTCCTCAGTGGAGTCTGTATCCAAAATGCAGTTATGCTTAACTTTTAGGGCAGTTGACAAACTGTATTAAAAAACATACGCTTGTAAATCAAATTGAGAGTGAATATTTGTTTTAGAATTCTCTAAGTTCCAGAAGATTTGGGCTATCCCTATGGTTCTTTTTAATAGCAAGCCATCCTGATATCTTTAAGATATTACTTCTAAAAATCTGATTTATTATTATTTTTTTCAGATGGCACTTTTGAGGGGCTTGTCCTACCGTCTGCCGTTTTCTCTGCCCAGCCTATCTTGGTCATTGTGGATCTGTGTCCAGGTCAGAGACACATTCAAAGGCAGGGAGACTGATAGGCTGGGACACAAAGAGAAAGGCTACGATGGACATGGAAAAGGGCATGTTACTTAACATACCACTTGAAAATCTGGGTGCACCCAAAGCAGAAGTTTGGCACAGGGCCTGGCACAGAGTAAGAACTTGATACATGTTTATTTGCTGCCTTGCTTACTTGAGTGAAGTGAAGAAAATTACAAGCTTACACTGCATGTACTGTTGGGCTTACTCTTTTAGGAAAAGATCCCTTCTGAGTAGCAGGGGGGGAAATCGAGTGGGAAATGAAGATGACATACAACCAAAAACTTTTGATTAAAAATTGGGGCAGTTAGGTGGCACAGTGTACAGAGTACTGGATAAAGTAGCTAAGCCTACAGTCAAGAAGACCTGAGTTCAAATCTACCCCCAGACACTTACCAGCTCTGTGATCCAGGGCAAGTCACTTCACCCTGTTTGCCTCATTTTCCTCATCTATAAAATGAGCTGAAGAAGGAAATGGCAAACCCCTCCAGTACCTTTGCCAAGAAAAACCCAAATGGGGTCATGAAAAGTCAGACATGACTGTACAACAGCAGCAATGGTCCCTTATGCCCTAGGCAAGAATATTAAAGAGCCATCATTATCCCCAGAGTGAATATATGGTTCTAGACAGCTTTGGGGATACACTTTCTTCTCTGGTTAGTCTATGATGGAGAAAGTTGCTTTTTCCAAACATGAATTTAGAAAGTATTCCTCCAGGCTTTCTTTGATAATGTCCAACCAATATAATGACCAACCATGATTCCAGAGGACTACTCCTCTCCTGACAGAGAGAAAGAATTCAAGATGCAGAATGAGATATATTTTTGGACATGTGGGAATCTGTTTTGTTTGACTATCCTTATTTGTTACAAGGGTTTTGTTTTTCTTTTTTCCTTTTTAATGGGGGGGGGCAGTAGGGGGAGCTAGGGATAAGGAGAGGAGAAAATGCTTGTTAATTGAAAAATAAGATAAAATGAAGGGAAAAAAGATAATGTCTAGCACTACTCTGTTAAGCAGGTACCCAATAAATGTTTGGTAACTGACTACTGCCTTTATTTATTTCTTCATTAATCTGTCTATCCACTTTATATTTTTTGTTGCCTTTGTAAACAATAAATGATGATCAGGAAAAAGAGGGGCTATATTCTGGTGAGCCTGGATCTGAAAAAGCCTAGTTATGTCAGTACCTGAAGGCAGTGAGTAATAAAGGTTACACAACCAACTTCCTTAACGTTGAGAGTTCCATTATTTGCATCCACTTTGGAGGCAAGGTATTCCAAATATGATGAGTATAGGAGAACCCTCCCCCCACCCCCTCCGCCCCCATCCCAGGTGCCCTCTGCTCTGATACACTCAGCTGCCTTGGCTTTAAGCAAAAGCCAAATGTGGGCAGGTAGAGTCAGGAATAACTTTCAGACTTTGGATGAGTGTCAAGACATAGGCAAGTCCCAGGATGTCCAGGTCATCAAGGTGGCCTAAAGCACCTAGAAATGAGACAGCTTCCTCCATGATATTTCCATGGCTCACAAGTTATTCAGAATACTGGGGACTTTTACTCTGAAGATATAAAAGAACATGCAAGGAGTTAGCCTTCTGCTATCGAGTGGGATAATATTGGTATAATACCTAGCCCTATTAGTTGATCAAAAGGATTACCGAGCTATTTCTAAACTATCTATGAAGTAAATGTTTAGAAGTGTTTGCTTCCTCTCCTACCTTGTTCTAAAATTTGTCTGCTCATTCTAAACTGGAAATTTATATGCATTTAAAAAGACAGAGATGGCTTACCAAGTTTGTTTTTTGAAGAGCACATCAGATTTTATATAGAGGAAAGTAAAATGGAAACATGAGCTAAGATGGGTTGTAAACTCAAGATTGGGAAGATTTTCCTAGACTGGTTGCCGATTGTCGTTTGATAATTAATTACACAAACCTATGATCTTTTTAGGATGACCTAATTAGTATAAAATGATTTTACTTAATTACAGTTGTAAATTAAGTGCACAGGGTTTACCTCTCAGAAATAATTACATGTGCATTGTAATGTAAATTATGGTACATTAATTGGTAGTTTATCGATTACTCCCCAAACAGAGACCATGACTCATTAGGACATAGTTGTTAGAATAACAGTTCTGACAGGCAGCTCCCAGTAAAACGTACTTGAATCACATATTTACACAGAAGACCCTTACAAGATCCAGAGAGACATGTGCGTGTCCCTGTCATTTACAGACAATCTCTGGACTAGAAAAATTGGTTGATTAATGCAATCAGTACCCAGGCAAGGGGCATAAGCCACTCTAAGACCTCTTGTTCCTCAGTGCTAGAACTCTGGCAAGTTTATATTGGAGGTTGTCATCTTAATGACTCTTTTTTTCCCATGGTAGGAACTAATGATAACTTACATTTAACACACTGCTACCTTTAATAAGCCATTTCTTAGTATCAACAAAATGGAGAAAAATCAAAGTTGAACCATCTTATTAAGAAAATTCAAGCTGTGCCCATTATGCCAAAGAAACACAATAAAAAGGAAAGACTCTGTAGCATCTTCCTCCAGTCTGGGGATACCTCTCTGCTGCAGCTGCTAGCAATTTATTATGAAAAGTCAGAGAAGGGAAGCAAAATCTGCTGTCAAAGCATAAATAGAGTATTATTAAATGCATAAATACAGATGTCTCGAACCTGTGTTGGGGAAAAAGGAAAAAACCATGTCTACCTTGAAGTTTAAAAAAAAGGGAAATGATTCTGTCGATCAGTTGGGAAGAAGCCATCCCATCCAAATGGGGCTCATTCACTCCTCAAGTTAAAATACAACTTTTCAAAGACACTATAACCACAGACTGAAATATTTCAAGTGCAATTTTATGAATAGGGCTAACAATTTCCCCTAAATGTAAACCAGATTCAAATAAAAATGTTACCTTGCCATGTGTAGAGTTCAGACAACTCCCCTGACACATTTTCTTTAAACACACTCATTGTTTTTTTTCTTTTTCTCTCTCTCTTTGCTGTTAGATGACTCTCAACACCAGTTATTGAGATAGCTCATGTATGGTTTCCCAGCAGCCTCCTGGACATTTTTCCTGGATGTTTTTGCTCTGTGTGCCAAAAGCAACTTCTGTCCCTGCACAGAACCAGTGAGCCAACCCTTCCTTGGCTGCTCCATGTTCCTGCTAATGGAATTCTGGATCAGGGGCCATGGCTCTGCAGGGCCTCAGCTAAGAAGAAGGAGAAGGTGAGGACTGAGTGGGGGGCTCAGGCTCTGTCTTGGAAGCCGGATTATGTAATTGTGCCTCCATTAGCTTTCTCAGTCTTCCCTTTGAGAGTTACACTTTCAGTCATTCAGTACTGTTCTTCCTGCACACTTCCAAAGGTGTGTTTGCCTACATGGGGCTTGGAGTAGGTGATGAGGAAGACCTACATTCCAACTTTGGCCAAGGGTAAATGTCTTTTTATCTGTGATTCATTCAGAGAAATGTAATTTACTTTTTTTTTGGACAATGGGTCCACATCTGGCCCTGTCTCTTGATGTCTTCTCATTTTCTCCTCAAAGCCTAGGGAAAAGTCAAAAGTAATTTCCAAACTGAACCCATCCTATTCCTGTATTCCCTACAGGGACAGAAGAATTAGAAAACGTCACTCTTCGAAGACACAAAGTATCTGAATCGTGCAAAGTCACATTACAAGAGGTTTGTATTATTAGCCTAGAATCGTATGCTTGAGTTCAAATTAAAATTCAGATCTCTGTAATAGCAGATAATATGCATTGAGTATTATAATTTAGCCAACTATAATTACACAATTATTGATGAAGCCACTGTTGATAAACAATGAAAGCTTTAGGATATTAATATTTTACAACTAAAAGATGAAAGAAGCTGCTTATTGCCTTCTGCTTGATCCTCTGTTAATAAGACAGACATTGCAGATGTTCGTGTAAGCTGTATTGATGTTTAATGGTGCATGATACTCTAGGTGGTTCCCATAACCTTGCTTTGTCGACTATGAGCTAACTCAATTGATATGATAATAGAAAAAAGAGCTGGGCTGGACAGGCACAATTTGCATAGCCTTTAAATTTGCCATTATTAGATAGCCAACTGCTCCTAAAAATTCTTCTTCAGTTGTCACTGACAACAAAGAAAGAGATAAACAGGACTAGCCAAAGAGCCACCCAGGTGGGGACAACACTTCTTTGAGGCTTTTGTCCTGTTACCACTCATCACCGTGTTTCTAAAGGCAACAAGCAGGAGTTTGATGAACTCCTTTGTGATCACTTGCTGTCTAGCAAAGTTGAGAGTGGACAGATAGCACACTGAGGGACACAGGAATAGATGATACACTTGTAGAGTTTTTGTGAGAAAAATAAAACGATGATGAAAACACTAAAAACTTTTATTCCAACTTTCCTACTTAAGAAAATAACTAATACTGAACCAACAAATTAAATTACTTTCAGAGTTTTGTAGAATTTTCTTTCACCTAGGATTTTAGAAACATTTTATTAAATGAAGTTCAACAAAACCATCTAATATAGTGAACACAACTGACAATCTATGTGCCTTTCTATTATAATAGTTTACCTCTTGTGGAATTTTTTTTTAAGGAACTAAAATATTCTTTTGGGAAGAATTTTTTCCTCTTCCTTGTTGATTGATCATGTCCAAATTAATGGGAAAGTGGAATTTAAGACTCTAAAGAGGATGATATTATAAATTATCTTTGTAAGGTTCATTCAATAAAAATATTAGGAAAATAAGTCTGAGAAATGTAGTTGTAAATAAGACTTTGTAAAAGATGCTTTTGTTAAAGGTAATTGAGAGAACATATCATACTTTATGCAAAAAATGAACGCTCAAATGAGCGGTCCTCTATGGTAGTCAGTAGTTCACATTTAACGCTATCCAAAGCAAACTTCTCTATGACATTTGGGTTAGAAAACTCAAGGTTGGGGGGCGGAGCCAAGATGGCGGAGTGAAAGCAACGACTCACCTAAGCTCCTGGTCAAACTCCTCTGGATATCTCTGAAAGGAGAATCTGACCAGACTTTGGAGGTGTGGAATCCAGTGGGTGACAGACTTTGACAGATTCGGAGCCCAGGTTGGACTGGAAGGTCCACGGGAAGGATCTGTTCCACGGGGATAAGCCCCCAGCACACAGCGCAGCGCGGTCAGCGCAGCAGGGCGGAAGGGACCTGAGAAGCCCAAGAGTGGCGGGCGAAACCAGCAGAGCAGGAGACAAGCCAAACCGAGCCGGTGAGAGCTGCTGAGCGCCAGATATCAGCGCAGCAGCCCTTGAAACCTTCAGCCTGAAGACTAAACTTCGGTAAGTCACCTACTTGAACTTCCGGGAGCTAGGATGGCGGAGTGATCAGTAAATGCTCTCTCCTCCCCCCTGATGACCGTGAAAGAACCATAAAACTCTTCCCCAGATAAATCCTGGATCAGTGGGAACAGCAGAAGGGGGCAAACAGTCTCATAACACCAGAGGCTAGAAAAATAGCAAAGGGGGATTCTTCCTGCTGTGGCGGAGGCGATCTGGAAGGACAGACGACCCAGGGCAGAGAAAATTCGCACTGAGACCCAGGCAAGCCTCAGAGCCGGGAGACAAGCCCCAGGAGGGGCGGGAACATGCATTAGCTTCTAGGCGTGCCCCAGCCCTGCAGGGGAAAAGGGAAGACAAAAGGGAAGCTGGGATCACCATCCCCTGACCTTGCCTTTGCCTCAGGTCAGCTGAGGAGATCTCCTGAGACCAGACCACCCCTCCCACACACCTAACAAGCTAACCCCAGGGTTGATCTGGGAAACAAACAAAAAAAAGCCTGCTTTTAGCCTACATCAGCTCAACTTAAAGATCTGTACCTTCTGACTGAAAGAACCAGAAGCTACAACACTCAGTCAACATCATGAATCGGAAAAAGCAGACGAAAAGTGAAAAAACCATAGAATCTTTCTATGGGGATAAAGACCAAAACACAAACACCAAAGAGGTCAGAGCTGAGACTGTACTTCCATCTGAAACCTCAGATGGGACTATGAATTTCTCACAAGCACAACTAGATTACCTGGAACATTTGAAGAAGGATATAAAAGAAAAACTGGTCAATGATTTTAAAATTATAAAAAAAGAATTCACTGATGAGAACATCACTCTGAAAAAGAAAATTGAACAAATGGAAAAGGAAGTTCAAAAATTAACTGGAGAGAATAATTCCCTAAAAGGAAGAGTTAATCAAACGGAAAAGGAAACCCAAAACCTAATTGGGAAAATTGATCAGATGGAAAAGGAAACCCAAAACCTAACTGGGAAAATTGGTCGAATGGAAAAAGAAGTACAAAAACTAAATGGAGAAAAGAGCTCCTTAAAGGGAAAAATTGGTCAGATGGAAAAGGAGATGCAAAAGCTAACTGAAGAAAACAATACGATGAAGATTAGAATTGGGCAAGTAGAAACTAATGACTCAATGAGGCAACAAGAATCAGTCAAACAAAATCTAAAGAATGAAAAGATAGAAGAAAATCTAAAATATTTAATTGGAAAAACAACTGACCTGGAAAATAGATCCAGGAGAGAAAATTTAAGAATTATTGGCCTGCCAGAAACCCATGATGAAGAAAAGAGTCTGGACAATATCTTCCAGGAAATCATCAAGGAAAACTGCCCAGAAGTACTAGACTCAGAGGGCAAAATAGTCATCGAAAGAATCCACTGTTCCCTTCCCGAAAGGGATCCCAAACTCAAAACCCCAAGAAATATCGTTGCCAAATTCCAGAGCTATCAAGTGAAGGAGAAAATACTACAAGCAGCCAGAAAGAAACAATTCAAATATCAAGGACACACAGTCAGGATCGCACAGGACCTTGCAGCTTCTACATTAAAAGATCGAAAGAATTGGAACCCAATATTCCGTAAGGCAAAGGAGTTGGGACTTCAACCAAGGATCAACTACCCAGCAAAGTTCAGCATAACATTTCAGGCAAGGAGAAAGTCATTCAACGAAATAAGGGATTTCCAGAGCTTCCTGACCAAAACACCAGAACTCAATAGACAATTTGATCTTCAAATGCAGGTCTCCAGAGAATCATAAAAAGGTAAACAGAGGGGAAAAAAACAAAAACAAAAACTTGCTACTTAATTAGGGCAAACTGTTTACCTCCCTATAAGGGAAGATGATACCTGTTAATCTTGAGAACTGAGCAGCTATTATGATAAAAGGGATATATGTAGAGGGAACGGGCATAAAGTAAATGCTGTCATGTCAAAAAAATGATTTAAGTATGAGAAGGGATTGTAATAGGAGGTGTGAAAAGGGGGAAGCAGAAAATGGCAAATTATATCACAGGAAGAAGTACAAAACTATAGTAGAGGGAAGGAGGGGAGGGAGATGAGCATTGTTTGAGAGGTACTCTCATCTGATTTGTTCAAAGGAGGGAACAATAATCTTAAGTAGATAATCCTAACTAACTCTATAGGTAGTAGGAGGGGAAGGGGGAAGAAAGGGGAGGGTGGTTAAAAGGGAGGAAAGAAGCAATAAGAGTAAAGGGGAGTAAAAGGGAGGGGGGCTAAAAGAAGGAGGGGAAGGCTGCAGGAGGAGGGGGAGAAAAGTGAATACTATTGAGGAGGGGAAGGGAGATGGGAGAGCTAAAAGCACAAATGGTGGGAAAGAGGTTGGAGGGAAATACACAGATTGTAATCATAACTGTGAATGTGAATGGAATGAACTCTCCCATAAAACGGAGACGGATAGCAGAATGGATTAAAAGCCATAATCCAACAATATGCTGCTTACAAGAAACACATTTGAAACGGGGGGATACACATAGGATAAAGGTCAAAGGATGGAGCAGAATATATTGTGCTTCAGCTCATGTAAGAAAGGCAGGAGTAGCAATCCTAATCTCAGACAAAGCAAAAGCAGAAATAGATCTAATCAAAAGGGATAAGGATGGAAACTATATCCTGCTAAATGGCACCATAGACAATGAAGCAATATCATTACTAAACATGTATGCTCCAAGTGGTATAGCATCCAGATTCTTAGAGGAGAGGTTGGGGGAGTTGAAGGAAGAAATTGATAGCAAAACTGTACTAGTGGGGGACCTCAACCTCCCCCTCTCTGAACTCGATAAATCCAACCTCAAAATAAACAAGAAAGAGGTTAAGGAGGTAAATAAAACTCTGGATAAGGTAGATATGATAGATCTTTGGAGAAAATTAAATGGGAATAGAAAGGAATATACCTTTTTCTCAGTGGTACATGGAACATTTACAAAAATTGACCATGTACTAGGACATAAAAATCTCACAATCCAGTGCAGAAAGGTAGAGATAATCAATGCATCCTTTTCAGATCATAATGCATTAAAAATTACATGTAATAAAAGGCCATGGAAAGAGAAACCAAAAATCAATTGGAAACTAAATAATCTAATTCTAAAGAAGGGTTGGGTTAAAGAAGAAATCATAGAAACAATCAACAACTTCATTCAAGAGAATGACAATAGTGAGACAACATACCCAAACTTATGGGACACTGCAAAAGCAGTTATTAGGGGAAGTTTTATATCTTTGAATGCTTACATAAATAAAATAGAGAAAGAGGAGATCAATGACTTAGGCTTGCAGTTGAAAAAGCTAGAAAAAGAACAAATTGAAAATCCCCAAGTAAATACCAAATCAGAAATACTGAAAACCAAAGGAGAGATTAATAAAATTGAAATAAAGAAAACTATTGAATTAATAAATAAAACCAATAGTTGGTTTTATGAAAAAACTAATAAAATTGATAAACCTTTGGTTAATCTGATCAAAAAAAAGAAAGAAGAAAACCAAATTACTAATATTAAAAATGAAAGGGGTGAACTCACCTCCAATGAGGAGGAAATTAAAACAATAATTAGAAACTACTTTGCCCAACTTTATGCCCACAAATTCGACAATCTAAATGAGATGGATGAATATTTTAAAAAATACAAATTGCCCAGATTAACAGAAGAGGAAGTTGAATACTTAAACAACCCCATCTCAGAAAAAGAAATTGAACAAGCCATCAATGAACTCCCTAGGAAAAAATCTCCAGGGCCAGATGGATTCACAAGTGAATTCTATCAAACATTTAAAGAACAGTTAATTCCAATACTACATACACTATTCTTGAAAATTGGGGAAGAAGGAGTCCTCCCAAATTCTTTCTATGATACAAATATGGTTTTGATACCCAAACCAGGAAGAGACAAAACAGAGAAAGAAAATTATAGACCAATTTCCCTAATGAATATAGATGCAAAAATTTTAAATAAGATTTTAGCAAAACGAATACAGCATCTTATCACGAGATTAATACATTATGATCAGGTAGGATTCATACCAGGACTACAGGGCTGGTTCAGTATTAGAAAAACTATTAGCATTATCGATCACATCAACAACAAAGCTAACAAAAACCACATGATTATCTCAATAGATGCAGAAAAAGCTTTTGACAAAATACAACATCCATTCCTACTAAAAACATTGGAGAACGTAGGAATAAAGGGAACTTTCCATAAAATAATAAGCAGTATCTATCTAAAACCTTCAGCAAGCATTATATGCAATGGGGATAAGCTAGATGCATTCCCAATAAGATCAGGGGTGAAACAAGGTTGTCCATTATCACCACTATTATTCAATATGGTACTAGAAATGTTAGCTGTAGCAATTAGACAAGATAAAGATATTCAAGGAATTAGAATAGCTAAAGAAGAAACTAAGTTATCACTCTTTGCAGATGATATGATGATTTACCTAGAGAATCCCAGAGATTCAAGTAAAAAATTACTTGAATTAATAAACAACTTTGGCAAAGTTGCAGGGTACAAAATAAACCCACACAAATCTTCTGCGTTCCTATATATTAGCAACAAAGTTCAACAGCAAGAGATAGAAAGAGAAATCCCATTTAAAGTTAGGGTGGACAGTATAAAATACTTAGGAGTCTACCTGCCAAAACAAACCCAGGGACTATATGAACACAATTACAAGACACTTTTTGCACAAATAAAGTCAGATTTAAGTAAGTGGAAAAACATTAGTTGCTCATGGGTAGGCCGTGCTAATATAATAAAAATGACAATTCTACCCAAATTAATATACTTATTTAGTGCCATACCAATTAAACTATCAGACAATTACTTTCTAGAGCTGGATAAAATAATATCAAAATTCATTTGGAAAAACAAAAGGTCCAGAATATCAAAGGGACTAATGAAAAGAAATGCCTGGGAAGGTGGCCTAGCGCTACCAGACCTTAAACTGTACTATAAAGCAGCAATTATCAAAACCACTTGGTATTGGCTAAGAAACAGAGAGGTAGACAAGTGGAATAGACTTGGCACTCAAGATGCAGTAGGCAAGGAATATAGCAACCTTCTGTTTGATAAACCCAAGGACCCCAGCTTCTGGGATAAGAACTCATTGTTTGATAAAAATTGCTGGGAAAACTGGATAACAGTGTGGCGGAAATTAGGCATAGACCCATACCTGACACCGTACACAAGAATAAAGTCCAAATGGGTACATGATTTAGGTATAAAGATTGATACCATGAATAAATAATCTAATTCTAAAGAAGGGTTGGGTTAAAGAAGAAATCATAGAAACAATCAACAATTTCCTTCAAGAGAATGACAATAGTGAGACAACATACCAAAACTTATGGGATACTGCAAAAGCAGTTATTAGGGGAAGTTTTATATCTTTGAATGCTTACATAAATAAAATAGAGAAAGAGGAGATCAATGACTTAGGCTTGCAGTTGAAAAAGCTAGAAAAAGAACAAATTGAAAATCCCCAAGTAAATACCAAATCAGAAATACTGAAAACCAAAGGAGAGATTAATAAAATTGAAATAAAGAAAACTATTGAATTAATAAATAAAACCAATAGTTGGTTTTATGAAAAAACTAATAAAATTGATAAACCTTTGGTCAATCTGATTAAAAAAAAAGAAAGAAGAAAATAAAATTACTAATATTAAAAATGAAAGGGGTGAACTCACCTCCAATGAGGAGGAAATTAAAACAATAATTAGAAACTACTTTGCCCAACTTTATGCCCACAAATTCGACAATCTAAATGAGATGGATGAATATTTTAAAAAATACAAATTGCCCAGATTAACAGAAGAGGAAGTTGAATACTTAAACAACCCCATCTCAGAAAAAGAAATTGAACAAGCCATCAATGAACTTCCTAGGAAAAAATCTCCAGGGCCAGATGGATTCACAAGTGAATTCTATCAAACATTTAAAGAACAGTTAATTCCAATACTACATACACTATTCTTGAAAATTGGGGAAGAAGGAGTCCTCCCAAATTCTTTCTATGATACAAATATGGTTTTGATACCCAAACCAGGAAGAGACAAAACAGAGAAAGAAAATTATAGACCAATTTCCCTAATGAATATAGATGCAAAAATTTTAAATAAGATTTTAGCAAAATGAATACAGCATCTTATCACGAGATTAATACATTATGATCAGGTAGGATTCATACCAGGACTACAGGGCTGGTTCAATATTAGGAAAACTATTAACATTATCGATCACATCAACAACAAAGCTAACAAAAACCACATGATTATCTCAATAGATGCAGAAAAAGCTTTTGACAAAATACAACACCCATTCCTACTAAAAACACTGGAGAACGTAGGAATAAAGGGAACTTTCCATAAAATAATAAGCAGTATCTATCTAAAACCTTCAGCAAGCATTATATGCAATGGGGATAAGCTAGATGCATTCCTAATAAGATCAGGGGTGAAACAAGGTTGTCCATTATCACCACTATTATTCAATATGGTACTAGAAATGTTAGCTGTAGCAATTAGACAAGATAAAGATATTCAAGGAATAAGAATAGCCAAAGAAGAAACTAATTTATCACTCTTTGCAGATGATATGATGATTTACCTAGAGAATCCCAGAGATTCAAGTAAAAAATTACTTGAATTAATAAACAACTTTGGCAAAGTTGCAGGGTACAAAATAAACCCACACAAATCTTCTGCGTTCCTATGTATTAGCAACAAAGTCCAACAGCAAGAGATAGAAAGAGAAATCCCATTTAAAGCTAGGGTAGACAGTATAAAATACTTAGGAGTCTACCTGCCAAAACAAACCCAGGGATTATATGAACACAATTACAAGACACTTTTTGCACAAATAAAGTCAGATTTAAGTAAGTGGAAAAACATTAGTTGCTCATGGGTAGGCCGTGCTAATATAATAAAAATGACAATTCTACCTAAATTAATATACTTATTTAGTGCCATACCAATTAAACTATCAGACAATTACTTTCTAGAGCTGGATAAAATAATATCAAAATTCATTTGGAAAAACAAAAGGTCCAGAATATCAAAGGGACTAATGAAAAGAAATGCTTGGGAAGGTGGCTTAGCGCTACCAGACCTCAAACTGTACTATAAAGCAGCAATTATCAAAACCACTTGGTATTGGCTAAGAAACAGAGAGGTAGACAAGTGGAATAGACTTGGCACTCAAGATGCAGTAGGCAAGGAATATAGTAACCTTCTGTTTGATAAACCCAAGGACCCCAGCTTCTGGGATAAGAACTCATTGTTTGACAAAAATTGCTGGGAAAACTGGATAACAGTGTGGCGGAAATTAGGCATAGACCCATACCTGACACCAGACACAAGAATAAAGTCCAAATGGGTACATGATTTAGGTATAAAGATTGATACCATGAATAAACTGGAGAAGCAAGGAATAGTGTATTTATCAGATCTATGGAGAAGGGAAGAATTCTTTACTAAAGGAGAGATAGAATGCATTATGAAATGCAAAATGAATAACTTTGATTACATTAAACTGAGAAGTTTTTGCACAACCAAACCCAATGCAACCAAAATCCGGAGGGATGTAGTAAATTGGGAAAGAATTTTTACAGCTAAGCTCGGGGATAAAGGCCTCATTTCTAGAATATATAGAGAACTGACCCAAATGTATAATCATACAAGTCATTCCCCAATTGATAAATGGTCAAAGGATATGAACAGGCAATTTTCAGAGGAAGAAATTAAAGCTATCTATAATCATATGAAAAAATGCTCTAAATCACTATTGATTAGAGAGATGCAAATCAAAACAACTCTGAGGTACCACATCACACCTATAAGATTGGCAAACATGACAGAACAAGAAAATGATAAATGCTGGAGAGGATGTGGGAGAGTTGGAACACTAATTCATTGTTGGTGGAGCTGCGAGCGTATCCAACCATTCTGGAGAGCAATTTGGAACTATGCCCAAAGGGCTACAAAAATGTGCATACCCTTTGACCCAGCAATATCGCTACTAGGACTGTATCCCCAAGAGATCATAAAAATGGGAAAGGGTCCCACATGTACAAAAATATTTATAGCAGCACTCTATGTAGTTGCCAAAAACTGGAAGTCAAGGGGATGTCCATCAACTGGGGAATGGGTGAATAAATTATGGTATATGAATGTAATGGAGTACTATTATGCCATAAGAAATGATGAACAAGAAGACTTCAGAGAGGCCTGGAAGGACTTATATGACCTGATGCTGAGTGAAAGGAGCAGAACCAGGAGAACTTTGTGCACAGCAACAACCACAGTGTGTGAGAGTTTTTTCTGGTAGACTTGGAATTTTGTAATAACGCAAAAACTTCTTATAAAAAAAAAAAATCCCAAAGGTGGTTCTCAAGGCAAAATGCCTTCCACACTCAGAGAAAGAAATATGGAAGTCACTCACAAAATGTAGCAGATCATGTTTATGTATGTGTATGTGTTTGTGTATCATGTTCTGATTTGTTATACGATTTCTTTCATTTATTTTAGTCTGACTACATAGCATGACTATAGTGAAAATATACTCAATAGGAAAGTAAAAAAAAAAAAAAAAAAAAAAGAAAAAGAAAACTCAAGGTTGGCAGACATAATGAAACCTGGAAAGAAATCAGATGATTTGAAATGGGCATAAATGAAATTAAAATTCAAAAGCAGGAAGAAGGGAAGAGACTGATAAACTACTTTTAACTGGTTTACTAGGTTAAAAACATTTGGGGGCATTTTTCATATTTGTGGAAAAACTATACTGAATTGAACCCCAAATGTTGCTATTTATACTGTGTTTTTAGTTCACAGTTCACTATATATCTCAATTTGTAAATATGATCTATTAACATTTCATTTTGGTTCTATAATAAACCTTGAAATTTTAAGGATTTGCGATTTTATCAGTGCAGGGATAGTAAGTGGTCTATTCCTCTACTAACGCAGATTAGAAGCCCCTCTAAAAGAAACAATTAACTTTCTTTATACGTTCCTGAGGGTTAAAAAAAAATCATGCCAAGGTAGTCAAACTTCGGGTGATAAGAATCCCAAGAACTGGGACTAGAAAGGTAGGCTTTCATATGTCTTCCACCTTGGGCAGACTTGCCAAGGAGTATGCTCTGCTGAGATGGTCTTTGAAAAAACAGGGTCAATTCTAAGCCATACTAATACCCTGGAGTATCCAACTAGTTTGGTAAGAGAAAACATAGAAATTTTTAGAGGAAAATGGAATGATGAACAAACTGCCCAAGGATGCATTTGCCCCCTTTCCCTTCTATCTACCCTGCAGACATGTTACCAGATGAAGGTGAAAGTAAATGATGTAATAGAAAGTAAAAAGGTACAGTTAGGTAGTGTTCCTTCTGCTGGACCTGGAGTCAAGAAGACCAGAGTTCAAATCTTCCCTCAGCCACTTACTAGTGTGACTCAAATGAAGGAGCTGGACTCAATGATCCCAAAGGTCCCTCTCAGCTCTAACTTTCTGTGTTCCTATGACATAGTAGGAGGAAGGCCAGTGCTACTTGGGGAAATGCATGTGTTTGACCAGGATGGAGTCCAGTACTCCCTTCCTTGAGAAGTGAGCGGGCACACTGCACTGAGTCTGCAACCATAATACCAGGAACTTATGATAAAGAAGCAACAGAAAACAAAACGTCATTAAGGGAATAGAAAGTCTAATTTATGAGCAATGACCACTGAAATAACTACCCACAAGAGAAGACTTGGGAGAGACAGGTTGGTTCTCTCTTATAGTCTCTGAAGAGCTGGGAAGAAATAGAAGAATCAGACCCAGCCTTTCCAGCTCTGGAGGACATCGCCAAGACCAATGGGGGCATATCCTGGTGATTCAGTTCAGTTCAACAAACTCCCCCTCCTCCAACTTATCATACAAATAGATTATGATAAATGATAATTCAGGAATAGGACAGGTTGCCCTATGATGTCTTTTTCAGCATTGACTCTATAAATGGAACCATGTCAACCCCAAACAGAAAAATGAATAAGCTGAAGAAGACATCCTAGCGTTTGGCCAGCAAGGCTGTGACATTCTGGGGGAGAACAGTTCAGAATATACATGACTATCTGGAAGTAGTAAGGACGAGTGAGGAAATATTTAAATTGAGGAATGGGGAAGAAGATCAGAGAGCACTGTTTTGTTTTTAACTTCTTTCTTAAAAGGACCACCTACGCAATTCCAAATGTAGCTTAATGGAACCTAGAAGGAAGGAATGGAGGTTGGAACTTCATTTCTCCACACCACTCATGATCAGTCACCAGGAAAGGCTTTTCAAATTAAGACCTCTCCCTTAATTACTGCTTCCACCCACTAGGGAAACTATGTATGAGACAGGGAGAAAAAGAGGGAGCAGCAAGGTCAGGCTGCTATGTGCTTTGGAAGAATCTACCATGGTCCTCTTATTATTTCCTATTACTTCTAAATTCTTTGGCTTGATTTTCAAGGAAGGCCTGACACTGCCTAATGCTTAATATGTTAATCGATCCATGTTCTCATTATGGGCATGCCACCTCCCTTACACCAGTAGGATTGATTCCTGCCCTCATTCTTCAGCAAACAATCTGCCCAATGAACTTGAGGCCTTCTGGGTCTCTCTTTTTTAAAATTTAAAGTATTCACACAACTCTGTGTTATGACTGGCTCAATATTTTTCCCTACCCCTGATTACTTTTTTTTGTATTTTATTTCCTGCTGTTCCCCAACAGAGATTTTCAGATCCTAGTCAGGCCAATTCATTGCTCTCCAAAAGGGCCCTTCTCCTTCCTGCCTCTGTGCTTACTCCTTCACCTCCCCATTCCTGCTCAGGCTTCAAGTCCTCTCTCTGACCTGAAGGCTGCACTGGATTCCACCTGTACTTATATTGGTATCACATGGTCTAACACTTGCTGTTTCTCACTTTCTGTCTATGTAAATTTTATCTCTTTGACAAATTTTATGAGGCCAGGAGTCATACTTTTTTTGTACTCCCTACAGGGCCCAGCTCAGTACTGAGCAGTGAATGGACACTTAATAAGCGCTGCTGACTGAATGATGGAGGTGTTGATATCTGCTTTTAGTTCAGGATTGGGATCAAGAAGCCAACACCTGAAACTTTGCTTACTCTTGTGTATGAAGTATCACGGTCCTCAAAGACACAAAATAAGAACTGAAGTCAAATATAAATGAAATGGGGTTTTCCACAATTCTTGCTCACCTGGCCAGTGCCTTTCTAAGAGTTGAAAAACAATATGCTCTTCTAGCCAGAGAATGGGGAAAATGCATGGCTATTTTCAAGGCAGATATCAGTCCTCAGACTTGATAATGAATGTGATTTTTTTCCTATATGGAGAAAATATACTAGTATGCAAGGTTTTTCAGGCCATTTAATAGGATGCTGAACAGCTCTCTGTGGCTTCCAAGGGCTCAAACAAATTCTGTCCAGTTCCACTTCACTCCTTGCCTCCAGTGACCCTGGGCTCATTCCATTGCAGGTAATTTAGGCAGAAACATTGTCAAAGTCTAGTGCCTTCTTCCATCCCTCTTATGAAGCTTTGGATGGACAGTAAGCCATTATTATTACATCTGACTAGCCTTTAACAATAAAAAGCGAGTATGACCATTTTTGGAATATATCATAAACATAAGAACACAAAAAGTTACCCCAGGCAAGAAAGAATATTGTTAAAGTTACATTTCCTTCATGACGAAAACACTATTAAAAAAGAGGATGAATTCTGGAAAAAAGTATTCGTCAAAAATGTCATTACCAATTTAATTCAAAAATATTAAGTGCCTATTACATACACAAGGCAAAACGGCACAGTCGTCTGTCCTCGACAAGCTTGTAGTCTACTGGAGGGAGATGCACACCCTAGGATGGGGGAATAGGAGCCGAAAACAAATACTTACATGGAGAGTATGCTGAGGAGCGCAGGTAAGAGAGACAAAGTTCTCTGGGAAAATGTGAGCCAGGGTCCTTTGAGTGGGAAAAGAGTGGGAAGAATCAGAGCCCAATTTCCTTAAGACAAGATGAAGAAGGCTTTGAGACAGGCCTGCAGACAGAGGGGAGCTCTCTGCTCCCTACATCGCAGGCACTCGACATTTGGGGAGAATTTGATACAGATTCAGCTTAGGCTTCTGTGCATCCCCTGGATGTCATTATCCAAATCAGACGACACCTTCCCCTGTAAACACTAATTGGCCACTTGCCTCAAAGTTTTATTCCTCCTTTCTCTTCTCCTTTCACCTCTCCTGAAACTTTTGTGTAAAATGTTCTATGAAGTTTTCTGATTCTTTTTCCTTCTCACAGGTTTAAGCCCAACCCCAACTTATAGATTTAATCATAGATAACCAGAGTTATAAATTCATACTAGTCTCCACCCTGGCCAGGATGACATTATCAGAAAGCCATTAATGGTCTGAAACTAAAAGAAAAGCTCATTAATAAGAGCAAAAGTGTACAAAGGTAAAAAAAAAAAAAGGAAGTTTTATTAAAAGTATTGATTATGACCTGGGGCACCAGAGACATTGATTTTCTTGCATCTTTCACAAGGAAAAAAATGTTCAAACCAACATGATATTGATTTATTGTGAAATCTACTCAATAGCTAGCTCAGAAGGAACAAACCTCAAGAATAAGCATCATCCAGAATTAGCACTGGTGTAGACACAATTTTTATGTGTATATCTACAGATACACAAATACATATGCACATGTTTGTGTGCATCAGTGTATAGACAGACACACAGATGACTTAATTAAGTCAGTTAATTACATAAATATAAAATTATAAACTTATTATTATGATCCAAGGCAGTATGCACAGTGAATTTCAGCATTCAGCAGCTGAGCCATAGAATCTTACTGTTGGAGGGAACCCTTGGAAGTCACCTACTTTCAACTCGCATGGATTCCCCTCTACAACTCAGATAACCATGCACTACTTCCAAAAACACCAGGCTGACTATTTAAGAAAAGTGTTGTGAAGATTGTGAAGATTCATATTAATAAGAATGTTGCTACAGTGTCCGGAAGACCTGTGCACAGGCTGGTTTCCTTTTTTATGAGATACAGTATTGATGAGTATTCCTGTAATGTTTATTAAGGTCACTCTGGGTCCTAAGTATCATCAAAAGGAAAAGAGAATCCCCTATTAGCAGATGTTTACTTACTTTAGAAAGAATGTAGCATTGTAGTTTCAAATTTATCTTTTGTGTGATATTGAAGCTACATTGGAGACTCTTTGGGTCTTCAACACCAGAAAGGCACAACGGACCAGGATTGCCTTCTTGGTTCAGAAAAGCCTTCTGGATTGCGGCCTTATCCTCCTAAGTATATGCTGTTGGGGATATCAGAGGGGCTGAGAGCATAGCAAATTCCAGCTCTTAGCCTGGAATTGACAGGTATTATGCTGTTTCCATTCAAGAGTGAACTTTGACAGTTTCAAGAGTCCTGCATCTGGAGTCTGAAGCTGGACTCTCCCATTTCCAAGCTCTGTGACCTTGGGTGAATCACTGGTGCTAGAGGGTCTGGAAAGTCCTTTCTAGCTGTAAAGTGATGAGTCCATGTTCTTGTACTGGAGTGCCATGAAGCACCCGATAAATCAAGAGAAATGATAGGTTGGTAGACTTAGTTTTATCCTCTGATTGTTGGGGTAGCAGGTGGAGAGCCTCCTTGGAGGGGGAGTGAGACTGAGAGGGACTTTGCACCAGCTGTGCTCCCCAGCAGCAGCTGGGACTGACATCTGTGCTATTGCTTGTGACCCAGGTGCTAGAGGGTCTTCAGGGAACTGATATTCCATGCATCTGTGACTGGATTGGCCAGGAGTCTTTATTCATAGGGAGATCCCCTAGGGAATTCTTATTGCTATGACTCCATTTCAAAGTGACAATCTCTCTACTACAGGAGAGCTGCCTTTGACTAGCCTTAAGGAGATTTACTGACCCCTGACATATGGCAGAGAAATAATTGGCTGGGGAGGCAGTTTGCCAGACTGTGCCATCAGCACAAGGCCTATGCTGCCCAAAATTAAACCAAATCAAAATGGGTAAATCTGCATCTCAGAAATGAGAATCAAAGACTCATGGAATCTTGGAACCATAAGGCACCTAAAAGATCACCTTGTCCAATACTCCCATTTGTGAGTCCACAGGAAGTGAAGTGACTTGTTCAAAGTCATCAGTTAGGAAGTGGCAGAAGAAGGTAGTGAGGCCCAATGGATTTAAAAGTCTAGAGGCTCAGGCTGGAATGTCTTGCTCATATACCAGATCCCATCCATTCTATGGCGATAAGATTAAAAGACAGAATCTTCCAGGCTACATTGCCTCTTTCTGTGTTAAGGGATCTGGAATAAATATGAGTGACTTTAGATTCTTGCCCATCATTAGTCACTCAGGCTCACCAAATCAGTTGGCCTGTGGATCTCAGTGAGAAAGATAAGGGACCAACTTTTGTGTCAAGTTTTGAAAACAGACAGCCTAGTTTGGTGTTGTTATGTACAAATGGAAAGAGGAGAGTCATTGAGACGTTCTAAATACACTTTGATATCAGGATTTGGGTATGGTTCTAGTGAACCTAAGGGTCACTGTGAATTTATAATTTTTATAACTAACAGTATGAATCCATCAGTTTCCTGATCATCAGGTATCCCTGATTGAAGCTCCTGGTCTTTGTAAAGAGATGGAGACTTGGCCTTACAAAGTGGGAACTTTCTAGGAAAATTCCTGGACTTGTGATTCAGTGGAATAGCAGCAGCCCAAGAGCTTTCTGGTGGATGCCAGTCCTGTGTGGAGACTGCCAGCCTTGTCATTCATTAACACATAATTATAGACTTTCGGCATTAGCTGATGCTTGGTGGTTCCCGAAACAACAGTATTTTAAAACAATTGAAAGAGAAATTAATTTAAATAATTAGAACAGGGCCTCTTGAGTGTTCCACATGTGTGCAAGAATTTTTTCCTGCTGAGATCAGAAAAATCTTTATGCAGATGCCTTTGCTTTTCTTTCAGGGGATACCAATTTTGAACCAGACTGTCTTAGTACTCAGAAATTAATGATACGAATTTTTTTGGTTTTAAGAGCTCATGTTAAATATTGGAATGTTTGGAAAGTACACGTTCAAAGTGGCGTCCTAGATGCTGCTGGTGTCACACTGGGGCTTTTATTGAGCCCTGAATTGTATATATTCTTCTTCTCCTGACTCTCCAGTCACCTGAAGTCAAAACCTCAAAGCTATTGTTGTCTTCACTTTCTCTTTGAATCTCACATTGAATCAGTTGCCAAATCCTATTAATTCCTTCCCTGAAATATCTCTTGAATCCATCCTTTTCAATGGCCGCTCCTCAATTTCAGGCTCAGATTACCTAAATCCTGGATGATATGCAATAGGCTCTTAACAGCTGGGCTGCCTCCCTCTATCTTCTCCCCCGACAAACGATGATAGTTTGGTCAATCTTTGATTGAGCTTCCCTATTCAGAATCTTCCTAGGGCTTCCCATGACCTACTGAATCAAGTCCAAACTCCTCTGCTTGGAATTCAAAGTCCTCCACAATCTGCACTAAGAGACTTTTCAGCCTTACTCTTCATTTCTCTCTCAGAACCTTCCAGTTCTTGCCAAACTGGGTGGCTCACTTGCTGTTTCCTAAACATTTTGCTGCCTCTGTCCTGGCTCATAGTGTCTTCCTAGAAAGTCTTCCCTCCTCCCCTTCTACTTATAGGAAGCTTCCCTTCCCTAACAAATTCCAGCTCTGATGGTCACCACATTACAAAGTCTTCTGTTATCCCCCAGCTGGAAGTGATTCTTTTTTCTGAATTCTTATTTGTATCACTCATCTGGCACTCGTTAATACCTCTTTGTATTGTACTCAGCCATAACCTATCTTATGTCTCCCTTTAGACTCTAAGTTTCTTGAGGGCAAGGACTATGGCATATATATCTTTGTATCTCCATAGCAACCGGAACAGTTAATAAATGTGCTGAACAAACAAAAGTGGAAATGTAAAGTGATTTAAGGGAAAAAAGCAACCCTATGCCCCAGTAATCTGAGTATTTCATCCTTGACTGATTTCTCCCTCTCAAATGATCTGTAGGTTTCCCTGTTTCCCTTTGGAACTTTGAGATGGCTCTAATGTCTGCTGGTGCAGCAGGCAATGAATGAGTTCCCATCAAATAGAGAAGAACTTTCAACATCTTGCTTTTGACTAGATGGACACACAGAACAACAGCACAAGAAATACCAAGCACATGTTCTGTCTTCACTGCTTACATGGATAAGTTAGTTAATTAACATCTGCTTCTCCAACAACATCAGAAATTAGGTAAAACCCAGTCAGCTAGCAGAAAAGAGATGGTCATAGTCTGAAGGGGGAAGAGTTTTCCATGGGTGACTATGTTTGGGGGTCTTAATTCAAAGAGATCCAGGATAAATGCCTCTGTGTTTTCTAGATAAGCCCACAAGTGGTTAGCTGGGCTGTGTGCTTGGTATCACCTGTCAAAGAAAACCTACTGATACCCACCAAGAACTATTTCATGTGCCGCAAGACCAGTAAGTAGCTTTCAGCTGACTTAAAAAAATGTAGCACTTTTATGTATCCCAAACTGAATACAGTTATCCTTTGTAGAATAGTGTTAAGACACAAGCTGATAAATATCAATCCATTTTAGAGGAAAACTTTTTGATGCATGTCTTGCTGTCTAGGATTCAAAGTAATCTGAAATAAGGGAGTCAAAAGAATTGCAAAATATCCTGAGATTGATCACAGGGGCCTGAGGTCTCAACTCATTAACAGATCTCAGAGCAAAGTTGACTCAAAAAATTATTACCTACTCTGTTCCTTACTTCCAAATAACTGCATAAGGAGCTGAACTACTGGCAAGAAGACTTTAACCATTCACTGGGCTAAGAGGTAAATGATGAGTCTTACTGTGAGGAGGTGTAGAATATTACAGTCATGTTTACCTTCCAGAAGCTGGTCCCACCCACTTAGAGTAGTAGATCATCTGAAGGTAGCAGCCCTTTGGGCTACCTCTTCACAATGAGCGTATAGATTCTCTAGAGGACAGCTACCCCAGGTTCAAGATACTCTGTGGGCCTGCGCTCTTAAAACTATAGAGCTTATGAGGCCTTACCAACGTGTGTGTTTACCTTCCTATAATTAACCAAAAGATACAACTTAAAGCAAAGGTACTTATGGAATAGTACAGTAAAAAGAGTTATAGAACGTCCCTCCACCTCTCCCATAAAAATAGACGCCATTAATGGACTGAGTGAACAAGTAGGGAGAATTCCATCGGAGGGGCCCAAAGGAGAACACACACGGACTCACATCTGGGATAAAGGCCTTGCTGTCCTTTCATGATATCCCAATCCTGCTTCATGGGAGGTGCATTCCTTGGCTGGGTGTATTGGGTCTCCTGGACACACTGTCCTCCCACCCCAGTTAGCCAGTTTGCAGCTTTTAGCTTCTAACTAAGCTAAAATCCTTGGCTTGGCTCCTTCAGAAGGAGCCCAGACCCCTTGCCCTAGGACCAGCAGGAAGCTCTTCCCGGTCTAACTCCTTGGAGTCTCATGCCAGAGGCTTGCTATCTCCCAGCTGGGAGCTCCAAGTGCTATTAGACTGTCTTCTTGACTCTCTACACAGAAGGGTGCTGTTCAGGAAGCAGTATCCTTGAATTCTCTTCTCAGGCTGTGTTTAAGAACATGTACCCTGTAGTTACATGCTTCAATTGGAAAACACCACTGCTAACTGAGGCATGGATGGGGAGGAGAAAGTCCCACCCCCTTTGCTGTGGCCTTGTTAGAAGCTCTCTTAGGAGGGTCTTCCCTCAAGGTGATTGATGTACTGGAGGGATTCTGATATTTTTAAACTCTCAATCTTTCCCTTTGCCTGTATAAATGAGTGAGCAGAGAAAAGGCACTGAGACAGTCCACACTCAGGGACAGATCCACTGTCTACCAACCCATAGTCATATTTTCTGACTCTTAGAAAAATGCACATGAGCCACTCAAAATTGGATGCCCTTAAAAAGCTAAAAATGGCTTATTTGTAACTCCATAAAGTGAATGGGGGTGCTCAATAGATCAAAACCTGATCAAACCACTGCTAAAGTCCTATAGTCATACACAAAGAAAAGCCCTATAGGGATCCAAGTACCTGCCAGGCACCTGGGTTCTGAAACTCACATCTTGCTAGATATCTAGTTTCCTCCGAGATATGGTATCATTCGGTAGTTTCCACTGCATTGAAGGAAACAGGTTAACTTCCTAGTAATTTTGTAGTTCCAATTTCTCATAGGAACAGAGGTTTTTCTAATCAATCTAAACTACTTGCTTTAAAGATTTTTAACCACTCTAATACTCCAAAAGTACCAAGTGATCTCACTATAACACGTACTTTATCCACTGTGCCATACTGTAACCTGTCCATGTCTGCCTGGACTGTGTAATCCTGATCAGTATTCTCTCCTCTGCTATAGGGGATCAATACAAGGAATTGATACAAAGGCTTAATTATATATTATTATACAAATGTAGGATCTTCTCTCAGACACATTTATCCTATCTCGCTGGCCTCCAAATTCTCCCTTAGCTGTTCTGTCACTTCCTTCTTTCTGAAGTCCATATTCTAGAGCAGGGGTGGGGAACTTGAGGCCTTGAGGCCACCTGTGACCCTCCAGGTCCTCAGATGCAGCCCTTTGACTGAATCTAAACAACCCCTTTGTTCTGTGAAGTTTAGATTTGATCCAAGGGCTGCACTTAAATAGAGAGCCACAAGTGGCTTCAAGGACACAGGTTCCCCACTCCTGCTCTAAAGTCTTAGAAGTGGAGATAATTCTACTCCCAAAGAATAAATAAATGAAAAGCATTTATCATGTGTTTACTATGTGCCACGCACAGTGTCCCAAGCTTTGGAGATCTGAATACAAAGGGCAAGACCTTGTCCTCAAGAACCTTACATTCTGATGAGAGAGGTAAGTGGTGGTCAGGGAAGGGTCCAAAGGACATTCCTTTGTTAGAAGAAACCAAGCTAGCTTCTTTTCTTAAGAGAGAGAGGTAGAAAACCCAAAGGGTGGAAGTAGGGGAGATGGCAAAGAGGGTCAGGGTGGATAGCTGGATGGGATGGGAGGCAAAGTCAATTTGAGGCTGGTTACATATAAAGAACCTTGTGAGCTGTGCTTTCTTACTAACGCACCAATCAAGACAGCTCACCCCAGGGCAGAAGTTCCAAAGCTAGGTGGATTAGCTCAGATACACATTTACATTCCCACACATACACATTTCAGATTTCACATACTGACAGCCTGGATTGGGTAGCAGTTTTTTTCTCAATACTATTTCTAACCTCTACGGGCCCATTAGTAGTGTTCCTGTGTTTTCCACAGTGAATGTAATATCTCCCAATTTAGTATCATCTGCAAATTTCATTAATGTGCTATTTACTCCCTTTTCTTGATCATTAAAAAAGAGGCTTAATAAGATTCCAGCCGGCTCTGACTCCTGTGCCACCACACTACCAACCTCCTCCTCAACTGAATTCATTAGCTTTTTGCATGACTCTATTTATCATCTTTAAACCAAACCAATCTTGAATCTTTCAAGAGATTGCCCCTAGTACTTTCACTGAGAGACATGGAGTTCTTTCTCCCTACAATTTTTTTTTACCCCATTAAAAATGTCTCTAAAACTCCACGGGGTTTTTTGTTGCTAATGATCTTTTGGGATAATGTATAAAGTTTGGCTCTTTATCTTAGTATTTGTTCCTTTTTTTCTTTAAGAAAGATACATTCTTGTTCTCACATATTTGCTAGCGGTTTCCCTGACTCTTTCAGGGAGAATAGGGGGTCAGGGTATTTTGGGCTGCTCAGGGGAGAACAAGATGGAATTACAGTCAGTGAGGTGTAGGGGAAAGATGTTACATTTGGAGGATGAGGACCTGGGTTCAGATTCTGACTGTGTGACCACAGGGGTGTCCCAGGCCTTGGTTTGTTTATCTGTCAAATGAAGGGGGGTGGGCAACATCTCTAAAGTTCCTGGCCAGGCTGTTTATTTGGGCCTGGACCAAATTCTCCCTCCTCTCTGAAATCTACTCTGAACACTCTAGCCCAAACAGGATGTCTCTCTCCTCTAATTTCTTATAGTCCTCATTGTTCGAGGTATAAGGGTACCTCAAATAGCAGCTGGGTGGTACAGTGTGTAGAGTGCTAGGCTTGGAGTTTAAAGAAGACTTGAGTTCATATCTGGCCTTAGACGCTTACTAGCTGGATTTCTATGGGAAAGTCACTTAACTGCTGCTGGCCTCAGTTTTCCCAACTGTAAAATGGGAGTAGTAACAGCACCTAGCTTCCCCAGGCTGTTGTGAGTATCAGATGAGACATTTGTGAAGTACTTTGCAAACCTTAAAGCACTAAAAAATGCTTCTCATTCTGGCCATTAATTCCATATGAAGAACAATGTTACCTGGGAGATGGAATGCTAGAAGGCCTGAGTTAAAACTCTTCCTCCAGCATTTCCCAGCTGTGTAACAACAGACTCTTAGAATTGAAAGTGTCCTTAGAGGTCACTGAGTTGACCCTTCCTCCTGAGGAGTGCATCTGTCCCTTCTGTAGTAGCTGTTATAGGTGGTCACCTCACCAGCTGGCTTCAGTTCCACCCTCTGGAATCAACAGGGACTAAGTATTTCCTCTCCTCTCCATGGCAGCTTTTCCTGTACTTTGAGAGAACGATTGTGTCCCTTTCAGTTGTTCCTCATCTGAGATTTTTCAAGATTTTTTTCATCACCTTGGCTGCCATACACTGGATGCTCTATTTCTAATGGGGAGCTCAGCACCCAGCATGCCAGATCCAATGATACAAAGGACACTCCTGCTCAAAGTCCAGGATGATAAGCACTTCCCATATCATGGTTAACTGAATCGTTTATTCTCCATCCCTGCCTCCCATTCTTGTGTCCTAATGAGGAGGAAGATCTACAGGTTACTAAGTTCTGAGGCTTGTTTGTAAACTGTGCCTCTTCTTAGTACCATGCCTGACCTACAGTAGGTACTAAATAGATGCTGGCTAACTGAAGGCATGAGCTGAGAGGGAAAGATAAAACCAAAGGTTGGTATCATGACCCAGATATATGTTCTGTTCAAGGTGTAACTCATAAACTATGATGGGATATAATGAAGGAGCTCATTTACTCCATAAAAGAACCAGGACCAATAGGAGAAAAGCCTGGAGCAAGTCCAGTTTAATTACAACAAAGGACAGTTCAGCTTGATTTTTAAGCCTTTTATCAGAAAGTGGGCGTAGAAGGGGATGCTGGGCCATTCTCAGTCCCTGCCTGATGACCTTGCTGACCATTTCCTTTTCAGAGGTACTTTTTCTACCCTGGCAATAACTGCTAATCTCTGTGTGGGTTACTGGATTTCTCATATCCCACTCTGGGAAACATTGGAGAAAATGCTGGAATCATGTCTGCCCTCTTGCCTAAGAAGCTTTCTGGAATGTCTTTTTCTACAAATAGGATGAGTCCTGGACTCCTCAAAATCTTGGCTGAGAGCACGACTACATCCTTAATCTAAATAAAGTGTACCCTTCTCCCTTTATTTGCTGGAGAAGGCTCAGTGAACTTTTCTTTCCCACATGGGCTTCACAAGGACAGGGGCTATATTTAATTCATCTCTGCATCCCCTGCAGTGCCTGGCACTGTCCCTTGTACTCAGTAAATACTTGCTGCATGAATGAATGAAAGAATAAATGAAAGATGAAGGAGTGAATGAATAACCATCTATGGCTTGGGCTCTTTGAACAGTCTGTCCCATGATGTCTGCTGTCTTGTACCAATGTGGCTGTTGAGGTTGTTGTAGTACTTGGACTCTGGGGACACTCTACTTACAGTGAAGGATCTTGGGGAAAACGTGGGGAGGAGAGGGAGGAAACATTTTGGGGGAAGAATGTGAGCTTGTTGCTTTCCTCCCAGCCTGTATGCATGTTTCAAGGATTTCAGGATATAAGTAGGGAAAATCCTCTATCCCTAGACGAGTATGCCTACACTTTAGCAGGTTAAGAAACCAAAGGCTAAAAATGCCTAGGAATAGTGGTATAAAAATAACAATGCAGGTTACACACTGACAAGCTGACCTGTCCCAGAGGCTCTGTTCACCATATTGGCAATGTGACAAAACCAAAGAGAATCCAGACAGACCTTTAGGGTTGACTGCAATGAGATGTGACTTATAATGTCACATTGAAATCCTGCCCAGTTGAACACCCTTCACTAGGGAATCCAAAAAGGCTATCAACATAAAGATCATTAGAAACTGGCTAACAAAAGCAGAGAAATTAGGAGACTCTTGGCCATGGTTAGGGAAAAACCCTAGAGTCCTGGCTCCCAGTGAACTGCCTGATAATCTGAGCTGCTAAAGTCATTGAGTATGGGTAACAGTTTGGACTGAAGCCCAAACAAAAAAGTTCGGTTTGCATGGGGCCAAGCTTGTTTCATTTTAATAATCTGTAGGCAATATCTCTTTTTCTTTAAACGGAGGAAATTTTTAGCTGTTCAGTTGTCTGAATCAGACTTTTCCACCACACCCCCAAAGATTTTCATCTGGACTGAAAACTTAACACTCCATGTTTCAGCCAAAAGAAAAATTGCAGCCAAGTTGTAAATCTCTGAAAAAAAAAGATGTATTTTAGCAACTAATTGAAATGCAGAAGGAACACTCACCAGTCACAAACAGTAATTATCCTCAAAAAGTTAGTAATGTGCCACTTTAATTAAATATCAATTTATAACCATAATTTCAAGAGCTATTGAATTGCAGCAATTGATTATTGAGAGTTTTAAAATGAAATGAATAAATGAATTCTCTAAGAATAATTTAGACTAATGTGTGTATACATTTATAAACACATGTAGATGCACGTAATTTTGTACACACATGGCTGCACGGGAGCATAGACATGCTTTGACACCAGAAAGTTTTCAGATTCTTAGAAAGGCTTAACTGCAGAGCAGCCTCAACTTGTGGAAACCTCTTTGGCACAAGACCCAAGACACCGCGAGATACTGAGAGTGGAAAAGTTCATTGGACTGGATACGAGGCATGAGCTCATTCACTGATGTGGGGAAAGTCTTTATGGGGCTCTCCAGGGTCTTTCTACAGGAAGAGGGATTTTCAGTCATATTTCTGCCAGCACCTCTACCTCTTTCACTGGAGCTTTGTTCACCTACCATCAAGGCCATACATATGAAGCCTTCATCTTCCCTTCAAATATATACCCTGAGAACAATGAGTAGAGAAGACTGCATGGTTCAGTGAAAAGAATATAGGCTAGAGAAAATGACTGTCATTAGCTTCCAGGGTGGCTTTGATGAAAGTAGTTAACCTTTCTGGGCCTCAGTTTCCTTACTGTAAGACGGTGGAGTTGGTTGAACTCAATGATTTCTAAGGTCACCTGCTAATCTATTACCCTCTTTGGTGGTGAGCCCCCTAAGGCACTCCCTGCCTTCCTCCCAAACACAAGTCTAGAGGAAGATGTTAGATGTTGATGTCAACATCAACAGTTACTTTTTAAAGTTCATGGCACCATTCTTACCAGAGCTATATCTGTGTAATAGAAATGGACATGTTGGCACAGCTGAGATTTCTGTCCAGGTCTCTGTCTGTTTAACATGTTAAGCAATGTGTGGCTGAAATGTTCTGGCTGTGGATCCCCTTGAGATGGTAAGGTGTTCTGGACTTTTTTCAGATATGAATACTACTCAATTAGTAGATCACAGGTCATGAGCTGGATGGAATCTCATAAACCATCAAATCTAACTTCCTAATTTTACAGATGAAGAAGCTCAGGCATAGGGAGTTGAAGTAACTTACTCAAGGTCACCAGAGGCAAGATTTGAACACAGGTTTTATGATTTTAGAGTCAGGGATTTTCCTATAGTACCCTATTAACCATCTCAGAGTTGCTGTGAGGAAGGCATTTCACAAACACTATACCTCTATGTAAATGTAGCTTATTAGTATTGCTGATAATAGCAATAAATTTGTCCACTGCAGGTTCTCTCCCATCTCACTTATGGCTAGAAACCCTCAGGTGGAAAACAAAAGGACTGACTCTACTGTCCAGCCCAGCCTTTGGGTACCCCAGCTCCACTGTCCATTTCCTAAGCTCATCAATTCAACAATGGGACTCCTTCAATGTATCATTCTAAGCATAGTATTTACTGCCTCTTGGCTAACTAAGGGTTTTGCCTTTTAAAAAAATGAAACATGAGTTGATAATTGAGTCCTAGGTAAAGAAGGTTTTTCTCTTTAAAGTCTCAGCAGATAAATGCCTTGTGGTTCTATTTTTTTCATGAATATTTAACACTGACTTCTGGGATGTATGGGCTTTACCCATACTGCCACCGATCTCCATCAGCAAGAACAGCATTTAGAATTGGTTTGACTGTGGTGTAGATGTGATTTGATAATGATTTATAATAACATTCTGTAGCAATAGGAGTCATTGTGATAGGACGCTATTATTCTTCCACCTACTGAAACTTTGTTGAGGACTTCTATTTTCTGGTGGGATCTTCCTTGTGATTTCTATCTCCAGGACCTGCAAAACATACTGGTATTTGGCTTCTCCCATAATGTAACAACTTCTCTTAGTAAATAGGCTGCAAGTTTCCCAGAGGGCCTAGGAACATCAAGCCAAATCCTCACTGTTTATTTTTACTGAAATGACAGAGGTTATAGTGAATCAACTGCCTCAAAGGAGAAAGCTCCTCCGAGTCAGGGATCACTTCCATCTGGCAAGATCTGTAGATGACCACACAAAGCAAGTAGGTGCTTAATACTTTCTGACTGATTGTCTGATGAAGCAACACTCACAAAGCTCTTCTGCCATTTTATGATTGCTGAGAAAGGCTATTTCTATGACCTTGCTTTTTCTTCTAAGAACTGAAATAAACTCTTGAGATCCTCTCATTCATTCATTCTATAAATATCTATCAAGTTCCTACTGTGTGCAAAATACAATGGAGAGCTATAAATAAAGACAACTAAGACTCTGCCCCTACTCTCTAAGAGCTTACCATGGCAGATAAGACACACACATAGATAAGTAAAATACAAACAATAAGGGCACAAGAGGACAAAGTAGTGTGAGCAAAGGCTGTTTTAGAAAAACTACAATTCAATCAGTGCAGGCGGATGAACAAATGAATGAATGAAAAAGCCTTTACTAATCACTCACTACATGTTAAGCTACAGAAATTTTAACTCCCTGAACATCAGGCTCACTGAATAGCACTGTGGCCCTTTTAAACGAAAGATTAATTAAGGCAAGACACTAATTTTTGAGAGTCAATGAATTTTAGTAGGAAGAGCACTGAATTGTATTTAAGTCAGAAGATTGAGAGAGTCTTAGTACCTACACTTTTGAATTTTTCTCATTGGTAGAGTTGAGATGATGATGCCTGCCTCACCTAGAGCTGTTTTAGGGGAAACTCTTGATATGCTAGTAAAGTACTATGGCCTTCTTAATTTTCCATTTGGAGGAACTGGATGGATCTCTGAACAAATCCCCATGCAACTAGTCAGGCTGCTCAGTATTGAAGACTGATAACAAATGGTAAGATAGAATTACTAGCCCTTTTCCCCTCTTTCTCTCCAATCCCCATAAAATTTCTGGTCCTTGGCCAGCACGCTGGAACTAGAGTGTTGCTCATGGATGATGGATGGCAGTAGGATGCTCAAGCAAGTACTGTATCATGAGCTGAAGCGGGCTGACACAAAACAGGGTGGACAGAGCAAATACCTTAAGGCCTCAATGACACGCAATGCAAATGTTCTACAACAGCTGTGAGCTTCTGGAAACCAGAAGCAGTGGACAGTTTGGAGTCAGAATGGTGGGGGTTCACTTCCAACAAAAGCCTCAGGATACCAATCAGAGCCTAAGCAGCAAGCAGGGAGAGGATCCCAGAGCATCCACAGATCTGGAAGCCTGACCTCTCAAACCTCTAGCAAATCTTTAAAAGGGTTCCCTTCACTTCCCCAACGTGGGCTCAAGCACCACATCTACTGAGGCCCACCTGCCAATTCCAGAGAGTGTCACCTGTCATTTGAGATGGCCATCGTCAACTAGTCTACCTCACGGCCTTTATACTGACATAGGCTGTTAGTCTGGTTTTTGTTTAGTTTTACACAGTTTAAACTGGGTTGTGATTTGGACGGGGGTGGGAGGAGGAAGGGAGCGAAAGGTTAGAATGGAAACACGAGAAAAAGTGATTTTTAAATACTTTCTCTCCTAAGAAAGGATTACTTAGGATATAACTATAAGGTGTCTAGTTCAACTCTAGATGTGCTGAGTTAGGTATTTGGGGTGGGGGACAAGGAAGGATTGACTGAATGATGATTGCCAAACATAGTAAACTTAGCAGCATTGATTTCTATGTAGTCTGCAGTGTAAGGTTTAAGGAATGGGTACTAATTAGTGTTTTAGTAAGTGTGTTAGCTCTGCCCTGTGTCATTCTAAAATACCACAGTATGGTACATTAAGGGACATTTTGCACCCACCCACCCCATCTTCTTTCATTAGTATTTTAATGGTAGGAGGTGGGGAAAAGCTGATCCATATTCAGGAGGAGAGGAGGAGAAAACAATAACAAATTGGCATCTCTTCTGAGAATTGCCCCACAGGCCAAGCATTTTTATGTTCTTAATCATTATTAAATGACTTAACATGACATCCAGAGCCTGGCGAATGATTGCATCCTGACATGAGAACGAATTACAAATGAAATGAAAGATCAAGCCGTATTAGAGGACTGCCTCTGGGAAATGAAAATCTTTAATTCTCTTTTATTATTGACATTTATTTGGCTGCCATGAATAACAACATAGCAAAGAGATTCGGCTCTGCTTGTGCACTGAATAGCTTATCCCAGGGCTCAAAACTGCATTAACATTTATCATGTTTGCTTTTGTAGCTGACACTGCCGCACAGATTCTCGATCCATCTTGTATTTATCATGCAGCACAGATATAGTGCAGCCTCTAATTTAAGTTCATTTTCATATGGTAAGAACAGCAAAGATTAGCAAATGTCCTTCAAATAAGCTCCTGGTTGTAAACATTTCCAAGGGTGGATTAATAGATTTGTTAACAAGATCGGTTTAAGGAATAAAATGAGTGCATGAGGCAAATTCAATTGCTGGATAAGAGTGAAATTTTAAAGGTTTCAATTTTGGAAAGGACTTGCAAAATCACACTGGAAAAGCTGCTGGTAGTGTGATTTGCCTTATTCAAGTATACAAAGCCTCTAAAAGGAATGTCTTCATATAGATCAACCAGAGAGCATTTTTACTGACTTTAAAGGTTAGTACTATAGCTCCTGTAACATGAAAAGTGGGACTTAGATGGGTGAGGAGGAGAGGGGCAGAGGAGGGTGGGGCTAGCAAGGGTTATTGTTTTTCAAAACAGTCATTATTGAACTGGAGTAAGCCACTTGAGAAAAGGGGAAGAATTTAGATTGTTCTACCTCCAAGTATAGCAGAGATGGATAGCCTTGCACTGTGAATTCTTCCCTTCAGTTGCAGAAATTAACAGACCAGAAGGGTTTTCATCCCATGCAATGATAAAAGGATATGTGGCACTTGTGACTTTGCCTATGCTCTTCTCCTTGCATGGAAACGCCCTTCCCTCTTGCACCTGGCCCACTGCGTCCTACTCAGCTTGTCTTATTTCCTCTACTCCATTTTCTTCCTCCACTTAAGCCTTCATTGATCTCCCCCTTCTCTGAATCGCCAGAGCACTTGAGAGTCAGAGAACTGAAGAGCTGGAAGAGATATCCCAATTCACCTAGTCCAAGAAAACCATGAATCTCCTACACATCATTCCCAACAGTGGATCCTGCACCTGCAGCAGGAAAATCACTCCTGTGAAAAGTTAGTCCCATTGTTGTTCGGTGCCCACGATTAGGAAAGCTTCTGGTACATTGTCCAACTTGGGTGGTTTTCCCCCAAACGTTTTAAAAGATATTTCTCATAAACAATTATGATAACTCAGGCAGAACATGGGCTAAGATCAACAACAAATTGTATACAACAACGTTCAAACTCCTGTCCAAAAACTACCCACATGAAGGTCACTCTAAAACCCAAAGAAAAGTTTTCATTTTATCCTTTAAACAGGGAAAACTAAAAGTGAGAGTGGACATTTTCACATTTAGCATATGTTGTTTAGGAAGTTTTCATAAGCCTACTTTGACTGTGAGTCAATGAAATGAAAACTGCCTAATTCTTAAATGGAAAGAAAAAGATCCCCAATATAAAAGAAAGGAGCTGGGCTCTTTGGAGGGAGGCCATGTCAGGGTCATTGCTGAAGTTCAGACTGCTCAACACCATCTGTGAGGTCTTCGCTGTTCCTTTTGCTCACTTTCTGCCCCCTGGGGCCAACCACAACAGAAGAAAAAACTTTCAAATACCTGAAGAGAGTCATCTTATTCCATGCACCTCCACAAATTCTCTGGTCTCTAGACCAGGCATTCCAGATCTTTTCATGGATTCTCACATGGCATGGTTTTCAAGGACCCATCTTCATTGCCCTGGCTGCCCTTTCATCTGTCAATGTCGATACTAAAATCTGGCATCCATAAACAGAAATAAGACTCTAAAGGAGTCTGACTAAAGCAGAAGCACTTAGATTATTGCCTCCCTCACTTTGAGGGAAGATAACTTTTAAAATTAAAATTTTATTTTTTCAAATGAACAAAGTTATTTTCTTACCTTCCCACCCCAACTTTCATTTAAAAAAAAGAAAATACCCTCTTGTAACATATGTACACACTGAAACAAAACAAATGCCAAACTTAGATATGTCTAAGCAACTTTTATCTCATTCTGTACCCTGAAGTCGAGTCAGCATTCATTTATAAAATTGTATCTTATATTGTTCATAACTTTGTTTTGCAAAATAGGCAAGATGGACAAGTTTATATTACAGGTAATAATAACTGCTTGATGAGTGTTCCTGCCTCCAAGGTCTCCCCTCCCACACTAGACTGAAGTCCCCTTGAAGGCAGGAACCCCTTGTTCCGCATCACCTAGAATAATGGGTAGGTAACAAAGGATTTGGAATCCGGAAGACTTGAATTAAATTCCTGCCTTAGACACTTACTAGCTGGATGATACCAGGAAGATCACTTAACCTTTGCCTGCCTCGGTTTCCTCATTTATAAACTGAAGATAATAATGCTCTTGTTCCCAGGATCATTGTGAGGATCAAATAATATAACATTTGTAAAGCTCCTTGCAGAGCTGAAGCACTATGTAAATGCTAGTTACTCTTATCGTCTGGAGGACTTCCTCCATGTTTACTCAAACGATGGTATTAACCCAGATGTTTAATCAGATGCAAAAGAAAAAGGAAAAAGCCACCATACAGGCCACACCGTTACTATTTACTGCCTGGTGCTGTAAAAATGACTGCCATGCTGGCTAAAGTACCTTTTCCAACTTTCCCACAAAACGTTGTGAAACAGACCGTGGAGGAAAACTCTAAGTGAGAATTCTGACTGTGAAGCATCAAGCCTGGGAATTCACTCCTTCATTTTCACAAAAGCTCAAACTTACCACATTAAAGAAGCAAGAACCGTTTCATCAGGAAAGGGTGTTTCTAGTTCTCAGCAAAGACATTTAGATGGATGAAAAAATCTCACATCAGAAAAATCGAAATAAATCACAGTTTTAGGATTGGCCCTGCAAATATAACTTTTTGTAAGAAAAAATGAAATCTCTGCTGTTGAGAAACAGAAGGCAAGATCTATTTATTAAAATAAAATAAAAGTAGACATGTTACTTTGAATATATTATGAAAGAATAAAAATTGTGGCAAGTGATAAAGATGTGATCAATATAACATGGTATATATCACACAAGGTCCATACGTGCATGTACCTGTAGCCATGATTGTGTCATCTTTCCCTTGGGTGAAGATTACAACTCTCTGCCTTTTCAAGTTCACCTTTGGCAGGGCTTGTGCCTTCCGGGCTATCTCTTTAATTTCTTCAGTCTATTAATAGGAATGAAAAGAAAATTCTTATAACTGGTACAGGAGAATAGAACTTTATTAACAGATGAAGGATTTTGCTGTGTATGAGTAGAATACAATACATCGTGCATCTATTATGGTAATTTGCAAAGGGGGGGGAATCTTTCATTATTTCAAAGGTTTATAGACTATAATGATGCTATTGACTTAATTTTGGAAATAGTGTATTGTAGTTAAACCAACAGCTCTAATACGAATCTGAAATAACTGCAATCAAATAAAGAAATGTGTTTTCTGGTGGGCTTCTACTCCAGCGGGTCCTGCCTGTTCCTCTCAAAGTTGTACAAGTAGCTCCAAAGCTCTAGAGCCTTCTGCCCACCCCTAACCCCCCTCCCCAATCCCAAGGGAGACATTCTTTTCCATCACAAAGGTAGTTTGTTGGCCTGGAAATTTGAGGGGGCAGGGAGGGGTTTATTATCATTAAGTGAAGTGGAGGGACCAAAGTGAGATGGACAACAGGAATTAAGGGAAGAAGTCATTTCAAAAACGTCTTCATTTGCGTGGGTTTATTATCTCCCTCTGCCAGTCCCACTGCCTCATTTGAACAACAAAAAACAAGCTATTAAAGGCAGAGGACTTACAGATGAGATGATTGGGAAGGAGTAAAGTAGGCAAAACAGGCAAGCTTACTTGGGTTAACAGCCTTTCCATCTCCAGTGTCTCCCTCCCCAAGCTGTCCTCTACAAGACTGTCACACTAATATTCCTGAACCTCAGGTCTGATCACATGATCCCTGGGTGCCCTTCCCCTTAGGGCCTCAGCTTCCCTGTGTGGACTTCGTGCATAGCTAAACAGCCTCCTTGTGTTACTGGCACATGACATTTTACTCCCCATTTCCACCTTTGAACAGGCAGGCCCCCATCCCCAGAATGCACTCTTTACTCAACTTGGCCTGGTAGAATGCCTAACTTTCTTCAAGGTTCTGTTCAAGCACTGGCTCCTACATTAGACCTTTCCTGATCCTCTCAGTCCCTAGTGTCCTCCAAACCCCTACTCCCCTGCCACCTTCTTACTTTATATTTGCTTTGAATTTATTTTTCATTTTGAAAAGCAACATGATTTAGTGAATAGAGAGATAGCCTTGGAATTGGGAGGACCTTGGAAACATACCATGTGACCCCACAGAAATCACTGAACATCTCAGTGCCTTAGGCAATGTTCTAAGAATCATTGTTTGAAAAGCAGTTTAAGATCCAATAGATTCTTCCTCATCAAGAATTTTCCAACACCTAGGAGATCACCCGGCTGGGGGAAAATGCTTTACAAATACTTTCAAGTTTTATACTCACAATGACCCATTATCCTTATTTTACAGATGAGGAGACTGAGGCAGACAGAAGGTTGCACAGTTAGCTAGTAAGCAGTTGAGGCTGGATCTGAATTCCCATCTGGACTCCTGGTCCAGTGCTCTATGTACGACGGTGCACCACAAAGGAGCACAGGGCATTCTCCACTTTTGTTTCCGGGTCCCCAGTGTTTGGCATGGAGGAGGCCCTTAATGTTGTTGCTGTTTGTCCTTCATTTTTGAAGAGGACCAATGATGAAGAAGGCAGGAGGAAATCTTGGATGAAATATCTGCATGTTGATACTTAAGGAAGGGGGTGGGGTGGGGAATGTGTCCAGAATGAACACTCAACAACTGTGCTAGGGCCCCTGCCCCATTCCAAGCAGGCCACCTCATCCTGGGAGGGAGAGGTGCTGGGGAAGGTGGTGAGGGCTTGCTGGTCTTGGCACCATCACAGTTTCACGTCCAGTTGCTGCCTATAAACAGATTTTAGAGGCCATGGAGCTTTAACCTTCAGCTCTTCGAAGAGCAGGTGTTGTGCTGAATCAGGATCAACTTCATTATCTTCCTTTCAAAGACTAGAGCTGCAGTGATGATGCAAAGTTATCTGTTCAAATCCCTCCATCTTTTCAACAGGCTGCAGGCTTGGCACAAAGTCTGATACTACTTTGAGAATGACTTCAGGAACGAGTTTGGGGTTCTGGTAGAGCCTGGTAATGCTCACTTGTTAGAGATAAAACACGGTCCTTAAAGAGTCTCTTGGCATGTGCTTGAAAGTAGATGCTAACAGAATAGGAGAGGTTAACTCCCATTGCCATGGCATTGAGGAATAAGGGATAAATGGAAAAGGATGTGATGGTGGCCCACTAATGCAATGAGGACAGAGAACATACCTGCACAGTAGGAAGGAAGACTTTTCCACTGAAATTTTTAAAACCTCATCTCTGGAATATGAAGATTTTTCTCTGATCCTCATTTGAAATATCTGCTTGAGATAATAGGGGAAAGACGACTGAGCTAAGGGACTAAGGCTCTTTTTTTTAGATGACAAGATTGACCTCCACAGTTTAGAGGAGGGGAAAAAGCAAACCAGTCATTTTAAGTCTTGAGGGAGCTTAGAGGAATTCATTCATTTGTCCAACAAACAATGATTAAACACCTAATAATAGTATTATATAGTACTTTAGGGTTTATAAAGGGCTTTAAGGATATTATAAAATTCTATCTTCATACCAGTTCTAGGGGGTAAGTGCTACTCTGGTCCTCATTCGCAGATCAGGACACTGAGATAAAGAGGGCAGTGACTTGCCCCCAGTCACACAGCTGGTGTCTGAAGTCCTGTTAGAAATCAGTTCATCCTTACTCTAGGCCTGTCCTCCTTACCTGCCTAGGAATGTACAGAGCACTTATACTGAGTGCTGGGAGAGATGAAAAGTTCAACTAAAACTTACTATCTGTTCTCAGGGGCTTTATACTCTAATATGTAAATACTGTTTAAAAGTGTACCAAACTCTTCCTTTACAACAAGTTCATGAAATAGAGAGTGCAAATATTATTATCGCCATTTACAGGTGAGGGAGGGAGAAGAGGCTCAGAGATAGTAAATGACTTGCCTCTAGAGTGGTCAGAGAGCTAGACAATGATTGTCAGGTCTTGACCTTGGGTCTATCCTAACTCCAATATCAGTGGTCTTCTCTCAACAGTCATTTCATTTGGGTCACAGAACAAATCTTGGAATAAAGGTACTACAAGGCCAGAAGAATGTTTGTGCTCATTTAATCTGTTCCCGTCTGTAGATAAGCCAACATGTAAAGACGCACATGCAGCTTTCTGCTGTTTCATATTTAGAGACATTTAGAAAAATGCTCACATCTGTCAGTCAGTCATCCCGGGGCCTAACAATGTCAACCATGGACAAGTGTCTAACTTGTATTCCTCACAATGCAGCTTCAGAACATTTTCTGTACTCCCACTTAACTGAGAATAAAAACCAAACAAAGTAGTCATTACTTATGCTCTTATAAAAAGTCTTCACAAAACCAGAGAGGGTCTTTCGTAGCCTTCTCTTCTCCAGGCTCAATACTAGTGCATTGAATATTTCCTCGTATATACTGTTCTGCAAACATAGTTGCATAACTTGTCCTTAAACTCTCACCAATTTCTCCACATCTAGAACTTGGCACCTAAAAGCTACAGAGGAAAAGATCTCTCATTAGCAATTGATATTAAGAATTGGCTTATGGAATGTGTATAACAAAAGGAATTTATACATCTTAGAAACATACTACCTCCACCCTTTTCTTTTAAGGTGAAGTGTTACCTAGTCAATTCCTGTATAGTTTGTGACCACTCATGACTTCTAATTTCCTTACCTTGCTCTAATGAAGTCGATCTCTTTCCATGCACCCCTAACTCCAAGTGCCTTTGCCTGCCCACTTCCTCATTAGCAGGGTTTTTTGGACTGCTAGATGGTTCTCCAATTTACTGAGATCATTCAGAAGTCTAATATCTTCTTTCATACACATAATTATCTTCTTCAATATGCTGATATGCACTTTTATGCTTTATTTCATCTGCAAATACAAAAGCTTGAAACCACTGAGCTGAAGAGCAGTACCAGCAGAATGCTATTTGTGATGTTCCCCAAATGCTGCCTCTGTAGATCATGATACTTAGTGTTTTCCTAAAAGATGGGAATCTGCTTAAGAGATCTGATGTTAACATGATGTCACGGAACATCTGAGTTAGATAGAATCAGAAAAAACCAAATAGATAAACATCCCTTTCACTTCTGGATTGAATGGATCCTTCTTCAAACTAGGAGAATGTGCATAAGGATCCAACACTCTGGTCTTCCAGTAGGACCTGGGTTGTTGTTTCCTTAAAAAATATGGAGCAGAACTGAGAATGAGAATGGGGTTATTCAAACTCTTTGGGAAGAAGCATTCTGTGGATGTAATTGAGACTGGAAGGATTTACTCCATCATCCTACAGGCATAGAGTCACTCTGCATGGCTTTCCTCTCCTGCTATTTGTGGGGGGAATTTCTGGAGGCCAGGACACTTTTCTCAGGAATTCTCTTGGATTTTTTGAATCATGGTGCTTCAGGGCTCTCTGTGGCTCTTCCTGAACTGTGTTCCTTCAGGTGTACAAGCAGGTGAACGAGTGGGAAGGTTTCTGGTCACAGACTGTGGGCTGGGTATGAAAATACACTCCAGGGATCCACAAAGTAGGCTGCTACATCTTACAGAACCACTGCCACTGAGTCAGACAGATGTGACTCGGAGCAAGAGAAAACAAACTGTCCAGCAGAGAAAATGTGACCTCTCTTAATCACTCAGCACATGCTCTGTTCACAGACAAGGATAAAATCAAGTACTTTTGTACCGGAGCTTTTGTGAACTTTTCCCCTCTTCTTATTTTATTTAAAACAATTTTTAATAAAGATTTTAAAGGCTTCTATAAATGGAACATACTTTTAAGTTGCCCAATTTTATCTGATGTAAGTTCTAAAAATATAAATCTTTAATCATCACATCCTCAAAATAAGGTATATTTTAAAAATCATTCCCATTTGAACTGAGTTTCTAGAATAATAAAAGACCTTATGAAACTTTACCCCCAAGTATTGTCATTTTAAATTCTTAGCAGGGCTGTCATTTAAATCAGGTACCAAGCAATTTTCCACCACTTCCATAAAAATACCCTCTCTTTTCTGCTTTTTGCTCTGCCCAGCTCCCGTTCTTATCTCATTCTCCAGTACCCTGCTAGCTGACTTTTTCTTTTACTGTAAATTACTGAATCCATTTTAGAGATTGAAGATTTTTTTTTAAAAGAAGCACTATCCAAAATTTACAAAGATGCTAAGTAGAATGTCAGGAACAACAGCACTCTGGACATTTTCTGATGATTAAACATGTTATTATTTTTTTTTAATCTGAGTCACTCTTTCAGCAGATAGATCATTGGCAGACAAACTCAATGGTTCTGGGATCCAACTGGGACTAATTCTTGGTGAATACAAATTACAATTGAAGAAGAGGATACAGAGACAGTGGTGCTGAAAAGGATAAATGCTTTCCTTCTTCCCTTTCTTCTTGAGTCTACAGGTTACAGTATTTTGCTCTCTGACAAAATTCAGAGGAAAGAGGAAGGAAGACAGAGTCCACAGACACCCAAAAGGCTTGAGATGCATGATAAGATCTCACAGTATTTAAGATTGTTTGGTTGAAGTGGCCTGTGCTTGTTTGTTTCTCAGCAATGCTGAGCCCTTAAGCTAATGCTTCCATATGATTGCTTGCTGGATGTGACATTATGAAATCACTGAGCTTCTCCCACATGCAATAAGTGTTGTTATTAATAAAATGCCCAATTGAGGTTATTCTACTCGTGGCTCATGTTTACACAGTTTGGTTTTTTGCTAACCCAGGGAGAGAGAGAAAACACTGTCACTGATAACACTGTAAATTTGTCAATCTCACATATCACTGTCAATACAACTGACAGGTCAGTTTTTGCCCTGTAAAGAGCTAATCAAGTAAAGAATCATAATCACTGTGTACTTTCCTAGGTGCTATAATCAAACATGGCAGATATAAGATGACCAGAGGAAGCCACACTGGCATCTCTAAGTACTAATGGAAAAGCTAATGACAGTGGTTAGCAGACAACAGCAGGAAGAGTGTGTCACTAAAACTGAATTTAAACCAGGCACATTCAGAACTTGAACTCGAGGGCAATGCAAATATAAAATGGGCAAGCTTAATAAACTATTTCCTCTTTTTTATTGCCTAGCTACTTTGGGATCACGCTCATTTATTATGTTACACATTATACTTCTAAGCATCTATAAAATGTGTTTTATTTGATAGAACAAATCCAAGTACATTTTTAAAAACACAAGATACAATAGAAAAGGAGCCTGACAGAAAAACAGAGATCTGCATTCCACAAGCTTCTATCTATTGAAGATTTCTGATGTATGTATTAACCGAGGGAATCTATTTTTAATGACAATTTTTCATCACCATCACCACCATCTCAAACTTTTAAAAACTCTATCAGGAATATTGGTATTCTTATGATTAAGCGTTTGTCCACACAGAGGAACATTCTTCTGGCTGCATTTATCTTGCTGGTCTATTACTGTTTGAGAAATTATAAAGTGAAACAAAATATGAAGAAAAATGAGTGAATGCTCTTCTCCATCAAGGAGACTACCTTGAAACAAATGTACAAACACCTACTAAACCAGCACCTCAGTTCTCCCAAGGCAAGCTTCCAGGAAGCAACGTCCAGGATTTGGAACCAGAATTCCCAGGGAGTTCTCTAGGAGATATGTGACCTTTGGCATCTAAGTGATCACTTACCCCACCCCCGGCCTCTTCATCCTCATCTGGGTTTGGTTGTCAAGCATAGTGAGGTAGGTGAAACCTATGCGTCCTCTGAGAGCAGTTTCCAGGAATGGAAACAATTAGCCATTTCTGCCTTTTAATATCAAGATCACCACAAACTCACACACCAAACTGGGCTCAAACTGGGCTATGCTAATATCCCTCTGTCAATCTCTGGTGGCCTCCTTGGGTGGCAGGAATATAAGGTGAGGGTTTGTGTATCCTTCTCTAGTCCCCCCCACTGCTCAGATTTAAACAATTTCTTTATTATTTAACATTTGGGCTGAATGGCATACTAAGGTATTGTACAGAACACAGAATTATACACAGACCTGCCCACTCAATCTGACAGTCAGAATGGATTTCCTCCCCCTCGGTTAACCTGGCTTCAAATTAGGAGCTGTGTTTTCCAACATCATATTGTGAGGCTATATTCCATAGCTAATCATTTGGCAATGGCTGCAATCTGATTGGAGTCAATAACAACCCCAGAGAGCCTCTTGAAGAAATATCTCGTCAAGATTAAAAACTCACAGACAAGAAGAATTGGGGCTTTGTACATCATTCCTGAACACCAGTGCTCTTCAGTTAATCTATGATTGGGGTGGCAGCGGTGATCCAATTTCTGTGTATTTTATATTATGTAACCTCCACCCCCTCCCCCAAACCCCAGACAGGCAGTTTATGTAAGTAGGGGTTTAAATTAATCAGTTCCTAACAACTTTAAATACAACCTTTCTGAAATTAATTTGCATAATGAGAATGCATATGTGGCAGGGTTGAAGTTATTTAAACAGCGTCCTATTCCATGCTTTTAGTCTTGCCCCACCACCGCTGCAGCCGCGGATCTTCATGGAGTGTAATGCAGCTAATGAGGTAGCTTTTTAACTGAGCCAACTGACAGGCCCCATATCTGCAGAGGCAGCTTGAAATCGTGCCCAACCTCTTGGCTTCCCAAGAGGCTTTTCAAAATTCAATAAATAACATCTGTAGGCGATGTTGGGTGCAGACCTAGCAGAGTGCGTCATAACACTGTGCTGGCAGAACAAAGAAACCATGACGACTGCCAGGTTTCCATGGCAACGGCGGTGCAGCTCGGGGAGTATAATAGCACATCAATCACTGTCCAAAAGAACTTCATTATCAGCAAGAAAAAACCTTTAGGATCTGTTTAGTGTGCAATTGTGGGTTAACTCACCTCGAAGCCTTGCTCTCTAGCAAAAGTGGCGGCTTCCTGAAATAAAAAAAAAAGGAACAGTTAATTATAAAGTGCTAGATAATGAAGAAATAACCCATGCTGAAGAGCATCCAAGCCATCTTCCTTTGACACAATTATCTCCATATACCCAGAGAGTGCCATTTTGATGCTGGTATTGAAAAGATTTCCCCCGCCCTCCCTGCCGCCCCTGCCCAAGGTAACAGAACCACCATGGACCTCATAAGTGCAAGTGAAGAAGATGGAAGACATGTTTTCATGGGGATGCCCCATTGAGCGTAGGTGATCTGACCTCAATCAGTGAAGACAACCACTTCAAACCAGAGAAACGCGCTGACAACTACACCTTTAATCACAAACAAGACCACTGTGGTCTTACTATGTGACCTTAGATGCCCAGAAGTTAAACCTAAAAATATCCTGGTCTCATGGGTTTAAAAGAAATCTTAATGCTAATGGCACAATCCAAGGGACATTACAAAATATGTAATGTCTTAATCACAGGTGAAAGCAATATAACAAATGGCAAGATGCATCCAGGCAGTCAACCCCTTTCTTTTTATTACTGATCAAACCTGTTTGTTTCATGCCCATATTTTAAAATCCAAGGCTGATAAAAAATGGTAGCAATTTCACTTCCCAATCTGCTTCTCTCTTTAATATGAAAAAATATTGCAGACAACTGTCAAGAGCCTTTACATCTTAACTTACATTCCTCCAAATTATCTCTGCCAAGAGATATTAATAGAAGGATGGGCTTTGAGCCTAACAGGGTAGTGAGTAGATCCAATGCGACTGAAATAACTGCTTCTCCAAACCATGTAAGGGAGAAAGGAGAATCTAGGTTGAGACCACCACTTTCAGTACTACCTATGTGTTAGATAACACACTAGCAAAACCTTGAGTGGGAGGGAGGGGGTGCATGCACCCCCTCCCTCCCAGCAGAATCATACAGATTGGATCTGGAGGACCATTTTGAGAATTTGAAAAGGGCAAAATGGATGATTACAGCTGGACATTGAAGTTAATACAAAGTGATAAGCTGAAAAGCACAACTCCTCAGGCTGCTTGCTAGAGAAACATGAGGCTGACCAGGTTAGTCTAAGGTGATGCTGATCTCCTAGCCCTCCCCGCCCCAAAAAAAGCTGAATCGCAGCCTTGACAAGTGGGTCCAAGCAAGGTTAGCCACTTGGACAATTTATTTACAATAGCATTCCTTCTTGTACATCACACAGTCAATGACATTTGCTGGCCTAGCTGTCAAGGAAGAGTGGAAGGATCAAACTCTATCAATGCCATGTTTTCCTAAGCTGCCATGTGATTAGCTAAAGCTCATTCTCATATAAAAAGACAACTTGAAAGGCCCCATTAGAACTATTTATTTACACAGAACTTCATTATGGGCATGGAAGACTTCCAGAGGACTGAGACACAAGGGTAAGAGAGGGAATTTGGGGAGTCAGGAGGGGGATAAAACTGTAATAAAACACAATGCTCAAGCACAAATCAAAACAAACAAGAAAGGATCATACAAGGGTCACACAAAATCAGGTAAATTGAGAGACCAGTTGTATCAAAGCATTACCTACTACAAGTCATTTGCTGCTTTAACTATCACTAAGCTAGAATAACAGTAACAGCAAAGGATTCTAAGGAACAGTGATACAAGCATATTTTTCATTGGGGAAAGGAGGTATTTGGAAAAGCTTAATTCCATTTTCTATCTCAGAGTCCCCTAAAATGGCAAGGACTATGGGCCCTGTCATCAGAATGGTTAAGCACTTGTTCTGTGCCTTCAAAACATCTTATCTTTGGACTTCCTCCCACCTTCCTTTGATCTTGGGTCTGGAGTCCTCATCACTCCATTAGAGAAGGCAGATGGCTCTTATCCCCGCAGACTTTCCCATAGCTCACTCTGATCTGAAGGTGTTTTTGGGAAGTAAAAAAAATTATTTTATTTTCCCCTTTCAATCAAACTCAGCAACACCGGGACAGTTTGGCACTGTGAGGATTTTAAGCAGAATTCTAATTTTGGGGCATTAAAGGCCAAAGAGTACTGGGGGTGTGGATGGAGCTGTAACTTTGGGCAAAGAAGTAAGAGAGGTTCCAAACATTAGGGGTACTTCCAAAAGAATTAACCAGATCATAATGAAGAGGGCTTTCCAGTGTCTTTTCATAGTAAAAGTGAGAAAAGGAAACGAGTGGTTCCCATCTGTGCTGCCTGGGGCACCACAGACTGAATTTCCCATATCTAATAAAGCAGTCAGGTCGAAATCCAACCCTGGAGTGGCCGTGACATGTGGAGAATAGCTGAGGTTAGGAAAGGGAAGCAAGGCGGTTCCTAATGGAGGTGATTATCCATGTGATAATCATTATATTTAAAGGGTTTCCATTTTGGATCAGACATTAAAAAAAAAATCACAAAGGAGGAGGGATTAAGGAAATAAACAAGCTTCCCAGAAGCTTTTGCTCCCCTGGGAGAGCAGCAGCTCCATCCATGCGTGACATGCAACAACAGAAAAGCCAAACAGGCCAGGGAAGAAAATTTCTTAGGGGGCTGGATTTCACATCCATGCCCCTTTCCATTTTGAAAACTTTCCCTATGATTTCATCTCTCTCAGGCAGGTCACATTTTTGGAATCAGCTCCCATTGTCATTTAGGCTGTAATACAGTATTATTTGAGGTTTACAAAGAGCGCTATCCCCATAATATGTCTTTTACAACAACAGAGACATTTTTTTCTTTCTGGAATTGGCTGTTGTGAATAAAATGACATATAATTAATGCCTCAGATCCTCATCTATACCATACCATTTAGGACTTATACATCACAGTAGGTTTGCTGCCTCTGAGATCAGGCTGAAAATAGCAATGGGGAGCCAAGAGAAAAGTGTGGCCTCCGAAAAGCCTAACTGAGGTGCTGGCTGTTTTCTTAAAGAGGATATCTGAAAATTAATAGAAAGTGAAAACTACGTATGCATGCTTATATAAAAAGCTATTTTAAAGGGATTAGTATAAGACTACTAAATAGAATACACATCCTTTTAAAGAAGAACACTGTTCAGTGTACAGAGAAAAGGAGACAGTTTCATTATATGTATGTGTACATACATATGGGCATATATATATAAATGTAAAGACAACTTCCATTAGTATAAAATGGAAAAAAACTTAACCTCCTTTTGCTTTTATATGCATTTCAGGTAATACTACAGGGCTTATTTAAAAAAAAACAAAACAGAACTACCTCTTACATAGCTGAGGCTCACCTCAAAGCCTGCTCAGCTTCTTAGCTCTGGACTGTGAATGCATCCTTATGTCAAAGGTTCTTTGTTTTTTTAAAGCTAGGTAATCAAACACCAGAGATGAAGTGTAGAGTAGTGGATAGAAAACTAGCATCAGACTCAGAAAGCCCTGAGTTCAAGGCCAGCCTCTGAACCTTGCTGCCTATGTGACCCTGGGCAAGTCACCCTCAGTGCCCCAAGGTCACTCTCCAAGACTCTGAACTACAGACAAGGTCCTGATAGACTTTGGCAGAGGAAGCTCATCACCTAGAACTCCTCCTCCTAATAAAAGCACAGGCAAACATCTTCAAAGAAAATGGTCTATGATCTGATAGAGGCAGCTGACTCAAAGCCTGAACATGGTCATGCCAGCCTGGCAATGCTAGTTGGGAGCAGGGAATACAAACTGCCATAAAACAAGGATTGCTTTTTGAGGAATCAGATTGAGATCTACAATTATCTAACTTCCTGAATTTTGGCTTACAGGATCCGAGCCTTAGGAGTAGAAGGAATCTTAGAGTTTAGTGAATACAACACTTCACTGGACAGGTAAGGAAAATGAGGCAGAGAGAGCTTAAATGACTTGGATAGGGTCATATAGACAATAAGCGACTGAGAAGGGACTCTATCTTAATTCAGCACTCTATCCACTCTGCCAACTAGCTGCAATATATCAATTATACTAGGGCTGGAGGACATATGAGGATAAAGAAGACAGGATCCCTGACCTCTAGCAGCTTATGAGAAAGTAAATTAAGAGGCCAAGATTCCCTCTTGGAGAAAATTCCAGGTCCCTAGAATATGGCCCATCTGATGTTTTTCTTAGAAATATCCCCTGAGAAATTTCAGTTCACTGTGGAGGAAGTAAGGATTTAAATTCCCCAGAGAACAAACACCAAGGAACATAAACATTACCAGTGAGAGTAGGGATTGCATAAAACTCAAATTAATTTCCTGTAAGACAAGCTGTCAATAGCTGCCTCAGGAAGTCAACACTTTTTCTCCTCTTCAGAATTCTTCCTTGCTTCTCACTCCATACTACACACATACTACACACCATCTCTCAAAGACTTCAGTCAAGGTCTAATGTAATTGAAGTTATCACTCTGATTTTCAGTCTTTTCTCTATGTTTGTTGCACCTGTATCTCATACCTTCTCTGGACTTGACTATGGATTTGAGGACCTTATTTGGAAAGGCTATATTTTTGTTTACAAAAACAAAGAGATAGTGTCTGTAAAGACATCCCATTTTTTTTTAACGTCAAGAAAGAATGTGAAAGCAATGTTTCACACAGATAATCCTTCTGGTCTAAGGATAATTTAGAGTTGACTGCCCTATCTTTATGCTTTTGGATTGTTGATTATGGTTAATCATCTCTTCCATAGAAATTTTATTCATTAGGAAATATTTGTTGGAGCTATGCCTTTTTAATTTTTTTTTTTTTGGCAACAAGTTCAGGTTTTAAGTACAGCATACTATGGATCTTCATCTCAAACAACAGTGTTTTAGGCTTAAATCAGAATCCTCCAGAAAAGACAAATCACTGACTTCAAATCTAATGTTATTACAAACAAGTTTTGCAAAACTGCAGCAATGATATACCTCCACGTCATTTTGAAATTTTATGATAAAGAAAACTACCTATTGTTAATTTATCCCCATCACATTATCTCTATCCATTGATCTACACATTACAATGGAAGAAATATGTTCTCTAGGTTTCAACACATTTTCTCATTCTGGACTTTGCAGCTGGGATGAACTTTTGGTCATACAAAACGTCACTTAATTTATACATTTTCTAGTGGGAATTCATCAATAATGTTGCTTCTTTTTTAAGGAGAAAATTTAACTTGAAAATCAAGCAAAATAAACAAAGACCAGAGCAAGCGCATGAAGAAAAATAGAATGTAGGGAAATCCTTGAGCAATTTCATATATATAAAAAAGGTTTGTAATACATTTTTCAATGTTTGTAATCGAGAGCTTTTTGAAGGTTTTTATCTCGCTCTCTGACATTTACTACCACATTCCCTGTTTAAGGGATGCCAAAGAGAAATATTATTTAACATTTATTGAGTGCCAAAATTGTGTTCAGTGATGTATAGATATAAAGACAGAGGTGTAAATAAAGTAGATTTGTAATAAAAATTATACAGATAACCAAGATACAAAGCCAAAAAGTGAGGCTTGGTCGACAGTATACTCAATTTTTAATTCTTTTTTTTCTTAAACTTTTCACATTTGAGAAAATAAGATGTTGAAGAAAGCACATTATCAAAATGTGAACTACTAAGCCATATTGAGTTTGAGCATATCCAACATAACTTCTCTGGGAAACAGAAGTGATTCAGTGTACAAAGGAGATACTCAGAGTGTTAGCTTTGGATTTCAGCTGAAAAGAGATCTTTCTGGATCTGTTTTTTCCCCCCCTTGGTCATGTCTAAAGCCAGGTTAACCCAGAAAAAACAGATACAGGGATGAATGATGTCACTAAAGGACATCAAGTTTCTGGAGCCGATCATTTATATAACCAGAAGGCTGCATTTGTTATCACCTAGAAAGTAGTACAAAATGCATAGTGATCCATCCCCAGTCTGGAGTATCAGTAGGCACTTGCTTTACATGGGACATTAAAATAGACTTTTAAAATCTGCTGAAACAACAGCAATATAAATCAAGCCCATATAACTCTGCTGTTTGTAAGAAGTCTGAAACCATCACACCCACTATCAGAAGGCTATTAACTTGGTTATAGAAAATTCAAGTTGACTAGATGTCTAGAAAAGCTTGAAGCACACCCTATCTGTGCTTTCTCATCCTTCTAGAAGCTCTCTGAATTGAGGCTGCTGAACCAGACCTTAAATTTTCTCTATCTTTAGTCATAAGGATGAAAACACTGCGCAGTTATGGTCTCTGATAAAACCCACTCAGCTGTGACTCATTTTTTATCTATGTCTCCTTCAGAAAGCTAGCGTAGTATAATGGAAATGGTGTTTTATCTGGATCTGAGAACACCTAGGGTCTTCATCAATGTCACTGATGTAGAAAGGGGAGAACTCTGAAAGATAAGATGGGATTGCTTATAGAACTTGCTAAAAAACTAGGATTTTAAAAGGACAGCTGATCATCACTATTCTTTGATATGGTTCTGGAAATGCTAACTGTTGGAATGAGAAAAGATAAGGAAATTCAGGAAAGGAATAAAGGCAAAGAAACAACATTATTACATTTTATAGATATAATCATTTAATTGGAGAACGCAAGAAATTCAATTAAAATTAATTTGAAGAATAACCAGTAAAATAGCAGGATTTAAAAATGATTAAATTACCACTTATTTTTATTTTGCAACAAAACCCAGCAAGAAAAAAGAGAAAAAAGAAATTCCACTAAAATGCCTATGAAACAGAAAATATCTGAGAGGCCACGTACCAACATACACACAGGAATTAAATGAATACAACTACAAAACATTCTCTACAGAAATAGAAGACTTAAATAACTAGAAAGATATTAATTGCTCATGGTTGGGCTGTGCTAATATAATAAAAATGACTACACTACCTAAATTAATTTATAGATCTAGTGTCATGCCAATTAAATGACCAACGTCATACTTTATACAATTAAATGAAATAATAAAGTCACCTGGAGGAACAGAAGGTCAAGAATCTCAATGGAAATATGAAAAGAAAGAGAGAAGGATAGGAGGGGATGTCTAGCAGGACCATATCTCAAATTACATAACACAAACGTAATGATCAAAACTATTTGATCCTGGTTTTGAAAAACTGATCAGTAGAACAGAGAAAAATCAAAAGAAATCAAACATACTACCAAAATATTTGATAAAGTCAGAGATACCAATTATTGAGATAAAGACATTATTAGAAAACAACTGCTAGGGAAAAATGGAAAGCAACTGATCAGTAAGGAACTAGGCTTAAACCATTTCACAACGTATATCACAAAAAACTCCAAATGCATGCCATCAGTTAAGTATAAAAGATCTTATAAACAGATTAGAGAGAGGGGAACAGAAAGAGATGCTATTCACAACTATGAATCTGGAAGAGTTATTCATTAAACAACAGAAAGGATTACAGGATATAAAATAGCCAATTTTTATTATGTAAAAATGAAAAGTTTTTACACAAATAAAATCAATGCACTTAGAATTAGAAGAAAAACAGTTAATAGGGGAAAATTTTTGCAAAAAAAATCTCCATGCAAGGTCTGATATTAAAGGTATACAGGGAAGTGATACATGTACATATGTGAACGAGAGCCATTTCCCATAGAGAAATTGTCAAGGGATATGAATAGGAAACTTTTCAAATAAAGGAACAGGAAATTTTCAAAAGGAAGAGTCATATGGGGAAAAAAAGTCCACTCCACATAAATAGCGATAAGAGGAATACAAATTAAAACAGTTCTGAAGTTCTATATCATACCCTTGAGATTAGTAAAGATGAGAAAAAGGGATAATGACAATTGTTGGAGGAGTTGTGGAAGGACAGGCACACTAATGCAATGTTGGTTAAATTAGAAATTGATCCAACCATTCTGGAAAACAATTTGAAATTACAACCCCAAAGTTGTTCAACTGCATACTTTTTGACCCAGGGATACCATTAAAAAGCATATACTAATGAAGTTCAAAGACAAAGAAGACCATCTTGTGTGTATAAAAATATCTAAAGTGGCATTTTTTTGTTCTATCAAACAACTGGAAACAAGGTGGATGCCCATCCACTGGAGGAAGGCAGGCTGAAAAAAACATGGTGTATGACTATTACAGAATACCATAGTGCCTTAAGAAATGACAAAAGGATGACTTCTGAGAGTCGTGGGCAGACATGCATAGGTCCACAGGATTACAGACTTGGAGCTGGAAGGAACCTTAGAGGTGAATGAGTCTAAGCCCCTTGATTTACAGATTAGGAGAAAGAGACCACAGAAAGGTGAAATGCCCCTTCCCAGGTTGATGCACCTGATATGTAATGTGGCATCTGAACCTAGGTCTTCCTGATTCCAACTCCACTATACCATGTACCTCCTCAGTATGAACTGTGAATGCTGTGAGCACCATGAAATGAGCAGAACTAGAAAAAAAATATAATACCAACAATAATATAAAACACCTGTGAAAGAATTAAGAATTTTGATAAATGAAATGACAAAGCATTACTCCAGATAATGAAGGATGAAGCCTACAGGTTACTTATTGGCAAAGGGAGGGCTGTGTATATGCTGCAGAGGATGGGGGGTAAGGGTTGTGATAACAATGCAAAAGAAAAAAAAAGGAAGTATGTCAAAGATGTACTCATCTATTTCTCAGCCAGTATTAGATTCTTTTGGTGATTACCACTTTGTTATACAGTTTGAAATCTGCTATTGGTAGGCAACCTTCCTTCACTTTTTTTCCCCATTAATTCCCTTCATATTTTTGACCTTTTGCTCTTATAGATGAATTGTTATTATTTTTTCTAGCTCTATAAAATATACTTGGTAGTCTGCTTGGTATGACACTTAAGAAGAAAATTAATTTAGGTAGAATTGTCATTTTTATTATATTTACTCAGCTTACCCTTGTGCAATGAACATTTCTCCAATTTTGTTTAGATCTGTTTTTATTTGTGTGAAAAAAACTGTGTCCATACAGTTCCTGGGTCTGTCTTGGCAAACAGGCTTCCAAGTATTTTATGCTGTCTGCAGTTATTTTAAATGGGATTTCTCTTTCTATCTCTTGCTGCTGGACTTGGTTGGTAATATATAGAGTTGTTTCACAACTGGTTTCTTTAGTTGATTCTCTTAAGATTCTCTAACTATATAATCATATCATATGCAGAGTGATAGTTCTGTTTTCTTTTTGCCTATTCTAATGCCTTCAATTTCTTTTTCTTGACATTGCTATAGCTAACATTTCCAGTAAAATATTGATTAATACTGGTGATAATAGACATCTTTGTTTCACCACTGAGCCTACTGCGAAGGCTTCTAGCTTAACCTTGTTACAGATAATGTTTGCTGATGATTTTAGATAGATATGCTTATCATCTTAAGGAAGGTTCCATTTATTCCTGTGCTCTCTATTGCTTTTTTTTTAAAAGAGGAATGATTGTTGTATTTTGTCAAAAGTTTTTCCAGCATCTATTAAGATAATCATGTGAATTTTGTGATTTATATGGTCAGTTATGCTATTAGTTTTCCTAATGAACAAGCCCTACATTCCTGGCATAAATCCCACCTGGTCATAGTGTATGTGCCTACATTTTAATAAAGCATTTGTATCCATAAAGCACTTGACGAGTTGGAAAGATGAGCTGAATCTATATAGATGGAACTTAATAAAAAGAAGTGTAAAGTTCTACATTTAAGTTCAAAATTGACTTCATAAACAGGATAGGGAAATATGATGAGACAATAAATAGTTCCTGTGAAAAAGATCTTGAAGGTTTAATATAGATTATATAGCTTAGTGTCCAAGTGTTCTGCTCATTTCTGCAGTAGTGAGTTCAAGTCCAAACAATACAATATAGAAAGCACACTGATGAACTGGAGAACAACCAGGAGAATAGGGGCCTGAAGATGATATCCTTACAGTACTGGCTGAAGGAATTTGGATTATCTACTTAAAAATATTTGAGGATAGCAAGATAGGCATCTTCAAGAATTTGAAGAGTTATCACATTTTGAGATGAGGAATTTGACTCGTTCTTCTTGGCTCCTAAGAAAAAAGCAGAGCAACAGAAGGAAGTAGCAAAAAGAAAACCCAAACTTAGGGTTGACATGAGGATAATATTTCTAACAATCAAGAGTTATTTAAAAGCAAGAACAAGCTGCTTTAGCAGGTCTTGAGTTCCTATTCACTAGAAGTTTTCCAGTACAGACTTGATGAAGACTTCATAGAGGAGCTGTTCCAATATGGGTTCGATTGGGTAACTTTGAGGTTCCTTTTGACTCTATGATTTTCTGAATTCCTGTCTTCAATACTTACAAGCGGCCACAAATTTGTGAAGCCTCATTTTCCTCATCAGTAAAAGGGACGTATGAATACCTGACCTCTTTGCATAGCAGTTTTTTACTATATATTGAGTTAAATCCCGTAAGTCTTTATTAAGAGCCTATTTGCCAAGTACTGTGTTGGTGGAGGGGGATCCAAAATAGAAAATAAAACAGTCCTTCAAGGGACTTCTTTATGAGCTATTAATATTGCATACTTCATATGGCAAATAATTTTACAACTGATACGTTGCTTTATTCTAAAGTCATTTTCACAAATGTTTTGTGGCTCTCCAATTATCTTATAATTTCTAGGCAGAAAGTAACCATGTCTCATCTATGTTTGCATTCATCTATAGCATCCAATAGAAGGTTCGGCACACATGATGCTCTGTAAGCCCCTTTGACTGGATGATCTATTTTCAAAACCTGTCCTTCTCTCACATTGGGCTCACATTATCATTTGCTTAATCTTACTTGGATTAGAATTCAATTTCAATTTTTTATTGTTATAGAATCCACCCTCATTTCTGGACAGCCAAAAAGTCATGTTTTCCCCTTCTCCTTCATTTTCATTGTCAAACTCAGTACATTGTATTCTTCTGTATATCTGACAGAGTCCCTACAGGTCAATGATGTGCTTTTATATTTATCCCCAGTAGTCCACCTTCACTTCTGTCTTTGATGTATCTTTTAAATTATCTGAGCTTGTTGATGATTTCCTTATGCACCTTTATTAATCTTTTCAGAGAATTCTCATTTTTCTTCCTCACTGGAATAATTTGTACTTGAGTCTTTAGAACTTGATTTTTGAGGATGCCTCATTGCTCTTGGGCCAGTTTCCCTTTTCATGATACTACTGAATCATGTCTATCCTCCTGAAACCCTTTGGGATCTATTTTCCTCAGATCTAGGATGTATGTTAGACTGGACATCACTTTTTTCCCCCTTCATTGTCAACAACTCTATTGCAGAATGGTGACCCATGCCCCAAAAGCTCTTGTCATTTTTGTTTCACGACTATCTAATCCTTACTGGTTGAAATCAGGGGTAGAATAGCATTTTCCTCATCTTTTCCTTCAATTGTTGAAAGAGGAAATTTTCTTTAAATCAGGTCATGAAAGTAGTCACTACCTCTGATTTTGGCAGATAAAGAATCAGTGTTTTTCCTGAGGGTTAAAAGTTCCCCATGGTTAGACTTTTGTATGCAGTTGGTGGTGCTGTGGATAGAGTGCTGGACCTGGAATCAGAAAGACCTGAGTTCAAATTCACTCTCAGATACTTTCTACTATGTGAACCTAGGCAAATCACTTTACTTTTGTTTCCTCAACTGTAAAATGGGGATAACAACAACACCTAACTCTCAGGGTTGTTGTGAGGATGGGATGAGATAATAGTTGTAAAGTTCTCTGCCAAACAACTATAAATGTTAGAGCAAGTATTTTGTGCAGGTTTATGTTTTGCTTCCCAAACTCTTCATCTAATTCCTCCTTCTGTCCATGTGGTCTGCTACCCATGTCTGCTGCATTGCTTCTGCTTGTTCCTTTGCTTTGGTTCCTCAACCATATGCTTTGCACCATATTCTTTACATTTTCCAGATTTTCTCCTATGAGTATACAGTCCTGATATACAATGCTACTCTACCCCTCATTTTATCTGTTCTTTTCCTCCTGAATAAGGTACAAACCCTTCCAGAGGAAAAATCCTACAAAGTCTTAGTGGTACTTATGAGGCCAAATTTACCTCCACATATTAAGATCATTAGTTGGGTCTTTTCTGTGATCCATATTTTGTGTATTTGTATATAGACAGCTAAGACAATGGAGTTTTATTGCTGTCTTCTCTTCTGCTATTCTTACAGCAATATATTCAAAAATATATAGAAATATTCAAATTCAAATATATTCAATATATTCTTGTACTGTCTCTGATACTGGGTCTGGCAAATCTATGTAGTTTTTTCCTTCTTTCTTTTCTCTTTTCAGTTTAAAATAATTTTGATTAGGTTTGCAACACTCTAAGTAAATATGATTATGCCAGTTCTTAGGAAACGGAAGCGTTAGGGAAAGGGATCATTATCAGGTTAGCCCTGAGTACTGGCATTTGCACCCTTAAAGTATGTCAGTCAGTCGAGATGCATTTACTGACTACTTAGTATTGCTAAGCACTGGGCTACAAAGTACAAGAAAACACAATTTCTGTTTTCAAGGAACTAATTTTCAAACAAAACAAAACAAAAGTTGCTTCAATCTATATTCACTCACCATCAGTTCTTTCTTTGGGGATGGATAGCATTTTTCATCCTAAACCTTTTGGAGTTGTCTTGGATCATTGTACTGCTGAGAATAGCTAAGCCATTCACAGCTGATCATCTTATAATATTGCTGTTACTTTATACCTAGTACATTTCACTTTGTATCAACTCATGTAAGTCTTTGTAGGTTTTTCTGAGAGCATTCTGCTCATCAGTTTTTATAGTACAATGGTATTCCATCATAATTACATACTACAACTTATTCAGCCATTCCCTACTTTAGGTGTATCCCCTCAATTTCTAATTCTTTACCCCAAGAAAAGAGCTATCAACATTTTTGTACATATAGGTCCTTTTCCTTTTTGTTTTTTATCTCTTTTGGGATACATACCTAGTAGTGTTGCTATGTTAAAGAGTATGTATGGTTTTATAGCCCTAGCGGTATGTTTCACAGGCACCTTCTTAGGATAAAGAAGTCAAAGAAGACTCTGAGCTACATGGACTTAACTACTGGGAAAAGCCTGATTCAAAAGGAGAAGAGCCAGAGTTAATAAACAGGCAGGCAGTAAATGTTCAGGGAATGAATGAATAAATGTATACACATTGTGGCAGGTAGCCCCTTTGTACAAGGCTCTTTAGAAAAAAAAGGTCATTCTCTCCTGTTTGTCCCACCTCAATGTGCACAAGATGTTGTGGAGTTGACTGAGAAAGACACAGTGAAAGCCAGACATAGTGAAGTTCAGAATTTTAACAAAAGGCATTGGGGATATAGTAAGGTCAAATATGAAATTAGCAATGAAGACAAATCTATATTAGAAATCTCCATGGACAAACTGAAAAAAGAAATAAGAGCCTAAGAAAAAGAAAGCATCTAGAGGCTAATGTTTGGGCAACTTTAACAAAATTATGAAACACATGGATCAAAAGAAGGAAATTATTTCTTTTGTGAAAAGAAAGTATATTGGAAGAGGCTAAATATCCTAGACAGGTGGAAGAGGTCACATGGTTTTGCACTGTCCAACTCCACAAAAAGGGCTAATCAACATGACATGTAAATGGCCATCCAGCTATCAAAATGAACAGTTGTTGAGATCAGAATGACACAAACCAGCCAAAGTCAATTGTCCTAACGTCTATTTGTACTGTGTATTCTCCTTGACAGATGAGTAACACTTATTTGGCACCAACAGTGTGCTCAGTACTGCATTTAACCCAAGACAGGTGCCAATCCCAGAAACTAGGTATCTAATTTCAACGAAGCATATGAACAGGACAGATAGAAGAATAAAAGCCAACTGTCCTCACAAAAACAAATTCAATTCTTATCTTGCATTGCAATTTTATTATATGGAGAATAGCTTTTAAATAGATGAGTAGAGAGATCTTTCCATTATAAAGAGATTGTAGTTGAAATGGGGATATAGAGAACAATGAAATTTGAGCTATGCTTTCAAGGGAAGGAAGATTTCAGCTCAATTCAATGAAGTGTGCATTTATTAAATGCCTATTACGCACTAGGTAACATGAGAGACACTCGGGTTACAAGAACAAAAAAGCCCTTACCTTCAAGGAGCCTAATTACATTAAAGGGGATAAAACATCTATATAAGTAACTAAAAATAACTTATAGAGGTTCAGGGCACTGACAACTAGGAAAATCATAAAAACACTCCAGGAGACGGCATTCGAGGTGTTCTTGAAGAAAGTTCAGGATTCTCTTTGGAGATGAGGGGTTGGCACATTCTAGACAGGGGGACTACTCGTACAGACACAGAGATAAAAGATACGTTCTTGTATACAGGGAATAGCCATATTTATGGCTAGTTATAAACATATTTAATGCCTGTATGTATGTGTTTTCTCCCTGTTTCCCTACTGAGTAAGCTGCAGTGCTATACACAACCATGTGTGCATATTCTTTTCTTTTTGAACCGATACAAATGACAGTGAAGTTCAAGCGCTGTCTGCTTCATCCCACTATAAAAGTTTTTCTTTTATGTGAGAAAAATTTCCCCATTCTACTTCTCCCTTCCCTCTTCTCCCAGTATACCCCTCTAACAGCTTCAATTTTTTTTGAGATCACTCCAACATAACCGACTCACACCCATGCCTTCTGCCTATGTAAAGTGCTTTTAACTTTTCTAATAATTAGTTCTCAGGAGTTATATGTATCATCTTCTCATATAGGGATGTAAACAGTTTAACTTTATTGAGTCCCTTATTATTACTCTTCCATATTTACCTTTTTATTTTGTGTTTGAATGTCAAACTTTCTATTCAGCTGTTTCTTCCATCAGGGATGTTTGAAAGTTGTCTATTTCATTCAATATCCATATCCCCCACCTAAAGGATTACACTCAGTTTCACTGGGTAGGTGATTCATGCTTGTAATTCTAGCTCCTTTACCTTCCAGAATATCATGTTCCAAGCCCTTTACTCCTTTAATGTGGAAGCCACTAAATCTTGTGTGATCTTGACTGCAGATACATGATATCTGAATTGATTCTGGCTGCTTAAATATTTTCTCCTTGACTTGGGAGGTCTGGAATTTGGCTATAATATTCCTGAGAGTTTTCATTTTGGGATCTCTTTTAGGAGGTGGTTGATAGATTCGTTCAATTTCTATTTTAGCTTCTGGATCTAAGCCTCTGGATCAGAGCAGTTTTCCTTGATAATTTCTTGGCATATGAAATCAAGGCTCTTTTTTTGTTGACCATGACTTTCAGGTAGTAATAATTCTAATTATCTTTCCTCAATGTGTTTCCAAGTCAGTCCATTTTCTAATGTGATATTTCACGTTTTCTTCCTGTTTTATTAATTTGATTTTTGCTGTTTATTGATGTCTCATTTAGTCATTAGCTTTCACTTGCTCAATTCTAATTTTTAAGGATTTATTTTCTTCAGCGAGATTTTTTTTTTATTCTCCTTTTCCATTTGGCCAATTCCATTTTTTAAGGAGTTTTCTTCAGTGATTTTTATGTCTCTTTTTCCATATGGCGAATTGCATTTTTAAGATGTTGTTTTCTTTAGGATCTTTTTCTTAGTTTCCCTCTTTTACCAAGCTATTAATTCTCTTTTCATATATTTTTTATTTTGCTTCTCTCTCATTTCTTTTCCCAGTTTTTCCTCTACCACTCTCATCTTTTTAACTCTTCTAGGAATTTTTAAAATTTTTTCATTAATTTATTTTAAAATTAAATACACAATAAGAAAAAGAAACATAAACTTAAAGGCTAAAATTTAAAATCAAAATAAGAAAAAAAGGCATTGTCATGTGCACAGAACATAAGAGAGGTTTCAAAATATACAGCAATAAATGTTCATTTCAAGAAAGCCTATATAATAAATACTAACATTGTATTCAGGTTTTTTGGTTAATTCTCTTTTCATGATTTTTTTTTTTGCATCACTCATTTCTTTTCCTAATTTTCCCTCTATCATTCTTATTTCTTTAACTCTTCTAGGAATTCTTATTGGGTTTGGGTCCAGTTAACATTTTTTGGATGCTTTTTTGGTAGCTGTTTTCACATTATGGTCTTCTGCATTTATATCTTGGTCCTCCCAACCATCATAAAAGCTTTTTATGGTCAAATTCTTTTTATTGTTCGCTGATTTTTCTAGTCTTTTTGTTTTTAACTTTATGTTAAAGTTGGACCTAGGCATGGGGAGGCACTCTCCCAAACTTCAGGCTTTTTTATGCTGCTCTTTTCAGAGCTTCTGAAGTCTGCAAGTTTTTGGTGTTTCTAAGGTGGTGTGATTCTGGGAGAGAAATGGTGACTGCTCTACTGGTCTATACTCTGGTCTTTACTTCTTTACTTTGGTACTGTGACCAGGGTCCCTATTTCCCTTATTGACTCCCTATGCTCCTCTCTGCCCTGGAACTGGGAACCTGAATGTCTCTGGATTGAGAGCTCCTGAAACAGCTGCAGCCATTGCTGCTAGCATGTGTGGGCTCCAGACAGGCCTCCACCCCAGTGGAGAATTCTCCTGCCAACCTCTTAAGTTTTCTTAGGCTGAGAAAATATCTTACCCTGACTTTTTGTTGGCTCTGCTGCTTCAAAATTTGATTTGAGGTGTTATTTTAAAGTTGTTTGAAAGGGAATCTTGGGAAGTTCAGTTGGGTGGCTGCTCCTAATCTGCCATTTTGGTTCTGCCCCTCCTTCCTTTGATCTCGACACTATAAGGATGCCAGTGATGTGTGAGGTCTCTATAAGACCCCTGAATAGAAAGAATATAACTTAACAGAAAATTTAAACTAAGTTTCTGATCTGTTTCTTCAAGTTATTTGTGTGATCCCTACCTGGATCTATGTTTATAGTTAGTCTGCTCTGTGCAGTCATTCCAGAGAGAAGTAACATTCATTTGTTTCTCAAAGAGCATGAAAATAATCAGTATAACAGTTAGAACAATAAATATTTTGCCCTAAATTTTTATTATAATAATGTTTCCACAGATGTGTGCAGAATGGACACTACTGATGGATGCTGAATTTTAAAGAGGACATATAGCATCATGAAAAGGGTAAGAGCCAAAAGGTTTGGAGGAGAAGCAGCATCAGCAGCAAAACTGGCTTATGAAATGAGGCTAGTGAACAAATGAGACTCAACTCAGTAAGATTTGGTGGATTACCAACTGCATACTTATGACAGACTACTGTTTTACTTTGCTGACACACAATTTAATAAGTAAAATTACAGCAAGTAGGAGATTAATGTAAGTTGAAACCAGCTTGTAATGAACAATGATCCACTGTGCTGCATGTCTGAATTTGAAAATTATTCTTTTTTTGGTTTATCACAAATAAATGTAGTTATGTGGATACAAGTGGGTACATGTGAAATACAACCAATAAAACTTTACAAGGACTCAGGAAAGAGATAAGAAAGATACAAAGGGAAGATAATTTATCATCATCATCAACAACAACAACCTTATTTAAAACCAGACCTGTTATTTCATTGGTTACAGGAACCTCAGAGTGAGGACCTCCCTCTACGAAGGTATCTTAGAGAGGGAACAGGGAGATAATGTGATTTGACTAAGGACCCATGGCCAGTGTATGTCAAAAGTGAGACATGGATCCAAGGCCAGCTCTCTATCCATTATGCCATGTTGTCTCCACTTGATAAATTATCAATGTTATTATTATGATAAAGTTTATATTACATGTGAATTTTTATTTTATCAAAATGAATGGTTAGAGTTCTCCTCACCCCCATATCTTCTTGTCGATTCTTTTATTGGTACTTCTGAGAGGTTTTAAGTTTTAAGTTTTATGATAAAAGTTACTGTTAAAAAAAAAACTTTTCCATTTCTACAGAATACTGATCATGACTCCACATTATTGCAGACTATAATACAGCTGTAACTCATGTTACAATTGATTTTTCTTCCATAAAAGAGAGGGGAAAAATTCCACAAAACAAGAGGTAGTATAGAGTCAAGTCAACAACCAGCATTTATTAAGTATTTACTGTGGTGCCAGGCACTATACTGAGCATAGGGAATACAAAGCAAGCAAAAGTCAGTTTCTGCCCAAGAAGTTCACCATCTCCTAAAGCAGACAATGTGCCAACGACCACATCCCCAAAAGTATTAGACTGGGAAGGAGATCCATGGGCCAGTCTTATTTTTTGCACTAATCAGCTACTTAACTTGCATTACAGGGGTTCAATATTATGCTTGAGTAATGGTGAGTAGTGCTTCTCTCTAGGACTTCATCTTCATTTGTTGTGACAAAACTAAATTGGGAACCCACAGAATCATGTCCTCCCATGTCCTATGTGTGATAATGGAAGACCTGCCCATACCTGAACTTCATCTACTTCTTGAATTTTAGCAATTAAAACCATATGTTTATACACCAGGTAGGAGATGAAAAGCACTGCAGAAAATACAAGGCCTCTCAGAAGCATGACAACTCTAACAATACTTGGCAATCTGTATTTATTCTGCTTGGGCTCAGAGGGATGAATCAAGAGCAATGGGTGGAAGTTGCCAAGAAGAAGAAAAACTTCCTAAAATTTAGAACTATTGAACAGTAGAATAAAGTGCCCTGGGAGGTAGTGGGCAAGCCCTTTCTGGAGATCTTCAATGGTAGGCTGAATGATTGCTTTCTGAGCATACTGTAGAAGTATCTAGTTTACATATGGCTCAGCTTCATGACCACAAAGGTCTCTTTCCATTCTAAACATCCAAATTTCTTGTGAAATGTAACAGATGTGAGCAATCTGTTGACACCTGGTTGGACAACATGCCTTCTGATGTTTCTTTCAATTCTGGGATTTTGTGCAGATATTCTAGAAGGTAAAGGAATAGGGGGAAAAAACTAGACAAAGTCATGAGACCAAAAATCTCTTGGGTCTGCCACCAATTAGCTATATAACTTAGCAAAGGCACAAATCAATACATTTCAATTGAACAGGTATGTATAAAGTACCTGCTATGTCCAGAGGGATGTGCTGGGAAATGAAGACAAAGCTGATAACTAACCAGGGCCTGTCCTCAGGGAGCTTACATTCTGCTTACCCACTCAGTGCCTCTATCCCTCAAATGTTTGCAAATAAATGTCCACTAGGTTAATGCAATGACTAATTCATAGCTAAAGATTGCCATTTGCTTATGTTTCACATGTTTGCATGTGAAAAGTAAAGTTTGTTTTTTCAGGGAAGACTAGGGAAAACGATTCAACATTTCTTTCATAAGCCAGAATTTAAGAAACCTTTCTCCTTATTCACTGGTACTTAAAACAAACTCTTGCCAAGAAAAACAAATTGTAAAATATAGACTTTGGAAAATGTGAATCATCACCGGTAGAAAAACCCACATTTACTAATTATGTTGCTATTTCAAATGGTTGCTGAACCCCAGTTAAAATTAAACTCCAATTCAATAAGAATTTCTGATTTTACACATAGCATTTAAATATATTCTTACTTTAAAACAAAACCTATGTGACACAGTCTGTTTCTTAAACTGGAATAAAGGAAGAGTGGTAAGATGTGGAACCATAGGGAGGCCTGGAGGTGAAATAGAAGGCTGTGTAGCTGTAGATTTTTGTACATGAATGGTGGTATAATTAAGTCAAATTATCTTACAGGACATTTGTTTTTTAACTTATTGGGATTTTTAATTCTATAATAATATGAGGTGGTTCTTATTTCAAGGAAGAAAATAATGTTAGAAGAACTTGTGGAGGAAAAGTTTACATACAAGGTTAGGATATCTTTAAGTGATATGGAAATGCATGTCACTTACTTGAAAATAAGGGTGGCCTTCTGGATTTTATTTATTCCTCTTTTCAGATTTCTGGCCTGTCTTATTTGTAATCAAATCTAACAATTCACAAATAGCATTCTTTTAAGTTGGACCCTAGGCTGTTCAATTTCCCAACCTCTTGTGCTTTACTGCTGTCCCAAAATATTTCTCTACTTGTTTAAAAAATTATTTGTGCTCTAAGCAGCATCAATTAGAATAGCTGTGTTTCAAGCCTTGATTCTGCCCTTCTACTGTTACTATAATTGTTATGAAAATGTGGTTTCCTCAACTCAATCAGCACTTATTAACAGACTACCTCCAGCATGTGCCAATCTGTACTATTCATACAACTGTGTCAACACACAAATATGAGGTGAGTGATTTGTTGAGACTCTCCTACCTTCCCACCATGGGATCCTTCCCTCACTTGATGATCATTATGTCTGTCTAGTGACTTTGTGCTAATGTCCCCAGGGTAAAGATGTTCTGGGTATCCATGGGGGTTCTCTACCAGGCCTGCTCCTTGAAATTAGATTTCCCCTTGCTCCTAAATCTAGCCTTTCTCCTTTCCTCTCAGTAAAATGTGCCAACTATCAGTTTTATTATGTAAAGATCCAGGCAAATATGATAAGGTAATGCGTGCCAAAGTGTGACAGGATAATAACAGCTAGTGTGCTAACCTTTCCATGGGTATTTACATTTAAATCGGAGATTCCTTAAGATACCGCTCCTTACTTAAGAAGTCTGATCAAGACAATGGCCAGTCACAATTCCAGGGGACTCTAGATGAAACGTGCTACTCACCTCCTAAAAGGGAGGTGATGGACGTGGAGTACAGACTAAGGCATACCGTTTTGGACATGGTCAATGTGCCAATTTGTATTGTTACATCACACAGTCTTTTATGAGGAATCTGTTTTTTCTCTTTTTTGTTGGTGCTAGGGGGAGGAGGAAGAAGAAGTAGGGAGAGAAGGCAGATTTGAGTTATGTGGAAAAAAAATTCAACATAAGAAATGATGCAATGCCTTAACCTAAAAGAAGGAATTTCTGATGGCAGAATTTCAGATACTGCAGCAGGTCATGGGGGTGGGGGTGGAGGAGGAGGGAGACGGAATATTCTGGGACTCTAGGATTTTCCATCACAGTGCCTGAATTACATTACAGGCTTCTATGAAAGGGCTATGGAAGAATATAAAGATAAAGACATACAAGGACAAAGCCCTTGCCATCAATTATATTCAAATTTGAAAACAAGAAGATAATTTCAAAGCAACATATAGGCAAGTATATTGCCCTATGGTGTAGCTGACCAAAACTGCAATGTGTACTTTCAGGCACTATGTGAACTGCCACTAATGTCTCACTAGGACATGGAGGGGATGATGGGTTCTTAGAGCGCAAGCCATGAAAGATCCTACTGTACAAGAAAACCTTCAAGTAGGGACCCAGTGCTGGGTGGGAAACCAAGTGGTCTCTTTCCTAATCTTTACAGTCTTACTTAATTTTAATTGTTTTATTTTCAAATGGGCTCAGGTTCAGGAGTTGAGGAAAACAGGAACACAAGTGCAGTAGCTGTTAGAAGCTAAAAATGTGGTACACAGAAGTGCTGAGGAGAGAGGTAAAAAATCTCAAGGTGTTGTGACAAATACAAATAGAATTTCATAATATTGTGGTTGGAAAACTGTGCTAGGAAATAGGGCATGTACTCATAGATTCTGGAACAAGAGAGCACCATGAGAAAAATGATGGTTTTAAAATCAGTCTGGGAAGTGCTGCATAGTCAGAAGACTAGAGAGAGGGAGACCATTTAGGAGGGCAGAGATGGAACAGAGTGGCAGTAAAGAGACAAGGAACCAGACTGATAGACATTTTCTAGGAAGGGTCAGCAGAGTCTGATAATGAAGTGGCTATGGATGACTGAAATGGAAATGGAGCTGATAGCAACACCTTCCCAACCATCGTAACAAGCATGGAGCACTTTGAGTATTCTTCAGAAGACTCTGTGTACCACTAGAAAAGAAATGGAAGGATAAAAAAGGAAAGTACACAAGAAGCAAGTGTGGTCGTGGTCTTGCTCTTGCCCTTACCCCCAAAGGCAATATTTGGAAGTTAGGTCATGAGTGTTGCAATCCAGCAAGAATATTGATCTGAGTGCTTTCAAAGATGACATGTATCTAAGGCACACATGGTACATTAAAAATAACCCTAAAATTTTATGTGCCAGATTTGACCAGAGATTCAATTTTATTTTATATTTCTAGCATTCATCTGAAAACCTGGGGTTAATGGAATAGCAACATCATAAGGACCTCATTCTTCTGTCATTTATAATGTATGTCACACTCAGTTGATAGCTGGCAATCATGATTAGTGCAAAGAGATGCACTAATGCAAAGAAAGGCAGGAAACCCACTGTCAACAACAACAGAGTCATCAAATTTAAATGTCTCTGCAACCTGAATCTACTATTCTTCTCCTGAATGAATAAGAAAGAATTTTATTAAATGCATACTATATGCTAAGCACTGGGGATAGTCTTTAAGAAAGGCAGTCCTTACTTCAGAGAGCTCTGTATCTATTTGGAGGCTGGGGAGCTGTGTTGATGGAAAGCGCTGGCAGTCCTAAAGATTCAAGAATAGAGTAGATGGGAAGACCTAGTGTTCCTCCATTTTAATGGGAAGACTACCAGATGATCTAGTAATGTGAACAGGCACGCTGACCATCCAGGCTACCCTGAATGGGTCGGCTGGAAGGGGTGAGGAAGAGGGGAAGGGCACCACTGCTGGTTATGGACTGACAGACTCACATGGGGATGGGCAGAACAAATATAATCTTTCTTCCAAGTGACATCTTTAGGATACAGGTTTCATATTTTCTTTCTTTTTTTGTTTTTTTTAATTAATTTTTAACATTTATTTTCACACAATTTTGGGTTACAAATTTTCTCCCCTTTTCTCCCCTCCCCCCCCAAACCCGAGCTTTCTAATTGCCCCTGTGACCTATCTGCTCTCTCCTCTATCCTCCCTCCCTGCCCTTGTCTCCGTCTTCTCTTTTGTCCTGTAGGACCAGATAGCTTTCTTGACCCCTTAACCTGTATTTCTTGTTACCCAGTGGTAAGAACATTACATTTGGTCCTAACACTTTGAGTTCCAACCTCCTTAGCTCCCTCCCTCTCCACCCCTTCCCCTTGAAAGACAGGCAATTCAATATAGGCCATATCTGTTTAGTTTTGCAAATGATTTCCATACTAGTTGTGTTGTATAGGACTAACTATATTTCCCTCCATCCTATCCTGTCCCCCTTTACTTCTATTTTCTTATGGTCCTTTCCCTCCCCATGAGTGTCGACCTCGGATTGCATTCTCCTCCCCATGCCCTCCCCTCCAACCTCCCCCCCACCCTGCTTGTGCCCCTGTCCCCCACTCTCCTGTATTATGAGATAGGTTTTCCTATCAAAATGAGTGTGCATTTTATTCTTTCCTTTAGTGGAATGTGATGAGAGTAGGCCTCATGTTTTTCTCTTGCCTCCCCTCTTTATCCCACCACTAATAAGTCTTTTGCTTGCCTCTTTTATGAGAGATAATTTGCCCCATATAACTTCTCCCTTTCTCCTCCCAATATTTCTCTCTCACTGCTTGATTTCATTTTTTTTTTAATATATGATCCCATCCTCTTCAATTCACTCTGTGCACTCTGTCTCTATGCGTGTGTGCGTGTGTGCATGTGTGTGTGTGTGTGTGTGTACTCCCACCCAGTGCCCAGATACTGAAATGTTTCAAGAGTTATAAATATTGTCTTTCCATGTAGGAATGTAAACAGTTCAACTTTAGTAAGTCCCTTATGATTTCTCTTTGCTGTTCACCTTTTCATGGTTCTCTTCATTCTTGTGTTAGAAAGTCAAATTTTCTTTCCAGCTCTGGTCTTTTCATCAGGAAAATTTGAAAGTCTTCTATTTCATTGAAAGACCATTTTTTCTCCTGAAGTATTATACTCAGTTTTGCTGGGTAGGTGATTCTTGGCTTCAGTCCTAGTTCCTTTGACTTCTGGAATATCCTATTCCATTCCCTTCTATCCCTCAATGTAGAGGGTGCCAGATCTTGTGCTATCCTGATTGTATTTCCACAATACTTGAATTGTTTCTTTCTAGCTGCTTGCAATATTTTCTCTTTCACCTGGGAATTCTGGAATTTGGCCACAATGCTCCTAGGAGTTTCTCTTTTTGGATCTCTTTCATGCAGTGTTCTGCGGATTCCTTGAATATTTATTTTGTCTTCTGGTTCTAGAATCTCAGGGCAGTTTTCCTTGATAATTTCATGGAAGATGATGTCTAGGCTCTTCTTTTGATCATGGTTTTCAGGTAGTCCCAGAATTTTTACATTGTCTCTCCTGATTCTATTTTCCAGGTCAGTTGTTTTTCCAATAAGATATTTCACATTATCTTCCATTTTTCGAATCTGCGCGGTATGTTCTGAGAAATCTGTCTTTCTCGAAAAGTCCTTAGCGTCCATCCGTACCATTCCAGTTTTGAAAGATCTATTTTCTTCAGTGAGCTTTTGAATCTCCTTTTCCATTTGGTTAATTCTGCTTTTGAAAGCATTCTTCTCCTCATTGGCCCCTTGCACCTCCCTTGCCAACTGAGTTAGGCTAGTTCTCAAGGTGCCAATTTCTTCAAGATTTTTTTGGTTCTCCTTTAGCAGGGAGCTGATCTGCTTTTCATGCTTCTCCCTCATCCCTCTCATTTCCCTTCCCAGTCTTTCCTCCACCTCTCTAACTTGATTTTCAAAATTCCTCTTGAGCTCTTCCATGGCCTGAGCCCATTGGGTGGGCTAGGACACAGAATCCTCGATTTCTGTGTCTGCCTGATGGCGAGCATTGTTCCTCCCCATCAGAAAGGAAGGGAGGAAGTGTCTTTTCTCCGATAAAGTACCCTTCAATAGTTTTATTTCTTTTCCCTTTTCTTGGCATTTTCTCTAACCAGTGGCCTGACCTCTGAATGTTCTCCTCACAGTCACCTCGCCTCCTGATCCTCCCAGCCAGCGTTTGGGGACTGAGATTCAAATGCTGCTTCCCGCCTTAGGATTTTTGGCGGGGGCAGGGCTGCTATCCAGTGTGAGAATTAAGTTCAGGTGGTCAGGGGCAGGGCCGCCTCTCAGGCACAGTTCCCTCTGGGGGTTTATGCACAGACCTTCCACAATGGATCCAGGCTCCTGCCTGTTTGGGGAGCCCCCGTCCGCAGCCGACTCTCAGCCCCCACCTCCCGGGGGGGCCCGAGCCATGGGGGCACCCCACTCCCCTCTCAACCCGCCAAAGAGACTCTCTCACCCACCCCCGTCAGTCACCTGTTGGTGGGGGGGCCTGTGCCGCCGCTGAAGATCCCGCCTCCGGAGCCCTCTCAGATCTGTGCCTCTCGGAGCCGTGGCCGCCGCCACCGCAAGTCCGGGCTGAGCTCCGCATCTGCAGCGCGACGGACCTTTTGCGAGAGGTTTGCAGGTCCCTCTGTGGGTGGAGGGACCCGCGTGGCCGCTGGAGATCCCGTCCCCGTAGCCCTCTCGGATCTCCTCCCCTCAGTGTCGTGGCCGCGGCAGGGCCGCACTCCGCTCCCCGTCCTGGCGCCCAGTCCGCGGCGCGAAGGACCCCCGTGAGAGGTCCGCAGGTCTCTCCGGAGCAGAAATCTCCCTCGCTCCAATACTCCGTGGTCTCTGGGTGCAGAATTCGCCCTGGCTTGGTCCCCTCTAGCTGTTCTGTGGTTTGTGGGTTTGGAGCTATGTGTATGTGCATCTTTCTACTTCGCCATCTTGGCTCCGCCCCCAGGTTTCACATTTTCCCAGCAAAGTGTTTTGAGGCCTAAACATTCCCAGTTTCTTCAAGCAATCCTCAGATGGGACAGTCTTCAGCTTCCTGATCATCTGGACTGCCTTCCATGGGTACATTATAGTTTGTTACTGTTCCCTAACTACCTTTTTCCTGATGTTTATCAATGCAGTTGAGGAGCAAAGTTGGATTTCTTTGGCTTTTCTGATCGTATCAAGCTGGCAGTTCACTAAAACCTTCAAGGCTATGTAGTCACATCTTCACCATCTTGAACCTGTAAAACTGTAAAACTTAAACCCAAATATAAGCTCTTACCATTATCCCTATTACATTTCATCTTATTATATTCTGCTCAAAGTTCTAACCTGCTGGGATGTTTTTGTACTTTCATTTTGTCAAAAACAAAAGCCAAAGCCTTGATCATCAAGCTGTATAAAATCTTTGAACACAATATTGGAATGGTGGAAGGATCCTAACAATAAGTGTCAAAGAAGGAAGAGAGGAAAATCTATGGTGGATAGCAAGTCAGCCAAAACGTGACAAATATATTGATTTTCTACATGCATTTACATCAAAAGAGAGAATTTACTGAAAAGGAAGTTTATAGATGAACTTTAAAGGGACATAAATAAGAGACAGAAATGAGGGCAAGTAACTTAAATTTGATGTAATAAAAGAGAAAGGGAATAAGTATTTATTAAACATCTATTATGTGCCACGCATTGTGCTAAGTGCTTTACAAATGTTATATAATCTTTAGAATTGCCCTGGCAGGTGAGTATTACTATATTATAATTATATTAGGCAAATATTATTTTTCCTCACTTTACAGTTGAGGAAATTGAAGCAGATAGAGGTTAGTTAAGTAACTTGCCCAGAGTCACACAGCTAGTAAGTGTATGAGAACAATTTGAACTTAGTTCTTTCTGACTCCAGGCTCAGTGCTCTATCTACTACTCTACTTAGCTGTTCTCCCAAAGGTTCTATAAGAAAAAAACCAGGAAAGATGAAGACCAGTACAAGCAGAGATTTGTCACAAATACAAAAGACAATAAAAGTGCTTTGTGTTATTTTAAGAAAAAAAAATTTAAGCTATGTTAGGTACAAAAGGAAATTCAAGGAAGGGAAAGGATGTTGTTTGATGGGGTTAGGAAGATGTTAATGGATATAATAAAGACAAAAATTTTTTCCTTTCCTTCTGCTTTATCTACCAAAGAAAGAATGGAACAAAAACAGGTTCAATAAGAAGCTGAAAGTCAAGGTAAGTGAGGAGATGGTAAGAGATCACCTAAATGAGTTCAAGCCACCTGGCTTCGATGAACTACACGTCAAGAGTATAGAGGGAACTGTTAGATATGGTAGATAAACCACTAATCTTCAAACTGATCTTTGGTAAATCCAAGAGGTGTCTCAGGAAATGGGTAAACCTTATTTTCAAAAAGATGGAGAAAGGTAGTTACTTTATGTAATCTATCTGTGAACTTTTTAACTTATTTGTAACATTCTAGAACAAATGATAAAGGGAATATTTATGAACACTGAGAAAAAGGTGAACACTAAGGCTCGACATGGATCCATGTCACTTTAGCTTAATTTTTTCCAAAAAGGGTAACAAATGACATGGACATAGTACACCTACATTTTAGAACGGCATACAACAGAATCTTTCATGATATCTTTGGACAAGATGGAGAGCTTTAAGCTGGGTCATTCTAAAGTTAAGTAGCTTTAGAACTGGCTGACTGATCAAATCAAAACAATGAGTAGTTCAGTGGAAACTGTATTGAACTTGGAATTAAAAGAGTGGAGTCTGAATTTTGTGATCAGGTAAACCTGTAAAATAAGGATAAAAAAAATTCCTAATTGAAAGGATTACCATGAAGAAAGCATTTTGTAAACCATAAAGTTCTAAAGAACCATAACTGATACTGCCTCAGTATCAACCTGCAGAGCTTTCTTGTAGAATGCTCCACAACTCAGTTCCTGTTCCTGTTTAAAAACTCTATGAATGAAGGCAGAGGTGGCATATTTATCAAATGTGAATATGGCACAGAGTTGGGCAGGACAGTTAAAGTAGAGGATGTCAGAATCAGAATCCAAAGAAATTTTGACAGGTTGAAACAATGAGCTGAAGTTAACACTTCCCTCGCCTCAAAAGACTGAGATAAACATAGGGTGGTATAATTGGTTTGAAGAAAATTAACTGCACAAGTGTAGGATGCAGGGAGGGAGGAGAAGGTAGAACATGTTTAGATGGAAATTAAGGTGAAAAAAATAATTAGGTGTTCCAGTGGACCACAAGTTCAGCTTAGTCAGCTGCACACAGAAGTACCCAAGAGAGCTGATATCATTTGAAACATCATGATTATTCCCAAAGAGGGAGAGAAAGGAGATAATATTGCTACTGTATTCTGTTACACATGAAGTACTGGTTCCACTCTGGAGTGCTGCATTTTAGAAGGGATGCTGATAAGCTGAGAAACTCTGCTCCAGAGGACGGCAACTGGGATAGAAAAGGTCTTGAAATCATGCCCACTAATAACCGGATGAAGAAGCTGAGCATGTTTAGGTTGTAGAAGGGAAAAACCTAAGATAACCTTTTAAGAATTAGAGCTATCCAAAAATGTAACGGGCTCCCCCAAGGGTACAATGAGTTTCCCTTAATTAGAGGTGTTTAAGTAGAGGCTGGCTGACCACTTGAGTGCAGCACTGTCGAGGGGATTCATTGTTTGGTTGGGTATTAAATTAGATAACTCCCTTCCAACTCATATTCCGCATATTAGGGTCATATTGGTTATGAATCTACAACACATCCTAGTTCCTAAGCTAGCTCAGCCTCTAAAAAAGATATCTTTACAAGAAAGTATATAGAAGAAGATTACTTTATTAGAAAATCTATAAATTTCCTGGTTTTACTGCTTCTAGTTCAGGCCCTAGTCCTAAATATACCTTATACATCCCCATACTCTTCAGCATATTCTCACATTCATTCGCCCATAAAAGAAGAGCATGAAGGTGGCACTAAGTACATATGAATTGAGATTCAATTTAATTACCTGGACTCAATTGCGCCACTATTCACGGTGAAGACCTTATACAATTATTTTCCCTCTGCAGCATCCATATGAATAGTAATGAAAAAACAGAATAGATTCTTAAACTTTTCTTTTGCTTTCTAGAATAGTCTATCACAGATTTAGAGATAGAAGGGACCTAGAGGCCAGCCAGTCTCAACTCCTCATTTTATAGATGAGGAAAGCAGGGCTCAGGAAAGCAAAGCCATGGGTCACAGATACGTGAACACATGCCTGCTGACTTCACAGTCAGTGCCTCTGCTTTTAAACAACAATGTGTGAATGAATAAAAACACAAAGTGGGGTGAGGCATCCAAGGAACAATAAAATAAAACATACTACACAGTTCTCTCTTGTATTTGACAATTTGTGTTCTTATGTACACTGACATGCTAACCCCTTCCTCCCTGAATGACCTTGTGCCCTACACATAGTCAAATGATACAAGGCAGATAATACTAGACTCAGAGGGCGGTAACCTGCATTTAGCGGCTGTTCTGCTTTTAGCTGGCTGGGTGACCTTTGGTAAGTCACAGCTTCTTTCAACCTTACTTTTCTTTTTGGTAAAATGAAAGGTTGGCATGAGGTAATTTGTTAATGCCCCCTATAGTGCAAAGACTATGTCCTGATATATAGCATCTTCCATAAGTAGAGTTGGATAGAGGAATATAATTAACTGCAAAACCATATGGACATCACAATGAGGGAGGTAAACTAGATTTTGTGAGAAGAGCGATTACAGTTAAACTAAGATTCACTTTTACTCTGCTGATTTTTTTGTAGGCAAATCATGTTTGTCTGCTTCTTAAAGCCAAATGGACCAGCTTAATCTGCTTAAAGAGATCAAGATACTTGCCTCATTATTGATGAGTCGATTGCTGCTTCCAGATGACTTTGAATGATAGCTATAAATGTTTGGCTAGAGTTGGCAGTCTTCTTGATGTCATCTTCCTCCTCTACTAGTACTACTACTACTACTTCTTCTCCTCTATGAATCTCACTTTCATATTACTTTTTAAAAAACACCTAACAAATTCTACACACTTTTAAAACTGTCATGATTGTGCTTCCTTCTGTGAATTGTTACAGTGTTTCCATCTTTTTTTTTTGCATCAGTCTCTCTCCTGAGTCAAATTCCCTGAATTAAAAAAAAAAATTAGAAAGAAAAAAAGCTAGCTTGTAATCAAATAAGCATAGTGAAGCCAAACAAATCCACAGCAGCCACGTGCTGTACAGATGATGATGATAATAATGATGAAGAGGCTAAGGATAACAGTGGTATATAACTGACAATTATGTAATGTTTTAAAGTTTGCAAAAGCTTTGCGAATACTATTTCACTTTGTCCTCACAATAACCCTGAGAGATTAACTATTATCCTCACATTACAGAAGCTGAAGTGAGTAAAGGTTATGTGCCTTCTCCAGAGTCACACAGTGAAAAAATCTTCAGGCTGGATTTAAATTCAGGTTTTCTTGACTTCTTATCCTGTATCATGTAAATGTTTCCTAAAAGTTAGGCACAAAGTGGAGGAGATTTCCAGCCCAAGGTGACCTGGAAGGCCGACAGGAAAGGTCTGTCACATGTTGGCCACGTGGCACCGAGAGGAGCAGGAGCGTAGCAGGCCTTGGGGGTGGAATCCCTAGCAGCAGTGCAGGTTCTCAGATCTCTCAACCCACAAGCAACAAAGACACTTCAAAGGTCAGTGAGAGGGTAGCAGGGTCCTCCCGTAGCCCTGGTCCCAGGTGGCAAGGAGGCAGCAGCAGCAGCAGAAGCAGCTGTGGTGGCTGTGGGAGGCAGTAGCCACCTTCCATTGTTGGAGCCCTCAGCTTAAAGGCCCTGGAGGAATTGAGCAGCTGATCTGAGCTTCAGCCCTGAGTTGTGGCCCTGCCCTCAGCCTAAAGTCCCTGGAGGAATTGAGCAGCTAATCTTAAGCTCACAATGAGTGGCAGCCTGGTCCTAGGATCCCTCTGCCTAAAGCCCCTGGGGGAACTGAGCAGCTGATCTGTCTCAGCCCTGAGTTTGGTCCTGGGGTAAGGAGGAGTGCTGGTGTGGCCAAAAGTCAAAGGAATTAAGATTAAAACCATGAATCATCTATCCAGCAAAACTGAGTGTAATACTTCAGGGGAAAAAAGTGGTCATTCAATGAAATAGAGGACTTTCAAGCATTCTTGATGAAAAGACCAGAGTTGAAAAGAAAATCTGACTTTCAAACACAAGAATCAAGAGAAGCATGAAAAGGTAAACAGGAAAGAGAAATCACAAGGGACTTACTAAAGTTGAATTGTTTACATTCCTACATGGAAAGATAATATTTGTAACTCTTGAAACTTTTCTCAGTACCTGGGTAGTTGGAGGGATTACACACACACACACACACACACACACACACACACACACAAACACACACACACACAGAGCACAGGGTGAGTTGAATAGGAAGGGATCATATCTAAAAAAATAAAATTAAAGGGTGAGAGAAATATATTGGGGGGAGAAATGGAATGGGGCAAATTATCTCTCATAAAAGAAGCAAGAAAAAGCTTTTTCAATGGAGGGGAAAGGCGGGGGAGGTGAGAGGGAAAAAGTGAAGCTTACTCTCATCATATTTGGCTCAGTGAAGGAATAACATGCACACTCAATTTGTTATGAAAACCTATCTTACACTACAGGAAAGTAGAGGAGAAGGGGATAAGCAGGGTGGGGAGGATGATGGAAGGGAGGGCAAATGGGAGGAGGGAGCAATTAGAAGTAAATACTTTTGAGGAGGGACAAGGTCAAAAGAGAGAATAGAAGAAATGGGGGGCAGGATAGGATGGAGGGAAATATAGTTAGTCTTACACAACATGACTATTATGGAAGTCATTTGCAAAACTACACAGATATAGCCGATACTGAATTGCTTGCCTTCTCAGTGGGGATGTAAGAGGAGGGAGGAAGGAAGAGAAGTTGGAACTCAAAGTTTTACGAACAAATGTTGAGAATTGTTCTTGCATACAACTGGGAAATAAGAAATAAAGGTAATGGGGAATAGAAATTTTTCTTGCCTCACAGGAGAAGAGAGAAGATGGAGATAAGGGAAGGAAGGGGTATTAGAAGGGGGGAGCAGATTGGTGGAAGGGGTAATCAGAATGCAAAGCATTTTGGGGTGGGAGAGGGGAGAGATAGGGAGAAAATTTGGAACTCAAAATTTTGTGGAAATGAATGTTGAAAACAATATAAATTTTAAAAAAAGAAACGTAAAAAAATAAAAAAATAAAAGTTAGGCAGAAGGGATAGATCTCTTGAAAGATACATCTTTGCAAGTGAAGTGCTTTATACATCAAGATTTTTTACCTTATTTTGGAACTGAGCAGAACATGAATGAATTTTGGGTTTGAGTATCATTCTGTTTTTCACAGCTACCTGTGCCTTCCCTCCCAAACAACTGTACTTATCCACTTTATATTTACTCTCCACATACTTGTATATGTTGTTGTTGTCTTTCCCATGAACATGTAAGCTCTTACACAGAGCAATGCTTTCATTTTGTGTCTCTGTATCCCTAGTGCCAAGCACAGTGTCTGGCACATAGTAAGTTCCTAGTGGACATCTCCTTATTGACTGACACATCTTGAACTAATTAATAAGAGTTAGGGTAAAGATAGGGGACTGAAGTTAGAGTGTCTGACTTCCTGCCATGTGAATCCTAGGCTCCATGACTAGGACTAAATTAGCTGGTTGGATCTATAATCTGATTGATGTAGGCATCCTGTCCAGGAGGAAAAATGGCAACCTGTTCATGCTTTCTCATCCTGTGCAACTTCTATTTCCTCCCATAAACTTTTACAGGAGCCCATCTAGCATTCTTCTAGATCTTGAGACATTTCCCTAGGTACCAGTGGTGAGTGAGAGCTGTCCATCTGTTATCTCACAGCTGTCAAGTCACATAGAATACCAGAATAATGCTGGGCTTTTCAAAATAATAGTAAGGTACTAGCTTGTAGGTATGTATAAATCTTGACCTTGTGTAATGGCAATTTAAATGGAAAGATCTTTTCCATTTATTAACAGGCCCATGTGACCTGTCTGGGTCACATGGAAGTCTGAGTCACATGGAGCCTGTGGCGGGAAGAGCTTGTTGAGCAGGTGGAACATGAAGAGGCAGAGCTAGAGCACAGCTGAGGGGAAATAGTGAGAGAGCAGTCAAAACTGAAGGATGCAAGCAAGCCCACAGCTGGCTGGGAGGGAGAAGGGCATTTTGTTTAAGGGAGCCTGTTTGCGACTTGTTTGGGGGAGCTGATTTGTGGGAAGCCTAACGGAGGGAAAGTTTGGGGATGGTGTTGCCCTCTGCATTGTTATTGTGCATAGATGTCTTTGTTACTATGATGGATTTAGCTTTCTGGTGTTTGAATAAATGTTTTGATTCTGTCTTTCATGTGGAAAGTCTGTTGTATTTCACAATTCAGAACTGTGTGGGAATATTCATGGCTGCCATAAATGCTGTGAATATTGTGTTGGCACTATACCATGAGAGTGAAAATGCAGCATATTCAAAGGTATGCAAGAGACCCAAATTAATCTATTCAAAGCAAGCATATTTTCAGAGATTAAAGGAACAAAATGTTGGACAGAGATATCCAGAAGAAGCTACAAATCTCTGAAGGTTGTATCCACTGCCACTATAACAAACAAGGCAACTATGCTTTTATCCTGCAGGCAGTGCAGTTTCATATGTAATAGCTATATAGATAGGCTCAAATATTAAGAAAAGAAGCATAAGCCGAGTCCATTATCCAGTCACTTTTTAAATTTTGTTACAAATGGTTAAAATGTATCTCAAATTTATTTCTTTAAAATGGTATTAGAAGAAAAAAACCAAAATAACCTAAGGCTGGTTACAGATGCCACAAAGTCCAAGGCACTGTCAATAGCAGCCAACCAGATCTCCCACCTACTGGGAGCATTTCACTTCTCAGCTTTGTGATTGAAAAGATATAACTGACCTGTGATCGCCTCAAATCCAGATCCCACAAGGGGGTAGGGGAACAAACTACTGGATTTTTCTACTAATATGTAATATTGTAATATGAGTGATCCTAGCAAATTGAATTAAGTGGTAGAAATCACAGGTTTTTTCCCCACAAAAGATATGGAATAGATACCAGTTCAGCATTTTAAATGTTCTCTGAAGTGGTCATAGGGTAGCTGTTCTCTGCATGCCATAGTGTTTGGGCTATTTCAGGAATATGTCTGATAAAGAGCCACAGAAAGAAAAGGGTGTGTTCCTGTTCTGTTTTTTGAGGTGCTAGGTTCTTGAAAATAGACAAAGATAGGGAAGGAGTAGGGCTCTGACAGCAACAATCACAGAAACCTGAAGTCCTGGCTCCTACAGACAGATAGACTGTTAGGCAGCCTACGCTTAAGTCTTACAGAGCAGTAATGGTCCTAAAAGGGAACTAATAGCAAGCCTCCAGCTGTGTCTGGCATTTACTGCTTCTAAATTTTTAGAATAGAAGTCTATATATATTTTTTTCCCTTTAATACATAAAGGAAGACAGTAGGGGGAAAATTTAGGATTGGTTAAAAATTGGTCAATATAACCAAGAAAATGTTTCTATGAATGCAGTCCATGTTCTCTCCCATCCCCCCTGGGTAGGCTCCTGAATGGCACTGATATTCTATGGAAGATGTTTGGTTAAATATACAGTCACAGAGTCCCTGCTGGTCAGAGCTAGTGAAGCTGCTCTTTTAGCTCAGTGGCATAGAATTCACAGCACACAGTACAAGGGAAGTTGGAGAACAGAGATCTACTCCCACCAAGTGCTTTTCACTTTGAAATGTTTTTAAAATCAGTGACGGCTATCCATGCTGAGAAGAGTGTGGAGCAGCCTCCAGTTGTATATGTAGTCCTTGTGTAGAAAATAAACATAGTTTATACAGCATGTTGCTGTTCTCTATTTTAGAACCAGTACAGGGATCATGTGATATGTCCATTGCTATGGTAACTACACTTCAGTAGTGAACAGTGGAGCAAATTGGCCTGTAAAACATGTATAAGTTGTCTGTGTGTAAGTAACTGCTGCCCAGGAGTTGTAATAACATGCATTCCACTCCACCTTTTAAGAGTTAAATCGTCACATAAATAAATGTAATGAAGGTTATTTCCCCTCTTCAATTTGTTTTTCCTTCTCTAAGGTTAACAATATGTATAGACTCCTTCTCTGATGCCTGGGGGGATATCTGGGTTCTGGAAGTCTGTGTCAATGGATTCTGCAAGCCACAGAAGCACGGAGGAGACACGAAAGATTTTGATGAAAGGCCTAGCACCAATTTACATTTTCTATTCTTAAATTAGGATAGATAAACACATAGATATCAAGCCTATCAATCAAACAAAAACACAAAATGGTCCTTAGTACTCTGGGATACTTAGGCCACTGCCTGATGTTTGAACCAAACATTTATAAAAGTCAAAATCAAGTTCAAATTAGGTGAAGGGTTATGATGAGAAAATGACATGGGGCAATTATAATATCTTCAATTTGGTCTGTTTAAACAACCCATCAACCCTGCAAAATGCAAAATGAACACAAGTAAAGATATTGCCTTATCACTATTTCACTGTTAACTAACGCAAAACACTTGCCACACAAGGAGGTGGGAAAGAGCCTATAATGAATTCATTATAAAAGCATATTAAGTGTGTGGGGATACAAATGTAAGAAAATAAGGCAGTCTCTGCCCTTAAGGAGCTTATATTCTAATGGGAGATGACAACACATAAAGGAAAGCTAGAATGGAGATGGAGGTGATGTATACAGACAGTAGCATGGGGTAAGCCTAGTTCTGGGAAAGAAAAGACAGAAGCTTATCTAGCAGAGATCAAAATGGTCCAAGAGGCAGAGTCCAAACTGCTGCTGGGAACATGATGAGAAGGATGAGTACAATGACAGGAGGACAGAGGGTAGAGGTGGGAAATAACCAGGAAGAAAGCCCCTGAGACAGCAAACAGTTAATTCTATTAGAGTTTAATAAGTTCATTTATAAACATCAGGGAGGATAATGGGTAGTTTTACTTCATAAATTATCCAAACGAGTTTAAGAGAAAACAGCCTGAAGGAAGCTTAGGGATGAGATGCAGCTAAGTCAGATCATCCCCAAGGTTGTCTGCAGATTAAACGAGAAAAGGGACAACAAAACAATGCAAAAACATATGGGATGGATCTGCTGATTTTTTTTAAACATGGAGTTATTCTTATTAGTGACAACAGAAGTTCTATTTCCTACAAAAGGACTTTGTATGCCACTTGAGACCATTCTACACTTTCCTCCACATGAATAGCTCTGATTTAGGAAACATCTCATAGTTAAAATTAATTTGGAACCTACTGCCACTGCAGTACCAAATCTATGATGTGAGAACAGGACAATAGCACTCAAGAAGATACATCAGGAAGAGGAGCTTGGAACTGACCCAACACATATAGATTCTCTGAGCCGGAGATGACAACTTGGAAGGTGCTCTGAGCTTCATTCTCAGGACATTTCAAATAGCAACTCTTTGGCCTTTGTTCTAAATAATAATAGCTAACACTTAGCGCTGACTATGTGCCAGGGACTGTGCTAGCTTCTTCATAATTATTATCTCATCTGATCCTGCCAACAACCCATCCATGTCTATCTAACTTCAATGCTTCTTGTCCATATTCTCTCCTAAGTCCTCCAAAGGGTTCACCCAGTGTGCTCAGGTATTCTTTGATTTCTTTTGATATTTAGAGGACATCGCTATCTGTCAACCTGTACCCTTGCCATATGACAAGTCCATCTTCTTCTATCATATACTTCCTGATGACTCCTTTTACTCTTGTTCACTTATCAAGTTCCTCCTTGGTCACATATGGCAGCCTTCTCATAGCCATCATACACTTCTCTGAGTAACATTCACTTTCCATTCTTTAGAAACTGATGTGTTACCTTTCCAGAGCTATTATGTAATACTGGCATTAAAAAGATGGGCTTTGTTTCTGGAAGACATTTCAGATTATTAAAAGAGCTGTAATTTCCTGGCGGCTATCTAGTGTGCTCTTGTCCACCTATTTAGTCTGGGCCCAATGCATTGTCCGTATACACTGTGTGCTTCAGATATAAATATTGATAGACAAGATCCATAAGGTGACCAACTAATAGCATGTCAGTCTGGGCAATAGACTTTCTTCATCCACTTACTCTTTTTCCCATGTGAATCCTGAGACAGGGAAGGGAAGGGGAACACGCTATAGGTAGCCTCAAGTAATGTGAAGAGAATGGGAAGGTGCTGGGGAAATTGTAAAGTAGGAAACAGAAATCAGATAATCAAAAACAAATTTAAGTACCTAGCTAGTAATTTAAAAACAAAGGGAAACAACATTTAACAAAATTTAATAGAAGAAAACAGAATTTTAAATGTTAATATAAATGGACAAAATTACGAGAAAATGAGAATGATGGAATGGACAAGAAAATGAATCCTAATAATTTTCTGCATGCAAGACAATAAATACACACACACATATAAAATGTTAATAATGATGATAGTTATCATTAATATAACACTTCTAAGATGTGGGAAATTTTTTACAGATGTTAACTCATTTGATCTTCAAAACAACCCTGTGAGATGAGTGTTATTATTATCCCCATTTTACAGATGAGGAAATTGAGGGATGATTCAAACCAAGGTCTTCTTAATTCTATGTCCTGTGCTCTATTCACTGCTTCATCAAGCCATTTTTATTTAATACACAGAGACACAAGCAAAATGAGAATGAAGGAAAGGACCAAAACTTATGCTTTGGGAGATCTTAAAAAAAGCAGAAGTTGCAATCATAATTTCAGATAAAGAAACAATGAAGTTTGATATTGTTTAAAAAGATAAAACAGATAAACACAAATTATCCTTAAAGATATCATAGACAATGAAGCATTATAATTTTTAAATCTACAGGATCATCAAATGGCACAACATCCAAGTTTTTAAAAGAAAAGTTAACTGAACTATGTTTTTTTTAATGATTCCTCCAGCACATATGGATAAATTTATAAGGATAAACTAGAAAATAAAATGCCTAAATAAAAAATGGCTAAGGCAAATTTAAAAGGAATAGGAAATTAAGGGAATCATCAGAAATTTTATACCACAATTATATGTAAGAAAATATGAATAAATACAAAAATATACTCAAACTGATAAAACAGGAAATAGGGAATCTGAAAAAAAAATCCTAATCCCAGAAAGGGAAATAAAATAAAGCAAAAATGAATTATTAAAGGAAAAAAAGTATGATCTGGTCCAGATGGATTTACAAGGAAATTCTATCAAACACTGAAGGAATACTTAATAACTTAAGCTACTAACAAAGTAGGTGAATAAATAGTTCTCAAAGTAATTGTAAACTATTAACAACTACATGGAATACTGCTCCAAATTATTCATAATAAGATTAATGCCAATAAAACCAACTTAAAGGTTTTTACTTCACACCTAGCAAACTGACAACAGGAATAGTCTATGCTGGAGAGATTATGGAAAGAAAGGAACATTAATATACCGTTGGTGAAGCTGTGAGTTGGTCCAACGATTGTGAAAAACAATTTGGCATTATGTGAGAAATATTACTAATCTGTTAATACCTTGTATCTATTCCATACCACTATGTACCCAAGGAGATCAAAGACAGAAAGGTTCTACTATACACAAAATGTTTACAGACACTTGTTCTAACTGTCAAAAGCTGAGAACAAAGCGTATGCCCATATATTCAAGAATGGCTAAATAAAATGAAGCAAATGAATATTTATTCCATAATGAACAATGAAAATGATGAATTCAAAGAAACAAAGCTAGGCTTGTTGAACTGATGCAGAGCAAAGAAAACAGAACCAGGAGATCAGACACACACAATGATGAAAAAAGTAACATGAAATTAGTATTGAAGACAACAGTAAAGGGTAACAGAACTCAAATAAAATGCAATGACCATACAGGGGAAGGGGATTTGCTAGAAAATGACTGTGTTGAACCCCTCCCCCACTAATGCATCAATAAAACTTTTTTATGTTTTAAGAGCCAAGAAACCGCAATCCACAAACATGATCTCACTGAGCAAAGATTGCTCTTAGGTAGGCAAGAGAAACCCCAATTCAGAGGGAAAGCTCATTTGTACAATATGATGGTAGCCGATGTCAAAAGACAAGACAAACTGCAAAAGGCTGGGAGAGGAAGAAATGAGTCCGTAGGAAAGCCTGTCGAAGACCTGGGAAATCCACATCATTCTCAAATCATTTTTAGATCAAAATGCATGAGGACCACAGAGACAAGAAATGGGGCAGATCTGGCAGCATGTCAATAGCAATCTATTGTCATATTTGATTATAGGATTCACTATATTTGAACTCTTCCAACTCTGGACTGGAAGTGACATGTGAAATGAAAAGAATCTGTAAATAGCAGTCATTCTTTTGGACAGTTTGCTTAACTATTTCTTTGTTGGTTGGTAAGGGAGGATACCAAGAAAGAGAGAGAGGTGGGCAATTGGGAAGTGATATTATGAAAAATGAAATGCACCAATGAAACATTTTGTGAAAAAAAACAACTGTCATCTAATAAATGTAGAGAAACTAAAATTAGTAAATCAATAATACAAGAGAAGAGGTAGGCTTTTGTAGATGATTATCTATATTAGACTGTATTTTTCCAGTCATACAACTGCCTGAAAGATATAAAAACATAAGATTCTACTGATCCTACTATTGATTTTTTTAAAAAAGGATTTGAGTTTGTAGAGCAAAATGTAGCCTCAAAGGCCGTTCTGAGAAAAGGTTTTTCCCATACGTACATTAAAATTACACAAATCCAGCTATATGTCAGTTTTGATAATATTGTTCAATGATTAGCCAGGTACTGATATCAAGAGAAATATCAAACAAGCTGACTTATTCATATAAGGTATTCACCAGTGACAGGGAAAATATCCTGTGCAAAGTCTAAACAACCAAAAAAAGGATAAAAGGATTAGGTGTTAATGGAGAAATTCTACAAATGATTTTCTTCTCAGATGATCCCTGCAGGGAGGCAACTATGTGGGAGTAGTTAATAAAGCACTGGACTTGAAGACATAAAGATCTCATTTTGAATCCCAACTACGGCAGTAACTGGCTGTGAGATGCTGAGTGAGTCATTGCATAGCCTCTAGGTAATTCAGTTTCCCTATTTGTGAAGCGGGGATAGTGACAGCACCTATCTCTAAGAGTTCTTCTGAGGATTAAATGAGATAATACATGTAAAGTGTATTGCAAACACTAAAGAGCTATGTAAATGTTAGTTATTATTACAATTAATAGCAATTTGACTCTTGGAACGTAACAAAAACTCCTCAGGGAAATCTAATACAAAGTAAAAAGCATTCATCTGACCATCCATATTTGAAAAACATAACGGATTAAAAAAACTTGCCTCTTCAGATGGATGGACACAGTGTACAGTGTGAAATGGAAATGAGTTGAATCCAAAACGGAGCAAGAGAAAGGAATTCAGCTAAAATGTATTTAGAAAACTGGCATTTTCAGTAATTCCAAAGGGCTTGCGGTTACAAAATTATCTAACTCTGTATTCTCTTAGTGGTATGTGAATATGAATAATATGAATCAATTTTTAAAAAATTACAAGTAATTAAACAGATTGAGTATGGTAGGACTAAGCAAGCAGCAGCATTTGGTTAAGGATGACTTGAATGCAGGAAATGGTGTGAGAGACCATTTTTTTTTTTTAAGGAAAAGGGCCAAGCATTTAATGAGAATGAAAAAGAACAAAAGGAACATTCAAGACTTGTGCCAACAATGGGACCTTTAAGATAACAAAAGAAATAAAATAAAAAGAGGTCTCTGGTGTATTTGGTAGATCCTCCAAGGAGAATTGTGGAAATGACAAGAACAAGAATTTCAAAGAATGAGAATGCCAATCCCATCCTAGCGGAATCTCTGAGGGAAGGGAGGGACTGTTTACTTTTTGTCTTTGTGTTCATGAACCAACACAATGATTAATAAATGCTGATAAAATGGAAAGGTATGGGGGTGCATCTGTGGAATAGGCTGAGTTAAATTCACTGAGGGTCAAATACTTGCCTTACTTTATACCTTAGTATTCACAATACCTAGCCCAGTGCTTTGTCCACATTAGAAGTTTAATAAATGAGGAGTAACAATTATAAAAACTCCAGTTTATAAAGGGCTTTAAGGTTTACAAAAGTCTTTCCTCTATTAAAATAATGTTATGGTATAAGTAAAAACAAGTATAATTATTCCCATTTCTCAGATAAGGAAACTGAAGCTCAAAGAGTTCAAAAGATTTGTCCATGAGAAGATAGTATTAGAGTTGAGATTCAAAGGCAGCTGTCTCTGGACCCTGAATCCAGATGGCTTTTTTTTTTTTAAATTTCTGAGGGCAGAGAAAGGATGGCGGAGTAGAAATATGTACCTACTCTAGCTGTTCCCCCACAGCCCATAAAATACCTGTAAAAAATGACTCTAAACACATTCCAGAGCAGCAGAAGCAAAAAAATAACAGTGAAAGATTTCCACTATAAGGTAGCCTGGAAGGCTAACAAGAAAGGTTCATCCCACAGGGCGTGACATGGAGAGCAGCACATGAAGCCCAGCCCAGCCTTCGCAGGAACAGGACCTGAACAGGCCTTGGAGGCAGGATCCCTGGCAACAGTTGTAGTTCTCAGATCCTTCAACTCACAAACATTAAAGACAGCTTCAAAGGTCAGCGAGAAAACTTTTTCACTTGGGTGAGAAGAGAGCAGGGTCTTCCCCTAACCCTGGCCCCAGGTGGCAGCAGAGGCAGCAGCAGCATCCATTTTTGGAGCTCTGGGGTCTAAAGCCCTTGGGGGAATTGAGCTGCTGATCTAGGTCTCAGCCTTGAATGGTGGTCCTGAGGTGAGGAAGAGCGCTGGTGTGGTAAAGGTGGTGGAGGCTCTGGAAAGAGAATACTACTTGCAGATCCCGGGCAGAAAAGCTTTTGTAGCTCCCAGACCAGAGAGCAGGTAATGGGGTATAGAAATTTATCTTGCCCCACAGGACAAGAGAGAAGATGGGTATAAGGGAAGGGAAGGGTGTTAGAAAAGGGAGCAGATTGGCAGAAGGGGTAATCAGAATGCAAGGCGTTTTGGGGTGGGGAGAGGGAAGAGATGGGGAAAAAATTTGGAACTCAAAATTTTGTGGAAATGAATGTTGAAAACTAAAAATAAAAACCATTAAAAAATAAAAAAAATAAAAAAAAAATCTCTGTACCACTCAATTACTTCTCAATTCAGGTTGACCAAGGTATCCTTCCCCAGAGGTCCCCCCCAAAATGACCAAAGTCTGATTTCTGTCACCTCTCTCCTTATACTACCCTCAATGCACTGATAACCAGCACAAGAACCATCCCAATTCAGCAGATGAGATGCTCATTCATGATGAGAACTTGGTATTGCTATAAATCAATATGTAGGTATTGAAAGAATGTTTATATACCCACATGACATACAATAGGGACACCAACTCTTCCCTCGGAGTCTGAGAATCCTTTCTGGGCAAATTCAACTTGATAATAGACTGCCTCCAAGACTCAAATATCTTGTTTGGTCCCAGAAGCATTTCCCTATCGCCTAGGTGGCTCTATGGAAAAGAAATGACTTGGGACTGGTTAAGACCCAAGTAGGATGGACTTGAGACTATCCAGACCACCCTCATCTGAATGCATAAAAAAGCACAGTCTCTGATTACACTGTATTTCAATGGAACATTTATGATTTTCTTGCTTTTAGCTCAATTCTTGCATGTTACCACATAGAAGGAAGGAACTTGGCAGCCTCTTCTAGCAGGGAGCAAGAAAAGTGAATGAATCTCTATTGTTTGAAATTGGTGGGGCTTTCTCTGCCCCCTCCCCATTTATCCAATTAATGAGATGGGTGAATGGATCCAAGCTACACCATCACCACTAAAAAAAAAAAAAAAAGGGCAAGTAGAAAGTTTTCTAAGAAAATGTCAGCTGGAAGTCACCCTTTTAAAAAGCTATCATCCAATCAGAAGTTTGTATTAACCTGAACTTGAACACTAATTTAACTATACTCCTTATTGTGGGGAATAACATCCAATTTTCCGATTGGGAACAAGACTGATCTGCCTGTACACAACAGCAAGTTTCTATAAAATGAACTAGGTCCTTTAGGAAAAGTAAATTATTACACCAGAACAAGTAGAATCAGACAACCTTTGTAGTGAAAGCAGAACCTCAGCTCCTGCTAGTTAGTACCAAAATTGTGATTGACTGTGTTGTCCTAAGTCTTTCCTGTGGCATCATAGCATTATGTCTGTACTTGGGCCCTGGGCTATGACTGCTATTGAAGTCTGTGGATATGGTAAGGCGCTTCATGATGTGACACTGTATTTGGAGGGATGTCCTCTACTACACTTTTATATCAGAGTAATTATGGTCTGGCTCTAATTTTGAGTTCTTTAAGGATATGCTATCAGAGAACAAACCAGACAAAAACAACAACCTGTATTTATATAGAGCTTTACAAACATTTCATTTGATCCTCACAACAACACTGGGAGGTAGGTATAATTATAATTATTATCCTCATTTTGTAAATGACGAAACAGGCAAATGGAGGTTGAATAACTTGACCAGGGTCACACAGCTAGTTAAGAACCTAAGGCCAAATGTAAACTCAGGTCCTTCTGATTCCAGGTCCAGGGCTCTATCCTCTGTGTCATCTAGCTGCTTCTGGGCCAAGATTTGAGTGTGAGCCTGTTGATGGACCAAATTTTTACTGCCCTAGTTAATTCTGATAAATTTTTCAGCCAAGACTACTTTTGGAGGTCATCTGCCAAATTATAAAGGGACTGCTATCTGTATTAGAGGAGGGAGTACTCACGCTCCTGAAAATATAAGTACTTGAAGTACTGACGTTGGAAAGAGTGTGTGTGTGTAAATATAAACATAATATCACACCTGTGAGTTCTAGGAACATCCTGGTAAGGAACACACTCTACCAACATATAAAATCACTCGTTCTTATGTCTTATGTGTTTAAAGTTACGGTATTCAAAAACCTTCTGGGACACTGAAAAGTTGTCCAAGGTCACACAGCCAGAATGTATCAGAAGTAAGACTAGAACTTTGGTCTGGCTGACTGAGGCCAGCTCCCTATCCACTAAGTTACACTGTTTTTCATGTGTATATAGCATATGTGTATGTGTATAGATAATATTTATAAACAGTACGTTTATATATGTGTATTTATAGATATGCATATGTACTTTCCTTTACGAAACACACTTCAGAAGTATCCATGCACAAAGTAAGCTACAAAGACTGACAGTAGATTTTTACTTATGTAAGGAAGAATACTTTGTCCTTGATGCTGCTTCAGCAGTCTTAGAGCGTTTCCTTTAAAATCACTGGTTCAGTGGCACCATATGGAGTGTGTTGAACTTAAGATACCAAGAATGTGTCCAAGATAGATCTTGCTTTAGTGTGTTAAAACTTTCCATCCTGCAGCTGTCCTAAGAATATAATAAATATCCTAATTTTTTTAAAAATTCAATTAAGAAAGAAATCTAGAAGATGGCGGAGTAGAAAGACGCACATACACATAGCTCCGAACCCACAACCCACAGAACGGCTAGAGGGGACCAACTCACGGTGAATTCTGCACCCAGAGGCCACGGAATATTGGAGCGAGGGAGATTTCTGTTCCGGAGAGACCTGCAAACCTCTTGCGGGGGGTCCTTCGCGCTGCGGACTGGGCGCCGGGACTGGGAGCAGAGGGCAGCCCTGCAGCGGCAGCGACACTGAGGAAAAGATCCGAGCAGGCTACGGGGACGGGATCTCCAGCGGCCACGCGGGTCCCTCCACCCACAGAGGGACCTGCAAACCTCTCGCAAAAGGTCCCTCGCGCTGCAGACGCGGAGCCCAGCCCAGACCTGCGGCGGCCGCGGCTCCAAGAGGTACAGATCTGAGCAGGCTTCAGGGACGGGATCTCCAGCGGTGGCACAAGCCCCTCCACCCACAGGTGACGGGGGTCGGTGAGAGAGTCTCTTTGGCGGGTCGAGAGGGGAGTGGGGTGCCCCCATGGCTCGGGCCCCCCCGGGAGATAGAAGCTGAGAGGTGGCTGCAGACAGGGGCTCCCTAAGCGGGCGGGAGCCTGGATCCACTGTGGAAGGTCTGTACATATACCCCCTGAGGGAACTGAGCCTGAGAGGTGGCCCTGCCCCGACCTGACCACCTGAACTTAATTCTCACACTGAATAGCAGCCCTGCCCCTGCCAAAAGCCCTAAGGCGGGAAGCAGCATTTGAATCTCAGTCCCCAAACGCTGGCTGGGAGGACCAGGAGGAGAGGTGGGTGTGAGGAGAATATTCAGAGGTCAAGTCACTGGCTGGGGAGAATGCCCAGAAAAGGGAAAAGAAATAAAACTATTGAAGGCTACTTTCTTGGAGAACAGACATTTCCTCCCTCCCTTTCTGATGAGGAAGAACAATGCTTACCATCAGGCAAAGACACAGAAGTCAAGGCTTCTGTGTCCCAGCCCACCCAATGGGCTCAGGCCATGGAAGAGCTCAAAAAGAATTTTGAAAATCAAGTTAGAGAGGTGGAGGAAAAACTGGGAAGAGAAATGAGAGGGATGAAAGAGAAGCATGAAAAGCAGATCAGCTCCCTGCTAAAGGAGAACCAAAAAAATGTTGAAGAAATTAACACCTTGAAAACTAGCCTAACTCAATTGGCAAAAGAGGCTCAAAAAGCCAATGAGGAGAAGAATGCTTTCAAAAGCAGAATTAGCCAAATGGAAAAGGAGATTCAAAAGCTCACTGAAGAAAATAGTTCTTTCAAAACTAGAATGGCACAGATGGATGCTAAGGACTTTGTGAGAAACACAGATATCACAGAACATAGTGAGAAGATTGGAAAAATGGAAGATAATGTGAAATATCTTATTGGAAAAACAAATGACCTGGAAAATAGAGACAATGTAAAAATTCTGGGACTACCTGAAAACCATGATCAAAAGAAGAGCCTAGACATCATCTTCCATGAAATTATCAAGGAAAACTGCCCTGAGATTCTAGAACCAGAGGGCAAAATAAATATTCAAGGAATCCACAGATCACCGCATGAAAGAGATCCAAAAAGAGAAACTCCTAGGAACATTGTGGCCAAATTCCAGAATTCCCAGGTGAAAGAGAAAATATTGCAAGCAGCTAGAAAGAAACAATTCAAGTACTGTGGAAATACAATCAGGATAACACAAGATCTAGCAGCTTCTACATTAAGGGATCGAAGGGAATGGAACAGGATACTCCAGAAGTCAAAGGAACTAGGACTAAAACCAAGAATCACCTACCCAGCAAAACTGAGTATAATACTTCAGGAGAAAAAATGGTCTTTCAATGAAATAGAGGATTTTCAAATTTTCTTGATGAAAAGACCAGAGCTGAAAAGAAAATTTGACTTTCAAACACAAGAATGAAGAAAACCATGAAAAGGTGAACAGCAAAGAGAAGTCATAAGGGACTTACTAAAGTTGAACTGTTTACATTCCTACATGGAAAGACAATATTTGTAACTCTTGAAACATTTCAGTATCTGGGTACTGGGTGGGAGTACACATACACACACATGCACACACGCACACATACATAGAGACAGAGTGCACAGAGTGAATTGAAGAGGATGGGATCATATATTAAAAAAAAAATGAAATCAAGCAGTGAGAGAGAAATATTGGGAGGAGAAAGGGAGAAATTGAATGGGGCAAATTATCTCTCATAAAAGAGGCAAGCAAAAGACTTATTAGTGGTGGGATGAAGAGGGGAGGCGAGAGAAAACCATGAGGTCTACTCTCATCACATTCCACTAAAGGAAAGAATAAAATGCACACTCATTTTGATAGGAAAACCTATCTCACAATACAGGAGAGTGGGGGACAAGGGCACAAGCAGGGTGGGGGGGAGGATAGAGGGGAGGGCATGGGGAGGAGAATGCAATCCGAGGTCGACACTCATGGGGAGGGAAAGGATCATAAGAGAATAGAAGTAATGGGGGTCAGGATAGGATGGAGGGAAATATAGTTAGTCCTATACAACACAACTAGTATGGAAATCATTTGCAAAACTACACAGATTTGGCCTATATTGAATTGCTTGCTTTCCAAAGGGAAGGGGTGGAGAGGGAGGGAGCTAAAGAAGTTGGAACTCAAAGTGTTAGGATCAACTGTAATGTTCTTACCACTAGGAAATAAGAAATACAGGTTAAGGGGTAAAGAAAGCTATCTGGCCCTACAGGACAAAAGAGAAGATGGAGACAAGGGCAGAGAGGGATGATAGAAGAGAGAGCAGATTGGTCACAGGGGCAATTAGAATGCTTGGGTCTGGGGGGGGGGAGGGGATAAAAGGGGAGAAAATTTGTAACCCAAAATGTTGTGAAAATAAATGTTAAAAGTTAAATAAAAATTAAAAAAAATAATAAAAAATAAAAATTCAATTAAGTCTTTAAAAATTAAAGAAAAAAAATTTTAATGGCATCTTCCCTAGTCACCTTTGCTAAAGCCAGCACCCCTTTTAGAAGCTACAAGTGGGGATGGGAAGAGAAGACGTGGTTAAATGCTGCTGCCCCAGCACAAAGAGGGCACCATGAAGTCACTCCAGGAAGCTCCAGCAGGAATTTCATCCTGAACATCATGCAGGATGATTTTAAAAAAAGGCCTCTCGCTATTTTTTCCCTCCCTTGGGGGCGTTTTTGCCAATCTGTACAGATACTGGACTTGGATGTCTTTAGAGAGGCAGGGAGGTATGGTGGGAAAAGTATAAGACAAAAAATCAGAGGCTCTAGGTTTAAATCCTTTGCTTTTGTTGGGTCATGTCAGTTGTGTCCAACTCTTCATGACCCCATTGAGGGTTTTCTTGGCAAAGATACAGGAATGGTTTCCCATTTCCTTCTCCAGTTCATTTTACAGATAAGGAAACTGAGGCAAACAGGGTTAAGTGACTTGCTCAGGGTCACACAGCTAGAAAGTGTCTGAGGCAGGATCTGAACTCAAAGATGAGTCTCCATGACTCCAGTCCTGTGCCACCTAACCGCCCAATTCTAGAGTTGCTGTATATTTCCTGTGTGACTTCATTACAGTAATTTAACCTTTTTGTACCTTAATTTCCTCCTCTATAAAATGAAGGAATAAAGGATTTTGATCATATGACAACCATGGTCCCTTTCAGTTGTAATTTTATGAAGCTATGGAATTATGTAGACATAGTTACACATGTTAAATAATGGTGTCTAACCTAAATTCAACATTTCCTTCACAAGGCATCTGGAACCATGAGCACCCAAACACATGAAGCATGCTTTTGTCTTTCTTCTTGTTTCCTTTTGTCCTCTTTCCATCCTTCCTTCAGTCTGCCTGTGTTCCTTCTTGGGCACCAGGTTTCCTGCACATCTTGGTCCCTAGTCCCCATGGTTTTGTTCCCTGTCTGTTGCTATAGTGCCTGCATGATGGATGAGTGAAAGAATGAAATAACTTCTAAAGAGGGATGTCTGTGTCTTTAGATGAACATGTAAATCTAGTCATCTTTTCACGTTACAAAAAGTATCAAATGAAAAGGAAAACACTCTGCTTGATGAAAAGGATAGCAATATGTCTTCTGCTTGCTTCCATTTTGGTCCATCACTATCTAACTTTTGCTCCTCATTACCAGGTCTTGTGAGTTTAATTTTGTACAGTTTGTTTGGAAAAGGATAATAAATTTCAAAGGCTCATTAGTGTGAAAATGGCACATTTAATAGTTCATTATAAATTAACAAAATTAACAAAAAAACAGGTTTGGGAAAGCTATTCATTTCCCACAAATGACCTTAAAATATGCACATATGATAAAAAGATGTCTAAGCAGTCTGTAAAAGAGCATGAAATCATGACAAATTAGGGTCTGCACTATTTCTGTCTTTATTCAAATGTGGAATTTCCTACTCTTAATATATTGGATAAAATTGTCCTGTAGCATAAAAATCACGCCTAAATATTTCTAATAAGGATTCTGACAATTCTTGATCCCTAATACTAAAGGACTCAGTGATGTACCTTCTCCTCTCACCAGGAACGCCCTTTTAAAGGTGCTGTGAAGTTAATACCTACGTTTATAGAAAATGCAATGTAAATGTGATGAAATGAAATTTCCCTTCACAAATACTAGAAATGACATTAAAGTGTAACTATTCAGGTGGTTGTGCAAATAATGCGGGTTCTGGACAGGCCCATTCTTGGGGTCAGCAGCACCGGGAGGTTGACAGGAGGAAGGGGACAAGGGCCGCTCCCTTCTGGGCTCTGGACATTGCCAGCATTTTCTCTTAGGGCTGACAGGCAGTGGTGTGATGGCTGCTGTACAAGTGGCAGAGACTGGCCGCTATTTGGTTGTGGAGGACTGGTAAAGTGGTGGGTGTACTATTCAGCATAAGCAGATCATCTAGTGAGAAGTATGCAGTAGGGAAGGATTGATTGAGGCTGGAAGGTTTGGGAAGAAGGTAGAGACAGGGGACTATGCACTTTGGCCTTGGATCTCTGTCCCTTGTGGAGTCATTGTAATAGAGGGGAGAGTGTCTGGATCAGTCCAGATCATACCTGCTGTTGCTACTCAGAGCTTTACTCCTCTACCCCAACACATTCCACTTTGAGGGGCAAGTGATGATGAAGCTGTGATTTAAGACCTAGTCTTGCCCAGCCGAACTGGATATCAGAAGGGGAGGTGGGAGTGGGGAGGGTACACACAGGGGAGAAAAGTTAGATTCCCAGGCCTCATGAACCATATGGGGAGGAAAGGAAGAGAAAATGCTTCCTCAAATTCTAATTGCTGTATGTATGTAAGTTTTGAATTTTTATTTTTTGCTACAAATCTATGATTCCATTGACAATGGGGACTTCCGGTAAGGAAACATTCACTACAAGATTCAAGTTAAAAACTATTGTGTAACTTATGGTCTTCTGAGAAGTGAGAATGGCAAGGAAGAGCTAAGTGACTTATACACACAGGAGAAGATGTGTGTTATGTACTGTTTTGCCTGGTTTCAACTCCCGAGAACAAGATGCCCCTACCAGGGTAAGCTTCTCGTCCCCAATCTCATGACTGACATGACCTCCCTCAGCCTGCTCTCCCCTCAGACTAGAGGTTGGAGCACCAAACTCCTCTCAATGCCTTCCTTTAGAGATGGCAGAAACCAGACTCAACATTCTGTTTTCAATTTCTCCCTCTTCACCTTGGCAGTCTCCTTTTGTGCATTCTCTCCCCTGTTAAGAGGATATATTCCTTCAGGGCAGGGACTATCTTTCTTGCTATTAATTGTATCCCTAGCAATCAGCACGGTGCCTGGGAACGCTTATTGGATGCTGCTGGTCCTTTATCCACTAAACACCAATCATATTACCAACTCCTCCAATTATGTACCCAGTGATATTAGCATGGTGGTGGACATGTAGTAAGCAAACAGTGAATACTTAATTGAGTGACTCCCTCAGAAACTCTGGGCGAACTGACAGGGGTCTTAATTTCTTGCCTTATTGGTTTAAAAAAGCTACTGACGCTCAATACCTTGAAAATATGTAGAAAAAGAAGTAACTTCAAATACTTTGCTAAAAATATGAATCAGCTAAACCTTACCTGAAAGATAAGAAAATTCTTATTTGGTGAGATTTTACTGTACCTTAAAAATCTGCATTCACTAAAGACAGTTAAGAGAGGATAAGGGAGGAAAGAAGTTCTACATCTGGGGTCAGATCCCTTCTGGATTCCCAATGTACTTTGGATGCCAGTCACAGCATTTCTTCGGGTTGTACGAAATAAATTTCCTTCAGCTTTCACATTTCCCTTCACCTTAGCCTGTTCTTATCTTTCTCTTTCCAGATGGTAGGTATTCAACAGTAAGTGGCAATTCGATTTCCCTAGACATGTACCTTCTCCCTCTTTGTCCTACTCTGGACCTCATCACCTTTTTCCTGAACATTCAAATAATTTAAAAGGGCAGTATTCTAAAGGATTTGATAGCTTGGAATTGGTCTAAGTTGTGAGGTTTGACTGGAAAGAACATCATCTCAAGAGTTACTTCAGAGGAATAATTCAATCACTAAATCCAGAAAGGAAAGCTAAATCTAAGAAGTAAGCTAGTGGCCCCGCCTATGTAGTCTTTTCTACATATTCTGAATATTCTAAACAATATTTAAGCTGAAAGGAGTAATAAAAATTCATAACCCATTTTAAAAAAATCTCTGTAAGAAGGACTGGGAAGATGGAGGTAAGAATATTTATTTCTGGAAGTGGTCCATCCCTTTCCGTGATCCTACTATACACAGAAGTTTTTAAATCATTAAAACCACTCTCTTTTTAAAGGCAGGCCAGCTTCACGAATCTTCTGCTTCTTCTATTCATTATTTTTTAAAGTAGTAGAGGAATGCTTGCATAATTCCCCACCAAATTAAGCATGTTCCCAGTGTGATAGCATTCTGCTGGACCTGATTACACACTTCTGCCCTCTCTCCCTCCCGCCTTCCTCCACTGCAGTCTAAATGACCTCTTGCAGCCAGCGGTGGCTCTTGGCTCATTTATGCTGCAGAGCAGGATTCCATGGAGTCTGCTTCCAGGCTCCACATAACAAGAAAGAGAAACTCTGATTTAAGAATAATGGCTCTGAACCTTGATTAAGAAGGTGTCACTGAATTCATCTCCCAACTAGTGTGCTCTTCCTTGGAGGAGGCAGAAACCACACTGGTCAGTTTTATCTTAATACAATGCTGCCTGAAAGAAAAACATTGTCTACCCTATGAGAAAAAAAAAGAACATAGAATACTACTGTCTGTTCACCTTAGAATGACATAAAGAGTTTTTCAATGAACACCAAAATCCACCCCAAATTGAATAAATGAGTGTAAATACTTAACACAGAGGCTGATTTGTGTTTCAATGAGGCCAGGTAATAAATATACATGCATACACATGTATGAGCAGCCATGTTATCTATATGTATCATGCATATATATGCATGTATAAATATCTGTCCATGCACTGAGTTATTAATTAACACTTAAAGGAAAGAGTAATTTACTTATAAACTAATGGTGTGAATACCAGTTGGCCTTGAAACCAACTCAACAGAAGGGAAATGCTGGGAGAAGGGTTCTTTCAGAGCCAGAACTAGACAACACCCTTCTAAATCTGCCAGCAAGGGAAAGGAATTAGAAAGCAGGGAAATCACCCAACTTCTGAATACTTATGTTGAGTATGTAAAGGATCATGAATTCTATTCTTTCATTTCCTAGGAAAGAGAATTTCACAATACTTGGGGGCCAAATCTCCTGGTTTTTCATTCTCTCACTCTTGGAATGAGACCAGAGGGGAAGAGAGCTGACAGGCTTCAAAAGAGAAGTTGTTCTTTGCTACTAACAAGAGTCCAGAAAAACCACTAATGAATGCAGTACCCAACATCCTATTCCCTATCATAGAAACCTGCAGGAATTTATAGAAAAACTGCCAATCCCATGGCCTACTGTGCAGTTACTGGAATCCTGTGCCTGGCATTTGCCTGACATTCATGCTTTCTCTACTCAGTAACATCCAAAATGCTACATTAATTTTAACTACTTAAGTTATTATTGTTCTAAACTTCATAAGAAGTTTTTATGAAGCACGGCCTGTTTGCATTTTTCTGGTGATATAAAATGATTCTCTTTGGAATTTCTTTAAAATGGTTTGTCTGAGTCAGAACAAGGGAGTATGATGGCCCAGACAGAGTTCAGAACTCTCTAATGGCCCCTGGGTTGAATTATGATGATATCAATATGATATTTGAAACACAGTTTTAAGAAATAAAAATGCCTTGTTTTCCAGCAGACCCTAGGCAAAACTGCCATGCTGAGACAGTGAAGACTGTTACTGGCACCTAGATTACTTTCTCCTGGTCAAAGAAATAAAGCAGAAGGCCAGAGGATGGCCTTACAAAAAGTGCAAAGAGGGTTAAACTTTGCCCTTTGAAATGGAGAAGGTTCACAAAAGATTGTATTTGAAGCCAAACACTGTATTCTAATCTTCAAAGCTTAAAAAATGAGAAGATTTAGTTATTGAGGAAAGCACATGGCACAAATGGATAAAACATTTTTCTTAAAAAGCCATGCATATGTTTTCTTGAGGAGGAGAATTCATTCTCTATAAGAATGTGGGCGTATTCCAGTCTAAGGAAATTGTCAGTTCTATTTTTTGAAATAGATCAAAAGAACCCGATAGCATTCTCCTTCTACGAGGTACAACTGAGACAAAACATAAATCCTTTCAGTGATTACTATTTAAAAATATTTTTGTACCATTAAAAATGTGCAAGGGAGGAAATATCCACTTCCTGCAAGAAAGAGAAAGATGGAAGTCACTTTGAAAAAACATTTAAATGAGATCAAAGTGTTTTTGGTGTAAACCACATCTGACTTCCCTGTACTTGCTAAATTAATCAAGTAACACTGGAAAGCTGAGACATTCAGAATTGCTTAAACTAGTTGGAGTCCAAATGCTTGACCAGAGAAGAGATAAGAAAACACTCAGATTTCTATGCTGAAGAGGAGGAAAATGTTAAGGGAAAATATGGCAATGCAAAATGTGCCAATACATGTGAACAAGGTCCAAAAGTCCTACTTTAGGAGGAAGGGACCAGAATGAGACTTTTACTGAGAATCGAGGGGAAGATGGAGATCAACAGAATCAAAAGTGAGATCAAGAAGGAAGAGGATTGAGAAAAAGCTATTCAATTTTCCAATCAAAAGATCATTAGTCATTTTGGAGAGAGAAGCTCAGTTAAATGATGAGGTCAAAGTCAAAAGACAGAGTTAAGAAAACAGTGAGAGGAGAGGAAGTGGAGACATCTAATGCAGATGGCCCTTTCAAAGAATTTAGTCACAAAAGGCAGGAGAGATGCTAGTTGGCAAGGATTGAATGAATCAAGCGCAGATTTTTCAAGGGGGAGATATGGGCATATTTGTAGGCAGTAGAGAAGCACAACCAGGGGAGAGGTACGGATATGAGAGTGGGGGAAGAAAAAGGGGCAATCTGCTAAAGAGAGAATAGAATGGGATCACTTGTTTATGTAGAGAAGTTTGACAGTTCTTGCGAGATGAGTGAAGGAAGAGCTAGTGGTAGAAGGCATCTTGGTGATAGGAGATGAAGAGAGAAGGATCTCTTGGCAAATGGCCTCTGTTTTTTCCAGCAAGACATACGGCAAGTTTATTATTAGCTGAGAGGGTAGGGAAGAGGAGCCAAGGGAGGTTTGAATAGGGATGAAAAGGTTTGGAAGTACTGCTGTGGGGAGGGGCTTCATGAGTTAAAGTGTAAAAGGATTGCCTTGCAGCAGAGAGGAATCAATTTTTGTAACATAAGTTCATAGTGAGCATAGTCAGCATGGTTTCATGATTTTCTCCATCCTTTGTTCAGCAGCATGTTGTGTAGTAGCAGCATCAGCAGAGGGTGGGAATAATTCAAGGCAGGGAAATATTGACAAAAGAATAAGAGGTTAAGGGACTCAAGAGAAGAGGACAGTATAGAGTTGAACTGGTTCACCAAGTAGTCAAGATAGAGAAAAGAGGAGAATGTGATGAGTGCAGAGGTGATGACATGGGAGAGAAATGAGGGGTCAAGGGACTGGAGCTCAGAGTGTGGTTGAAGAACAGGGTTTGGGGTTAGAGTATAGAAGGAGAGGCAGGAGTTCTGAAGAAGAGAAATACTGTAAGCTCTCATCTCTACCGCTTCATAATCACTATTTTTCTCCAAGGCTCAGTTCAGGTACCATTTCCTCAATAAAATTTTTCCAAGGAATCTAAATACAGAAAGGTAGCATATATATATATGGAATGGTGGTCAAGAAGGCATGGGAAGACAGGGAAGTCCTAGGGATCAGCAACTGCAGTCCTAGGGTGATTGATTGAGATGTCTCTACCAGGAATATCAGTGTTAACTTGATTATTGTTTTTGGAGTTGGCGTGTGTGTGTGTGTGTGTGTGTGTGTGTGTGTGTGTGTGTGTGTGTGTGTGTAGAAAGGAAGAAGGGGAGATGAAGAGAAGGAAAGGATGGTAGGAAGAGAAGAGAGAGGTGGCAAGCGTATGTGCATGGGGTGGAGAGAGGGAAGATGTCTAGCACAAAGATGGCCAGAAAGTGATGTGGTAGGCACAGGAAACTATGGCTAAGATCACACAAGATAAGGTGACATCAATTCTTATCAATCAGAACCAGAGGTGAAGGATGGGACTACTATTTCCCGATGGAGGTAGAGGCAGGAGAGCAGGAAGCTTGGCATGGAGTATGACTATATCAATAGATGCAGAAGAAGCTTTTGATAAAGTAAAATACTTATTATTATTAAAACACTCTAAAATATAGATATAAATTGATTTTTCCTTAAATTAAGAAGAAACATTTACCTAAAACCATCAAGTATTGTGTGTAATGGGGATAAGCTAGAAGCATTGCCAGTAAGATCAGGTGTGAAATAAGGAAGCTCACTGTCACCAATATTACTCAATATTGTATTAGAAATCCTAGCAATAGTGGTAATTGAAGAAAAAGAAATAGAGGGAATGTGAATGGGCAACGAGGCAATAAAACTATCTCTTTTTGCAGATAATATGATGATATATTCGCAAAATCCTAAAGATTTGACTAAAAAAATTAGTTGAAACAATTAATAATATTCTCAAAGTAGAAGGATATAAAATAAACCCAGATAAATTACCAGCATTCCTATACAGTTTATCTATCTATCTATCTATCTGTCTGTCTGTCTGTCTGTCTGTCTGTCTAACAAAATCCCACAAGAAGAGATAGTAAAAGATACCGCACTTAAAGTAACTCTAGACAGTATAAAATACCTGGGAGTACACCTGCCAAAACAAACAAAGGAACTATATGAACAAAATTATAAAAAAAAAAAAAAACCTTTTTATACAAATAAAATCAGATTCAAATAATTGGAGAAATAGTAATTGTTCATGGATAGGCAAGTCCAATATTATAAAAATGACAATGTTACATTAAATTAATATGCAATGTGTGATATAATATTAATTAATATGTTTATATATTATTAATATGATTAATTTATATTAATATATTCAATGCCATACCAATTAAATTACCAAAAATTATTTTACTGAGTTAGAAAATATAGCAACAAATGACTACAGTGACTTTATGTTTGAGAAGGGGAAAGACTTAAGATTTGAGGATAAGAATTCATTATTTGGTAAAAATTGTTGGCAAAGCTGGAAAGCAATCTGGCAGAAATTGGGCATAGACCCGCACCAAGTACCAAGATAAGGTCAAAATAAATACATGACCTAGATGTAAAGGAAGATATTACAAGAAAATTTTAAGAACATGGAACGTAATACTTATCAGACAATGGATGGGTGAACAACTTGCAAATAAACAAAAGACAGAAAGCATTGTGAGAGGTAAAATGGATAATTTCGATTACATTAAAGCGATTTTATCCAAATAAAATAAATTTCGTAAATAGCACAAAATAAAAAGACACGATTAGAATATAATAATAAAATAAATATAAGACACGATTAGAATAAAAGACACGATTAGAAAATTGAGCAGAAAATTTTATAGACAATTTCTCAGATAAAGGTCTCAAATATATAAAGAACTCTGTAAAATCTATAAGAATGTGAGTCATTTCCCAATTGACAAATGGCCAAAGGCTATGAACAGGCACTTCTCTGATGAAGAAATTAAAACAATTTATAGTCATATAAAACTGAGTGAAATTATTATTGGAGAAATGCAAATTAAAACAACCTTTAGATATTACTTTATATCTATCAGATTGCCTAAAATAATGGAAGGGGAAAGTAACAAATGTCAGAGGGGATGGGGAAAAATTGGGACATTAATTCACTGTTGGTGGAACTGTGAAGTGATCCAATCATTCTGAATGTGGAACAATTTGGAATTACGTACAAAGAGTTATTAAACTACCTATGCCCTCTGACCTGGCAATACAACTATTAGGTCTGTTTCCCAAAATGATTAGGAAAAGAGGAAAAGAACCTAAATTTTCTAAAATATTACAGTTCTCTGTGTTGGCAAACAACTGGAAATTGTGGAAATTGCCTGTCACCTGTGGGACAGCTAACCAAGCCATGGTATATGATCATGATGGAATACTACTATACTATAAGAAATGACATCTATGATTTTAGAAAAAACATGGAAAGATTTGCATGTAGTAACAGAGTAAAACAAGGAGAACCAAGAGGATATTGTATATGATAAGAGCAATATTGTTTTAAGAATAATTTTTAGTAACTGAGTCATTTTGACTATTACAAATACCCAAATTAACTACAAGGGACCTATCAAGGAAGAAGCTACTGTATCCAAAGAAAGAATTGATAAATGTGTGTAAAGAATGGATTTACATATAGAAATACACATATTTGTGTCTAATGGCAGCCACTGGGGGGAGGTGGAGAAAAAGAAAGTTACATGGTAACTTTGTTATATATTTAAAAGGAAAACCAAGTTGTAAATAATAGATTTGCTGTTTCAGGTGCAAAAAAAAAAAAAAATGACACATTTCACATCGTTGAATATTAGTGTCAAAACAGATGTTAAGTAATGGCAAACTCCTTTCTCCCAGAGGCAGCTCATTCTATGACTGTACAGTTATAATTAAGAAGTTTTTCCTTATACTGAATGAAAATGTGGCTCATTATTGATTCTATCCAACAGTCTGAGCTCTGGCTCTAAATTCCCTTGGGATTATCATCCCCTTTTCCCTGGACACTATGCCTATTAATAAAGCCTAAGACATCATCTCCTTCTTCTTCTTTGTTGTTATTGTTAGCACGCAACACTGTAACCTCATCTTGACCAACAAAGGTTTTGACTGAGGTTTTTTATATGAATTATTTTAGTTGTACTTCCCATAACCTATACTTGTACTATTAGCTTTTGAAGACACTTGGCCCATTTTCCAGAAGCTTTTCATAATGTCATACAACTTAAGAGCTGTATCTTCCAGTTTTCTGTCATATACAAATTAGACTCATGATAATAACAGCTAACATTTATATCAAGTTTTAAGGCTGGCAAAGCACTTTACCAATATCTCATTTTATCTTCCTAAAAATATTGGGAGGAAAGTGTTATTACTATCCCCATTTTTATTGTAGCTGTTCAGGCATTTCAGTCATATCTGACTCTTCATGACCCCATTTGGGGTTTTCTTGGCAAAGATACTGGAGTGGTGTGCCATTTCCTTTTCTACCTCATTTCACGGATAAGGAAACTGAGGGAAATTGGGTTAAGTGACTTACCCAGGGTCACACAGTAAGTGTCTGAGGCCAGATGTGAGATCACAACCATGAGCCTTCCTGACTTCAGGCCTAGCACTCTAGTTATTGTCCCACCTAATTGCCCACTTTACACATGGAGAAACTGAGACAGACAGAAGTTAAGTAACTTGAACAGGGTCACATAGCTAATAAGTCTGAGGCTGATCTGTCTTTATGCCATTACTAAAACTATTTGGCAAGATTGGCAAAACTCTAACACTCAAGACATAAGGGGAACATTTATATTTACTGTGTAAGACCGAGATTCATTCCCTAACAGATAAGTAGTCAGAGGATATAAGTTTTTAAAAGAAAAAAATGCAATCAACATGTAAAAATGCTTTGAAGCAGTCATAATAAGAAATGCGAAAAAACCAAATCTGAGGTATTTGATCACATCCAAGAAACAGATTAAAAATAAAGAATAGAAAAGGCAATGTCTAATGGGTTGTGGGAAGACAGGAACAATATACTCTGGGTGGAGCTGTGAACTGATTCAAACTTTCTGGAAAACAATTCGGAGTTAGGCAAGAAAAGTGACTAAACTATCTATGGTCTTTGTGCTAGTGATCTCACTCTTGGCCCATATCCCAAGGAGGTTAAACAGAAAGAAAGGCCCCACATTTACTGAATTCTTCATAGGAGCACTCTTTATAGTAACAAAGAGCTGAAAACAAAGTGGTGCTCACTGATTCAGGACTGACCCAACCAGCTGGAATATGAAAGCCTGGAATGCTACTGGGCAGTAAAAAGTGGAAATGAAGAATTGAGAGAAAGCTGGGAAGAATTCTATGTGATAATGCAGAATGAAGCCAGCAGACCAGAAAAATCCACACCTGCACCTGTACCTTCTCTTCTCCAGTCCCCAAAACACTATAATGTAAATGAAAAGAATACTAAAAGGAAGTCAACTGCAAATGATAGGAAGACATCATGATCTTGGTCCCAGAGAAGAGATGAATGAGACATACATAATCACCTCCCTCACCCTGCCCCCCAAGCCCAGGCAAAAAGGGGAGAGATTATGATGCAAAGTGCTGCACATGGTGTGGCCTCTATAGCTGTTTGTTTTTCTTGGTCAAAAGGGAGGGGGTCAATGCTGGATAGGGGAGAGTGTGATATTTGGCAATGGCTGAAATAAAAATGTATGAAGAAAAGTTATTTAAAATAAAATAAAATTTAAAAATAAAACTGGGATGGTATTCCATCAGATAAGAGTTCTCTACAAGCAGACAACTTTTATGAACGGTTTTTTGGGTTCTTTGTACTGTCTATAGTTCAAAGAATAAGTAAACTGATAATGCAATAATAATAACACTGTCTTTAGTTTGTATTGAGTCAGTCATCTGTAGAGCACTTTATGCTAATGAAGTATTTTCACATGCATTATCTTATTTGGTCTTTTAATCCTTTGAGATAGCCAGGACACGTATTAGTTCTGATATCAAGCATCAAAACAAGCAGGGGCGGAGATTAAATGACATAGGCTAGGGTCTCTTGACTCAGCCTAGAGGGCCATTTTCATAATTCACATTTACATATTATTCTAAGGTTTACAAAGTATATTTCTCCCAGTCCTAAGGTTAAGTAAATAGTTTGTCCTCATTTCAGAGATGAAGTCACTGAGAGGCAGTGACAGCTCACTAAAGATAGTGCAAGGAGCTGGACAGAGACTTGAGGTCTCTGAGATGTCTGGACACCAGCACTGTCACTATTTTGAAGACCATCTCAGGGAGAGAAGGCAGAGCACCAATAAACCACACCCCCACTTAAAGGGGGGAAGCTGAGGAGTGGAACAAAAGTCAGCAAAACCAGTCAATTACCCATGATGACAAACAGTGGGCTGAGAGACTGGACTGGGCTGAGATATTCAACTTCTCTCCAACCCGAAATGCTGGCAACAGGAGGCACTATGTAAATCTCAACACAAATGAGGATCACGTAGAATGCCCATCCACTGAGGTCTTCCTCTGACACTTTACAGGGTCATGGAGTAGAAATCAGTCCTTTATCTAATCTATTGAAGAACAAGGCCCTACAACAAATTGGAAAACCTTCCAGTATGGGACAAACACTTCTAGATGGGAAGGATTTCATGTGTATGGCCTAAGAACCAGCCTATGAAAGCTTTGCAAGGCTCATTATGAGACTTGCTGAGAGAGATCCAGTCACAGCAACTTTTTTCTTTCTTTCTTTTTTTTTTTTTGGTAGGGGGACGGAGACTGAGTCTGCCTATCTCTCCCAGGCTAACGTGCTGCAGGTGCTCAAAGACCTCAGCCTCATTTCAGCACTGAAGCTTTAACCTACCCTGTCTTTCCTACCCCTTAAGGCAGTCAGATGGCCCTAGGAACTGGGGGCTCACATCACTGGGGGCAGTGTGGATACCTAACTGCCACTCAGAACTCCTGTGTTCAAATGATCCACCAGTTGGCCTCTATGCCCAGCCACAGAAATTCCTAAAAACCATTTATTTATTAAGTGGAAAAGGAGTTGAAATTTACATTGGTGGTAAAAGGAACACCTAAAAGTACTGAAGCAATTAATCTTTTGAAAAAAAAAATGCTCCAAGAATCCTTAGTAGAGCTACAAGTAACTGCATAATCTGCATAAACCAACAGCAGTGGTTTCTATGTAGATTTGTCAACTCGGGGAAGGCTCCAGACTTAACACACTTCTTCTTGGTGCCACCATCATGGAGTCAACATAATTTTCAATTCTACCCCACTTAACGCAGGTTTTTGTAAATGTATTCAGGGAACTTCTTAATGTTCCAGCCAGCTGAAACGAGTCTCCCAGAAGCTCAACTTTCTGAATTTCTGGACTTGCCAGCAGAGCTCAGCTGTGGTCTCAGCCAGAACTTCATTGCTCCCTTGGAGCCTCCTCACCCTTGGCACACACATCCTTCTGCCATGCTGGTGTCCTTCCTCTCAATGCAGAGCTCCTCCTGGGGTCTCCATTTTGAGAGGACCCCAGGCTGGTCAAACTTCATTCCTCTCGGGCTTTGAATTTTCAGGCCTCTACGTCACACCTCCTTAGACCAGCAGCTCTTTTCAACTCCCTTTTGTGTGTCGTCTCCCGTCATTAGGATGAAAGCTCCTTGACTTTCTTTGGCTTGTATCTGTATCTCCAGTACTTAGCAGAGTGCCTGGGACACTGAAGGTGTTTAATAAATGCTTCTTGCCTGGCTTTCCTTTCCTTTCTTCCCACACATCGTCAGTGTGACGTACAAGAAAGGACAACAAATACGTAATCATCAGACTTGGACTGGAATCCTACCTTTGCCCCTTAATACTGATGCCAGACAAGTCATTACTCTCTGGGAGCTTCAGTGTCTTTACCTATGAAAAGAGAATAATATTTGGACAACCTATCTCATAATGCTGTGGGTACAATTTTTTGTTAACTCTAAATGACCGTGTGTGCGTATGTGTTTATTACTGTTTGTCCCCTAGAGAGGCAGAATGGCATAACATATAGAAAGCTGATCATGATGCTAGAAGATTGGGGTTCGGGTCTCACCTCTGACACACATTGGCTGTGTGACCCAGCACAAGCCAATGAACCACTCATTGCTCTGGGCAGCTCTCAAAGGCTCTAAGTTGTAGAAAAGGTACAGATCTGAACTGGGACAAAGTGATTCCTCACCTGGAAGTTCCTCACAGTAATGAAATCACAGTTCTAGTCCCTGCCCTTTTTTTTTTTTTACCTCCACTTTAGAGCTAAATCATCCCATTTATGCCAATATACAACAGTAATAACAACATCCTTGGTTACCTTGTTCAACATACTTTTGCCTAATATAGTCCTGTCCCATAGCAAAACACTCAGTCAAACCCCTCTCGCCTGCTATTCAAACCTTCTAGGAATCATATCCTTTCTATTGGAAAGTCTATTCACAAGTTGAGTTTAATTACAGTAACAACCAACCCATTCACTGTGGATCACATAAAATCCATAACTTCAAACCCAAAGTAAATATTTATAAAAAATATGAAGTCTCTCTCTCTCTCTTTCACACACATACACACACACACACACACACACACACACAGACATCATACATTACTTCAGTGTACCAATTGCTAGAGGGAAGGTCTGTAACTTAGGTCATTATGAAAAAGAGTAGGTATCTTCCAGTCTCCCCTGCTCCCATGAATTTTTTATTTGTAGCAAAAGGTACAATTCATATAGATGTTATTGAGATGTTTTTCTGCAGCTGCCTGTAATGTCCAAAGCTCTAATTTTATGAGGAGAAATGAAGGTTGGGATTCAGCCTGCAGAATCTCAGTCACATGCTTAACCATGGCTTACCTGTGTTCTAGGGTTGTTGAGCAAAAGAAAGAATGATGTCAAAATTTCACTGCCAATACAAAATACATTTGAGGGGAAAAGGGTATAAAAAAAGTAAGAAAACTCAGTTTAGATTCAAGTTTAAAATGAAAAAGAAGTCAATTTTGGATTCAATTTTATTTTCAGTGAACCATAAGGACATGTAGGGGATGAACAATATAATTTACCTGCAATGACTCAAAGTCACTAGGTAAAGAAAAAAGAATGTCTCTTTACTAAGAAAGAGATTAGTTTAAATGGCAGGAGTCAGAGGTCACACTTTTAGTCACTTAATTCCTAATTTATTAAAATCACACAACATTTTATATTTAAGGGTATTGCATTTGAACCTGGTAACAGTAACAATATTCCTGCAGTGTTTAAAAGTTTGCAAAGCATTAATTTAAATATATATTCTTCTCTGAATAGCAATTTGTAAAAACAAAACAAAAAGGTAACCCCCACCCCCAATAATCAGATGTTTAATTCCATGAGAGAAGGCATACACAGTATCCTAGGACCCTGGCATTGAAAGGGATATGATCTTTTAAGTCTCTTTTACAGAATTCCTAACAAGTGGCCACCAGTCTCTTCACTGACCTTTGGATGACTCATAACTTTAAATCTTTAGAGACTAACTATTCTACAATTTGTAGCCATATAATACTATTGGAAGAATATTGCTGTTTAAAGTATAGGATCATTAAAATCACTGCATAATTTCCCAAAGGCAATTCAGCAACTCTCTGTCCTGTTCAATAGGGGGTCAATTTCACTTTTCACGGACATTGTTTGTCTAACATAAATGTCCTGATGGACCAACTTCAAGTGTTTTCCATCTCACTTGCATGTCAATGTCTAGACAATGGACATTCTTCATCCACTTGTTCTTTCAAATATAAATAGTCAGGATAAATTCTTCTGGGAAATCTCATTTAGTAGGGGCTGTAGTGTTCTGGGGTTTAATATTGGAGAATAATGATGAGAGTAGTTAGACTAGATCAACTATATATACCTAAAGGAGGTCTGTGCTGGAAATGACAGGTTTTTTTAGGCTATCTAGGCACATACTGTGGTACAGGAGAAATGCTACTGAATAAGAAGTCAGCAGACATGGATTCAAATTCTCTTCATGACACTTATTATGTGTAACTGTGTGTGTGTGTGTGTGTGTGTGTGTGTGTGTAAATCACATCACATCTCTGAGTTTCAGTTTTCTCATCTGCAAAAAGATGGGGTAGATCTATTTGCCTTTCAGGTATTTTCATTTCTAAATCCTAAGGTGTCTTATTGCTCTAAAATGTAGAGTGACAAGGGAATGCACCAAGGCCATATCTGATGAGGGCTTAAGAAGGGAGCAAGTACATTTCCACAAATGTCAGTCAATGGGAAATCATATCTTTAAGATCACACAACTAACTAAAAGATATAGAGAAACAGGATCCCATGTGTTTATAATGTTTGTTGACTACAAATGATGAAGCTTCCAGGAAAATATAAATTCCTTAAGGTAAGAGTGACTTTTTGCTTTGCCTTCCTATCCCTAGCGCCTGGAATCGTATATAGTACCTTGGGTAAGGTACTATTAATAAATTCCTGTTGGTTAAGAACATTGGTTTTCTTTGCTATCAGTCACAGTGACAATACTCAAATTCCAAGGTGAACGAACAAGCCTAGCGTTAACCAGTTATGTGGGGGCTGAAAAAAAGTTTCTCCTTTATTACTGTAGGTAAAAAAAAGAGGAAGAAAAGAGACTCTTGGGAATGATAGAACCTTTAGCTAGCAAATACAGCATTCCATTGAATTAAATCTGACCAATGGTAAACCATAAATAAAAGGCTCATGAGAATTCAATGTTCATTCAAATTAGTTTGAGTCAATAACATACTGTTTCACAGTCTCTAGCACTTTCTTCTCAAAAGCAGAATGGAGGCAAACGTGTTCAAGTGGAAAGAGATCTCAGGATTGGGAGTTGGGAAACCTCAAGTTCTGGATCCAGGCTCTGCCACTAACTAGTTTCATAAAGTAAATGAATGAATCAATGAATGAGGAGACCTTCCCCCGCCCCCAAACTCTCCCCCTACCCCTAACCAATTTTGGGAGACTGAATTTACTTTGTTTTGGCATTTTCTGCAGTTCAGCTATCCTGATTGGTATGTGGGTGAGTGAAAACTCAGATTACTCACTGTATATCTAGCTGGGCTCAAGCCTTTTCTTCCAAACATGGGAGATACTTTGTTGAAAAAGGGCCTCTAATCAATCAATAAATATTTATTATGTAAACATTTATTACCATGTATGCTAAGTGCTGTGGATACATAATACATTATAATATATAATTATATCTGTTTTAGTTAATTTCCTGGAAACTAAGGCCCACACAGTGTGGGCATTTTGAAATTTGCCCTGCCCTACTCTTACCTTTCCCTTCCCACTGCCCCTTAACAACTTCTACAATAATCCAACTCAGATCTCCCATTGATACTGGAAAACATGGAACCCTCAAATGCTCTGTGGCAGTTTTATGCCATAACTCCCTTTCCTTTATTACATCTTGTATTTCCCTACTGGAATGTGAACTCCTTCAGGGGAAGGAAGGTCTCATTTTGTATTTTTCTTTCAAATGCCAAGCAAGATACCTGGCAAGTATCAGACATTTAATTGTCTTCTGATTAATCTGAAAAGAGCATTAAAATAACAGCAAAGAAATACTGCTTCAGATTGTGATTTTTGTCACTTATTATCTAAATGAACTTGGGCAAATCATGTAATCTTTTTTCCCTCAGTTTCCCATCTATAAAATGGGGAGGAGTGGTTGATCTCTAAAGTTCTAAATACTATGGCTTCATCTTGTTGCTGCAGAATTATGTCTCCCAGTAAGACACACGCCTATAAGGAACACCCTTAAAGAGCCAACAAGTGCAGATGCTCAGGGGATGATTCTTCAAACAGCATGTGGGCACTGTACTTCTCCCTCTTTGGTGCCTGGTACATTCTTAAAACATCCCTGCTCCTGGAGCACACAGAGAAGCTCAGGAAAGCAGCGATGATCATTGTCAATCAGTCAATCAACAAACATTTGTTAAGCACCTACTATGTGTCAGGGATACAAAGAAAGGCAAATGTGCAGCCTCAGGCTTCAAGAAGTTCATATTCAAATGGGAGAGACAACATGCAAACAACTAAATATGTGTTGGTGGAGCAGCAATTGTAATTATATTGTTCAACAACATTTTAAAATCAAGCACTACATTTTTTATTTCCAAGGTGAACTTGACACTTCTAAATTATTTTAATGAGTGGTAAATTTAAAAATACTGAGTGAGCTAAATGTTAACAAATACTTTTCCATTCATAATATACTAGTCAAGCAGTAAAACCTTTAGTTATGAATTTGTAATGTAGCAGCTGATATAACAGATAAGATTATGGGAAGCAATGATTCACATCCCAAAATGTTATAGGGTAAAACCTGATCAATTCCAGAGCAATTCAAATAGTTTCCAACAACAGGGTGCTCTTCCATGATGGAAGCTAGGCTTGGTAATGATTTAAAGAATTTCATCCTCAGAAAGCCATTGCAACTTACAAAAGAGAAAAAAGAGGGAGAAAGGGGGAGAAAGACAGAGGTGGTGAAAAGGAGACAAATTAGAAGAGGAAAAAGACACTCATAGCATGAAGCTAAAATAGCCTTCAGCTATTTCTGAATCCTTCCTACAACACATCTTTGCAACATGCCACTGACATTAAAAATGTCCCTTGTGCTACAGTGAAACTCATTTTTTCATTCAAGTACAATTTATCAGATAGTCAGGCCCTGAGGAGGAAGCTAATTTCATGAGCTTAGCAGCAATATTGTGATGCCATAGCTGCATTATAATTAAAATTTCAATATCCTTTTCTGAAAATATGTCGAGATTTTGAGAGAAGGCATAAGTTGTTGTTTTTACATTAGCAGGTACCCCTTCCCTGAAATTACTTTGAAATCTGTTCTCTACTGTCTCCCCTTCCCAAAAACTTGGTGATTGATCTTATAAGATCCTTAAATCTAGTCTCTGGGCAAACTTCTTACTTACGGAAGAGGTTTCAAAAAAGGCCTTCAAACAGACTCAGAAGGAGACAACATTGTCCTCTGAGTCTAATGTTCTCCCCCACTCCCCTTTCTTAAAGACAATTTGTGACACTGTGACCAAAGAAAAAAAGGAAAGACCATCTTTTTCTCTCTTGAAGTAGCAGAATATAGATATCCGTGCCAACCTAGTGTCACTGTGCATACTGGAGATTATCTACAATGATTTGTTAGGCACAAAGCAGACACTAAGAAAAGATGTGATTTAAACCAAGTACACATTATCCAGTGGTTCCAAAAGAGCATGGGCTACTAAAGGTTTACATGTCGTTGAAGGAGGGAAAAGCCCCCAAACATATACACATTAATACATCACACAACCCAAAACTATTCCTAATAAGCAGGAATAAAATTATCTCCAATTGCGAGAGAAGGATCTGTGGGCTTAATGGTGAGTAGTAAGCACTGTCTTCAGTGGTGTCTATCCCTCCCCATCCTTGCCTTGTCATTCTATGTGACTTCTATTCAGGTCTGCCTATACGTACAGCACAAGGCATTCACTCCATGTGCTGAGTGTCCCACTTGTTCCACAATATCTCTTTGATTAGATTTTCATTCTGATTCCCCACACAATTTTTTAGTAGAAATATACTTTAGTCCACTTCTGCCCACCAAATGTCCCTCCCTACAGCAAGGAACTAAAATTTTAAATCCTCAGAGACTATGGCATTCTACGTTTTGTGGCTATATAGCATCACTATTTAAGTACTAAATACATAGGAATAAAATGCATTATTAATAAGTAAAAAGGCATGCACAAAGAAGCAAATAAGGATTATCTCTATTTGGATATGTCTACAGGTAATACCCACTATATTCTCATACACCTTAACTTACAGATTGGTTTCTATACATTTTTATGTCAAAAATAAAAGCGGTTAATATTTGATAGGATACGAGTTGAAATTGTGAACCACTTCTGACATAATATAGTATCAAAGATTATTTGAAGAATCATTCATGACTGAGCTGTAAGAAAATTATTTATACATGATTTTTTCTCTACTCAGTTTTACGCTAAAAGATGTCAGGAAAATATATCTATAAATACCAGTGAAAATGAGTGCACTGATAAAGGTCAGCCAATCAGCAATTAAGCAAAAGAGAGACTACCAGCCACTGTGATTAAAAGTTAGTCATTGTTCTTAAATGAGAAGTTTTTGTCTTCTCATTGAAGAGACTGAAAAAGGAGCTATCAGTAAGAAGAAAAAACTTATCCTTTCTTTTTTCCTTCCTTTTTTTCTTATTACAAGAGAGACTTAAATGAAGACTTTCAGGCCACTTTGTGAAAACTAGGGAAGCGTATTTTGTAGAATGTTATTTAATACTCTGTAAAATCTGAAGCAGACTCTAGCACCTTGGGATGACTGTTAGGTACAATAAAAATGATATAAGATTGTTTTGTATTTGCAGACAGAGACACCCATTCATTAAAGCTCAAGATACATGATGGCAGAGCCATTATTAAAGCCATTGTTGCTGCGTTTTCAAATCTGTCAAGTAACCTCCTTTCTTTTTAGCTCATGCTGCTACACAAATGGCATCAGTGTCCTAGTAAGGTTGGTGTTGTACTGAACGTAACTGCAGAAGCCAGTTCACAGGGTCCTAATTAATTTCTTCATAAACTATACATTAAAGAAAAGTGAAAGCATCACTCAAGGATATAGTTGTTTCAGTATCCTTGAACAGTACTGCTGATGCTCTTATATACTGGGTCCTTTTTTGAGGTTAAAAAGGCTTGTAATGGGTTTTCTGCAAGAAAATTTCCCATATTAAATGAATGGGAATGCTGCCAGAATAAGGACAGATGAACTAGGGCCACACATCGTCTTTACAACATGGATTAATTTGTGAAATTCATTGTACTGTAAGAAGAGAGCTTCCACACAACCTATCACTCTTCGTTTACTTGGAACACTTAAAGTTAATTCCTCTTTCCAATTTCGACCGTATTTTATTAGTCAAACTATTTAAAAGTGCATTGTAAGGTGAACTTTCACAGAGGAATTAAGCACTAACTCGTGACAAAGCAGTTATTATCATGAGATAATTGACCTTATTTGAGACTTAAGCATCCTGAGGAAAAGTTGAGTGTACTTAATCCAGGCAGGTTAATTATCTAGTGATTACAGTGCTTTGAAAGGTATTACTGCTAAGAACCATTTACAAAATGAGACTCCTGAAAAAACTTCTTAATTTAATAAAAATTAAAAGCAAGGAAAATAATCAAGTTCTCTAGTCATGTATTACTGGGTAATGACTGCATAGCTGTGTTATCTTCTTGGCACCAATGGAAATATAATTCCCCATAGGTGTGATAAATGTCTTCAAGGAAATTTATTATATGGGCATTCAGTTAAGGAAGTAAGTGGGTGACTTGTGGCTAAGTAAATTTGGGCTGTGAATTACAAAGATGTAAGACACAAATCAAAAACCTATGACTGTTTTTCGTCATCTTTGTACCTTGCCCAAGGATGATGACAACTAAAGCTTAATCCAGAATAAGGAATCATTAATACAGAGGCTGACTGTGACTATCACTCTTTAGTTCAATTCAACAGACATCAATTAAGCACCTACTATGGATATGATTTCCCACATGTTTTTCTTACATGATAATTTATGGACTGGGTCATATTACAGGGCTTGGATTTTTTTGGTGAAACAGAATTAAACAATAAATTAATATGTCACAAATGTTCAAATTTGATAGAGCATTAATGAACGGATTTCAATATCTATTTTTCCTACTTCAGTTCTGATTCAGAGTATTACCAACAAAAAGTCTCTCTGTGCTCTGAGTTCCCTAGGAAAGACAGTTTTTCTACCTTTGACCACCTAGAGAGATCACAAGGGATGCTGGCAAAAAAAAGTGAGATGGGGGTGGATGTCGTGTGAATGTCTTCCAAGTGCAGGAGAGGACAAAACAATGCAAAAGAACAACCTAACTAGTGACTATGAGAAAATAATGAATATGCAATCTGTTCACAGACAATACTGTGCAGCAGTGATTTTCCAGGCCTTGGGTTTTCTGAGTAAATGATTACTTAGCATGATGAACTTTCAATGTTGGAAATAATTTCAGGTCACGTTATACAGATGAGGAGGCAGGTTTAAATACAGGTATGCACATAAAATTACACAATTAATTAGTGGCAGATTAGAATCCATGTCACCTAAGTTCTTTGCACAATATCATGTTTACTTCCCACCTCTGTAAACCTGTAATTTAAATTTAATTATTTTATTAAAAAGATCCTTCATGGAAATCAACAGGAGAAAGCTCTGAATTTCTGATAATACTAAAAATAGGCACATCTCTATTTTAACAATTTTGGGGGGGTACTTTAAAAAAAGCTCAATACATACTTACCCCCCTGCGGATCCTGAAAACAAAGCAAAATGAAAACTGATTTGCAAGGATATAAAATAAAAATGAAGAGTTATACAGAATCGTTCAGTCAGTCAACAAATACTTTATAGGTGCTTGTAATATGCCAGAAACTGTGCTAAGCTCTAGGGATGCAAAGAAAGGCAAAAACCACAGCTACCCTCAAGGAATCCACAATGTAATATAGGAGCCAGTACAACATAACTCTATACAACATGTATTCCATGTTAATGTCAATGTGCCAGATGCTGGGTATAGGAAGGCCTAGATAAGGCCTGCTGTTAAGCAGTTGACAATCTATTGGAAGATGCCCCTGAAGTGGGAAAGACCGGACCAGGTTTTGGGCAGGAGATAGGATTTGAGCTCATTCAAAAGGTGTGGAGAGCCCTGCATGCATGAAGGATGGTCAGTGCAGAAACCTGATAGAGTATGGGGGGTGAAGAAGGGCAAGAAGCCCAGGGAAGCTGGACAATGTGGCATGTGGGGACGGGGGTGACTTGTGAGATGGCAAACATGGGAAGGGCTTTACATAAAAAAGAAGCTTCTATTCCATTCTGAGTACAGGGTGACAGAATAGAGCTGCACTGTGACAGTTAAATGGATGGGAATGGGGAGAGACTTAAGGCAGGCAGAGCCACCAGAAGCTACTATAATAGTCCAGAAGTGATGGGGGCCTATTTCGTATGCAAGATACTGTGAAAGGGGGAGGGATCAGATCTGACAACACACTGGGTATAGGAGGTGAATGGGAGCTAGGAGTGAGGGGAACACTGAGGATGCAAGGCTAGGGGACTAGGAGGATGGTGGTAGTTTCAATAATAATAGAGAAGTTAGAAAGAGAATTAGACAACTTAAGTAAGATAAACTGGGTTGGGTCTTTACTACTACCAGATTCCGAGGTACTAGTCTGAAACATCTCTGTTATCAGTTGAACTGATAGGCAAAGCGCAGTGATACTTCTTTATCATTTGTACTAATTAGCAATATCAGTATGTCCTACCACCACTTCTCCCAGGCTGGTGGGATTTTGTAGCATTCCTTAAGATATAAGCTCATAATGCCCAATATCTCTCATTCTAAGACTAGCAGAAAAAAAAAATGTCTAGAATATACATTAAAATATGACCACTTGTATTTATTGTTCTGGAGGAGTGAAGCTAGAATCAGGTATGAGGGAAAGGTAGAGCAATGTAGGGAAGTGAAATATCAAGTTTTGTAATAACTCAAATCTTTGAATAATTATGCTACTTAATCCAACACAATGGGGCTTTTAAGGCTGCATCTAAGACAATGCTAAAAGAAAAATACCGACCCCCCCCTTCTTTTTTTTTTTTTTTTTACAAACATCAACTTTATAAAAGACATATCACAGGGAAGATAAAAATTTAAGAATCATAGCATTTTAAATCTAAGAGGAACCTTAGAGATCAGATAAGACCAAATGCTTCACTTTAAAGGTAGCTGGGGCTCAGTGGGGCAAACTGGTTGCCTCCTGGTCATAGGCAGGTCCCAACATAGACCTGTGCTCTTTCTAGCATGCCACCGCTCATCTAAATATGAACTCTAAAACACACAAAATACATACTTCCCACTTATTATTTGAAATAATATAGAAGATCCAGTTTGAGTAAAGTCACTGTAAAAAGAAATTCAGTTTTATTACTTTCACATATAGTATTCAAGCTCAGGTGCAAATATATACTAATAAACAAAATGAGGAAATTTAATGAGAATTCAAAACAGGCCAACATCTCATAAACTCTCCAGAGTCTCACATGGAGGCCTCATCAAGACATGGAGGAGGATCATGTACTCTTTTGTTTTTTTTAAATTTTAGACTTAAATATACAACACAGAAAAGAAAAAGAAACATTATAAACTTAAATATTGAAACAAATTCAAAATAAGAAAAAAAAAAGCAGAACATAAGAAAGGATTCAAAATACATAGCAATGAATTTCCATTTCAAGAAAGCCTACATAACAAATACTATGCATTGTGTTGAGAGCTGTCCATCTTTTGTTTGCTTCCTTGTAAGTTTTCTTGTCCTCTATGCTGCCTGCTTTTTACTGTGTTATTTTTCCTACCTTCTTCTCCCCCTTCCCTCTGCCGGAAGGACATGGTTAAGCATGGATATATTTATATATTCCTACATACACATACATATCTACACATACATACATATATAGACATAAACTTTCCTTAACAAATTCTGCTCCTGCTGTTTCCTATCCCTCTGGATTCTTCTGCTTTACTTCTACCCACTACCTTGCCCTCCTGTTACTTAACTGAACCCCCTCCAAGCATCCTTCCCTTATATTCCCATTTCCATTAATCATTATTTCTTTGATGGCATGGTCTTCTTTGGCAACTGAGAATGAACACACATTTATATAAGATTACTCTTTTTATCTGTTCCTACATGGTTTTACTTTTTAAAATCACATCCTACTCAGGTCTACCCCAATCTTTCTTACAAACTACCCAACTACTAACAACAATCTTAGACATATGTTTTATATTTTACAACCATAAAAAAGTAAATAGACTATCCTTATTGAGTCCCTTGTAATTAGTCGTAGGTATGTACCTTGTATTTCTCTTGGCTCTTTCTTGTCAAATATTTTATTAAGTTCAAGTTTTTTTTTTTAAACAAAGTCCCAAAAGTCTGACGATTCATTAAATGTCCATTTTGTTTTCATTCAGAATTACAGTCAGTGTTGATGGGTATGATATATTTGTTCAGAACCCCAGCTCTTTTGCTCTTTGATATATAGTGTTCCAAGACCTATGTTTTTTTACCGTCATCTCTTCTAGGTCTCACGTGATTCTAATTGTGGCACCACCACTTTAAATTGTTTTTTTCTTGTTGCCTGTAACATTTGATCCTTGAGCTGGGGGTTTTGGAATTTGACTATATAATATTCTTGTGGGTTTTCCTCCTAGGATCTCTTTAAGGTGGTGATCAGTGGATTTTTTCTGTTTCTACTTCTCTCTCTTGTTCTAATGCTGCAGGACAATTTTCTCTAATTATTTCTTGTATTATTGTATCAAGATTCATTTTATGATCAGGTAGTCTGATTATTCTTATGCTTTCTATTCTTCTCCAAATCAGTTGTTTTTCTTATGAGATGTTTCACATTCTCTTCTACTTTTTTTTAATCTCTTATAACTTCACTGGCTTCCCCTTGCCTAATTCTGACTTTCAAGGAGTTGCTTTCTTCCTTAAGATTCTGTATCTCCTTTTCTAAATGGTTGACTTTCTTTTCATAATCTTGTTTTTCTCAGATTGTTTTTTTATTTTTTATTTTTTCCTCAATCTCTCTCATTTGATTTTTAAAGTCTTTTATAAGTTCTTCTATGAATTCTTCTGGGTCAGGTGACCATTTGACATTACTCTTTGGGGTAGAAGAGGATTTCTTTGCTTCAGTAACCTCCTCTGAAGATGAACCCTGGTCTTCTCTATTCCCACAGCAATTCTCTATGGTTGGATTCGTTCTCCTTTGCCTGTGCTTTTTTTTTTTTTTTCATTTGTAGTAGCTTTTGTTATCACCTCTAGCTAGTCCTAGGGTATGGGGGAATGTTACCTCTGGCCTCAGTTTCTCCTTCAGTTCTCCCCTCTGGCCTGGAACAGAAACCAAGAACTCCATCCTCCTGTACATACCCACAGCCAGTGGCATTTCCACCCCCTTGCTGTGTGTGTTGGTTTCTTCTCAATCCTGTCACATTCCTTGTCAGCAGAGGTTCCCTTGATCTTCCCTGGCTCTGATACCTAACAATCCTCACTGCTCTGGAGGTAAAGGTTCCTGTGGCAGGGGCTGAGGCAACCTCCCAACCTAGCTAACATCAAGGTTTGCCACTTGTTGTTTAAGTCATCCTAGCTTGGAGGCATTTGCTCTTCACAGGGACCAAACCTCATCCTGGGATTTTTATTCAAATCTTCTGTGATTGTTCTAGGGGAATCCCAGTTCTGCCTCTACTCTTATTTATTTTTATCCTTCTACATACCCTGAGGGGCTATTTTATCTCTTTTGTGGGGGAAAATCTTGAGAGCTTGGATTTTTCTAACCTACTCCACCACCTTCCCACAATTCTCCCTCAGGACCATGAGCTCTTAAAGGTTCTGTTTCAAAGATACAAGCTGTTAAGTTCTCCTAGTGCTAGATTAATTTACAAACATACAAAAAACCAAAATGGCTAGACTTAAGAAGTTGGAAAACCTCATATTAAAAAGCAGCAAACAAATAAACACCCAACATATCTTAGCCTGGAGGTAGATGATTTCAACTGCTAGTGTAGTTCAGCAGAAAAGATTTGGAGCTGAAGAACATGGGTTTGAATCCTGACTTAGACATTTACTACTTGTTTTACCTTGGACAAGTCACAATGTCCCTGGGCATCCATCTCTTCATCCACAATATAGTGGGGTTGGATTAGCTTCTATATCTAAATATACAAACCTATGATTCCACTGGCCCTTACCCACGAGGAATTTCACGAAAATTCACAATAAACAGTCAAATCTTTTCAGTTTTTCCTTTAGTGACATTTCATCTTCTTCTCTCCACTTAGACCTCTAACCTATTTCAGGCCCTAATCACTTCCTACCTGAAGTCTTGGAATAGTCTTCTACCGGTCTTCCTGCTCTCTAGTCCATTTTTCATAGAGCTGGCACTACTAAAATATGGGTCTGAACTCCTCAGAACCCTTTTCAAAAAGCTGTGCCATGTTCCCAGCTAGGTTTCCAGCCTCACAGTACTGTCCTTTGAACACTCTCTCTACTGGTCAGACTGGCCTGTCAGATGTTCCCTGTACCTGGGTTTTCATTGCCTTCAACTGCGTGCCTTTGCACAAGCCAGTCCCCCATGTCTAAAATGTCGTTTTCTCTTCACCTTCAACTCATAGGATGTCTGTTTGCCTTCTAAGCAGAGGTCAAGGATCACTCTCTGCATGAGGTTTTTCCTGTTCCCTTATAGTTGCTTGTTCTCTCCCTATTGAAATTACCTTGTATAAACTTAAAAAAAAAAGGTTGCTTTCTTTTTGGCATTCTGAATTGAACAAGTACCAAATAAAATGGGCATTTACACACACACACACACACACACACACACACACACACACACACACACACACACACACACACACCCACTCCCCTGCAGATAAAGAAGGCCTTCTTCAGCATTAAAAAATGTTGAAAATTTTGAAATATCGACTAAATTAAGGTGAATTTATCACAGCACACCTAAGACTATAATTACATTTTTTTGTACGGAGTTGGCCTTTATAAACACACCAATAATTTTGAAGGACAACTTAAAAAAAATAAACCAACAGACTTATAAAAAAAAAAAAGATAACTTACGGTTTCGTTTCCAAATAGGATGTCAACATAAGGCATAACTTTCATCAATGGTTCCTTGAAGAACTGACTAATAAATGGTGCAGAAAGATTCAAAGTGAAGATCTTATTGCTTTCTGAAGCTTGACGAGCTATTTTTAATATAGATTCTGGTGAAACAGTAAGAAAAAAGCCCTGTAGATTAAAAAAAAGTAGGGAAACAATTAGAAACCACAGTTTGAAAAATGCCACTTGCAATGAATGAATGGGCCATTAGACTCACAGCCTATGCAAAACACAAAAACATTTTAAAATTACACTGCAATGTCAGTTACAGGGAAATCAAAGCTGGTAATAGATTCCAATACTTATTTACTGTTCAGGCAAAATCTTTCCATGATCAAGGTTCACAATGTAAAACATTTCTTCTTTACTATATTGCTTAAAATGTGGTTGGGATCTGAAGCGGATGGTTGAAATACAAGAAAAATAAAAATTTTGTAATGTTCAATTTAAAGTAGGAATTACCTACAAATTTTGAAATGAGAAAGATAATAAGTATAAGTCATAGTGCCAACCATCTGGGTCAACCAACTTGATACAGCTTTTCACACTGTTTTATGGGTCAGTAACTAGGAAACTAGAGATGGGAGACCCTCCTTCTTAATTAAAGGTCCTCTGGCAAATATTTTGAGAGGCAATATGGTACAAGGGATACTGTGCTAACCATACTGGCTATGTGACTGGAGGCAAGTCATTAACCTCTCAGTACCCCAGGAAACATACTAAATAAAAGCGAAGAACAGATCTGCACTGGTAGAGGGAGTTTCCTCACTGGGAAGTCCCTAAAGAAATGAAATCACAGGTGTGCTCTAACTTTCTTGAAAAAAATATTATACAACAATGAACTCTAAGAAACACTAAAACAGTGAATATTATTTGATATAAACAGCATTCTGTGTCACAATATAGCCTTGAATCCAAATAGGTAGTGGAGAAGCCACAGGTACAAAAACAGCCAAACACATTTATTAAATACCTACTTTGCAGAGAGCACAGAAGTATGCAATGGTAAATATTCAATCTAAAAAGCATTTATTAAGTGGCTTGTTCCCAATCCTCCTGAAGTTTAATAGTGAAGTTACACATGTTAGCAACTAGTTTCAGGAGATAATATTACATAAGCGATCTGTTAACATAATGCTTTGTGTGATGTGATTAAGGAAAGCTCTGGATGTGTTTGGGTTGGCACACATGATGAGTGGATCAGATCAGCAGAGCTGAAACAAGAGAAAATGACAAATGCAGAAGAGTCTATGAGTAAATACATACACTAACGCACTGTTGGTGGAGCTGTGACCAGGTCTAAACATTCTGGAAAGAACTCAGAACAATACCCAAAAAGTTACTAAACTTTGACCCAGAGATACCACAACTAGGACTAGACTCCAAAGAAAACAAAGAATGAATAAAAAGACCCACAAGTTCACAAATATTTCTAGCAGCTCTTTTTGGTGGCAAGGAACTGGAAACTAATGGGATGCTCATCAACTGGGGAATGGTTGAACAAATTATGGTATATGAATGTGATGGAATATTTTTGTGCTATCAGAAATTATAAAGGGAAACCAGGGAAGACTTGTATGAACTGACGCAGAATAAATGAGAACTTGGAGATCAACGTATTGAAAAATAACATTTGAAACACAGACAACATTTAGAGACTTAAGAACTCTGATCAATACAATGACCAATTATGATTCCAGAGGATGAATGATGAGATGCTACTCATCGCCCCAGACAGAAAAAGACGGACTCAGGGTATAGGGCTGAGACATTTTTTTGGATGAGGTCAACATAGGAATTATGTTTTATTTCACTATGAGTATTTATTACTAGGGTTTTGCTTTTCTTTCTTTTTTCAATAGGAAGGTAGGTAAAAGAAAGGTAGATTTTTGTTAATTGAAAAAAATTCTTTAAAGTAAGTTATAACTGAGAATTATATAGGGAAAGAATGGTAGGGAGAGCATTCTAGACAAATGGAAGGGCCTAAATTGTTGTTATGTTTGTCCATTTTTTGAAGAGGACCATGACATCAGGGAAAGGATGACATAACTTGCACTTGACTTTGTTTTGAGTGAGGGAGAACTGTGCAAAGGTCACCAGCCTCCCTTTCTCTTCTTTAGCCATCTGGATACAGGGACCAGATATTCAGCAGGATGATTGGAGATGGCCCAGGATACAATAGGAGACCCTGGCCTTTTAGGTTCAGGCCTTTTCAGGTAGTCACTCAATTTGAGTGAGGTAATACCCATTCAGTGAATAGGCCTCTTTAAGAAGTGAGTCAAGGGATGATCGCTTTAATTAGAAAAAAAAGAAAAAAAAAATCAAGTTAGGAGGGGATGACCCCAAAGTTCAAAAGAGAACAAGTTACTGCTGACATTCACTCTACGCCAGGAGGGTCAAAAATACAGCCTTTAAATGGAGCTTGGGCAAGGACCTATTGTGGTCCAATCCATGAACTTCAGAGGAAGGAAGGAAAGAATGAAGGCAGACAGGCAGGCAGGAAGGAAGGAAGGAAAGAACCTAGGCAATAAACCCCAAGTTAACTGGGCAGCTTCTGATCATCAAAATTTACCTTCCTTTGGAGAGGAGAAGGAAAAGGAGAGAGTGAGCAGAGTTACCCATTTGGCTGAGTTCCCATTCAGGCAGCTCAAATAGAGGCAAAGAGGCAGGGGGGCTCAGAATGTATTTGGGAGAAGAAAATGTAGTTGGTTTGGCTGGAGCACGGAGGACATGGTTAACAGTTACATCACATAAAGTTGGAAAAGGAGGCTGGTGCCAAACTATGGCCAACCTTCCATATCATGCAGAAGAGTATTAGTGTTGCCTGGTAAACACATGAGAGCCCTTGAAGAGATATAAACAAAGTAATGGCATAACCATAACTGAAAGCAGAATGAAGGATAAATGAGAGGAGGGAGTAGGGGGGGCAGGGAAGTCAAGGCAGGGAAAATTTATGAGGAGCCGGATGGGTACAAAGTAGGGTCTTGTGCCAGGATGGTGGAAAAAAGTGGCAAGATAGGAGAAATTTTACAGAGACAGAAATAATAGTCTTAACTGCCTATATATGAAAAGATAATGTAACATAATAGTGCTGCAGATGTGGTCAGGAAAGCCTGGGCTCAAATCCTACCCTTGAAATCGACAGTGGTATGACCATGGGAAGTCATATAATCTCTTTAAGACTCAATTTCCTTACCTGTAAAGTAGGGCAAAAAATCACAGTAATATTTACCCATTCTGGCTGTTGTGGAAGGTTAAGTGAAACTATATATATATATAAAAATTATCTTGCAAACTTTAAAGCACTATATCAATTTAAAATATCATCACTCCTGCCACCATCATTGCTTATAAGAAGGAAAAAGCACCTCCTTCCACTTCTTTACAGAAGTGTCAGACTATGGGTGTAGAACACTGCATATAAAGATAAACCTTCAATATATCTGTTACACTGAACTGTCTTCGCCTCTTTTTTATTCTTTGTTATTAAAGATGATTTTCTGGGAAGGTAAACGCTGGAAAATGTAGGTGATATAAAAACAAAAGATATAAAATTTATTTTTAAAAAAAGGAGAGAAAAGACTATGATAAATTGACGTTTACAGACTGAAAGAGAGGTTGGTTGGCAGTGTGACAAACAGAAACGATAAAGTCAGAAGGAGGAGCGGGCTTAAGAAAAAAAATGATGAGCTAGGTTAGGTACATATTGAATCTGAGGTGCTGGTACAGACATGCAGGTGGAGATGCTCCCCTTCCTGGCAGTTACTGATTTGAGAATGGAGTTCAGAAGAGATGTCAGGACTGCAGATAAGGATGAGGGAGACCACTGAGGTGGTCACTGAAGCCATAGGAGCAAATACAATTCCTAAGGAAGGGGAATTTAAAGAGAAAAGGGACCTGAAGAGATCCTTGAGAAACAACTGATATATTAACAAATTGGAAAGAAAATGAAGAGTTAGGAAAATGGTTGGAGGAGGAACAGTTAAAGAGGTAAGAAGAGAAACCATACAGGGCCGTGTCTCTGAAGCAAGAGGGGTAGGGACAAGTAGGAGAGCTCTAGAAAGGTCAAAGATGATACAATCCCCAAAATAAAGGGGAGAGGGGAGGCAATTAGGCTTGGAAATAAGAAGGTGATTGTAATGCTTGAGAGATTAGGTTTAACAGGGTGATAAAGATAGAAGCAATGTAGTGACCAGTGGTTTCTTCTCTGTTATGATAGTTTATTTCATTTTTTGTAATATATCCAATAAGTTCACAAATCAAATTAAAAGCAATGGGAGGAAGGGGAGTAATTCTTTTAAAATGTCAATAAAATAGTCTATTGATGATCAAAGTACTGAAGTAGTAAGAATGAGATTCACTTTGCTATTGAGAAGCTTTATCTGCCTGCATTATAGGAATTCATTCATATGAAGAGGTCATTTGTGCCAATCCTTTGAAGGATTTAATGTCTCACAAATGCCAAGAAATTGACAATAGATTTTATAATAGAAATAGTCATAAGCTATAATAGCATTAACATTATTTCTAATAATCATTAAGATAAATAGTTCCTTATTACTACTGTATATAAAATTATTTTATCATTACATTCATTATCTATTTAATAATTTATTGAAAATACATTTAGATGTTCTTGAAAGAGTAATGGTCACAGGAACCAAAGTATTTAAAAAATGTTTTCATCCCCTAGCCCACTAAATACCATGTCACTTGAAAACAACAAGCATACAAGCTGCTTCCTTTGCTATTTTGGTAACTTGTAGAATTAAAGTGAACAGTTTATATAACATCTTGTCTCCATAGTAATATGTACTGGCTTTTAGTGTTTCATCTAATGAGCAGAGTTTAAAGCCTTTTTCTTTTCTTTTCTTTAAAAAAAAAAGTTCCAGCATAAAATAAAAACCTTCCAGAGCTAGCACATTGCCAGCTGTGGATAAACCACAGATAGCTGTGGAGTGGTCTATATAAATAGTAACCTGGTCAAATAATTAGGCTTCTCACCAATTTTAGACTGAAAACTTGATCTGTGCTAAAATCCATCTGATTGTAATTTAAGGTGCAGAACATTATTCCCCTGGAGAGTAACACTGGCCCACTTCCAAGATATGTGTCTGTGTGTATTTTTCTTTAAAATGCGCCACAAGGGTATTATGATGCAGATATTATGACATGCATTTTGGTTCTCTGTACTGAAGGCCATGAACTTACAAAAATAACAGGGTTTTAAAAAATGAAGCAAGTTCACAATTTAAATTCATCCCATTTTTGACTTGTCTCTCTCTTTTTTTAAGTAAATACTCAGTATTCAAATATTTTGAGATCTGTGTTATGTTTTATAGGAAAGATTTTAAAAATAGATGCCAACCATATTTTTCTTTGATATATCTAGTCTTCCTAAGCTGTATGTTCCAGACTACAGGAAAACTCAAAATAAAACAATAAATGGCATGCAATATTATTGGAAAAAGAAGTGCCAAGTTTGGGCTAACATATTCTAGTCTTTATGAAGTTAATAAACAAGATGCTATTAGTGGTCTCAACCCTTGGTACTTTAAAAAGAACTTGGTTTAACTGAACATTCTTAGGCAACACAGTCAACAAAGGGGAATAACTTGGCTCTAGAGAAAATCATCCATGTCACTCTTTTGGGTACACTGATGAAAATGAAAGCAAGTCTGATTCCATCAGCTAGATGTAAGTATGGATCACATATAAATATAATTCCAGTTTATCAGTGAAGTGAATCATCACAAAAAGTCACTTCATCAGAGCCCAGCTAAGAGCAAGGAAAAACAAAGTGCATATAGAATACCATTCTCCATGGATTTCCCAGAGCAGTTTCCTAGATCACCCTGTGATGGAATGCCATCATTATAATTCAATAAAAGAAAAAGAAGTTCTTTGTTCCCCAACGGCATCTATCATAGCAATAATAAAGATTTAACTGAGAATTTATTTTACATGTGTTCACTTGCATGCTAATCTAGATCAGTACTGATTATACTTAGATATATTTTCAGATATCCTCTTAACGTGATGTGGGTGGAGATTTGGCCTTCAAGTCAGGAAGACATGGGTTCAATGTTCTGTTGATAATGGCTATGTGTCCATGGGCAAGTAAGTCACAAACTCTCAGGGATCCAGGAAACTTTTTTTTTTTAAATTAATTAATTTTATTTGTTTTTAGTGTTCTACAATAACTACCATATAACTTAGACTATTATTTTCCCCTCCCTCCTCCCTCCATGAGACGGCATACAATTTTGTATAGGTTCTACACGTACATTCCTATTAAATACATTTTCATTATAGTCATGACATGTTGAAGAATTAAAATGAGTGGGAGAAATCATCTAACAAACCAAAACGCAACACACACACACACACACACACACACACACACAGATACTCAGACACACAAAATGATCTGCTACATTCTGAGATCGAATTCCATAGATCTTTCTCTGGATGTGGAAGGCATTTTGCCTTAGAAGACCATTGGGAATTTTTTTTAAGTCCTTGCATTGCAATGAAGTTCCAAGTCTACCAGAAAAAACTGCCGCACACTGTGGTCGTTGCTGTGCACAAAGTTCTGGTTCTGCTCCTTTCACTCAGCATCAGATCATATAAGTCTTTCCAGGCCTCTCTGAAGTCTTCTTGTTCATCATTTCTTATAGCACCATAGTATTCCATTACATTCATATACCATAATTTATTCAGTCATTCTCCAGTGGATGGGCATCCCCTTGATTTCCAGTTTTTGGCCACCACAAAGAGTGCTGCTATAAATATTTTTGTATATGTGGGACCCTTTCCCAATTTTATGACCTCTTGGGGATACAGTTGAAGGTTTTTTTTATTAATTAATTTTATTTATTTTTCAGTGTTCTACAATAACTACCATGTAACTTAGTTTATTATTTTCCCCTTCCTCCCCCCTAGATCCAGGAAACTCTTTCAGACTATCAGGTACAGATATTATAAAGATGACCACCTGGGAAAGAACTGATTACTCTGATTAAGATAATATTCCAAGGCAATTCCAAAGGACCCATGATGAAAACTGCCATACTCCTCTAGAGAAATAACTGATGAGCTTTGAATACAGATTTAAACATACTTTTTTTTAAACTTCCTTTTTTTTGGGGAGGGGGTCTATTTTCTTTTGCAACATGACTAATATGGAAACATATTTTGTATGATTTCACATGCATATCAAACTACTTGTCTTCTCAAGGGGGGAGAGAGAATTTGGAATTCAAAATTTTAAAAAATGGTTAAATTTTTGTACATGTAACTTGGAAATATTTAATGAAAAAAATATATTTTAAAAACTCCTAACAGGTACAGAACAGTTACTAATCTACTGGTAGAAATTTCCTCACCTACAGTATCTTTTATCAATAAAATCATAGGTTCTGACTTATCCTCTCTGTGTCTTCTCCATCAGAAAAGAAAATAGATGTAAAATAGGTGTAAAAATAGATGCTTTAGTGATCACAACTCTTTGCAGTAAGTCTCCTGCTATATGAGCAATTATAGGTAGATAATGGCAATATGACAAATAACATGTGTCTACTAAGCGTAGTCATGTCAAAAGAAGAAAAGAAATCAAACGATCAGGTTTGTTGATAAGGGATGCCCTCTGGTAATGAAAAATATTCTTTCTTACACAGAGTGTAGAACCCTGGTCAGAGAAGTAAGAGGGCAGAAATAGCACCAAATTACTCTATGCTGCTTACTGTGTGGAGATAGAAGACAGAAAGCGACCAGCTGAGTGTGGGATTAGTGATTTTTTAAGAAAAACCACACAAATAACCATTCACAGAAGCAAAGGGAAACATAAAGAAGGCTGTGTCATACCAGGAAAATATTTGGAAAACTGTGAGACAACCCCAGGGCCCCACTCCTCCTCAGGCAGGCATGGATGGGGGCTGAGAGCGCCAGATGCTTGTGCCTCAAGATGTGCCACTATTGTCTGTTCCAAAGAAACTAATTAGCTTGTTTTCCATGCCACAACTAAGGTGCCATAGTAACACTAGCCAGAGACTGGGGTTGAGAGGAGGAATAAATTAGGAAACAAAGGAAGAATAATAAACCCAACCACACATTGCATGTATTCCTCTTAATGTGCTCTAAATGTTGTTTTGTGAAGGGATAACCTGTGGCCCTGCCTTTCACAAGGTAGAAAAAAAACATTTCCTGGTAGGAAAGAGGGAATAAAATCTAGACTAGGTGTAGGCCTATCTGTTTATTAAAAAAAAAAAAAGCTTATTTTTAAAATGATTATGGTAACACACAGAGTTACATACTTAAAACCAAAAAGTATTTGTAATTAGAGTGTTAAGACCACACCAAGAATAGCAAAAGAAGCAGTAGATGGATAGAAGACAAAGTACTCGAGTATTTAAAAAGGGATCCAACTTCTGATTAAAGCAAATACATATTAGGGTAGAAAAAAAATCTACTTCCCTACATCTTCTTACTTATGTAGAATTTACCCTATATAGATTTATTGACCTATATAGAGAAAAAACCTTTTAAGAAGATGTTCTCTAAGCTTTTGAATGTGGCAGCCACATTCACTTCAAACAAAATTTCACAAAATTATAAAGTTGAAAGGCAAATCAGAGGTTATCGAGTCCTACCTGATACCTAAATTCCTGACAAATGGTGACCCAGACATTGCTAGGAGATCTGCTGTGAAGGAGAATCCATGACTTCCTGAGAGGAACTGCTGTGTCCTATCATAAGATAGCTGTAATTGGTCCTAAGAGCAAGTAGATCTATGACGTGGAATCCTAAGTCTATACTTCTCCTTTATGACTACCAAACAATACTCCTAACTCTGGCCTCTGTGGCTAAGCAAAAAAAGAAATCTTATCCTTTTGACAAGTAATAGCCCTTCAGCTATCTGAAGACAAGTACTGCAACTTTCCCTCCATTCTCTGCTTAATCTCCTCTTCTCCAAGCTAAACATTTGCATATCTTATAACTGATTTTCACATGGTATGAACTCAACGCCCTTCAGCACCCTGGCCACCATCCTCTGGAAGAGCTCCAGTTTATAACTGTCTTTCTGAAGTTTTGGCAACCAGGATTGAATATGATAAAGCCATATGTGAACTGATCAGGACAGAATGTGATGATACCATCACCACAGGAGGACACCAGCATTTCTGACTGCCATACTGCACTGCTGACTGATATTGTAGGTCATTTAAAACTCTCAAATCTTTTAAAATGAAAGGCTTTTGAGTTACATCTCTCCAATCTTGCCCACTTAATACTTACAAACTTAGATGTTAGACTTCACATTAGTCCCCATGAAATTCCATCTAATTAGATTAAGCAAAATGTCTTAATCTATCAAGATCCACTTGGAAATGGACTCTGTCATCCAGTCTGCTAACTTCTGTTTTGTGTAGTCTATAAATTAACAAGAATGCTCTCTATACCTTTACCAAGGCTTATATAATAAATATATAAACAGATATATTTTCATATCAATCTTTATTCCAAATCTAACAATATAATGAACAAATTTGCCTATGGAAATGGATATTTTTGATCAACGAAAGTTTTATAATTGTGGACAGCTCTGGACATTAGAACTCACCTTATAAAATGTGTCACAACAATTTTCATTTTTCTCCTATGTTAACTTAAGTCATAATTTCTTGGGTTTGTTTTAGTTCAAAGAATCATAAAAGTTTTTCATATTTTCCATTTTAGAAATAAAGGAATTTTACTTTTAAAGTTTTAAATATTTTTGAAATCGAAGATCTGGATTTCGGAATTATTATTCATATTTTAAAAAATATGGTACCTCAGCACTAAGCTCACTAAAATAGTTAACCAAATTTGGAGATGGTCTTTCATCTTTAATGTGTATGTTCATGGATATTTTTTTCTTCATCAAAACCTTGGTCTAATAACATTTTTGCTTTTGTGTCTCTTCAAACTTCATTATTTGATTCACATATCCAAGAGTATTTGACTAAAACCATTAATAGCAGAAAAAACAGGATCACAAGTTTTGAGAGTTAGGAAAAACCTCAGCAAACATCTGGTCCAACCCATACTGGAAAAGAGTGCCCACTGTCACATACTCAACAAGTTATCCTCCAGTCTCTACTTGAGGGCTTCCAAAAAAGGAGAACCCACCTCTCTCTCAAGGCAGCCCATTTTACTTTCAGACAGTTTTAATTGTTAGGAAGCTTCTTCTGACATCAAGTCTAAATCTGTCTTTCAGTAACTTCTACCCATTGTCCCTGGTTTAATGCCTTAAAGACATGCTATTCTAGATTCATCTTCACTTATTTTACAGTTCTACAGAATTGTCACTTTGGACTGATAGGGCTGGAGAAGACATCTGAGAGTCCCCTGGACAGCAAAATCCAATCAATCAGTCAATACTTAAAGAAATTAAATCAGGCTATTCAATGGAAGGTCAAATACTGAACTGAAGCTTAAGTATTTTGGCCACATAAGGAGAAGACAGAACTCATTGGAAAAGACCCTGATGTTGGATAGTATTGAAGGTGAAAAGAAAAGAGGGAGCTGGGGGGTAGAGGAGGAGATGAAGTGATAGTGTCATAGAAATGGAGAACACGAACTTGGACAGACTTTGAGAGATGGTGGAGGACAGATGGCCTGACGTGCTCTAGTCCAGGGGGTCATAGAGTCGGACATGACTGAATGACTCAACAACAACAATCTGAAGTCCAGCTAAGCTTTGATTGTAGAATGCTAGTTGTTTTCTTCAGATAAAAAGACTCAGATTTCTCCCTGACAGTCTTATGCTTCATGTGATTTGCCGGAAAAAGACCAAGATATTTGTAAACATTGCCTTTATTCATAGGTTCAATATAACCTTGGAATTCAAGTTCAAAGCAGTTAGCCATTATTCTTCTTTAGAGTAGCTAGGTGGCATAGTGGGCATAGAGTCAGGAAGACTTGTCTTCCTGAGTTCAGATCTGGTCTTAGAAACTTACTGGTTGTGTAACTGGTTGCGTGTGGTTGTGTGCAAGTCCCTTATTCCTGTTTCCCTCAGTTTCCTCATCTGTAAAATGAGCTGGAGAAGGAAATGGCAAACCCCTCCAGTATCTTTGCCAAGAAAACTCCAAATGGTGTCATGAACAGTTGGATATGACTGAAAATCATCTGACAACAGCAGTACATATTAAGAATTATAAACTTAATGAGTTCAAATGACATTCTGATATTACTAGAGAAAATTTCCACAAGATAAAATAGTGCATACAACTTGATGTCATCTAATAAGTTGATTACTATGATACTTGTTATGACTGTCTCTTTAACTTGAGACACTCAGTTCAATTCAGGAATGATGGTAATGGGTTCAAAGCTGGGCAGGACCATATTGCTTCCCTGGAATATACATTTGATATAAATTGTTTTTGACATTGTTCTACTGGTGACATATTTTAAATGAAAAAGAGTTTTCCATGTGGACACCAAACGCTTGAGTGTTTCCCTATATTTGAATTTGTTTTATATATCTGAAGAACATGAACAAGTGATGAGTGAGAAACTGAGTCAAAAGGTTTTGTGAGTAATCAATAAAAAAAGTGTCATGTAGGTGGTTCAGTAGACAGTTACACACCTGGAGTCCGGAAGATTTATCCTTCTGAGTTCAAATCTGGCCTCAGACACTTACCAGGTGTGTATCCCTGGGCAAATCATCTAATCCTGTTTGCCGCAGTTTCCTCATCTGTAAAATGAGCTAGAGAAGGATATGGTAAATCACTCTAACATCTCTGCCAAGAAAACCCCAAATGGGGTCAGTAAGAGTTGGACGTGACTGGGAAACAACTGAACAACAACAAAAATGTATATTGCTTTTAGGTGGCTTCTTCAATAATTACTAAATCAATAATGAATTGTTCTTTATATCTTGATACTTTTTAGCACACGTTGTTGCTCCTGGGCAAATATATTGTTTTTTGGTGTATATAAGCTTTTTTGAACAATACAAATTGCAAATGTTTTATATGCACATATGCATATAATTAGTCAATATGTGGAAGGGCAATGACATTCTCATCTTTTAGTATTAAATGTGTGATGGCTTTGGTTAAGAAAGATGGGATCAGCTTTGAATCAAAGGGGAATCTGTCAAAGTATTTTGCTAGTAATTAATGCACTACTGTGAAGCATAAGTAAATAATTATGGATCTTATCTTGACCTGCTGCTGATTTCTCATTTGTAGAGAAGCTAGAATTTCAATCACTAATCTTGACATAACTCTTCTGTGATTTGTTATGTTAATGGTAACACAAGCTTTCTGTTTCATGTTTGTTCTGGGTTACATTTTCATTGTGTTGGATTTCTTTGAACTATCTAGATAATCAGAAATTTTTCATATCCACCTTTGGGAGTTTTCTCTGTCCATTATTTTCCTTATTTCTTTTTTTTAAAGGCAACACAGTATAGTTTTAAATTGATACTGAACTGTTTATTTTCTTCTATGTACCACTTTGCCTCTTTATATAACTATAACCTTCTGACTTCTGCTTTTAACTATTCATTAATGGTATCAAGAATTTCTGACATACTTTCATTTTCTGGGATCCATTCAACAAGTTTCATTGTTTGGTTGCCTTTAATCAAGCAATAAATTGTTCAAATATTGTACTCCAAATAACAGTTAGATAATAATGTACTGTGCCTTCTAACACCAAAAGTTGAAGGAGTGTCACTTGTTTCTCTATCTTCCAAGTTCAACTGATAATCATATAAACAGCCCTAAATAGGGCTGTTATTCAGCCTTATGAATATGTCATCCTGCCTATTTAATTGATTCAAAGGAGGAATTCTTTTTTATTTACTTCAAATTTCTGGCTTGGTAATTTAGTCATATAACCTCAGATTATGCTCATGATTTATAAGTATTAAAAAATTATTCTTCTAGCTTTATGGCATTTTATTAATCTATATTAACCCATAAAATATGGCTTGGCAAAAATTCTTTGGTGAAGTTGAGCATGTAAGTGTTGAGGTGAGAGTTCAAAATAGAATCCAGCCCTACCAACCTCTCGCCTCTCCCAAAATGTAACAAATATAAAACAAAAATAAACATACCAAAGAAAACGGACATAGTCAAAACAAACAAAATCAAAACACCACCTCAAAATAAGAATATCCTAAACTAAAGGAAAAGGTCCACTCAGAGGAATGCTCCAGAAAAAAAATGCTCCAGCATGGTAAATAAATCCTTTGGACTAAGCAAAAGTACAGATAATTCATCTGAAAGAATAACAAATTAACCTTAACAATGGCTGCAAAGGAAATCATGAAGAACCTAATCTAAGTAAGGAAAGAGAAGAAGAAAAAAAAGGAAGAAGGTAAGATGAAGATAAAAACCTCACAAATAAAGGAATTGGACTAATCTTCAATACCACGGCCTCTTTAATTTTGTTGATGACCTTCACTTTATCCCGTAAATACATCGCTTGTACATAGTTGTTTGTTTGCAAGCTGTCTTCCCCACTAGAGTGTGAGCTTCCTGAGAGCTAGGACTGTCTTTTGACTTTCTTTGTATCTGCAGGCCTTAGCACAGTGGGTGAAACATAGTAAGTGTTTAATACATGTTTATTAACTGACTGACTTGGAATTATGTAAGGAGAATTGACATAAAAAATGGGAATTCTTCAATGGGAAATAGAATTGACCTGCTAGAGGACAAAAAACAAACAGAAGGAACAGAATAATCAGCAAAATAAATTAAAAATAATAACATTAAAAAAGGTGGAATTGTAGAATAAAGATTGATGAAGTATTCTAAAACCACCAAATAAGCTTCCCGAAAAAATGTCAAGAAAGAATTTGAATAATATGTTTCAGGAAATATAAGAAAAAATGAGAGTACTTTCTTGATTACTAAAGAATCAAGGCACAGATTACAGACTGGTAGAATTCAAATGACATAACCAGAGCTGAATTCCAGATTCAACTCTCTCAGACATACTGTGGTCAAACTCTGAAACTACAATCATACAGTAACGCTGTAAGCTACCAAGAGGAAGTACATCACATATCTAAAAATCCCAACAATCCAAGAAGCACAGGATTTTCTACTCAAGGCAACAGAACACGACAGAAGGGAATCCTGGATTGCAAAGTCTCTGCTTTGCTTCTTGGTAACCATGGGAAACAAGGAAGTTCTGCTTCCACAGTTTTGGGTGATCAGAGTTGTGACCTAGCACGGTCAGATTAGAGGTCAAAAACTAGTGTCCAGGTTTGGCTAGCTGTTTGAGGGAAAGCCTATCAGAGAGGAGAACATGAAGTCATGTGGCATTAGATGGTGTTGTGGGAGGTCCAAAATTTCAGAACATTATAAGAAGCTTCCATTGATCTGAACAAGTTGTATTCTTCCAGTAGTCTCACTTGGGAAGCTAACTACCTGTTCATTCAAAGGAATGAATGTAGAAGGCACACCCTCCTGCTGAAGTGGGTGGGGGAAAAGAGTGTTTTGGCCAAAGTGTTCAATTTGTCTGAACTCTATTTTAATAAATTTTCCTTGATACCTTTTTGTGTGTCAAGACCATTTCTAACATTAATCTGTGTGACTTTAGAAAAGTAATTTAGCTTCTTTGTCCTCAGATGACCAATTTGAAAAATTTGGAATCTGGAGTCAGAAAACACTGGTTCAAATCCAAGGTTGGTGACTTACTACTCATATGGCCTTGAACAAGGCACTTAATTACCCTGGGGAAGAAGTGAACTAGGTTGTCTCTGGGATACCTTCCAACTTAAAGATCTATGCGTCTAAGCACAATAGTAATAATAACAATAAAATAAATAATAAAAAAATAACAATAACATCTAAATTTATATAGAACATTTTATGTGTCAGGAAACGGGCTAAACACTTTACAAACACTGTCCCATTGGATTTACATAACAATCCTGTGAGGCAGGTGCTGTTAAGGAAAATGAGGCAGAGGTTTAGTTACTTGCTCAGGGACACACAGCTAATTAAGTATCCAAGGTCAAATTTGAAGTCAGGTCTTCTTGATTCCAACCTGGAATCAAATCAAAGTCCAGCTGCTTTTATAAAGATAGTTCTTTATTTTCTTAAACAAATGATCTTCCTCCTTAGTTGCTATTAGAGCTAAGACTCATTTTGTGAACCATATGCCCTACAGATACAAGATGGTGTGAGTTATATAATTATCACAATTTCTGTCTTTGAGGAGGAAAAACAATTCACGGTAGAGTGCTGGGATGTGCCAATGATTTCTAATGAGAAAAGTATAATACACTGTGTGTAGCAAATCAAAGGAAAATGGATTCCCTCACCTAATGCCATTAGCTACCCAGAAAGTCTAAAAATACTTTTCTAAAAGAAAAGACTATCTTTTAGATCCCCATAAAAACTCCAGATATTCCAAAAGATGAGATCAACTAGGTGCACGGTGAATAGAGGGCTGGGCCTGAAGTCATAAAGACTCATCTTCCAGAGTAGAAATCTGGCCTCAGGTACTTACTAGCTGTATAACCTAAGGCAAGTCACTTAACCCTCTTAGCCTCTCAATTCTTTATCTGTAAAATGGGTCAGAGAAGGAAATGGCAAATCCCTCCAGTATCTTTGCCAGGAAAACTCCAAATGGGGACAGGACTGAAAGAACTCAACCACAAAGAGGTCCAGACTAGGTAGGGGCTCTGATATGACAATTTATCATGAGGAAGAAGTTTCCTCCAGGGAATATAAATGAACTGGAAAACTTCTAATGACTAAACAAAAGCTAGATTTAAATTCCAACAGCAAAACAACAAGATTATTTTGACACCAGAAGTATAGAAATGATTAATGTAATCATATCAATATAATCTTTGTGTATGTTTGGGGGTTGGAGGGTGGAGACAACAAAACAACCACATCTGAAACGGATAACAAATATTTCAAGGCATCTTCATATGGAGATGAAACAAAACAGTGGCAGAATTATTTTAGTTAATAACTGAATAACTGAACCAACAGGGGTAAATACAGATGTGATGTAAATAACTTCTAAAAGTATATGTAGCTATGCATAGGGAGGCTGGGAGAAAGAAAGGAGGTGGAGGTAAAGTAAGAGAAAGGTAGTATGACAGTAACTGCCAAGAATCATCAACTGCACAAAAAAAGTGAAGCATTCCATCACATCTGTTGTGTTCCTTCTTGGTGTGAAATCATTTAGAAATAATCTCATATTATCAAAGGTGAATTTAAAATCTCAAACCAGAAGTCTAAGCACAAAAGTTGAGTCTCTCAACTGTCTTCTTTCAAACTTGTGTTCCTTCTTAGTTACGGCTAAGAGCTCAGGCTGACCTTATGGACCATAAGCCTGGCAAGATGGGGAGAGTCTACAAAATCATTATGATATCTCTCTTTGAGGAGGAAACAATTCATTGTGGATTGCTGGAATGCGCCAATGATTAGATAACAGGGCTGACAAATTTATCTGCACCCCGTAATCCCCAAGCATAATAAAGACTGAAGTTTTTGTGTTTTTAAAATTCAATCACAACCATGGGAGATGTTTGGGCCTCATAAACCAGCCAGATGTGAAGTGAAAGTAAAATACAGCATACCTGCTTAGTCAGAATGGCAACATACTATAGGGATTAAGCCATTTTCAATTTAGGAATGGGACTGTTTATTGGCGAAACAATATTGATGCAATAAACACTCTCAATCCTCACTCTCCATAAAAGTGACAAAAATAAAGTTGGATTTGTTTATTCTCATGTAAAATCTAAGTTATATTTAGAACATCATTATAAATCCAAAGGATACAAAGCAGTATCAGGTAGTGGAATGTGTCAAGTCAATACGCATTTATTAAGAGCTTACTCGGTGCCAGATACTGTCCTAAGCCCTAGAGATAAAGAGAAAGCCCAAAGTATACTCCTTGCCTTCAATAAGTTTACATTCTCAAGGAAGAGAAAGACTTCTTAGTAGGTAAGTTTTAAATTGAGTCTTTAAGGAAAATCAGAGTAACTAACACATGGAAAGGGGAGAGGGTAAGAGCTTTCCAGACATAGAAGACACTCAGAACAAGGGCAGTGATAAATGACCTAGGTGCTCCTCCTGTCTCTGCTGCTGCTACTGCTGTTACTGCTAGCTGATGTTACTTCCTTGCTTTACAAGTTTATGGAGGATGACTATGAAGCACACTTTTGATTATAACATAGTATCTCTTTACTAGGCAGATTGGTGAATACAGGCAAATCATTCAAATTTTCTTGGTCTCAGGTTTTACACCTGTAAAATGGGAAAGGGAAAATAGTGCTAGGCAAAATAGGATCTAAAGTCTCACCACTTCTGAAAGTTTCTACAGATCACATTAAAACTTGTTCAGTCTTCAATTAACCATCATCCTAATTTTCCCCCTTAAATTTAAGAAAAAAGAAAACATGTAAAAAAGACAAAAAAAAAAAAAAAAAAAAGAAAATTTCTAAGAGATATCCTGAGGCTAGAACATATTCAACCCAGTGGCCCACAATCTATATCTTAGAAAGATTTTTTTTTAATCAAGTACTGAACCAAAAAATGTCCTATGGTCAGTCACTTAGCAAAGTCAATAATAGAGTCCTTTCTTTGGACAAAGCACAAAGCACTATTCTAGGAAAATCATAGGATTGTAGATTTTACTTTGGAAGGGACCCCAGAAGTCATCTAATCTATTCTCCTCAATTTACAAAGAAGAAAACTGATGCCCAGCAATGGTCAATGACTTCTCCACGGTAGAGGAACTCTCTCTACTACATAAATGGAAAAGTCAGGATTTGAAATCCAGCTTTTTAAATCAAATTTAATGACCCCCCTTACTCCCCATATCTTTCCTCTGATATTACCTTTGCAATCACTCCATATATCTTGTATATACGTAGTGATTTGCATGTTGTCTCCTTCATTAAGAATGAGTTCCTTAAGGATGGAACCATGTTTTTGCCATTCTTCTATCTTCCAGACTTAGAGCTTGGCACATAGTAAGCCCTTAAATGCTTGTCCACTGAATGTTTGACTATATGGTGCTGCCATCCAGAATACTGGTTCATGCCCTGTAGGAGCTTACAAATGAGTCACTAATAATGTATAGTAAACCAAAAATTGAATTTTTGTAGCTTCTCCTCTCCCAAGAATGTTGGTGAATTGAGGTTTTATAGACTTACTTGGAAGAGGTGAGGGGATGGAACAGACAAGGAAAGTTACAAACTGTAAGAAAAATAAATCCAAGATAAATAACAAATCTATAAATTTTTAAGAACTTTAATAATATTAAATAAGTAACTATTTTTAAAAGATTAAGAATAAACTCATTTGGTATGCGAAACATTAATTTCCTTGTGCCACTATTAGTTAGAAGAGAAAAATCAAGTGATCTTTAAGTATCAACACAAGGCTTATTCTTTTACATTTTTTCTTGAAAGGCTCAAGAAAGGGTTACTTAATGGAATACAAACCATCAATTTCTCCCTTATTCCTACTGGACACAATTGTTTTAAATCAGAGCACAAGGATGGAAAAAATGCAACTATTTCTCTAATGTTTTGGGTCTCTGAAGTTTGCATTGTTTATTTTTATGAAAGTATCACTTTATAACTGGAAAATGACTAAGCTTTCTACTATTGTTTTATCATTCTAAGTGGCCAACATTTCTGTTCTTGATAAAAGTCAACTTTCAAACCATTTTCTCTAACATGGAAAAAGGCTGAACTGTCAGTAAATATGATTATATTGACCCTGACATTTTCTTCTAAGATACTGTCAGCCTGTCAAAAGCAGAGCATTGCTTTCAGACTTGAGTGGCTTTTTTTGTTGTTGTTGCTGAAGCAAACTCTGATTGCTGCCATATTAGTATCGAGTGGATAACAACAGTAGCAGGAGAAGACCTGCAAGTTCAGCCTTTGACATAAAATACGAAATCATTTCCCACAATTCTTTCATTGATATTTGAAGATTTGTATCCTAATTAAAAACAATTTCCCAGGTAAGTCAAGCATCATTCAGACATTAATTGTTAGACTCCAGGCTTTCATTAAGTTAGCGAGGACATATTTAGAATACTTCCTTAAGCCAGAAAACATAGGAACTAAAACCTGAATTTAAGATTGAGATGTGAAAAGATCAGTAAGTTGCCTGCTATTAGCTCTGCCACTCTGTGACTTTCAGCCCTCCCAGAAAACCTCAAAGTTTTCATGAAGAGGACAAGGCTAGGCTGGTCCTCCAGCTCTGCAGAGTTAAATGTGTGAGAGAACAAAAGGTAGTGATAGGCTTCCCAAGAGGCAGCTCTAATAACCTGCCTGGCCAGAAACCTAAAACCTGGATTAGCCTCACTGCTGGACTGGCATCACAAATGAGGTGTTGTACATACAATTAGAGAACCAGAGTTTTAGAGAGGAAAGGAAGCTTAGAGATCATCTAGCTCATCCATTTTATTTTACAGGTGAAGAAACTGAAACCTAGGATAATGAAATGACGTACTGAAGCCGGTGAGTCAGAGGTAGAGAGCAGAATTCTAATCTTTTGAAACCAAGGTCTTTCTGTAAGATCACCCCTACTCACATAAATACCCAGGACATAGGTTTCCAAAGGATAAAGAATCAGAGAATCTTTCTATCCAAGAGCAAAAAGAAGTAACTACTGGAAAGAATCTTGACATGAAATTTAAAGTTTGGGAAAGGCAAACAGCATCCAAATATAGATTTGAAACCAAAGATTCATGTAATAGGATGGGGCAGATATTTGAAATGATAAGAAATTAATAAACTTGAGGAAAACAAAAATAAACATGCACATGTGGTTCCATTCCATCCCATTTTCCTGAAAAGCTTGCCTCCTTTATCATCTCCACTCTCTCACTTATCTTCAGTCTCTCTCCCTGTCTACTGGCTCTTTCACTATTGCCAAAAACCTGCCCACATCTTCTACCTTCCTTAAAATTCTTCTCTTGATCCATCTGGCCCTGCTAACTATCCCCTCATATCTTTCCTGCCTTTTGTGGTGAAACTCTTCTCTACAATCTGATTTTCAACCCCATCATTCAATGAAAACTGCTCTCTCCAAAGTTACTAACAGTTTTTTACTTCCAGTCCAATGGCCTTTTCTGTTCTCATCACTCTTGACTCCTCTGCAGCCTGCAACACTGCTGATAGCCCTCTTTGCCTTTACATTTTCTTTTCTCTAGGGATTCATGAAATTACTTGCTCCTGGTTTCCTTCCTACCTATCTGACTGCCCCTTCTCAGGCTTCTTTGCTAGGTCTTCATCCAAGTTAGGCATACTAACCACGGATATTCCACAGGGCCCTGTACTAGACCCTCTTCTCTATTTCACTTGGTGATCTCATCAGCTCTCATGGCTTTAATTATCATCTGCTAGATAATGATACTCAAATCTAAGCATCTAGCACCTATTCTCTCTATTGACCTCCAGTCTTGAATCTCCAGCTGCCTATTAGACATCTCAACTGTGTGTCCAGTTTACATCTTAAGCTCAACATTTCCATTATCTTTCTCTTTGTCCTTCCAAATTTCGCTATTACTATCAAGGAAATTACCTTTTGTCCAGTTTTCTAGGCTCACAAGCTAGGTGTCATTCTTAACTCCTCACTCTCTTTTACCCCACCATATTCAATTTGCTGCCAAGGACTGTCAATTGTAGCTTGGTGACATCTCTTCCATATTCCTTGCTCTTTCTTTTGCCACTGCCACCACCCTTGTGTATACCCTTATGTCTGAATTCTCACAGAAACCTCCTGGTTGGTCTGCCTGCCACAGATCTCTCCCCACTCCCATCCTCTACTCAGCTGTGCAAGTGGTCTTCCTAAAGACTGAGGTGAGCAAAACTCCTCCTTCCTCCCTCAGCAACCTCTAGTGGCTCCTTGTTACCTTCAGAATCAATTATAAAATACACTGGCATTCAAAGTCCTTAAACAACCTAAGTTTCCACTCTTTTTTATACCTCATTATTCTCTCTCCCGTTTGGGACAATGGATTTCCTGCTGGTGCCTGAACAAGTTACTCCCTCTTCAGACTCTGGACAATTTCACTGACTGTCCTCATATCTAGTTCCTAGCTACTTGGGCTCCTTCAAAACCTACCCCTTCTACAGGTGGCCTGTCTGAACAGTCTTAATTCTACTGCTTTCCCTCTACTGATTACATCCTATCATGCGACATACACTTTGTCTGTACATAATTATTTACACATTGCTGAACCCACCAGATTGTGAGCTCTTTGAGGGCAGGAACTATCTTTTCCCTTTTTTTTGTATTCCTGGTGCTTAGCGAAGTTAAATGCTTGTTAAATGGCTGGAAGAGACTGCAACAGTTTCTTTACTTTTTATATTGTTACTTATCTAGGTCAAGGTAAAGACACATTTTCCACTTAGAGGTAGCAAGACTTCAGCAGGTATAATAGTCCAATGAAAGGGAACATCTGACTTGGAGTCAGAAGAAACTGATTCAAAGCCTGACTCTGACTTGCAGTGTGACTCTGGACAGTCATTGGTCTCTCTGAATTTCATTTGGAATTGGATTGATGACCCCTAAGGTCCTGTCCAGTTCTAAGACTATGGTTTTAATTTTTCTAATTCTGAATCTCTTATCTATAATCATGTTAATTAGGTCACATTTGGGGAAAAAATGTACCATTACACAGTAAAGATGTGAATATAATTTGAAAACAGAAAAGGAACAGGATTCAGCATTACTAGTTTCATAAAATACAAAAAAACCTTACATAATTTTAAATTTAAATAATGCCAGTTATGTGGTTTAATCATTTTTCAGTCGGGTCCCACTCTTCATGATCCCATTTGCAGTTTTCTTGGCAAAGACACTGGGGTGGTTTGCCATTTCCTTTTCCAGCTCCTTTGACAGATGAGGAAATTGAGGCAAATATGAGGAAGTGACCTTCCCAGGATCATATAGCCAATAAGTTTCTGAGGCCAGTTTGATTCAAAGCCTTGTGCCCTATCCACCATGCCACCTAGCTGCCTTACCTAATGCCAAAGTCCATTTGCAAAAAAAAAAAAAAAAAAAAATTGTGGAACCTTGGAGTTGGACAGATCTTAATTTAAGAAAGACGCTTTGGTTCTTAGCAAACAAGAAGTATTTCCAATCTAATCTTTTTTTTTTTTCAAATTTGATATGATTTATTGATTTATTGTTTGAGTACAAACCTGTTGGTAAGTCATTCCCATTATTGTCACTTTTTCTTAGATGGCATTAGATGTCTTTCTTTTAAGTGCTGAAGTAGACAGGTATATCACAATTTTAATGCAAAATCTTGGAGTATTTCTCTGCATCTAGGAATGATTTTAATCCATCATAAATGTTGTGAGTGTGAGTATACAGTGTATACTGCATACAGAGTGAAATACAAGCCACGAATTATGTCTTCAGGTACATTTATTCCCTCTCTCTTTGTGGGATCCTAGAAAAGCTATCCCATAAACTAAATGAAAACTTCATGTATGAAAAAGGGGTTTTTTTATTGGTATCTAAGGATTGTTTGTTTGCATATTTGGGAATATTTGTTTCACTCTAAGTTTTGTGAAGTCTGTCTTGTAATTTGTCAGTCAATCTGTCTGTAAAAGAAGAGCCACTGTCATAGGATAAGTGAGGTGGATGGCCATGTCCAGCTTCTCTCTTCACATCCTAGTCCTGGGCCTTACTCTGAATTACTGCTTAGTGTTAGAGCACTTTGCAAACTTTAAGGAGCTATCCATGTGTCAGTTATTATCATTCTGCATGAGTATTTCCAATCTTATTCCAAAGTTGGCTCAGAGTTTTCATACAAACCCAGGAAAGTCCCTTCCTACACAACAGCTAGCCTGAGAGTGTTGGAAGAAATACCTATTTGTCAATTTTTTTAGGTACCTACCCAAACCTAAAGTCATATTAAAAATTAAAAGATTGAGTATTTGATTGAATGTCACTTGTAATTCAATACAACAGTTTTTGAGGACAGCACTTTTTATTGTGTCCAAAAGTATCCTCTTAATATTTGACAGCTGTGGACAGATTTTGCAACAAGTGGCAAATGGACTAGTAATGTCTCTGACTTAGTGCTGTACAGACCAAATGAATCAGCTACGAGCGGCAGGATTCATATAGCCTTTTCTCCTGCTCTGACAACGCATATGCTAAAGAGGACAACAGAAAGCTTCATGCTACAAAAACTGTTAGCATTAGTGTTACTATAAAGTGCTGAGAGTAATTTCTGCTGTGATGTGTGATAATTCTACTGCAGCTGAAATCTTGTATTCTACATCTCAGTCCATCCCAAGCTTATTGATCCCAGAACGCTTGATTAAATGGGTGAAATGATTTTAATGTCAGAGGTTAAAGAAGCCTTCATTTTCTAGTCTCATTCATGACTATTAACTCACCTATTTGCAAGAAAGAAATTTTGCTGATGGATATTAGAGAAACTGAATGTTCCCAGGGTTGACATTGTGTGAGTGTAAGTGGTCATATTAACTCTCTCCAGTCTACTATTCATTACACTCAATGAAGATGTAATTTACTATGACTTCATTAAATTTTGAGTTTCTCAGTGTTGGTGAAGGAATGAATATATTTAGAACAAGACTTTAAATTCCTGCAAATAAAATAAGAGGATGAATATAAATGTGGGTCTTTTTACTACAGAGAAAGTGCTTAATTAATGTGTGTTGAGTTGAACTGAAAATGAATTTAACACAATAAAGAGCATGTTATGGTAAATAAAGATCCCATGTTATCGTCATGAACATGTCAAGTCAGATTAACTATTTCTTTTTTAAAAAAGGTTATTCTACTAGTAGGTCAAAGAAATGCTGCAGATATATAGAGAGAGTTTATTTAGGCTTTAGCAAAGCATTTGATAAAATATCACATACTTATTCATATAAAAAAGTTGGAGAGATGTAAACTATACTATAAAATATTTGGAAGGATTAGTGCACTACAAGCATTTAATTAATGTGTGTTGAATTAACTTGGAAATGACCTTAATATAACAAAGATAAAATAATAATTTGAATACTATTAGTATTATTATTAGTATTAGCATTATTAGTAGTATTAGTATCAGTATTGAATAATAATATTCAATAATAATAATAAATAAAGATCAAATGGCATACTCAAAGAGTGCTCTCTCCAGTGGCTCAATGACAACCTGGCAAGAGGTCTTCAGTGGAGGGTTTCAGGGATCTATTTGTACTTGTCTTGTGCTAGATTTAATATTTATATCAGTGACTTGGATAAAGACAAATATGGCATGCTCATCAAATTTACAGAGGGCAAAAAGTAGGGAGAGAGAGCTAACATGACGGATGGCAGAGTGAGGATCCAAAAAGATTCTTATAGTTTAGAGAACTGGGCTGAATTTAAAAAGATAAAATGCAATAGGTACAAATAAAAATTCCTACAAATCAACTTCATAAGTATGATATAGAAGAGGCATTATTAGATAGCACTCTGGGAAAGATCTGGAGGTACTGGTGGACTGTAAGACCCTCAGACAAAAGTATAATGTGGCAATCAAAAGCTAATGTCACTAGAGGTACACTAAGAGACATATAGCTTCCAGAAAATTGAGAGGCAACAGTCCAGTGAACTCTCTGTACTCTGCCTGGGTCAAGTTATATCTGGAGAAGTGACCCATTTTGGATGCTAATTTAGAAAAGACACTGATAAATTGGAGAGCATCCAGAGCACAGCAAATCAGAATGGTGAAGGGCCTCAAGTGCATGCCATCTGAGAATCAGCTGAAGCAACTGGAAATATTTAGTGTGGAGAAGGGAATGATTTTTGTTGTTTAGTCATTTTTTAGTCATGTCCGACTGTTCATGACCCCATTTGGAGTTTTCTGGGTAGAGGTACTAGAGTGGTTTGCCATTTCCTTCTCCAGTTCATTTTAAAGATGAGGAAAATAGGGTTAAGTGACTTGCCCAGGATCCCACAGAATAAGCGCCTGAAGCTGGATTTGAACTCAGGTCTTCCTGACTCCAGGCCTGGCACTCTATCCACTAAGCCATGCTAGCTGCCTCAAGAGAATAACAGATATCTTTAAACAGTTGGAAGAGAGAAACAAATTTTTTCTCTCTGGTATGTGAGGGAAGAACTATGAGCAAGAGGTAGAAATAAAAGGCATATCTGGGACCAATGAGAAGACAAGACTTGAAGCTGTTTAGTGGTGGGCAAGAATGCCTCTCTAGTCAGTGGGCTCTCATTCACTAGAGCTGGGGATTAGAGGGAAGTGATTCTTTCTGCTTAGGGTTTGGACCAATTGGTCGCTAGAGGCCCTCCCACCTCTGATACTGTGTGGTTCTTTATTACAGACTAATGATATTTAGCCTCCTCTGATGACTGCTGAAGGAGTCAAAGTAATAGTAATGTAGTGATGCATTATTTCTGTTATGGTTTTAGAATTTAATGAGAAAATATTGGTAAAGCACTTAGCACAAAACAGGTGCTTAACAAATGCTCAGTCCTTTTTCTTTTAAAAAATTATTTACGTTATTCTGAATTTAAGAAATAAAACAAGCATTTCCATAACACAGTAGAACTAAAAAAGATGATTGTACATAAAACTGCAAATCTGTTATATAAAACTTGCTAGTACTTTTAAATATGTAACAGAATTATGACGTCACTTTCTTTTCCTTTTTTTCTTCCTTCCTCCTCCCACTCTAGAGATGGCTACACAGATATGTACATATGTATGTGCCCACATCAGAAAAGGTGCTTTTTTCATACTGAGACAGCACAAAGGAAATGTAGGATGTGCAAATTTGGAGTAACCACCCCAAATATTCACACAGACTATCCGTGCCAATCTGTGGTAGAGCATTGCCAGCTCATATTGGTCTGATCAGCCACAGTTGGACACATTGAAACTTCACTTTATCATGGCGATGTCACCTTGGTCCTCTTTGAGAACGAAGGACAACAATCATATATCTGTACACACACATGCACACACACATGCACGCACACACACACATGCACACACACTTCTATCCATACCCCTACTTATCAGTTTTCTCCAGATACAGATGTCTTTCTTCATATATTTTTTGTAGTTAATTTGAGTGTTTATAATAATCAAAATTATTTTGTCACTCAAAGTTGTTCTTAAAAGTTGTTACTTTACACAATGTTCTCTTGGTTATGCTCATTTTGCTATTGACGCTTTCATGTAAGCCTACACAAGTTTCTGCTAACCATTCTTTTGTGTACAGCTATCCATATTTTTAAGATCACTGAGTTCATCATTTCTTATAGCACAACAGTATTCCGTTACAATCACTTACCATACCTTGTCATTCAGCCATTCTCCAACTGACAGGCATCCTTGAAATTTTCAGTTTTCGCCCCCAAAAAGAGAGCTGCTATGTTTTTTTTTTTGATTTGTGATTTTTTGCTGCTAACCAAGGTAATTCTTTCAGAAGAATACCAAAAGCACAACAAAATCAATAAGAACAAGCACTGATTTAGCCATTAAAGTTAAACTGACCCAACACCAAATCTCTGAGTGGAAGGGTTTAGGATTTATATCTTTGTACCTCTATGGTCTAGTATACTGCCTTATACTTTAGTAGACAATTAATGAATAAATGCTTGTTGAATTTAATTGAAGGGAAATCCTAAGTTCATTCAGTAAAAATCAAATCCAAAATAGAAGCAACCATCATTTCATAAGTGAACAAAAAGGTTATCCTCCTCATATTATCATCTTTCCTTCGTAGCTGCTGATTAGTAACAATTCCTCCATAAAGTGGTAGCCTAGGAAAGAGGTTGAATTTAAGGAGCATAATTCAATCCACCATAAATAGTTCTTAAAGAGTGGGTAGGCAGAGCAGTGAAGAAAAGCATCATGTTATTCACTTAGGCTGATTTTTTTTTTTCAAAATTACAGACAACTTAATATAGGAGATAAAATCCTGGTCCTGAAGTCGGGAAGATTTGAGTTCAAACTCTGCCTCTAACAAGATATGAAACTGAGTAAGTCTCCACTTTCTCATCTGTAAACTAGGAATGATAATATCTATGGTGCCAATGTTAAGTATATGGAAAAATTTAAATCACTAGGTAAATACCAGCTATCATATTTACACACCTTGTTATTCTGATTATTTTTAATTCAGTGAGGAATTCCTGACATTTAATTAAACAAGCATTTATTCATCATCAACTGTACACCAGGCATTGTGATGGCGATAGAAAGGCGTCACTTAGAAGGTAACAACTGAGCTGACTCTTGAAGGGAGGTAGGAAATCCAGGAAGTAGTGAAGGAGAGCATTCCAGGCAAAGAAGATGGTAGGAGATGGAATATCACATATAGAGATCAGCGAGGAAATCAGTTGGCTATAAAGTTGAGTTCATGGAAAAAAAATGTTGTGAAATCAGTCTACAAGAACAGACTTCAGATAGACTGTGAAGGCTTTAAATACCAAACAGAGAATTTTAGTGGAGATATAGGAAGCAAATAAAACTTCTCGAGCAAAGGATTGATATTGTCAGCTCTGTAATTTAGGAAAATCAATTTCATAGGCTTTCCAAAGTCTTTCGTAGCATTTGTGATTTCCAGGGAACCATAATTTTACCTTGTTTTTAAATGAAAAACCTCAGCTCTGTACAGATATACATAATAGTTAAGTATTATACTAAAGAAAGCTCAAATTACTCAACAATTATACTCATTTCATATGCCAGAAATGTTATACTTAAGATTTTGCAAGGTAGACTTCAGCAATATATAAACTGAAAATGACTAGAAGAGCAGGTTGGTTTTTGAAGAGGCAAAGGAACTAGAGACCAAATTGCTAACACTCAATGAATTATGGAGAAAGCAAGCGAGTTAAAGAAAAACATCTCCTTTTGCTTCCATGACTCTACAAGACTTTGTGTGGATCACAACAAAAAAAAATGTGGCAAGTTCTCAAAGAGATAGGGGTACCAGACCATCTTACTTGCCTCCTGAGGAACCTGTATGTGGGTCAAGAAGCAATAGTGAGAACCAAACATGGAACAACCGATGGGTTTAATAGTGGGAAAGGATTATGTCAAGGCCGTATATTGTCACCCTTTTTATTTAACTTATATGCAGAGTATATCATCCATCCATGTAAAGCTGGATGAATCAAAAGACAGAATAAGACCACAAGGAGAAATACCAACAATCTCAGATATGAGGATGATACCACTCTGATGGCAGTAAATGAAAAAGAATTAAGAAGTCTCTTGATGAGAGTGAAAGAGGAGTGTAAAAGCTGGCTTGAAGCTTAGTATAATAAAACCCCAACCCACCAACACTAAGATCTTGGTCATTGATCTCATCACTTCATGATAAATAGAAGGCAGAAGAAATGGAAGTGTCAGATTTTATATTCTTTGGTTCAAAGATCACTGCAGATGGCAACTACAGCCATGAAATTAAAAGATACTTGTTTCTTGGAAGGAAAGTTATGGCAAATCTGGACAGCATACTATAAAATGGTTTTTCCAGTAGCAATGTATGGGTGTGAGAGCGCAACTGTAAGGAAAATTGAGTGCTGCAGAATTTACAATTTTGAATTGTGATGCTGGGGAAGACTTTTGAGAGTCCCTTGGACAGCAAGGAGATCGGATCAGTCAATACTTAAAGAAACTGATTCAGACTGTTCACTGGAAGGTCAAATAATGAAGCAGAAGTTTAAATATTTTGGCCAAATAATGACAACACAGGACTCAATGGAAAAGACCCTGACGTTGGGAAAGATTAAACGCAAAAGGAAAAGGGGATGGCAGAGGATGAGATTGATTGATACTGAAATGGGAGCAACAAACACCAACTTGAAAAGACTTCAGGAGATAGTGGAAGACAGAAGGACTTGGCATGCATGACGCCATGGTGTCACAAAGAATCAGACACAAGTGAACAACAAAAATTATGCTATTATCATGTATGTTTCATTATTTTCATATTGGGAGGTAGTCTGAAGGCCAGTAAAGCAGGACTTCAGTCAAACTAAGCTTAAGTTTAGTCAGAAAATATGCAAAAAACTAGGAATATATTGTACATATACAATGTAAATAAGGGTTCTTAACCTAAGGTCATGAACTTTTAAAAACTTTTTGATAACCATATTTTGATATAATTGATTCCCTTGGTAGGTGTGTTATTTAGTAAATTTAAAAACATTACTATGACAAGAACTTGTGGCGTAAATAGTAGGTAATGTTAGAGGATGGGGAGGGTGGGGAAGCATAAAATGGGAAAGGGGAAGGGCTAGCAAAGACTTCTGAGAGAAGGTAGGACTTGGGCTAATCTTGAAGGAAGCCAGAGAAGTGAGGAAAATGAGGTGAGGAGAGAGAAAAATTCGGCAACCGGGATAGTGAGGATTTGGGAAATAGTAGGAAAATGGGACTGGAGTAGGAAGAAACACTAGGTAATGAAACCAACCCTGAAGACTACTGAAATAATTTGGTCATGAGGTGATGATAGCTTGCATAAAGGACGGTTACCACATGAATGAAGGGGAAATATATATTCAAGAGATGTGAGGGTAGAAATGTAACCCTTTATAAGACATTCATTAGGGTGAGTGCAAGTGAGAGGATGAGGATGACATAGAGATTGTGAGTCTAGATGACTGCAAACATGCTGGTATCCTCAACAAGAATACAGAAATTTGGAAGAGGAGAGGAATTTTGAGGGAAAGAGAGTAAGTTTGAGATGTCTACAGGATATCCAGTTCGACAGGTTCAAGAGGCAGTCTGTGATGCAAAGTTGGTGCTTAGGAGGTTCATGCTGGATATATAAATGTGGGAATCATTTACATAGAGATAACTGAAACCACCAGATGAGCTAATAGGACAGGGGTTTTTTACCTAGGGACAATGGTTTTCAATTTCACCAGAAGTTTGTGAATTAAAAATAAAAAGATAACTATATAAAAAAACTATTTTATTATGCTTGGCTTTCTTTGTAATACTTTTTATTTTACTTTACACATTTAAAAATATTATTCTGATAAGGAGTCCATCAGTTTCACCAGATACTGCCAGAGGGGTTCAGAACAACAAAAAGGTTTCAGAATTCCTGGGAGAAAAAACAGTAGGGCCAAGACAAATCCTTGGGGATATTCACTGTGAGTGGATAAAGATCCAGCAAAGGAAATGAAGAAACTGAGGCATACAGAAGAAGTGATTTGCTGGGACTAAAACTGAGATTCTTTAACTCTCAAAATAATTCAGAGAGTCAATGAATGAATAAAAAAGAGATTCTAAAGGATTTCTAGTAGGCATCAGAAACACAGTAATAAAACACGAATGTACAATACAACTCTGCATTAAGGTGCAAATGAGGTTCTGAAGTATGGCCCTGTTTGTACCTTTACATTAGAGAAGAATACAAAAGGCATCCGATATCTGAGGCATTACCTAGGTACAATGAGAGCGTGTAGAAGCCTGGAATTTCAACTGTAATTTCCTTTCTTTTGTAGGATTAAATTGAATTCATGCTGTTGGTGTAGCACTGGCAATTTTTTTCTTTCTGTGGTTAGAATAATTCTGCACTGTCATTAATTACATAATGTATACCATATGTTGGATCCATTCAATTTGGGTATGTACAGCATATTTACAGAACAGCACTGATAAAAATCAATATTGCCATGAATGCATAAAGAAGCCTTTCTTGCTTGAAATATTGTTTTTATCTAATTTGAAAGCTCTTTTCTGAACATTAGAGAAATGAGCTTATTCAAAAATGACTCCAGACTCAGATGCCATGGTCTTGAAAAGAAGTGAAGAGAAGGAATGTTAAATTATATAGCTTATGATGGGCCAAATGGTTCATTTTTAGAAATACTGGATAAATGTGCTAATATTTTTTAAAAGCTGGTCTATACATTATTGTATTACAAGATAAAATCACTATTGGCTGGATGTATATAAAAAATAAGCTAGTAAAAACTTGGATCATTTTACATGATTTTAAAAGGTCTCCTAAGAGAGTATTTGCAAACCCTAAGTATATTATTTCTGTATACACAAGACTTCTCCTTCCTGACATTTTGATGGCTTCAATGAATTAAATGTAAAAATAAGCCTTGGAGGTTTGAATAAAATTCCATTTTAAATTGAGGCATGGATAAAAATGGAGAATGGTCTAATTCGAATTGCTAACAAAGATTCTGTCATAGCATGTAGTGAGTTAGGCTACCAGGTAATTAAAGAAAAATTAGAAAACAAATGGCCACTTTACTTTGCTTGCATCCCAACTAAGGCATTACTTTCTGGTCTAGAATTATCGAGGTCTCAAAGGGAACGCCAGGAAAGTAAAAAACTAATACATAAAATATTTTACTCTAATAAATAGTTGAATGAAAGGATTCAGACAAATCCACTACCAAGTTAAGAACATGATTCAAAAAGGAGTAAGAATGAATGATAAGAGATGAAAACATAATTCAGCTGGCTTCCTCATTATTGCTTAATTCAATGTGCACATATTCTGGTTCGTGTTCATACTGGGCCCTAGAAGGCAAAATTCCTGTATATGGAAAATGATGACACAAATTTAGTTCAATCTAGAGAAAAGCTTTCTAATAATTAGAACTACTGCAAAGTATAGCTGCCTTAAATGTAGTGGATTGCTCATCACTGGAGATATTCAAGGGAAGGTTAGATGAGACCAAGTAGATAGGAATTTTGTACAGGTGTGAGTGAGATTAGATGACCTCTCAGGTTCTTTCTAACTGAGATTTTGTGATTCTCTTTGCTTAGAATGTCAACGTTCTCTCTTCATTTATCCAAGTTTTATTTAGCTTTCAATGTTCAGCTTAAGTCTTGCGTCTTCCTCTAAGAAGCTTTGACTATGCCATGCCTTATATTAATTATTATTAAAGAGCTCCTATCTGTTATATATGACACTTAGTGAGAAGTATGTTATAGGGAAAGAACACGCCCATACAAGGATTTTATAGGAAAGGTAGAAAATCTCCTACTTCCAGTTCTTCTATCCTGGAATGGTGGTGGAGGAAAGAGGCCATCATGGACTTCATTCTATCTTACAAGTCAAAAATGGCAGCATTTGTTCCTTTCAATTCATATACTAGTTAACAATTCTAAGGAGGGGGCGCAGACCATCCTGTTCATATCTAAAGAATAGAGGTTGTTTCATTCCTTGCATTTGCATCCCCTGTATCTATCACAGCACCTGACACACAGTGGGTATTTAATAAACACCACTTCGTTTGATTACTGGGTTATCCATTATGCCTTACTGTTTCATGTAACTTTTATTTTATTTTTTTTCAATTTACAAGCAATTATTTTCTCTTCTTTTCACCTCCTCATTTACAACTGGGAACCCTATCCCTACACACACACAAACTCTAGTACAGGTTGTCTATCTGTCTCTCTTGATATCATCCTATGTCTTGAGTCCACTGCCTTCCTACCATAAGACAGAGTGATTCATCATGCTCTATCATGTGTACTCTGGCACTGTTGTTGATCATTATACTAATTAGAGTGTTAAAGTTTAAAAAATTTTTTATCTTTACAATGTTGTTGTAATTGCATACATCATTCTCATGGCCCTGCTCATTTCATTCAAGTCTTCCCAGTTTTATCTGAAACCTGTCCATTTGTCATTAATGTCTGCTTTACTTCATTCATTTTCCTTCTGCCTCATCTTGTTAGTTCATTTTAGAATTAAAGTTCAAAACTCAGAAGGTTCAATTTAAGCCAATTCAACAAGCATTTATTAAAATGCCTACTCTGTGATAGCTACTACACTCCCCAGTGTGGATACAAAGACCTTCCAAAAAGGGAAACTGAAATAATAGAAAGGAATGCTGACATTTACAAATCTGATGATTTACATTATTGTGTTGATTATAATTACTCCTGCTCCCATATGGCTCTCTCATTAACAGTCATTCAACTTTCTCCAAATATTTATTACTTACTAGGCACTGGGGGTAGGTTCCTTGAGGGAGTATACTAGGTATAAAGGGGGTAAAAACATCTTTCAGAATATAAGAAAGAGTTGCAGTGGTCTGTCTGGTTCATCTAGAAACAGTTGCCCTTGTGTGGCTGGGAGATTTCTTTATGGACCACTAACTTCACACAGATCATTACTTTCTTTAAAAAAAATTATATCAGAATTTCCTAATTATTTAGTAAAGTATCCATACACAGAATTTTAGATTTAAAACTGGGTCTTTACAAAATATAAAAATAAAAAATCCTTTGTTTGGCATTCAAAGCCCTTCATAATCTGGTCCCTTCTTACTTTTCCAGTCTTCTTACATCTTGCTCCCATGGACTCTGAGACCCAGTGACACTGATTTCCTTGTTTTTCTTTGAAGAAGATACTCTATCTCCCAACTCTGAGCATTTTTACTTCCTCCTCTCCACCTCCTTCCTGGGTTTTTCCAAGTCCCAGCTAAAATCCCATCTTCTACAAAAAGCCTTTACTGACCTCCCTCAAGGCTAGTAAGTCTTTCCTCTTTTGATTATCTCCAATTTATCCTGTATATATCTTATTTGTATGTAATTGTTTGCATGTTTCTCCCCCAATGAAATGTGAGTTCCATGAGAGCAGGGACTATCTTTTGCCTTTCTTTGAACCCTCATCATTTAAGCACAGAGCCTAGCCCATGGTGGGTACTTTCAAAAACACTTGCAGTTTTTGACTGACTGCCTTTAGATATGTAATTTTATCCCTTTGTTTAGAGAAAAGGAAACTGAAGACTAGAGAAATTAATATCACACAACTAAAATTGAAGTGAACTGAATTCAATCAGGCTAGATAAAGCCATCATTTAAAAAACAAAGCAAATCAGATTTTTAAAACAAATTTTGCTTTTTAGATTTAAAATTTTTCTTAAAACATCTACGTGAAACTAGTTTAAGATTGATTGGAATTCCGATACATTAGCATGAAAGGTGAATTATAAATTTCTGTTTTATAGCATTTGAGAAAACATATTGATGTGACCTTTTAGGAAAAATTTTAAGAAGATAAATGAACAGAAGATTGTGGTGAAGAATATGTATTAAGGTTACATCAATCTACAGGAATGTACTTTGTTATTAGATGTGATTTTTGAAAAAAAAAATCAGTCTGTTTCACTTGTTTATTTAACCCTACTTCCTCTCTCCATAACTCCAACAGAGAGAGGGATTATTGAATGTAAGTCTTATTCAACCTCCTTTTAATTTTCAGCATGTTGTTTTATCATTTTTCCACTGTAAGTTCTCCATTCATAAAATAAGTTAATTGTTTTTCTGCTACATGAACAATTTCTTACAGAGACCTATTTATTTAATATATGGGACATTTAAATTCATATACAGCTTAAATGTTAAGACAATTAGAAATATGAGCATTCTTTTATACTAACTTGTGACATGACCATGAGAATTGGTGTTAGGAATATGTCCTATGGCAGTACTAGTTGTCACTTAAGAAACTGAAGCAAGACCTGGAGATACTTGAATTGCAGAAGGAAAGACTTGAAGGGACATGGTAGTTTCCTTCAACCTGTTGTCTGGAAGAAGCATGAGATTTGTTCTGTTTGGTCCCAGGAGACAGGACTAGGGCACAAAAAAAGCAAATTTAGGCTTAGAATAAAGAAACATATCCTAACACAAAAAGCTATGTGAAAATAGAATGATCGGAAGATGAAGGGACTACCTGGCTATTAGAGGTTTTTAGGCACAGAATGGATTTTTGTCCTATGGAAAATGAGTAAAATCAAGTGCAGAGACATGTCCTTTTCACTCAATTCAATAAGCATTTCTTAAGCACCTACTCTGTGCAAGGCACCTTATCCAGTTCTGAGGACAAAGACTAAAATGAAGTATGAGTCCAGCCTTTAAGGGTTTCATTCTTCAAAGGGCACAGAAGTTGATGGTGACCTTTAAGAATATTTCTCTTTTTCAGCTGTGTGCTGTAATAGTCAACAATACTTTAACATCTGGCACTGAAGTTTGTGTATACTGTCTTGAAATACATATGGCACCTAAAATGGAAAAGTTATGGTAGGAGTGAATTCCCTTTGAATTACAAGAGTAAGTATAGTACAGTCACATGGTTTTAGGTCACAGGCACAAGTTATGTTTGTGGGGTTCATATTCAGAGAGGTCTTTTGATCATGCTCAGTCCTTGCAATTGTGTGGGAGCCTCATTGTTGCTGCATGTTCAGAAGGGGCTGTAGAAGTATGGGTCATCATAACATCATGAAAATTAAAAGCCCAAGCCAAACCATTAATGTTCTTTTAAATAATGCAGTTTAGTGTGGAAAAAGGGTTAGCAGTAAATGTTTTATTACAAACCCTGCTGTGGTAATTAATTCAAGTGATTAGGACCTAATTGCTTGTTCATGATAAATATAATATTTACTATTAAGAATTTTGCTGATTTGCTCAGGGTCTCCAGGAGAGAGTAATTTTTTAAGGGATAAAATTGTAGCATTTATAATAGATAATATGTTAAAATTAGTTAAAATAATTCCTTGTATTGAAATATTTATTCTTTGTTTTACAAATTGTTCTTTATCTTATCACCTGTTTGCATAGAGTTAAGGAAAATATTTCTTCTGAGCAAACTTCAACAATAACTAAACACTCAGAGGCTCTTTGAAACTGTGAGAAATCTGACAAGTGGAGACAATTTAATTTCATAAAGGTTTATTTGCCACAGTTTTCAATGTTTTCCCCATTTACTTTGATTCTGCTTCCACTAATGGCCTCCTGGGGTCCTACCTTGAGGAATGGAGATTGACCCTAGGGTTCTGAATACTGCTCTCTACTTAGTACCTGCACTGAGCTGGAAAAGTTTAAGTCTCGGTCTAGCAATGGATGGCTTATCTGCTGTCTGAAGACAAGCCTTACTAAGTTCAGTGGGGCTGATCATCGAAGCAGGTGTGGACATGTCCACCATAATCCATGCAGTTGCCTGCATTACAAGCACATGGAAGCTTGTAATCTGCAGCAGGAGAGGAAGTTATGCACACATTAAGTCATCACAGCTTCTGGATGTATTCAAGAAACACAATTATGTAGCAAAATTAAAACGTTGTTGAAGTCTGGTCATTTTAAGACCATGACACCTCTTTCTAAACCATCACATATCAAAATGCAATTTACAAAAAGAAAAAGAGAATCTGCACATTATTTTGGCTATAAATTTAAAGAATATGAATTGGAAGGGAAATCTGGGCTCATACTATAATTATAATAACAATAACTACTATTTTTATAGCACTTACTATAGCACTTACTATACAGCACTAAACAGTGCTAAGCACTTTATAAATATCTTATTCAATACTCACAATAACCCTCAAAGGCAGGTGCTATCATTGTACCCATTTCATAGTTTAGAAAAATGAATCAAGAGAAGTCAAATGACTAGCTCAGGGTCATACAGCTAGAAATTATCTGCAGCTGAATTTGAACTCAGGTCTTTCTGACTCCAGGCTCTATTGCGCTACCACTTGCACCTCACCAAGAATCCTAGGCTGTAGATGGCACCATGAACATGGGATTTCTACTTTCAGACCTTGAATGAAGAATAATTCATGAATGACTGGATAACTGTTGCTTACCTAAGATCCACACCTGCCTCTCTGCTACTTCTACTTGCTGGGCTAGTCTTTGTCTGGCAGGGTCACAGAGAACAAGTGTAACCCCTCTTCTACATGGCAGTCCTTCATAGACTTGAAGACAGTCAACATGCTTCCCCAGATTTTTCTCTTGTCCAGAGTAAGCATTCCCACTCTTTCAACCTCTGCGTCCATGGCAGGGGTCATGTCTGTTCATTCATTCAAAACTTATTTAAAAATCACATACTATGTGTAAAGCATGGTGCTAGATGGTGTAGACAAAAAGACAAGAGTGAAATAATCCCTGCCCTTAATAAATTTACATTCTCTTGGGGGGAGGGAGAGGAAGAGTGGACACAATATACATAAAGATAAGGAGATACAAAATATAGATAAAAATAAGTATAATTTTTTCTTGTTGTTAAGTTGTTTCTAACTCTTCCTGACCCCATTTGGGATTTTCTTGGCAAAGATACTTGAGTGGTTTGCCATTTCCTTCTCCAGCTCATTTTACAGATGAGGAAGCTGAGGCAAACAGAGTTAAGTGATTTGCCCAAGGTCATACAGCTAGTAAGTAGATGAGGCCACATTTGAACTCAGGTTCCTCCTGACTCCAGCACTATCCACTGAACCACCTAACTAGCTCCATTTTTGTCAGGGCAGGGGGGTTGAGAAACATCTGGAGAGACTGGTGAAGAACTTAAGGAGGAAGTGTTAGTTGAGCCAAGGAATGAGAAAATCAGGAGGTTAAGGTGTGGTTGAACTGCACTGCAAGTATGGCTGGGGACAGGCAGAGTGAAGAGAGGCAGGAGAGGGCAAGTCCTGCAGAGAGAAGAGCAGGTAGGTTAGATGAGTGGGAATGTAGATTCTATCAATTATTGTATTTTGAAATGGACTCTAGTTGGCGTGTGATCAAGGCAGAACACAGCTCTTGTTCTAGACATTATATTTTTGCATTATATGATATACTCATTTAATCAGCATGCCACATATCTCAAAGCCAATTTCTATAGGAATTGTTGTCTATCCATATTTTGCCCATCTTATATTTCTAAAACAGATGTTTTGAAGCCAAGGATAATATTTTATATTTATCTTTTAAATATAGCCTTACTAGGTTGGCCCAGAATTAAAAGATGTCAAAAGTTTTTGTATCCTGACCCTGTTAACCAATGTGTTAGCTGTCCACTTCATCTTCCAATTACTTGCAGATCTGAAAAACTTGCTTTAATGTGGTGTATGGCATATAGCAGGAGCTTAATAATGTTTACTGACTGATTGTATGCCTTCATCAACATCACTGATAACAATGTAAATCAGAGTCTGGCCAAGGTGATATCTGAAGCATCCCATTAGAGACTTTCCTATAAAATTGATATTTACCAATTAATGATTATACATTCGATTTGTGAAGGACCATTACACAGTTACTCACCTAATAGTACTATATCATCTAAGCCACATCACTCCATTCAAGGATAGTATTAAAAGGTGCATGGGTGGCCATTCACACACAGTGGCTTTGCATACCACTCATCTCACAAGGTCATGAGGACATACTTATTCTGTTGGCTAGCTTCTTTATCACAGAAAGTCATACTTAGGCAAGTTCATGAATAATAAATGTATCACAATATACACACAAATGTGGGTCACATCCTCCTACCAGTATACTCAAATGTCTATGAAAAAGAGTAGGTGCAAACTTAAAGAAACTTGCAAGTTAAACCTCTTTGCCTAGTTCATGCTCAGCTCAGAAATGTAAACTCTGGCATGGTCTTTCTGTCTTAGGAACCGTTCACACAGATTCCATGATGAATGGAGCATCTACACTGAACAGATGCTTTTACTGCCATGCTGAAGTGACCAATCTCTCACTGGGCACAGTACTATGACCCAATCAGTTGATCTGAGGAGTGATTTCCAAAATTCCGTGTTTCTACCTGGCTTCTCTGCTGAGCTAGATTTACTCATGAAAAGCAACTATGATGTCTATTACTCCCACCTTAAACTTAAGTGATTCAATCTGAAATCTGTCCTTTTACCTCTGTCTCTCATCTTTCCAGATTCAGATTCTGGATCCTTTCTGTAAACAATATCATATTAGTTTATAAATTTTCATCTTCTAACTACAATAAGATGACTTATAACTGTCCCCAAATAAAAAACAAATGAATTAGCTCCCCTCACCCATCCCTTCCTTCTTCCAAACTTCCCTGTTGTAATCTAGTGCATTAACAACCCTCCTGGTTACCAAGGTTTGCAGTCTTGGTGCCATCTTTGATGACTCACACTCACTCCTCATATCAAATCATTGCCAGATTTTGTCCCTTCATCTCCACAACATCTCTCATATATATTTTTTCTTCTCACACAGCTAATTAGCCTGGTCCAGGTTCACATCACTTGGACATAAGAACAGCTTATTAAATGGTGTCCCTCTCTCAAAACTCTCCCACCTCCAAAGTAATTTTGCTAATGTGGGCCATTAGGTCAACATTCTATTCAACTTGCTTGCTGTTCTCACCAAATTTGGAATTATGTGTCCCCCAAATATATTCTTCCTCATTCAAACTTCAGGCAGGAGTTCTATAAATCTAACTCTTCAGTTCTCCCTAGTCATGCTTCCCTTAATTTTTTCAATATGAGAAACCTGATATTTCCTGTTTTCAGGCCTTACATTTTTGGCAGATATGGTCTTTCATAAATCTAACAAAGAAGATCCTTTTTGATAAGTTCATTGAGCTTGACTTCAGTTCCTGGAAGAATTATAGGAACACCTTTGTCAAGGGACAGCTTGTGAACATTTAGAAGAGAAGAGAAGAAATGATTAGCAAAACCTTACAAGGCTTCATGAGGAAACCACCAATCAATTAACTTCAGTGGCTCCCAATTACCTCCAGGATAAAAAAGAAAATCCTCTGTTTGGCATTTAAACCTCTTCACAATATGGCCCCTTCTTACTTTTCCAGTTTTTTAATCATTTGCTCCTACTTCTACATATCTACCACCCAGCAACACTGGCTTTCTTGCAGGTCCTTCCACATGAAACTCGATATTCTGACTGTGATTGTCCCCTATGGCTGTCATACTCCCTCCTCACCTCCACCTGGCTTCTTACAAGACTCAGTTCAAATCCAATCTTCTTCTGAAAACCTGCTGTTATCCATCATCTGTAGGAGCTTCCTTCTGAAATGATCTATTTACATGTGTGTCTTGAACTGCCTCTACTTTTCTCTCTCTCTGCCATCCCTGCCTAGGACCTTAGAATATAAGCTACTTGAGGCTAAAGACCTTTTACTGGCCTTTCTTTGTATTCACAGCCCTTAAATGCCACTAAGTGACTAAAAGAAAACTATACAATTGTTCTGGTGTCCACCTCTGCAATACCTAATAATTGTTGTTGCTTTTTAATGTTAAAAACTCAGCAGCAGGGGGCAGAGCCAAGATGGCTGAGCGAAAAGACACACATACACTAGCTCTTCCCCCACAGCCCATAAAATACCTGTAAAGAAGGACTCTCAACAAATTCTAGAGCAGCAGAAGCCACAGAACATCAGAGTGGAGGAAATTTCTAGCCCGGAGTGACCTGAAAGCCCAGTCCAGTCATGGCGACATGGCACCAGGAGTAGCAGGACCTCACAGGCTTCAGGGACAGAATCTCCAAGGGCAGTGCAGATCCCTCAACCCACAGGCACTAATGGTCAGTGCAAGGGTTTTTCTGGCTGGCCAAGAATGGAACAGGGTGTCCCCACAACTCAGGCCTCTTCAGGTGGCAGGAGCAGAGGCAGCAGCGGATGGGGGCTCCCAAGGCTGGCAGCAGCCCACATCCATTGTTCAAAGTCTCATCATAAAGCCCCTGAGGGAACTGAGCTGTGTGTGGTGGCTCTGCCCTGACCTGAGCAGCTGATCTTAATCTCACATTAAATAGTGGCCCTGCCCCCACCTAAAGCCCATGGGGGATTGGAGCAGCTCATCTGAATCTCAGCCCCCAGTGCTGGCTTGGCAAAACTGGAGGCAAGGTGGTTGTGGAGAGTAAACTCAGAAGTTAAGTAACTGGCTGGGAAAATGTCCAAAAAAGGGGAAAAAAATAAGACCATAAAAGGTTACTTTCTTGGTGAACATGTGTCTCCTCCCATCCCATCAGATGAGGAAGAACAAGGCATACTGTCAGAGGAAGTCAAGGCCCCTGCCTCCAGGGCCTCCAAAGTGAATTTAACTTGGGCTCAGGTAATAGAAGAGCTTGAAAATTGAGTTAGCAACTTGCTAAAGGAGAACCAAAAAACTGCTGAGGAAAATAACACTTTTAAAAAGAGGCTAACTCAATTGGAAAAACAGGTCCAAAAAGCCAATGAGGAGAAGGAGGCTTTAAAAAGCAGAATTAGCCAAATGGAGGAGAAAGCTCAATAGCTCACTGAACAAAATAGTTCATTGAAAGAGAGAATTGAGTTCAGGGAAATGAATGACTATGAGATAAACTAAGTAGTTAAAAAACAAAACCAAAAGTTTGAAAAAATAGAAGATAATGTGAAACATCTCAGTGGAAAAACAACTGACCTGGAAAACAGATCCAGGAGGGACAATTTAAAAATTATGGGACTACCTGAAAGCCATGATCAAAAAAAGAGCCTAGACATTATCTTCCAAGAAATTATCAAGGAAAACTGCCCTGATATTCTAGAACTAGAGGGCAAAATAAATATTGAAAGAAATCACTGATCACCTCCTGAAAGAGACCCCGAACAGAGAAACTCTTAGGAATATTGTGGCCAAATTTCAGAGTTCCCAGATCAAGGAGAAAATACTGCAAGCATCTAGAAAGAAATAATTTGAGTATTGTGGAAATACAATCAGAATAACATAGGATCTGGCAGCTTCAACATTAAGGGATTGAAGGGCTTGGAATAGGATATTCCAGAAGTCAAAGGAACTGGGATTAAAACCAAGAATCACCTACCCAGCAAAACTGAGTATAATACTTCAAGGGAATAAATGGTCATTCAATGATATAGAGGACTTTGAAGCATTCATATTGAGGAAAAGATGAGAACTGTATAGAAAATTTGATTTTCAAACACAAGAAGCAAGAGAAGCATGAAAAGGTAAACAGGAAAGAAAAATCATAAAAGACTTTCTAAAGCTGAACTGTTTACATTCCTACATGGAAAGAAAATATTTATAACTCTTGAATCTTTTCTCAGTATTTGGGTAGGGGGAGGGATTGTACATACACACACACACATACACATATACAGACAGAGAGTACAGGTTGTGTTGAATCATAAGAGATAATATCCACACAAAAAGAAATAAAATAAAAATTAAGGGGTGAGGGAGGAAAATACTGGGAGGAGAAATGGAATGGGGCAGGTTATAACTTATAAAAGAGATAAGAAAAATCTTGTTCAATGGAGGAGAAAAGGGAGAAGGGGAGAGGGGAAAGGTGCAGCTACTCTCTCCACATATGGCTGAAGGAGAGAATAACATGCTCAATAAATTTGGTATGAAAATCTATCTTACACTACAGGAAAGTAGGGAAGGAGGTGACAAGTGGGGTGAGGGAATGATAGAAGGAAGGGTAAATGGGAGAAGGAAGTAACTAGAAATAAACACTTTTGGGAAGGGACAAGGTCAAATGAGAGAATAAAAAAATAAAAAAAAATAAGGGGGGATAGAGTAGGATAAAGGGCAAAATGGTCAGTACTACACAACATGATTATTATGGAAGTCTTTTGCAAAATGACACATATTTAGTCTGTATTGAATTACTTGCCTTCTCAGTGGGGATGGGTAGGGAGGGTGGGAGGGAGAGAAATTGGAATTCAAAGTATTAGAAGCGAATGTTGAGAATTTTTATTGCATATAACTGGGAAATAAGAAACACAGAGAATGGGGTATAGAAACTTATCTTGCCCTACAAGAAAAGAGAGAAGATGGGGATAAGGGAAGAGTGAGGTGTGATAGAAGGAAGGGTAAATTGAGGGAAGGAGCAAGCAGAATGCAAGGTATTAGGAAGCAGGGGGGAGGGGAGTGAGGGGGAGAAAAATTGAACATGTTACAAAGTGATGTAAAAGCAATTAGTATTAAAACAACTGACTGAATTAATTACTGAGAATAAATCAAAGACATCTTTAGTTTGGTGAAAAGAATTTTAGTCAATTTCCTGGAGGTAGGTAACCTCGGGTAAAATTTGGCACTGATGGAAAAGTTAAGGTTTTAATGGTAAATTTGATTTTATGATTGCCATTTAATCAGGAACTAGAACATGTATAGAAAGGCATGTAAACAACTTAAGACTTGCCTCAAAATATGTTCCTTAGCCAAAGTGAAATTATAGTCATATTTGAAGGCTAGTTATAGGAACTTGCTATTTTAAGATGGTATGGGACTATTAAGTGACTGTTCTTCTGAGTCTAACTCCAGGTATGGGTAGCAAGAAAGGAGGTCTGAGCCTGCAATCCATGATGCCAGTAAGCCTGTGAGATGCTGGTATGAACTGAAAAAGGTGATCTCATGGGAAGGGTGGGAGAGTGGCTGTTCAATCTGGGCTGAGGTAGGATTCTTCTGACTCAATTTCCCCACTGACACCTGGCAGTCTTTAAGCCTGACTGAATGCAAGTGGACAATCTACTCCTACCTGGAATTGACATGAAGTTGGGGAGATATTGGTTCCCTGCAATGTCCCTACTCTTAGTGGCAATTTCCTTTGGTCAAAAGGTTTGTAAGCTTAATACCAGATCTATTAAATTATAGATTGTTGGTAGGGAAACATCTGAGGTTAAGTCTAAAATTAAGCTATTAGGCTTAGGACTTTAGACCAACAACAATAAGTTAGGGTCCTTTAATTCTTAGTAATACTGTGGAGACAATTAGGTCAAGGGCTTGTGAAGTTAGCATACATAAATATTATTTGTGTCTCAGTTGGTTAACGTTTAAAAAAAATTCTTTTGTGGTCTATATTGTAAATGCTTTAAAAAGAAGTATCATCTGACCAAAAGTTGGAATTGTTTTATGTGATATGAACTGTGTTAAAAATGAAAAACAAACAAACAAAAATCTCAGCAGCAAGAAGAACTGAGAACCCTAAATCAAACTCAACTGTCAGCAATGCTTTCTTGCAGTAGCAGTTTCTGTGAGCTGGCTTACCTCCGCAACTAATCTTTAAAGGACGGAGTAAGGGACATGTAAGGCTTTGTCAAGTGCTCTTTTGAAATCCAGTCATATGTTCACTATACCCCCTAAACTACCAGTCTAGTTACACTGTCAAAAAACAAAACAAAATTATGGTGTGACTAGGTCTTGATGAAGCCATGCAAGTTTCTGCTAAACATTTCTTCTCTTTTTAAATGTTTACAAGCAGTCCTTTAACAAAATGTTCCTATAATTCTACCAAGACCTAAAGTAAAGCTAAATGGACTTATCAAAAAAGGATTTGTTGCTCTTTGTCAGATTTATGAAGGACTGAAAATGTGTGGTCTGAAAATAGGAAATACAGGCTTCTCATATTGAAAAATAAAGGGAAGGATGACTAGAGAGAACTGAAGAGTTGACAGAAGTGGTAGATTCGTTGGACTTCTGCCTGAAGTTTGAATGAGGAAGAACATATTTGGGGGACACATAATCCCAAATTTGGCTGGAACATCAAGCAGGTTGAATAGAACAGAATAATATGAGATCATCATGGAAAGACAGTGTTGTGTCAGACTGTTAAATTCTGTAAATATTACATGAAGAAAGACATTGCAATTTTACTTCGTAGGTGAGAGGGGACAAAACAGTGACAAGTTGAGATCCATTCAGAAGAGAATACTCTCAAAGTTAGATTCAAGGGAACTATATTGGAAATGAGAAAACTTGTTAGCACATTTCTGCAAAGTTCAGGGTGGGAAGCTTTTGAAGATTAGGAGCCTTCTGAGTTAATCCATTTCCTTTCTGGACAGCTCCAATGGCTAAGAAAATTTTCCTTTATAATGAATCAAAATCTGCCCTCTTACAATTCCCACATGTTAGCCTTAGTTCTGTCCTCTGTGACCAAGCAAATAAATCTAACCCCTATTCTACAGAGAACAGGTAACAACAAAATAAAAGGATGGGTAGAAACTGATCAGGCTAAAAAAGCTGGCATTTTCTCACCCTGTCCCTTGGTTTAACTTCCAGGGTCAGCCTTGATGAGTTTTCAGTACGGTCTTTGACTAAGCTGAGAACATATACTAAACCATAGCCATGGTGTTTTTAATTACATAAAAAACAAACATACATTTGATAAGAAGGGACAAGGATGGTTTTAAGCTTCTTCAGGTTTGCAAGGACTTATCTGGTGCAGAAACCTATTGATTTGGTTTGTCTTTCTAGTGGAGTTTGGTTGTTTTGACTTTTTTTCTTTAATACACCCCTTGTGAAAAATGTGTTGTTAGTGTTTCACAATGGAGAAAAAGGCTCTTCCTTTAGAACTTCTGTCCCAAAAGTAGTTTCTAAAATAAGCTCTTTGCTGTTGATCAATAGAGACCACACATATAAAATAACAGTTTTGTTAGAGAGGATGTTGAGTATTTTTAAAATCAAACAGTTTTAAGATGAATTAGTAGAAATTATTATGAATTTCTGTGCTGAATTTTGTAAAACATATTTGTAATATGGCATCATAAAATTTATCAAATGTGTCAATATGGATTTTCATCATGTTTTATTTTTAAAGGCAAGAAACATCTTTTAAATTCTCACGCTTTTGCAACCATCATAACTTTGGAGCTTATGCTGGGAGGTTGTTGAGTTTTTTTGGTTTTGTTTTGCAGCATTAATGTTCAAAATTTAGATTCTGGAAAGAATATTGCTAAAATAAATTATATTGCAAACATTTGCTTTGTGGTGCATGGATTGATTGCCATCAACATAAGCAAACATTTTTAATACCTCTTCACTCCAAATGTACAAGTTCTGGGGATATAAAAGTCCCTGCCCACAAAGAACTTGCAATGTGGTTGAAGGAATAAGATAAATAGAGAAAAAGGCAACAATTCAAAGTAGATGTCTTCAATAACTGGGTAGATCTTTGATCACATTGTTATGGGTGCTCCTTCCAAGAACTATACCTTCTCCTCCCAGGTGGCATTTGTCCCTTTCTTTCATGGGGAAGGGACTCTAGCCAATGTGTTTAAAGTCCTATAGTGCAGCACATAATTTATTGCCCTTTACTTTTGCCACATGTTGGACCCGCTTTGTACATCTTTCTGATGATGTCCTCTGTGCCGTTGCTCCTTCACAATCATTGACCAGTAATATGTTGTAGCCTAGTCATACCCACCGACCATCATCTTCTTTATTGTCCTGTGGGTGACCTGTCATTTTAATGCTTTAGAGACTGTGGATTTCCATGATTTCAAGTCATTCATTATCACTGGAAAAATACTGATATTTTTAAAATAGATCTTTCTTTTGGGGAGAAACCTGAAATTACTAAAAGCATCACACAACTTCCCAATGGCAACTTGGCTCACTTTCATCCTATTTAATTCTGGACCTCATTCATAATCCATCCATATGTTCTATCCAAGTTCTATATCCTGATGGATTGATTCTATATAATTGTATCATAGGTAGGACAATTATATTTTTTATCTAATTAGTTTTTTACATGTGCTTAGCTAGGCAGAAGCTAGTTAGAATTCTCTTGAGTACTTGTGTATATTATCTGGGAGGATCAGCAATGTTCCAGGGTTAGTACAATATATTGAGGAAAATGGATCAACAAAATCTCATTGACAAAGAGAAGAATGTAGAGGACCTTACCATAAACAGAAATTTCTTCTTCCATGTCTTTGTTCAAGCTATGTCCTTTACCTGGTCTGTCTTTCCTCCCTCTCTTTGTTGAATTCTGACAAATCCTTTATGGCACAAGTTAAATGCCACCAATAAACCCCATGTGGGTGAGGGGCAACCAAGTATTAACTACATTTTGTATTTTTTCCAACAGGTTTGTGCTTTGCAACTGTAGGCATTTAATGTTTGTTGAGTTGAATTGTTATATTTAAAATGTATATATAGTCTACTGAACGATGAACATAGAGATTAATTTGGTTATTTCAGAGTGGAATATATTTTCTTCTCTACACTAAATAAATTTGTTAATTCTATTTGGGAAACGGAAGAAATTATTCAAATAAACTTTGCTTTGTGGGATAAAAATGCAGCTAGATTGGTAATTTGAGGGCTACAAGTCCCTAAAGCATATATCCTACTTTGAACCCAATTTCTAAAACCTAGACCATCCCACAGCCAGTTCTTTTTCCTATCATTATTAAAAATAAAAATATTGATAACTTATATGAAACAATACCCCTCTGACTTTTATATAGGTTTAGAATGCACAATAATCTTGTGAGGTAGATAGGGTAGATATTATTATCACCTTCTTCTGACATTAAATGCAGAGCTCTTTCCATCACATCCAGTGAATGGTCACATTGTTAGTTAATATGTGAGTGAGTACTCAAACTGAGGCCTTTTTGGGTCTAACTCTGATGTTCTTGGGGTGCTGTACTAGCCCATATTTCTAACTTCCCAATAAATTGATCTTTGCCTATGGTTCTAACTCAATAAACCTCAAGTAAGCTAAAGTTGAATGAACATTCATTGGTTATATAGCTAAGCAGAGAAATGAGATAAATCAGGACTTGACAGCATAGGCCCTATCATCAATTCAATTCAAGCAACATTTATTATGTGCAGAACATTTGCAAGTCAATATGTTTAAGTACCGAGGACATAAAAATTAAAAAAAAAAAGTCCTTGTCCCTCAAGAGCATGCCCATCTACAACAGACATTGGGTGTGGGTGTAGGTGTGTATACACCCACACTCACCCCCCCCCCCCAATATATAAACGAGGTGGGGGATCACAGAGATAAGGGAAAGTCACAGGAAAGAAACCTAGGAAAACTTGGGAAGAGTAAGAAGCCATTTAGATGTGAAGATAAGGGAAGGCTCAAGAAGGAGGTGGTAGCAGAACTAAAACCTTAAAGGAAGAGAAGCACTTCAATAGGAATAGATGAGGAAGGAATGCTGTCTAGAATCACAAGATTACATTAGATGGAAGAGGAATGCTGAGTCTGGGAAACAATTAGTACTCTAATTTGGCTGAATTCTAAAGTGCTTAAGGGGAAGAATACAAAATAAAGCTGGAAAGGAAGATTGGAGTCAGAATACTGAACTGTCTGAATACGAGGGTAAGGAATTTGAATTTCATTCTATAGACAAGAGGGAGCCATTGACAGTGTCTGAGTGGAAGTGTGACAGTAGCTTTGTGCATTAGGAAGATTATTTTAGCAGAAGGATGGATTAGATGTAGGAAGACCATCAGTACACTATTACAACAGTTTAGAAGAAAAGTTCTAATAGTCCAAACTAGGCTATTGGTAGCATGTACTAAATGAAAAGAGAAAGGCATGGTAAGTTGTGAAGGGAGGACACACAAAATTTGCCTAAAGACTGGATATGATGTGAAGCATAGGGGGAATGGCAAGAGACAACACAATTCCAAGATTTTAAACCTTAGTGACCAGGAAGATGCTATTATCACCAACTGAAAAGGGGACATTGAAAAGATGGGGAGCCTTAAGGGGAGGAAAGAATGAGTTCTGGTTTTGACCTGCTCAGTTTAAGGTGTCAGCATGCTATGCTGGTAGGCAGTTAAAGATATAGGACCAGAACTCAGGGAAAAGACTGAGGGGCAGGATATGCAGTTAGAAATGAGCAGCAGCAGATGTGTTCAAGTCTGTAATCATGCTACCTTTGTAGCACACAAGTAAGATTCAGCTAAGTCTCTGAGGCCAAGAGCAAAGCATAGTAATGGCAAATCTGTAATGGCACACTCTCTGATGTGGGCACAGGCATCACAATGGAAGACAGTGGGGGTGCTTCTGGAATGATGGACTTCCACAAAATCTGTTGTCCTTAAGTCCTCCTATTGCTAAAGAAAGAGTTAAACATTTGTCAAGTACTGACAAGAAATAAGAACAAAAAAATTAGTCAAGGAAATTTCACCTTTTTTTTCAATCTCCACCAAAGGCATCAAAAGTAATTATAAATGTTCACTAAAGATGTCAGATTCTCAAGTTAATCTCCATACCATCTGACACAGCCATTCTTCAACCTGTACAGATGTAAGCAGTTGTCACTTTGTTTGTATGTCAGTGCAGACAACATAATCAATAGTTTTCATAACTTACTGCTAACACTTTAAGCAGCAGTGAATTTCTCTAGTGCTGCTTAATCTTCTCCCCTCCCCAACTACACACACATGTAAAATGAATGCCTGCTTAAATGGAATTCTTCTTCCCAACATGTTAAAATTAAATACAAAGGAAAAGGCAATGTATATCTAACACCTTCCATGGGCTCTTGAGCAAGTCCTAGAACAGGCAGACCAAGCTAGGATAATAATGTTCCTCTGATCCTACTGACCTTGAGCAGAAGTGTAAATGCTGGCTGGTCAAATTCTTTCTCTGTTCTACTGTAAAAATGTTTAAATTTTTAGTTTTGAATCAAATGTCTTTCATAGACCAAGTTACTATAATTTGGAGCATGTCCAAATGTATAGATTTTTGCATGCTGTATGCATTCTGATTACCTCCTAATTGGCCTCCTTGCTTCTAACTTCTCTCTTCTATGACTTACCATTCACACAGCTGTTATTCTCCTGCTCAAAAATTCTTAGTAGCTCCCTATTGCTTTTGGACCAAACACAAACTCCTGAGCTTTACATTAAATGTTCTTTAAGATCAGGAGATTTCCACGCCTTTCCATATTTATTTCATATGTTTCACTTGTGCTCCATCTGAGCTATTGTCTGAAATTGGCATCTCCCACCTCTGGGCTTCTGGACAGGCTGTCCCTGATACCTACAGTGTTCTCTTTCATGGTTGCAATCCTTAACTTTCTTTAGTGCTCAGTGGTGTCAAGTCCTAGGCAAAAGTTTTTTTTTTTTTTTTTTTAAGATTACAACTCCATTTGTTAATGCTCTCTTCCTCCTTAAATTACCTTGCATTAAATTAAAAACCCTCATTTAACCCATTCTTGCCTCCTTATCTAAAGTCCTTCTGAAATTCTATCTGTCTATATTACATGCCATCTCTTCTTATACTTTTACTCTCTTCTAAAACTTTTGAGATTTGGTTCCTGATCTCATCATTCAACTAAAACTGCTGTCCAAAGTCGCAAATGATCTCTTAATTGCCAAATCTAATGGACTTTTTTTCAATTCTTCTTGACTTCTTTTTAGCTTTTGACTTTTTCCTCTTGTATACGCTCTCCTCTTCTGGTCTCATCTGACTGTAATCTCCTCAGTATCCTCTTGCTGGTTTTTCATCCATGTCAGCCCACTAACTATATGGGTGTTCCTTCAAGGCTCTGTCCTAGGTCTTCTTCTCTTCTGTCCTTTATAGTATTTCACTATGTTATGGGTTCAATTATCATCTTGATGGAGATCATTCATAAAACTATATTTCCAGCCCTAGTTTCCCTCCTGAGCTACAGTTCTGTATCACAAGCTGCCTTTTGGAGCATATCAAAGTATGTATCTCATAAGCATCTCAAACTCAACATGTGCCAAATAAAGCATTATTTTTCCTTTCAAATCTTCCTCTCTTCAGTATTTGCTTCTCACTGTTGAGGGCTTCACCACTCTCCTAATCACCAAGGCCTGGAACCTTGGGATCATTCTTAATTCCTCACTCACATTCATTCACCCTGCGAATCCAGTCTGTTGCAAATCTTCTCACTTCTACCTTCATATCTCTCATGTACATCTTCTTTTTCCACTAAAACTGCCACCAACCAATCTGGGGCCTTCTCACTTCCCGGTTAAGAGATCATAGCAGCCTTCTGCTGGGTTTCCTTGCTTGAAGTTTTTCCAATCCATTCTCCACTCAGCTGCCAATGTGACTTTCCTAAAGCATAGGTCTCACCATGTAACTCACACTCTGCTCGCCAACAAATAAACTGTAGTGGCTCTCTAGTACCTTCTGGACAAAATATAAAATCCCATTTGGCATTTAAAGCCTGGTCCCTTCCTACTTTTCCAGTATTCTTACATTTTACTCCTCTTCTAGTCCTCTATGAGTCTGATCCACACAAGCAGCCTCCTTGCCACGCTTCTCACACAACATCCATGGCTTTCCATTGGTTGTCACCATAGCTGAAATGTTCCCTCCTCACCTCTGCCTCCTAGTTTCCTTAGTTTTCTTAAAGACTCAGTGTGAAATCCGTTCTACAAGAGACCTTTCCTGACCTTTCTAGCTATTAGCTCCTCCCTTCCTCTAAAATCATCTTTCATTTATTCTCTCCACATATCTTGGATGTATATGCTTTCTTTTCCATTAGAATGTAAGCTCTGTAGAGGAAGGGACTAGTTCTCCCTTTCTTTTTATCTTCAGAGCTTAGTACAAGCCTGGCAAATAATAAATGAATAACAAATACTTGTTGGCTGACTTGCATAGAATTCAAGGGTAGAGGACAAGATATTGTTGAACTGATTAACAACAAGATCAAAACAAAGGAAAAAATATTAAGGCCAGAAAAAGGGCTGATGGCCTGGGAGAACAGAAAAGGAAAGAAGTAGTAAGGTTGTGGTGAGGTTAAGGAATACGTTTAGGAAAAGTTAGGCTGAAAGAAAGATGGGAGATTATAATTAGAAAGAGGGAAATTCAGAGCTCAAGATGGAGGTGGCACAGTTTATGATGATGATAAGCTCAAAAATATAGCCACCCTTTGCTGGTGATATGCAGATACTGGTCAAGGAAGCTGAAGTTATTGATTAATTTGAGGCTACAGAGCACAGGAGAGAGGAAATATGACAGTCATCTAGCGAACTCTCCACAGGAGGAAAGAGTGATACAAGCAACAATGACCTACAGAAAAAAACCATAACAATTTAATAGCTAACCAATGAGCCTCAATTTTTTTTATTTGTAAAATGTTATAATCAGAATTATGCTATTTATGATACAGATGCTTTGAGAAAAACACTATTTTTATTTAAACATTTTTTAAAATAAATTTTTATTGATATCTTTTATTTTTATGGGACCTAAATTTTTTCTAATATTCTGAGAAAAATTCTTCCCTCTCAGAAAGCAATCCCATAGAAAAAAAGGAAGAGAAATATACTTATAAATGTGAAAATGACCCAAAGCTGAGAGGGATACTTAACCCACTGGGAGTTGGTGTTAATATTAAAAACATTTCCGGACAGGCTTGAATACTGGATAGAATCGAATAAAGAAAATTTAATATGGATAAAGGTAAAGGCTTACACTTGGGTTGAAAATAATCAACTTCTTGAGGACAGGATGAGAAAAGTATGAACAGAGAGAAGCCCATCTGGAGAAGTTTTACATGCTTTAAATTCAGTAGGAATCAATAGTGCACTACTGTAGTCAAGGAAGTGAGTGTAATCTTAACCTGTATTAAGAGAGGCATAATATCTAGGGCTAGGAAGTGATGGTTCTGTTGTACTATGCCCTACTAAGACCACATCTAGAGGAGTACTTTATTCAGTTCAGGACACACCATTTTAAGAAGTACATAGCTTCTGGAGAATGTCCAGAGGAAGCTAAACAGGATGTGGAAAAGAGGTAAATTCATGCCCGCCATGTTAATACTGATTGAAGGACCTAAGGGTGTTTAACATGAAAACAGAGTTGTCTTCAAGGACCCAGATAAGGGGCTTGATGTGTGCCCCTTTTCTTCCTGGAAGGCAGAAATAGGAGAAACAGGTGGAACTCACAAAGAGGAAGACTGAGGCTTGGTTCAAGTTAAAACTTCCTGACAATTAGTGTTATACCAAAGTGAAATGGGCACTTCATAGTCGTCTCAATATTAGTCTCTAAAGAAATTCTTAAGGACAACTTGTGTATGATGTAGAAAGTATTCTTGTTCAAGAGCGAGTTGAATGATGAATGACCATTAAGGTTTCGTCTGGTCCTAAAGTTTTATGATTCTCTGAATAAATTGTAAAATGTCATAGATTACTGATTTTCATTATTAAGCAGAAAGTTGAAAGACTAGATCCTTACCCTCCCTCTAGCCTAACACTCCTTAATCTACTTTTAAGAGAAAGGGACAAAAGATAACAGAATCTTGTGGGGAGTTGGGGTGGGGTGCTTCCATGCTGGAAGTAGAGATCACTTACAAGTCTAATCCCCTTGGTGATCCCCATGGAGCTTTGACCTGCTCTTCTCTATTAAGGGAACCTGGTGGCTCTCTGTTCTTGGAGACACAAATATTAGTGCAGATTCCCAAGTATCTTGGCAAAAATATAGCTCAGAACTTCCAAGCTTAAGCAATCTGCCAGCCTCAGCCTGCTTGGGAGCAGGAATCACAGGAGTACATCACCATTCCCAAAACAAATCCATATGAGGTTTTAAAAAAGTAAATTCTAAGGTATATCCTAACAATAATATGAATTAAATCCATATATCTATAGCAGAATTAGTTCCTGTTTTTTGCTACACATTTAGATTCAGAAAAATGTGTCAAGTGGGGCATATTTTATCCTAAGAATATGGTCATATTTTTGTGTTGCATTTCTGATCAAGAACTTGGCATCCAATATAACCCAGGTATGATAAGTGACATATCACAAAAACAAGGATCTAATATCAATAAACTCTACAATCATTCGAAATAGTGAAGTAAGCTTTAACGTTTAGAGTTAGTGAACTTAGATCTAATCCATTTAATTTTAATGGTGAGGAAGCTGAGACTCAGAAATGTGAATTAACTGAGAAGCCAGATTTCCTACCTTCTATTCCAACATTCTTTCTACTCTACCATACTATCTCCCTGATAAAATGTCATATAAATTACATGTTCACATTGATTAAAGGGTTTTAATGTATAACAGAATAGTTTTATAGTACATTAACATGCAAATTTACAGTACCATAAATTTCAACTAAAATCACAGTGATAATAAGCATTAAATATTTAACAATAATTCTGTGTTCCTTCTTGGAATTTGGAAAACCTTTTTTAGATAGCCCGTACTATAAAAAAAGTTGTCCAGGGGAATATAAACTAATGCCTTTTTAAAAAAGCTTCTCTACTTTAAGCATATATATGCAAAAAAAAAAATTCCCTGTTTTCTTCTCTTTTTTTTCCCACCAAAATATAAAGTCCTTTACTACATCTCATTATAGAGAGATGGCCCTGGGTTCTGTGTCAATGGAGCAGGTACTTTGAGAACTCTTTCCAATATGTAAAGACTTCAGAGTAAAAAATCAGTAAGGGACCAAATAAACAAGCTGAGGTTATGTCTGAAGAGGGCTCAACGTCACAGGAGCACAACAGAACTTTTCTCCATAGCATCGCTCAAAGACCATTCAGTAAATTACAGGGGCTAACAATCTACATTTCCACCAATGAACTTACAAATATAAATACCTGCTTGTATCCTGAAGGACCTGCACCGTGAAGACATGGGAGTAAGGAGACCTGGGGTCAAGTCTCAGCTTTGCTACTAGCCAGCTGGACAGTAAAGAGGGACAAATCTCTGACAAATCTCTTCCTCATCTGTAAATGGTGATAACATCACCTTTAAACTCTCTCTTACAAAATTGTAGAAAGGAAGGTGATGTGAACAAAGTGTTCATAAAATCTAAAGTGTCATAATAATGAGACAATTATTATTATCCAATCTTCCTTGCTTTCTTTCTGCCTCAAAACCATCAAGGGAAACTTTAACAGAGAAAAGAAGTCACAAAAAGCACATGTAGAGATGAAAGAAGACAAAAAGCAGGTCCAAGTCAAGTAGGGCTGAAGGTCTACATGTCAGTTTTAAGGTTTAGCTTGTTTTTCTTTTAAAACAATAGTAAGCAAAGACACCTCCTTGCCTCAGAAACTAATGGCTGAGTTCATCAAGGCTAATGGACAAGTCAAGTTAGAGGGACTAATGAGAAAGAGGCCTGAAATGCTAAGTCAGGAAAGAGGGACTGATAGTCCTAAACAATAAGAAGCAGTATTCTTAGAGATAATCCTAAGGCACCTTCAGACCCTCAATCATCCATGCTTCAATGATGCTTAGTATAACTCTACTAAAAAGCAAGGTGGTCTTAATTTATAGGTTTTGCAAATAAATTTCATGAAAAAGGTATTTAAAAATATTTTTGTGGTTAATCCTTACAACCTCAGATGATGTCATTTTTCAGGCATATCTACCTTAAGGTAGAAAGCACTAAACAGATGCTATTAATTTAAATTTCCAACAATTTTTTCCCTTCCCTGATGAATATGAAAGCCATTAGTGAAAAAGACAACTTAACAGCATTAACTTTGATCCCTGGCCCTGAAACTACAGATCTGTATTTATTTAGCATGTATTTTAAATATTTTTGTTTGAATACATATAGTTTTCTCCCAAGAAAATGTAAACTCTTCAAGGACAGGGAAGTCTTTTTCTCATAATCCCTTGCCTATAACATGTGCTCAACAAACACTTGTTGATTGGTTATGAACGTTAATAGTTGAGACTACCAGAGGTACTTCCCATCCACTTGATTAGGGCCCAATATCTTATGGTGAAGTTCTTGCACTGCTAATCAAGAATGTCCAGGGTAGACATCTCATGGCTGTACTTTGGATAGCAATGTGGAAAAGTGATGTTGTATAGTGGTAAGAACACTCGCTCTTTAGTCAGAGCCCCCGGGTTGAAATCCCACCTCTTATGCTTACTACATAAGGACAGCCTCTCTGGGGCTCAGAGTTCTCTTCTGTAAAATGATGGAGTTGTATTCCATGGCTTTCTGAAGTGGCTCCCAACTCGAGATCCATCCTTCTACCACTACTACTGTTTTTGTACAGAATTTCCCAGTATTCAAAGTCCTTTTCTCACAATGACTCCTGGAGGCAGGCAGTGTAAACATGTTTTTTCCCTTTTACATATGAGGAAAGAAAAACACAGATTTAGTGAAATGCCTATGGCCACACAGCAAGTAAGTGGCAAGGTGAGAACTTAACCCTACATCTTCCTGACTCCAAAGGCAATGCACTCTTCATATGTCATGTTAAATTGAAATATTATACAGACTTGAAAAGTCCTTGAAACAGAATAGATGATAAGTATGGAGTCAAAAGGCCCAATCAGAAGGTAGAAAGGTCACGCCAATAGCATATTTTTGTGACAAGAAAGTGGTAAACATTCATTTTTTACAGAGGCCCTTTCAACCTTAAGTAGCATGACTGAAAAAAAAAGTGCCAGTACGTAAAAAGGGATTAGTAAATTTAAAAGCTCAGGACTAACAATATAGACTTGTATAAGAATCTTTTTATACAGCTCTTAAGATACCAGCTAATTCCCATCGGATTGGCTACCATTACAGAAAAATGATAAATGCTGGAGGAGATGTGGAAAAATTGAGACAGTGATGCACTTTAAGTGGAGCTGTAAACTAGTTCAACCATTCTGGAGAACAATTTGGAACTCTGCCAAAAGGGCTATAAAATTGTGTGTACCCTTTGACCCAGCAATACCACTACAAAGTCTATACCCCAAAGTTTAAAAAAAAAGGGAAAAGGATGATGTGTGCAAAAACATTTATAGCAGTTTTTTTTTTTGGTGGCAAAGAATTGGAAGCTGAAGGGATATCAATCAAGTTGTGGCATATAATTGTGACAAAATATTATTGTGCTATAAAGAAATGACATGGGGGATGGTTTCAGAAAAACCTGGAAGACTTAATAAGAACTAATGCAAAGTGAAATGAGCAGAACCAGAACATGACACACAGAAAGAGCAATATTGTGATGATGACCAATTGTGAAAGAATTAACTACTCTGATCAAGAAAATGATGCAATTCCAAAGGACCATGATGAAAAATGCTATCCATCTCCAGAGAGAACTAATGAAGTCTGAGTACAGACTGAAGTATATGTAAAAACCCCCCCAAACCCCAATTATTTGTATTTTTTATTTATGTGTTTTCTTTTTCATCACAACTAATATGGAAATATATTTTGTGTGACTTTACACATATATAATCTATATAATTTTGCTTTCTTTCTCAAGGGATGGGAAAGGAGTGGGAGGGAGGAAAAGAATTTGGAACTCAAAATTTTTAAAAATTGATGTTTATTTTTTTATGAGTAATTAAGAAATATTTAACTAAATAAATTAGATTATAAAAAATGCTTTTTATATGAGTTCTCTATTTGCAAAACTGAAAAAAAAAAATCTAAAATCAATAACCAAGGTTAAAATACAAAAGCAGGTATACAGAGAAGCAGGCTGGCATAATGGATAAGGAACTGGCTTCAACAAGACTTGATTTTAAATTCTTTCTCTGGCATATATAGACTGTGTGACCCTGGACTAATTTGTCCTCTTAATATTTAGGCAACTCACTAAGACTCTATACGTTGTAGATAATTTTGATCTGCTATGGAAGGCACTTCCTCATAGAAAGTTCCCTGTATTAATGAAATCATAAATCTGGTCCAAACTTACACATGTATATAGGCATGCACGTATGTAACCCAAGTCTTCTTACTTCTAGTACAACGGCTGACCATCCATTTATGTGCAAATATGAATGGATTAAAATTAATTTTCTTATGATAACTTTATGGTATGTTGCAAGATAAGTGGAATTATTCTGGATAACAAAGATCCAAATTTAATACTCACTAAATGTAGAAAGATGCAAAGTGGCAAATAGATAGAGCCACCTCAAATTGAAAAATTAGACAGTGGAGACCAAGTAACCAGAAGTACCTTTCAGGAAGACTCATAATTTCATAAATGGATTCTTTATCTTGGTTTTTCATCACGTTGGGGATAGAAGTACTTATGACATGTAAATACTATTAAATCACTAAATGTCTCAGGTAACAGAAATTAAATGAAGACACGACATTTTAGCTAATGAAGCAATGCCATTTATCTGGAAATTGTCTTGCTTTAGAAAGACAAACCTTTAAAAGCACCCTTAAGTTTGCAAAAATCAGCAAGTTTAATCTATCTACTTTCTTTTGACCTTTACACTCGACCTGAAAAAAATGTTCAGCAACATAAATTTGATCTCAAAAGGCCTGCTGCAGATCTCATTTTCTGCTGTTTTTCCATTAGGCATTTATGGGACTTGCTAGTGTTACAAGGGACTAGTAAAAAGTCAAAGTAATCCTGTAGTTCCTGTGTATGAATTCAGCTTTTCCCTTCGAGATGATAACTTTTTTCTCCTGCCAAGGCCATTTCAGATACTGAGAACAAGACTAATACTATAGGTGTAATGTTATTTTTTTGTGGGGGAGGGTGGAAGTTGGGGGAGGTGGAGTGAGGGAATGTAACATTAACCAGATTTAGCGGTTCCACTGCTGAAACAAAAGAATTCTTTTTTTAAGCCAATAAGGTGGCTTGTTGCACATTTACACTAATTGAAATCACAGCATGCCTACACAGGATAGGAATTGAATCCAAGGAATACAGAGATGGGAAGATCTCAGCTGTGTGTATGCATTCTCTTAAGTGCAGAGGAAGCCAGCTGCTTCCATTTATGTACTGTGTTGGACACATGTGTTTCAGTATACCCATGACATAATGTGTAACACAGCACTTTAAAGCAAGTTTGCCAACAATCAAAAAAGGAAAATATGTTACTGAGGAAAGAAAAAGAAAATTACATGCAAAAAGAACCTAAGTGGCATTTTCTCTCATGTGTTTTTCAATGTAATGACAAACATGAACAATCAAGACCAAGGAACATAATATATAATCTTTAGGAAAGTATGAATTAACTCAGCGGTTCTAAATACACACACACGAGAGAAAGAGAGAGAGAAATGGAGACGAGAGAGAGAGAGAGACAGAGACAGAGACAGAGACATCAAAGAGAAAGGAAGTTCTCAAACAACCATGGTGGGGAAAGCACTAAAATTGGCCCAACACCTTTGGAGGAAGCTTAGAAGAGTTTCCACAACTCATTTATTCATTCTTTCAAGAAGCATTAAATGCTAACAAAAATGAAAATGAACAGGATGATGACAATAATAATAATAATAAATAAAAGAGCCAGTATTTACATAGCACCTACTCGTGCCAGGCACTGCGCTAAGTACTTGACAAATATTATCTATGTGGATTCTCAAAAGAACCCTTGGAGGTAGGTATTGTTACTACTTTCGTTTTACAGTTGAGGAAACTGAAGCAAACAGAAGTTAAGTGATTTGCCAAAAGTCACATGGCAAGTAATTGTCTGAGGCCATATTTGAACTCAGGTCTTCCTGTGTTCTTTCCACTGTGCTATGTACTGGGGACACAAAAACAAAAAGGAAATGGCCCTGCTCATGTAGCAATTTATATTCTAAATAGGACCTTGACCAAGTTGTGTGATATCCAAAGAAAAAGTAACATGCCTTTTCCTTCACACGTAATTTTTCATTCATTACTTAGCATGATAATGTAGGATAATAACATTCATCAGAGTCCTGAAACCTCCATTGTAATGCTGTGTCACTTTCCTTTAGCATTAACTGCATGCTTATGTTGCCATCACACTGAATGTGGTGATTTTTCCAGAACCAATAAAACAGTAGGTGAAATAAGTCTGCAACTGCAAAATAATAAATGACTAAAGGTCAGGAGTTTGAAGAAGCAGCTCCCACCAGCTCACCTCTGTACAGGCTATCTCCATCATGCCTGGAATCGTCTCCCTCATCACCACCCTCTTCTGACATGTGTGGCTAACAGCATTCAAGGTTCAGCTTGTCAGGGTCCCCTCCTAGGTGAGGTCTTTCCCACATTTTACCTTTTCCCTGATGTCCCTCACTGTCAACACTTTCCCTGCCCCCGTAATTATTTTGTGAGTGTGTATAGATATATAAATAACCTTTACACTGATACATACACAAAATTTCTCCTTCCATTCTCCAGTAGAATGTATCTGCTTATGGACAGGAACTATTTTCTTTTTTGCCAGAGTACCTGGCAAATAATAATTAATACACAATTAATAATAAGAAATAAGCAGAGGACCTGACAAATAACATGTATTTAATAAATTATTTCTGACTAAAAGGGAACAGAATACAAAATCAAGCATACCCTTTAGAGTATGATGACCAAGATTAAAAGCTTCATGCCAATTTACGAAAGGACCGATGAGGAACTTCAGGCACTCTTATAAGGAAAAGGTACCATGTGAGAAGGGATATGTACTCATCAGATGGAATGTGATAATGAAAGGAGCTAGGCATGGGGAATTTTAGGGAGGTGAGAAATGTTACTGGGGATAGGATGGAGAAATAGGAAGAGATTTATCAAGTATGGGGTAGCCAGACAGGGAACCAAACCTAAGGCTAAGCCATTAATTATTTACAGCTGGGTGAGAGGGAGATCTTTGTGCTCAAAAGAGGAAAATGATTTTGACAATAATATGAATGAGCAATATGGAAGGAATCATGCTAGGGGGGAGAGGATGTTGAGATTATAATAGCATAATTAGCTTTGGAATACGAAGTTATAGAGAGGATGGTAAACCTGGATATGAGGTTATATAGAAGAGGAGGGAGAGATAAGTATTTATTAAGCACCTACTCCATGCCAGGCCCTGTATTAAGCACCTTACAAGTATTATTATCTCATTGGAGCCTTATAAGTATGGGAAAGAAGTACTATTATTATCCCTGCTTTATAGTTGAGGAAACTGAGGCAGAAAAAGGTTAAGAAATCTGCCTGGTGTCATGTAGCTAGTAAATATAAGATTTGGACTCAGGTCTTCCTGACTTCAGGCCAAGTGCTCTAACCACCACACCACCTAATTGTCTCTAAGACAGGGCAGAATTTGATAAATAACTAGTTTAGGAACAAAGGATAGAGTCTCAGCAGATGCTCTGGAACGGCATGTCAGATTTAGGTAGCTGTTTTTCCTGAGTGGCTGGCCTGGTGGGCTCCCTGACCTCATGGCCTGTCTCCTCAAGCTTGCTGTTGTCTTCCTCCCTCCAGAATCTTAAAAGTTTTAAACACCCCAAGCACTTCCAATTTTTACCCCTATATTCTTATGCTGGTTTCTTCATGTCTTCACATATAATCAAAAAATTCAGATTAAGAAGGGACCTCAGAAACCATTCAGTATAATCCATTCCCAAAAGAAATTCTTCATTACAACACATCCAGCAAGTAATCACCCAGGCTCTGCCTTGAAAGTGTCAATGAAGGGGAATCAACAAACTCTCAAGGCAACCTATTCCATTCCACCTGGGAGCCACGTTGTTGCAGCATTTGACAGAATTCATAGCAGGGTGCATTTACCAAATACACTTTGGAATGACCTACTTAAAGATCCTACCACAGGAAAATATTCACTTCAATAAACACACACCCCCAAGAAAAAAATCTGGAAGTAGCTGGGAAATGAGACTTAGGGTACCAGTTAGGACTGAGTTCCAGTTTTGTAGTAGACTTTTAGGTCCTATTTTGGTTTTAAAGTCCCAATTCTTTAATAGCACACCCAGCCTAACTTCCTGCACCAACTCTACCAGAAATTTCGAGGAATGGCCAGTAAACCTTGTCTCAAGAAATTAAATGAGATGCCAAGACCCCAAAATGTCCCTTCTGCTGACTTTGCCAAGTATTTCCAATAACCAAATCCATACTATACCCAAATTACAACCTTAACAGAAATTTATTACATGCATTTTACTTACTGCTTGACCAACACCCCCACCCCACATACTTTTGTTTCTATTGCTTCTTTTAAATTTCTCATCATTTTAATATAAGTTTTGAGTGTGAGAAACAAAAACCTAAATCTCTATACTACTGATGGCAAGATTTGTCCAAGAAAAAGAAAAAGCTTACCTTTCCCAAAATACTATAATTAAAAATAAACTAGTACTCTCTCCCTCTTCCCCAATACATACATATTCTTTCATACATCAGAACGAAATAGAATCTTCCATGTAGTTGAGAGAAAGATGAGGTAAGTATAAGAAGGGCTGTTGTGGACAGTTCTGGGCATGGAGATGGGAAGACTTGGTTTTGAATCCTACATCAAATACTTACTAGCTGAATGACCCTAGGGCAAAGTGACTGAACTACTCAAAGCCTTTGTTTCTTCATGGGGAAAATAAGAATATCTACTTCATAGCAGTTGGGAAAATCAAATAAGATTATGTATGGAAAGAGTTTTGCAATCCTTTATGTATTTAAGTGTGAGTGATGATGGTGGAGATGACACTATTTAACTGTCCTAGGAAAAGGGGAAATAGAAATCTGTGTGGGAAAGATATAGTGAAATTTTTCTAGATATCTGATCTTTTTAAAAATAATAAAATTTTTTTAATGTCGTTCCTTTCTTAAACCATCATAGTTATTCTCAGTAGCCTTCCCCTGGCCCTCCCAAAGGCCCATCTCATTTAAAAATTGTATGTTTTTTTAAAGACGAAAAAAAAGTCAGTGCAACCAACTGATACATTGAAAAAGAATAAAAACACATACAATATGTAACACCTACAAAGCTGCTACCTCCACAAACGGTGAGTTGGGGGCATCTTCTCCTAGATTTTTATTCCAGTCCAGCTTGAATGCTACAATATTGTTTTATTTACTTTTTTGTGTGTATATGTAGCTCTTTCCATTTCCATTGCTATGGCTACTGCGTATGTTGCTTTTTTGGCTCTACTGATTTCACTCTACACCCATTCAAACAGCTCTTTCCTCTCTTCCCTGTATTCCTCACATAGATTTGAACCTTCTACCAAGTTTTGCATCACCTAGTTCTTTCACAGTTTTACTTCATAATTTTTTTGAAAATGCAGATGATTCCTGGACACAGTCACATTTGTATGTAAATACAACCATGTTTTCAAAGCTTAGGTTATAAATTACTTTTGTACCATTTGTACCCCTACTCTTCTGTAGTTACAGAAATAATCCCAAGTTGAAAGACTATTCAAGTCACCAGGAAAACAGGGAATACAGGTTCCAGCTGTTTATTATGGTTTCCTAAGCAAGAACCACACCCATGCGGACATTAATTGTGAAAATACAAACAAGTACCTATTTTACCACACTGACCCTTTTTTTACACTATCTGTTTCATTCTAGTTTTACTAGAAAATGATTAAATGATTTTTGCCACTAAATTTTGTGCCAAGTAGCTAAAACTCATGCTTGAGCATAATACTTTTAATTCAAACTTCTTCATTATGCTAGTAATAATTCCACCCAGTGTTACTATTTAATGGACAATGAATGTAGGGAGGAATATAATGTGTAATGTACAGCTTTAAAATAATTTTCATAAATACTAATAGGTAAGCCCACCAAGTTTTCCATGGGTCCCATCCAATTTCACTAATGCTATTGTCTTCCTCTCTCCAAGTCCCTCAATCCAGCATGGAAATGTGGAAAGAAAAATAAACTCAAAGTTATGAGAGCTAGGTTTTGATTCTGGCTCAGACAGTAACAGCAGCTGTGTAATCTTGGGCAAGCTACTTAACCTCTTAGGGTCTGGATTGCCAGACCAGTAGAATGAGAAGACTGGTCTTTTTCAGTTAAAAATTTTTATAAATCTGTGATTTTTTTGGGGGGGGGGGGGAATTTCATTTAATTGAGTTAAGAGGATATTTTTTTCCCCACAAAGTACCACTTTGACACCTCTTTGGGGCATGAAGGTAGCCTGGGTTTGTGAAGTTCTTGAGGACTGAGCTAGTTGAGAACAAGATTGGCCACCATATTGGGAAGGTTTCAAATTCTGTCCTAGAAATGAACTAGTTTTGTTTTCCAAGGACAGCTTGATTAAATATGTTACAACTCATCACTATTCGATTGGTCATTTGGTTTTGTATTTTTGGGCTGTGGCAGTCCATGAAATAAATAAAAATAAAAAACAGTACTCAGTACTAGATGGTCTCCTTCTGCTTCTAGAATGACAGTAAAAGGGGGAATGGGAGGAAGACACAAAGACTAAGAATAAAACTTTCTAGACCATATGTAAACATTAACTTGCTGCTGGTACTCTAAATGCAAGATAACTGTACATTAAAAATATACATTCTAGAACAAGACTAATTCAAGCTAACTTGCTGATCTCACTATCAATGCAGGAACAGACTACAGGAAATTGCATCACAATGGTAAGAGGGTTTATAGTTTTTTCTTGGATAAGTAAAAGAATTGATAATGGTTTTTATTAGGTATACAAACACAACAAGAACAATCATTTCATGGTATATTTGGTCATACCACACTACAGTGCTCATGATAATCATCTGCAAAAAGACCACCAAGAAGATAATTGTAGATTCACTGTCAACATCTGTGGCAGAAGATGAAAACAGTAATTTTGTGAAGAAATAGATAAAATCACCTCAACTAAATGAATTCTATTTTATTTATTTATTTTATTAAATATAATTTAATAAATGATACAACTATCCATAATGCAAAGGTGGGCATAGAGGAAGATAGGAAAAATGTTGGAAAACATGACTGAGGAGTCCAGAAACAAGAGAAGCCACAGTCTTCTACTTAATATAGAAGCCTTAAGTTGTGCTTGTGCACATCTATGTGTATATAAATGTATATATGTATTTAATATGCTCCTGATGAAGGTAGTGAACATGGTGAGCATTAAATAGTAGCAAAAAATTAGACTGATTATATTTTAATGGAGAAGAAACTGCTCATTAACGTGGGGTTCATTTCCAAATCTGCTTGCTATGTAGTCAGATCAATGACTTTTCAGAATAAAGATGGAAAATCAACATAAAATCAGGATAAAATATGAAAATAAGAAAAAAGATATGGTACACCATTGAAGCAACTATAACCTTACTCATTCAAATTAGTAGTTGACATAGGAAAATGTAAAATAAATAAAACAACAGATATTAAAACAGATGATCACTCTTTTCTAAGAAAGTGTAACTGTTGTAAATAAAATGCTACAACAAAATGACCACCAATCTAGGAATCACCTCAGCTGAAAAAAGAAATCAGTCACTTTCACAAGCAGACAATGGTTATATTTTTTTAGAAAATGAACTTATTTGAAAAATCTTAAGGATGAAAATGGAAGAAGATTATGAGCAACATTTTCTTAAAAAAAAAACCAAGAGCAGTGAAGGAGAAGAAAACATCAGGAGGGCATTCATGACCGTTATGACTGGAGGGGGGACAAGTGTTTAGTACTATGTCTAGCAGAGAGTAGATGCTTAATAAATACGTGTGGACTTTAAAACAATTAGGAATAAAATAGATCTTCTGATGTTTTTTCAAAGAAGTCATTTTCTCCATCTGATAATAGGGATTGCATATTTGGATTCCAATGTCACTAGTCTCTGATAACTACATGAGAAAGTTGAACTCGCAGCATATAAAATTCAGACAAGTAAAGAAGAAGGAATAAGCCAAGTATACACTCAGGAGGTCCATGTTAAAGATGACATAATATTAAGGGTAATAACCACTCCACCAAAAGGAAATGACAAAAGATCAGTAACTACCAGTCATATGTCTTTTTTGACATTTCCACAAAATCTCCGTAAGAATAATATGCATATATATTGCGTCCTTTACAACAGTATGAGAAAGAAACAAGTAAGTTTTCATGAACAATATTTACAACAGATAATATCTTTACTATGGTGCAACTGACTAAAAGGTACAGAGAACATTAATCTATTGCGCTTATTGTTATTTGGTTATAAAATAAGCTGATTTGGTGGAATAAAAGGTCACCAGCTTAAAAGATCTCCAACAAATGTGTCAAATTCATAGAAGATCCTTTAAAATTTTATAACAGAGATAACTTTGCTCAGTGAGCTTCTGATTGTTAATATCAAGCAAGGCAAAAAACTGGGAGACCAGTTTGCAAGTGTTCACACCCACTGTCATGGGCACTCTGGTACAGAGTTCAAATTGAAGAAGGGATTCCCTATAGGTTGTGATGTCCTCTAGATGCTCTGATTTGTGTATGATATTGTCCTGATTACATCTGTCCCTAGAATATGACAAGGTCTTATCAATGAACTGCATAAGAACTAAAAAGAACTTGGCCCAACTATACATAAAGGAAAAAATAAGGGGATGAATAATGTCTGTTTGTCTGTTGTCCAAACTTCGATATACAATTGGAAGAACAAAGCAAAGAGCTAATCTATTGGGTTCACCTATTTTGAAAAGATACTACAGATGGACAACGAGTTGGGTCCAGAATTAAACAGGAGGAGAAAGAGAACAAGGTCGAATGCCTTTGGGAAGCTGTCTTGTTTTTTTTAATGACCTTGAGTTTTACCTCCAGAAACAAAGGCCCATGAATAATCTTCCAGAAATGCAATATAGTTGCAAGTAATGGAATTCCACAGGCCCTTAAGAATTAAAATTGTGTCATCCAAAGGGCAGCAGAAAGACCTGTGGTAGACATGAATAGACTGAGACTTATTACCAGTGAAGAACTGTTGTGGAATAAGCATTGTAAAGGATGACATTAGAAAAATCTATGGCTGAAAAAAGAGGCTGGTCGGTCATGTAGTGAAAGCAAAGGACATCTGATGGATAGTCAGCATATTCCATTGGTATCCACACAACATTAGGAGTTCTAAAGGAAGGCTTCTAGCAAGCTGAGTAGACCTCATGTGGAGAATTTATGGGCTGGCATGGAAGAGTTGCATAGGATGAGTGGAGGATGGCTGCAATCTATACCATAGGAGAGATTCCCTACATCAATGCAATAACAGATCTAAGTATCAAGGAGAAGATAGGTATCTGCCTAAAAAAAAAAACCCACCCTAAATTCTTCTTTAAATGAAGACTGTCAAGAAAAAAAGAGGAAGTGGGGGGGAAGAAAGGAGCTGAATATATAGATTTTTTTTTTTACTCTTGCTGCCTTTAATATCATTTGTCCCCCAATTATGTCAATGACTTTGTAAGATTTCTTTACTTTGAATAAGGATCATTTGTAAGATCTGTAAGTCATCAGGAGGAATATATACCTGTATCTTAAATGCAACATGAAATAACTGCTTTTATTTTCAAAAAATCATTTTGGAGATTTTTTTCTTATAACATTTTTCATATGGCTGATGTGGGTCCTATACACATATTAGTAATTTTCTTTCCTTTGATTTAAATAATTCCCTGACTTGCAGTATTGATTTTTTTGGGAAAAAATAAAGATTTTAGTGTTTTTTTCTTAAAGGAATTCTAATCAGCCTTGCCCAGAAGTAGCAGCCTTCTATTTGTCTAATTTGGAGTAGGTGATATAAAGAAATGGTACCAAACAATAGGGCTCTAGTTAGTGAAACACCAAAACTAGTTGGCTTTTTATTAAACTACATATGAAAGATATATTACAGATTGAACTTCCTCTTGGAAACTTTAGTGGTCCTAGGAGAGAACACACAGTCTATAATTTTTCTTACTGGGATAAATCCATAGAGTTTTAGAAAGCTCTTAAAACAAAACTTAAAATGTACTTTTAAGAACCATGCATTTTACAACATTTTTTATTTTTCCTGGGAACACTGGGATAACAGTTTTACCATTTAATTCCCTACAGAATTTTTCATGTGTTCTTTCAAGTGATCAAATTCCCCCCACCCCATACTGTCCTGTAATACGGTTGGAAAATTAAAGATAGAATATTTACCCAATTAAGAAAATCTTTTAATGATATTATGAAATTATTCAAAGCAATGCTTTAGATTTGTTCCTGCTGCTAGCTCAGAGTTCTACTGTTAAAAAGAAAGGAAGAAAGAAAGAAAAAAAACAAATCCGGATTAAGGTTACAGACTCTTCTAAAAAACTGTAAGGAATTTATGTAAGATTTAAAACAGACACATGCTTTTAAAGTTGAGAACTTTCAAATGCTGCAGTTAATCCACACAATAATTCAACAACCAACATAGGCTCAAATTTCTAACGGATACCATATGCAACCTGTAATAAAAACTACGTCAAGGTATTTCAGGCAACAGGCTAATTTCATTTTCCACTTTAAATTCCCATTTACTCTTAATTAACAAACTATAATAAGGTGCATGAAAATGATGTAATCATTATGCACACAATCTTTGATCTGATATGGAGATATTTTAAGATGTCAGGAAATTAAGGTTTCTAGAAACATGAAGGATTGACAAATATATTTTTATATATTGGCAAAATATTGTTATTAACTTTTTCAATAAGAATGATAGATACAAGTGAGATAATTTGTTGTGATATATGCTAACTGAATACATCATTTATTTTCAGCTCTAAAAGGGAAGAGAATGGTATCTAAAATGGTGGCCCTAAAAATACACAAACTTTTCATCAAGACACATTCATTGAATATCTACTATGTGTAACCCCCCCTTCCCCAAAACCTATACACACAATACGTATGTAAGAGTTATCATGCATAAAAAGAAAAATATATTACAGAAGACAAAGAATATCACAAAATGAGAATGAACTGGAAAGGTCTTTAGAGATCATCTGGTTTAACTCCCTCCTTTTATTGAAGGGAAAACGGAAGGCAAGCTAGGTGAATGGACTTGACCATGGATACACGTGTAGCTAGTTAAATGGCAGTGCCAGGATTTGAACCCAGACTTCTGGCTCTAAATGTATCACCCATTCCATTGTGCCATGCTTCTTCTCACATTTCATGACTCCAATTCTGGTAGCATGAGGCCACACTTCCTCCTTTATTCAATTAACAAATCTATTTTAACTTAATCAAAATCACAATACATACAACCTCAAATCTGGTCTTCCTAAAAGAATGTTGGCAAAATGAAGAACAGAAATGTCATATTCTGACACTTCCATGCATGTTATTTTATAAGCCATGTAGACTAAAAAGGTAAGAAGCCATAGGAAAAGACTCAACGAGTAGATATGATGACAAATGTGAAATGAACAACAGGAAGTTATCCCCTTGGTTAGCAGCTACATTTTCTGAGACAAAGAAATACTGCCCAGCAGCTGAACCAAGGGAAGTTAGGGCTTGAACAGCAATATGAAAGGGAAGTGTCATTTTCCATTGCTATTTTCTCAAGTTCTGGTTTACGCTAAGCAATTATTCCTTGCTTTATATACAGAAGATGCCCTGTAAGTTTTAAGACAGAAAATTGGCATTCCCCCATCAGCCACATTTCAACATTACAATGGTGCCTTTCATTCCAAACTCAGTCCTCCTCGTTCATTCATCTGCTAGACAGAACTTCCTGGCTAGAAGTCCATTGTGATGACATAATTTCTGACAAAGGAAGTCTCAGTAAAATGAAGGCTACTGGGATTAATCATTACAGTTTTACTTTAAATGTTTTCTGACACTGTTTGTATGCAAGGAATGAAAGTGTCACATCAATGGGATATTTGCATCATGCACCATTCTGCAAAGGGAATTTTAGAGCAGAGAGCCTTGTTGATTACATACCCTGTTCAGGGCTATTTTTTGCAGAGGATGATGTTTGTGGACAGTCTGAACACTACATGAAGGAGTAAGAGCAAGAAGGGTATAACCCTGCTCTTTGCTTCTTTGACCAGCTATGTAAAGAATACAGTTCAGAATGCTTAGAAAACCACCTACTCTAGAATATGAACCATTTCATTTCTTACCCTGTTGAAAAAAAATACTGATTTGGCATCAATATCTACAGAGACTTCAACTTTTAGGTTTCACCAGTTTTCAATTTTTAAAAAGTGCTGTCAATCAATTTACAACCATTTATCAAGTTCCTATTATGTGCCAGGACCTATGCCAAAGGCTGGAGGAAACAGTCAGCAAACATTTATGAAGTGCCTACTATGTGTCAGGCACTGTGCTAAGTGCTGAGGACACAAAAAGGGCCCAAAGACAGCCCCTGTTCTCAAGGAATTTACAATCCAGTGGGGTCAAGGACATAAAAACAAATATAAACAAAGCAAGCTACTTACAGGATAGAAAAGAAATGATCAAGGGAAGGCACAAGAATTAAGAGGGATTGAGGAAAAGAGGTAGCACCTACCCTCAAGAAGCTTACTTGCCATCTCCTGGGGAAATACAAGCTACTGCAGACAAATTAATATCGGCTGTTAAAAATCTGTTAAACCTGGGAAATTATCAGTGCAATGAGCTCCTGGATGAAGAAAATCTCTCCAAATGCATATCAGCAACTGCTCTGCCAAGTTTAGTGAAATGACTTACTCAGGGATACATGGCCAGTATGGCTAAGAGAGTAGTACTTAAACTCAGGTCCTCCCGCTCAAAGGACAGCTTTCTGGACATCACATCAACCTTCTAAAAGATGCATGCAAAATAACCCACGGTTTTTAGTGGAAGATCACTATCCTGAGAGAATCAGGAAAGGTTTCTTGAAGTAAATGGTTCTCTTGAGCTGAGCCTCAAAGCATCCAATAATAAGGGTTCCTGGAAGTGAAGGAGAGGAGGAAGAGTATTCCAGGTGTGGTAGACAACCTATATAAAGACAGGAGGCAGAGCAGAGATTAAAATGTGGCTAGAGTATTAGAATGAGTGACAGTGAATATTGGTGAGCAACCTGGAAACAGAAACCAGAGGCCTTTTTGAAGCATTCTAAATGCTAAATAAAAGATTTATCTTAAAAACAACAGGAAGTCACTGAAGCTTCTGGAGTAAGGGAGTGAGGTGGCCAGCCCATCCTTCTGAAGTACTCATTCGGCAGCTATGTAAAGGATGGATTAGGGAAAGGAAAGATGAATGCAGAGAGCCCAATTATACACATACAATTACAATAGTTTAGCACTACTTGAAGAGGGATGTGAATCATTATCAGTCACAATCAATCAATCAACAAGCACTTACTGAATGCACCCAGGCAATCATTCTATCAGGTGGTTTTGCTTAAATGTTTTCTGTTAACGTACTCTTGGTATGTTGGAGAAGCACTGAGATATTTAGAAGTACCATAGGTCCAAACAAAATGTATTAATTTAAGACATCTAAAAAATTTGCTTCTTTGGAAGAGCAAGCATGAGAACAAGTGGAATAGTATCTCTAATAATTTTGTAGACTATCAGGGTTAAAATAATATTAGATAAGACTAATTACAGAAATTAGGGAAAAATAAAGCTATTTATGTTTTGGGTTTTTGTTTTTCCTACAGCATACAGAGGGGGTCCTCTGCTATCTTCGGCATCATAAGAAGAAGAGTCATGGTCATTGAGAAGCCTGGGGTAGAGAAAATCAAACTTCAACCGATGCTCCTTTTGTTGAGGTTTAGGGATATCGGGACCTTGAAATAGAGACATGTGGGTCCTGCCTAAATAAAAATCTGCCATAACGGACTTAAGGAATCTCAGCATTGGGAGATGGATTTTATATACAGAAAGACTGTGGAGGGCTGAAGAGTTTGTCAGCAGTCTGAGGTGACTAGAGGTCAGAGACTAGGAACCAACATAGGATTAAGGGAAGTAGTTGAAGGTAATTTGGTGATAACAGACAAAGGAGGGCCAAACTAGGTTAAGGGTAACAAAATTCTTGGCACAGAAACAATGAAAGGCTTACAGGTGAACACCAGATCAAGTGGGGAAATTCAAGGAGAGTTCAAGTTGGAGTTTTCCAGGTCCTGAATTGGGACTCAAATTCTTTTGGAGTAAGGGGCAAAGGTCTTGGCTTGGGCCTGTCATTTTCATCATAAGTTTGGGTGTTAAGGGATGAAAGGAGTGGGGGAGGGGAAGAATTCCAGCAGGATTCTCCTAAGTTTAAAATTAATGCAAAAAGGGCAGAAACAATTTTATAACTCAGAGCCTAACAGTTATTACAATAATAGATCAAAAGGTATAAAGTTCTTTAAGATTCATAAAGCACTTTTCTCAGGGGCAGCTACATAGCACAGTGGACAGAGCGCCAGTCTTGGAATTAGGAGGACCTGAGTTCAAATCTGCCCTCAGACACTTGACACTTACTAGCTATGTCACTTAATTAGGCAAGTCACTTAACCCCAATTGCCTCACAAAAAAATAACTAAAATAAATACTTTCTCCCAACACTTCTAGGAAACAAATTCTATGTGGTTGCTGCTTATTATTACCGTTTCACAGATGAAAAGACTGAAGACCTGAGATGGACTATGACCTACCCCTCCACTCTCCACCCCCTGACTGTTAAGTGCCTAAACTGGGATTAAGAGCCCAGATCTCCTGATTTCTACACAGCTGTCTACCATGCCATGATCCTTCCCACTCAGGGATGAGATAAGAGGCCCATGAAATGTGATAATGGAGTAGGAAGGGCTATAAAAGGAACCCATCAGCTGTCTGAGTCCCCACCTGGAAGTCTGAGCCACTCTTAAGATGGTCTGGTAATTTAGTCAAGGAAAAGCCATGTCTGATCAGAAAAAATGTAGATAGTTTGTCTCCCCTAGTCTGATGCCCCTGTGTGATGGTGGGTAAGGTCCTTTTCCTTCTCTGGGCCTCAGAATGCTCACCTGAAAAATGTTCCCATGTTCCTATAATACTATCAAAGAGTTAAGCAGCAAGTTTTTATTAAACAGCTCTTAGGTGTCAGGTTTTGTGTCTATGAGCAATGGAGATAGAAAGACAAAAGCAAAAAAGCTGTTACTCAACAAACTTCCATTCTAGCAGAGGAAACAAGATACACATATGTAGGTGCGAGAGGAAGGGAAGGAGAAAAAAAGCATTTATAGAGTACCTACTATGTGCCAGGTATTGTGCTATGAAACTGGGCAAGTCATTTAACCTTTTTGCCTCAGTTTCCTCATCTGTAAAATGGGGGTAAGAATAGTACCTCCCACGGTTGTTGTGAGGATCAAATGAGATGATATCTGTATAGTGCTTAGCACAGTGCTCGGGACACAGTAAGTGCTCTATAAATACTTGTTCCTGCACCTCGTGCTGCCACGCTTGACGCTCCCCCTAGGAGATATTCCATCTCCCAACTGTGTGTGTTAGCAAAGACTCTGCCTCAAGCCTGGAACATGTTCCTTCTCCCTTCCCATACTCATAGTCCTTCCACCTCCTCAACAAAAGGCCTTCCCTGATATCTTCACTTAATTGGATTCCTCCTCAAAATATTTTTTAAAAATGCTATTTTGTATATTTTAATTTACTTCTCAGTGTTGAAGCTGTTTTTGCCTTTCAAGGTAAGCTCTTTAAGGCAGGTACTTTTTCTTTTTCCTTCTTTTTCCTTTGTGTTTCTACCACCAGGCACAATGTCAAGCACAAAGACCAACTCCTAATTGAATCGATCTATTGGGTAAGCCCGTTCACATAAAGCAGGGGTCATCAAACTGGAGTCCATGGGTAGATTTCAAGAGGGAGTGAAAATTTAAAATATAGATAATGATTTTTGTATACTTGGCTTCCTTTGTAATCCTAAGCATTTTATTCTATGCACTTAAAAATATTAATGTGACAAGAGGTAAGCAGCTTCAAAGTTTGGCAAAGGTTTTTATGAAAACAAATTAAGCACCTCTAACAAAGTGGTTGAAAGGCCTTCACAGCTGTTCTCCCATAATCTAGGGTACACGGCAGATGAGGCCCAGGTTCTACTCCATCACAAATTCTAAGATGGAATGGTCATTTCTTGACAAAGGTCTCCTCATTTCTACTTCAGCAACCAGTACCTTCTTGTTTAGTCAAAATGAGGCAAGGAATGGCATAGAACCTCAGAGAATGGGACAAATATATCTGAAATTTCATATGCTTCCCAAAGGCTTATTTGGGGCAAAAGGTTCATCTCAGAAATGAATTAAAAAAATATATCTTTAAAGGAATTTGTCATAACTGATCAATTGTGCTACTAATATGTTAAAGACTTTGGTCAAATTCTATCCTCAAAATAAACAGGCGATCAAACTCCTTTGTAGGAATATGTTCGTTAGTCTATAATTTTATTTTGTAGACCTAATCATTATATAATAAAAATCCATCAACAGTAAAGTCTAATTTTAAATAGTTCTCAATTAACAGTATTCATTAGGAAAGACTCAAACAGTTTTCTAATGTAGTCATTTAATTAGGAATGGACCATATTTTCAAAAGCAAGGTAAATAAACGTCTATGAAGTGGCTATCATGTGCAAGGTGCTATGAACAGAAAGATAAAAATGTCACCACAGCTTCCCCAAAGGAACTTTATAAGCTACTGGCTGAGAGAGAATGGGAGGGCCTATTATATACAGTAGAATCAGAGAGTACTGGATAGACATGTCAGAAAGTCCCAGGTTCTAAGCCTGTTACAGATACTTAATAATTCCATAACTTTAGGCAAATAACATTAACCTTTTAGAGCCTCAGTTTCCTCATCTGAAAAATGAGGATAAATTCACAGGACTGAGGATCAGTCAGATATGATTAGACTGTAAGCTCCCTAAGGGCAAGGTCTTTATTCATGTTTGTAAATAAAGAAATGCCTTAAATATTACTTAAAATAAGGAAGACTTGAGATAAGGGTCTTATTCAGATTTCTTTTGTCACACTGTATCCATTGGTCTGAGCAGCTTTTAGGCATAAGCAATTCAGAAACTCCTAAGAGTTTATTTAAAATGGCCATTGTCTTAAATCTTTCAGTCGTTTGAATAAAGAGGGAACCCAGGATGTCTACCATCTCATGTTAAATAGTTCCCTGAGAGAAATGTTCAAAATGGGTGCAAGGCAAATTACTCACAGCCTGGACTCTCCAATAAGCTGGAAGGAAGCACTTTATCATAGAACAAAACGTTTTAATGTGTGCTCTGTTAAGATTTGGAGGCAATTACTGAATCCCTTTTACATAAGATTCTCACCATTGTTCTTAGGATTCATTACTATTTCTATCATGTATGTCCAGGGGCTTAAAACATCCCAGCTCTTATAAAACATGACCAAAAATTTCATTAGCCTTTTAAAAATAATTATACTAATTAAAATATTAAGAGTTATTAAATTACAAGTTTATAAGTTGTTAGATCTTTTATAAAACCACTAACGAAATGGTTGTTTCAATTCTTTCTTCTAAAATTTTATAGCCAGGGGGAAAATTGATCATAAAATGATGAAGTAATTTTTAAAAGCAAAATCACCGAAAGACCACTAATAACATCAAGTGCAATGCTGAATAAAAGCTTTTAATTGCCTTAAATTTGTGAAAAACTACCCAGGAGATCAACAAATTCACATCAATGAACTGCATTATACTAGTGAGAGAACCCTTGGCCTCTAGCCAGGGAGAACAAACAGAATGGACCATTCTCACTTGGCTGCAAATTATCCAAAAGCAAGAGAAAAGGAACAGAGTTAAAGTGACATGTTTGCATGGTGGGAAAAAGATCAAATATTGATCGGCCCAAGCTGAGGTAATTAGAGATGTTGTCAAGGAGATGGGATGCATGTCCTCAGTCTTACAGAAATGCATCTTTGTTTTAAACTCTGACTGAATTAGCTATTCATTAGTAGCTGTTGTTTTTCTCCTAAAGAGTTCTGTAATGCATCCTGAAGATACATCTATTTGTACTTAAATCATAATACCTTCTTGACCCTTAATAAGAGACCATTTCAAACACTGTCTTAGGAATGAATTTTTGTTAATTTGCCTGAAACCAAGATGCAAAGAATGCACAGAGCACCTAGTTAAATTCTATCTAGAGGAAATAGCCAGGAGCTCAGATGATTACAACATGAAAGGGCAATGAAACAAATTAGCCCTTGTCCTCCTATGCATGTGCAGGTTTTTTTTTTTTAAATAAGGTCTATACAAATGCAGGTTATTATTATCATTATTCTGGTACAACCTAGAAATTTTCCTTTTGGTGGGACAAGGCCATTTTACTATGACCTACTTTGAAGATCTTTGGCTAATATAAAGATCAAGAAGTAGAACAGAATATTTTAATATTCTAAAAGTTCAGTAAATGGAAAAACATGAAGATTTCACTAGTTCACAAAAGGTGCTACTAGCATTAAATGCAATTTGAGTAATAAAACTAACTGTGGTTGTAAATATAAAATTAGTCATAGGTCAGAATCAGTACCATACTTATAAATTTGTCACAAATGGCCATCTTTAAAAATAACACCAGGATAAATGGAAGTATTATTATTTCTCTAGTAAAATAAGCATTCCATTTGAACACTGGCAAATTTGAGACAACTGATTTTAGTATTAAAATAATGCTGGAATGTAATTTTCCTGTCCGCTTTGCATTTAAAAGACTGTATTGTGTTCAAACACACACACAAAGCTGTATCTAATATAATTTTCCTCTATTCAGTTTCCTTTATTTCTAATTCACACCGAGGGTGTTCAATCAGAAATTATATGCACCCCCTCAAAAGCAAAATTCAACAAGAGGCCTAAAAGTTTTTGCCTTTTTTCAGTTTTATTCCAGCTGGAGGTTAGAACAGAGTTGTAAATACAGAATGAAAGACTATTTTCCTCACAAGAGAAATCACATGCTGAAAAACAAACAAAAACAGGTCTATTCTAATTTGAAAAGCATCCATTTACCTATCCAAGTTTATTTGTGATCTGGAAATAATTGTCATTATTTGTTCAATATAAGAGGAGAGTTTTCTCAGTCATTCCTAATTATATGTAGCTAAATTTTGTAGTATATGGAATATCCATATTCTTAAGCAATTAATTACTGCTATTCTGCTGTGTGCAACCTAAACAGGAAACAGAGACCTTTCAAACGTAACATATTGATTGTGATCTAGTTTGCTGAAGTCTGCTATCCCCAAATGTCAAACATCATGAAAAAAGGGATGGCCAATGTACTCTGTAATATTAAAGGAAGGGGAATATTACCATGAAAATAAAATCAACAAACCAAATGTTGATTCCTTCTTCTCCCACACTCTGCTGGGCTTTTTTGCTCCTTTCAGTCCTGGGTGGTTTTGTTCTCAGCATACATATTTTGTTGCTGGAAGGAGAATGTACAACATCCACTTGTGCCAAAGACTTAATCCCAGAATGACGCTTTGACAGATGGAATGGAAACCTCAAATAAGTACTTTGATAGCCCTGCTATATATTAACCCTCTTTTTTGGGGGGGGGAGTGTCTGACAAAAGCAGATCAGGCTAGCTGACAAACATGAACCACAAACCTAACTATTGCCTTGAAAAAGAAAGAGTTTCTAAATTCTAAGTCTCATTTCAAGAAACAGAAATGATGCTCATCTTTTACCATTAGCATCTTCCATGACCACCATAATCATCTGATTAAAACCACCATTCCTGAGGAAAAAGTATAACTAGCAAATGGGTCCAATGGGAACATTACTTTTATTGTCTTTCTAGGAAGAAGTGGAAAAAGCAAATGCTTTTATTTTTATCAGGCTACCTAAGTTTACAACCAATGATAATGACCAAGGTAAATAAGAAAGCTATTTCTATTCTTGTAATAACAATCATAGAAAAATAATCACTGTAGAGCATCTGTCCACCTCGTTCCTTTCCTACGACCAAAACACCTTTTCTTGTGTCACTGTTTTGCATGACATAATCATTAGCAGGATAATTAGTGAGCACAATTACCAAATAGTCAAAAGTATTACTGCTTTTGTTTTCCCATAAGAGGCACACATATACCCCAAATTTAGTGTGAACAAAACAAATAAAGTGCAAAAATTCAAGGTTCAGATATGACAGCTGGAGCATCATACCTTAACAAAGACCATAGATTTTGAACTGCAATCTATCTTAGGGGTCATCTAGTCCATTTTCTCATTTGACAAATGAGAAAACATCTGAATAATATGAGCTGATTTAGGTAGGCCAAAGTCACATACACAGTAAATACCACAGTCAGAATTTGAACCCAGGTCCTCTGACAAGTAATACACTACTCCTACTCTGCCCCCTTACCTTCCTATAAAAAGCAAAAGGAAAATTCAGTTACTCTTTTGACATTTTTTTCATGATTAATTAGAAATAGAAACATACTGGAAAATAAAGCAATTTCCATGCATTTGCAGACCATTGACCTAAAGATAAGTTAAGAAGGTAATAAGATAGTGTATTCAATTAATCTTTGAACTGTTTATCTTAAAAACCTCTAATCTCCAAACAAATATTTGTACTTAGTAGGATAAAAATAAGGAAACTTTATCTTGCATATTAAATTGCTTTGGCTTCTTCCACAGAGGAGCTATTATGATGTTTGGCACAATGAAGGACATCATCAAAGCAGAAAAATTTTTGCATAGACAATGTGGGAGAGCTTCAGTTAGAGACCTCCAAAACTTAAAAATGACAGTAGAGAAAGTCAGCTTACATCTTATGATTCAAACAACTGACTTTAGCTATTTTGTGCTTTTCTTATTAATGATGAAGGAACACATATTATCAAACAGAGAAATAAAGAACAACATTTGAAATTTACTCTCCATGCTGGTTTTGAGGGTTTATCTGTTCCCTACTTCTTAACCTCCCAAACTCAGAAATGCAATGCAAAACAGCTCCATTAATTCTGCCTCTACTAATGCACAGGACTAATCTGGAGATTCTGTACTCTTACTGTGAAAAAATAATTCAAAACAAGAGGTAATACTCTTTCAGCTGCATTGACAGCTATGCTTCCAGATGTAAAGAGGTTATAGGCATTCTGTACTTTGCCAAAATCAAAGCACATTTGGAGTGTTATGTTCAGTTCTAGGAAAGACATTTTCCAAAGGACAATGAGAGGCTGAAGTGGATCCAGAGGGAAAGCAGCATGGAGAGGGTACTTAAGTTCCTGCCATATGAGAAATCAATGGAAAGAGCTAGGAATGTTTAGCTTGGAGTGGAGAAGACTCTGAACATGAGCTGGGGTGGAAGAGGGTCAGACTTGTTTTATTTGGCTTAGAGGGCCAAATTAACTGCTGGGGATGCCAGTTGCAAAGAGGAAAATTTAGGTTTGATGTCAGAAAAAAATTTCAATCAAGGCTATACAAAAGAATAAGGGAAGTACTGGCTTCCCCTTTACAGAAATATTTAAGCAAAACTTGGATGAGCCCTTGCCAAGAATGTTAAACTGGGGATTCTTTCAGGTATGGGACAGACTGGATAGCAACTCCTGAGGTCCCTTTCCAATTTTGAGATCCTAGAAAATCATGACCCTTCTCTTTCTATAATACCATGATACAGCATATGTTGATTATGAATTGTATATTTCTATTAACTTACCAAAATTTTATTTATTAGAAGCTATAGTACCAATATCCCCTGTTATCATAGTTTACTTGTCTTTGCATGGTACCCAATATTCATTCACAGACTGAACTTCAATTTCAGCTTGGATGAAAGAACTAAAATTAGATTTATTAACTAGCTAGTCAAAATTTACACTGTGCTTCCTATGCACAAAGTTCTATATAAGGCACTGGGAAGTTATAAAGAAAGAAGTCCTGGCTTTTTGTTCACAAGAGGATTAAAATGGGGCATGGAAGGGAATGGACTCTCCTGCCTACCATCACTCCTCACACATAAGCATGCCACCAATAATACAAGTAGCAAACACACACAACTACTGAAGGCTGTGAAGGGTTTCATCAAAGCTGAACTCATAGGTGAAGTTTCTCAGATAGCTCAGAAAGACGTAACTGGGAAGAACTCAGAAAAGATGTCATTTATTCTTCATGTGAGTGCATGAGCAAAGGGATATGGTATAGTAGGAAGGAAGAGCCAAAGAAAGCACTTAAACCTTTTTTTTTTTTAAGCTAGGGAGGTTGGGGAAAGATCTCCCAACTGACAACTGATCAAAAAGTAAGAACAGGTAATTTTCCAAGGATAAAATTCAAACTATATCAATAGCCATATGAAAAAATGGTCCAAATCACTAATAATTGGAGAACTGCAAAATAAAGTAAATTCTAAAGTTCCACCTCACACTTATCAGATTGACAAACTGGAAAAAGAAAGGAATGTTGGCAAAACTAAGAGAAAACAGGCACATCACTACATTGTTGCAGGACTATGAATTGGTCAAACCATTTTGGAAAGCAATTTGGGATCATGCCTGAAAAGCTGCTAAATTGTCCTTAAATTTTGACACAGGAATAACTAGTACCATACCGTAAAGAAATTAGAAGAAAAGGAAAGGAGGAGCTCCTGAAAATATATGAGCAGGAGAAGACTCTTTTGACAGCAGAATATAAGCCAGACTAGAAAAAGACTGGAGACTGAGAGACTAATTGTTAGAAATTTACCGAAATCATCTGGGTTAGAAGACTTGATTTACAAGTAAAAGTGGTAATGGAATGGAGGGGCTAAATTCAAAATATCAGGGAAGGAGAGTCTACAGCATTTGGCAACTGATTAGATATGGGAGAGGGAAAGAGAGGAGTCAAAGGTGATTAAGGGTTCAGGGACTGTATCTTGTTCATCTTTGTATCACCTCAAAGAACCCATGGTAATGTGCTTATGAAAAGAAGAACAACTTGGCATTTTTAATGGAATACACTAACTTTTAAAACCGCTGTTCTTGTCTTTCCCATCTCATAAGCAGTCTTTATAATTTCCACTAACCAGTCAGTCTAGAAAGGAAGCTAGAACTATTTCCTTGGGAAAGAATACAATTGGGTCCATACTCTGGAACCATCTGCACTGGGAATATCAATGAGCAATATTTATGAAAAAAATAAATAATAGTTATTTCTCCTGAGTTCAAATTGGTGTAATCCAATCTGGTTTTGTCAGGCTTTGTGTGTCATAAGAATAAAACTCCTGTCTTTAGCTTCTTTGCCTGGACCATAAAAATTAAAGAATCTTTAGACTCTAATGGATCATCGAATTCAATACCTACATCAACAGCATAAGGAAATCGAGGCAGAAGAAGGCTAAGTGAATTGACTGAAGTAGTTAAGATAGTTGGTGACAAAGACATAACAAGGATTACAAATAATTGCAGATGTCAGGAATAACTATAAATTGCAATGCCTAATTATGGTCCCAGAAAACAGATGAGGAAACACATTTTCCTTCCTTGAGGTAGAGAAGCAGAAGATTATGGGTACAATATATTGAATACTCTGTTCAGATATGGATGTCTTTTGAGTCAGTTTTGACTGTTTTCTTTGTTACCAGGAAAGATTTAATGGGGAAAGGAGGGGTGATTTCAGGAAATGAGTGTGTTGTAAGAAACAAGAGGTACCAATAATATTCTAGAGAGAAAAAGTAACTATTCCAGACCAGGGGTTCTTCAGCTTTTTTTTGTGATGCCGTTGGCAGTGTGGTGAAGGCTGTTGACATCTTCTCATAATAATGTTTTTCAATGCATAAAACAAAATACATGGAATTACAAAGGAAAACAATTATATGGAAATATAATTACCAAAATTCTTTTTCAAAGTTCATAGAATTCTTGTTAAGAATCTGTTGTAGACAACTCACATGATTATAAAGATTCATTCTACCTTTATGATCCTTGGGCAAATCACTTAATCTTGTTATGCCTCAATTTTTTTATCCTATAAAGGTGCAGACTAAATTAAATGATCCAATCCAGACTTGATATTTTATAATCTTATGGTCTCAGCAAAAAAAGTAAGGATGGGAACTTTAATCTAATGCCAAACAAACTCTGATAAAGCCAGAAAGGGATAAACTAATGTGAAACTGGGAGAATGATCTATTGCTTATTTACTTCCGTCAGCAATGAGGCAGCATACTGTGATGAACATAGAGCCAGGGTTCTGAGTGCAATGAGACCTAGTGTCTGTCTGAACCTCTACATGTCACTTAGGAAGCTGTCTAGAACTCTAAGCTGTAGAGAAGGAGGCCACATTCATTGAGAGAAGTAGATGCCTCACCTGGGACGTCCCTATACCAATGAAAAACAAAGCACAGGCACAGACTGTCTGTATTATGAAGTTTTCATGGCATAGAGGATATATGGAATATACATGTAATATATAGGACAACTACATTTAATTTTTGTGTCAAAGATTTCTGGAGTAATACAAACTAATCAAATGAAACAAAATTTGTGTGTAAGTAGCTTTTCAAGGTAAGATGAACAGAATACCATTGTTATTTATTATATTCTTACATTATTTCACCTGTAATTTATTATTATTTCAAAGGATGAAAGAAACATTTACATCTAGCATCTTCCCTCTGTGGCATACTAAAAAATAATCGCTTACACATAATTCTGTTATGAAGGTAAGGTTGGCCAGCCTTATTTATATCTATTGATATCTATTACAAATGAAAACAAGTTGAATCAAAAGTTAAACCCCAAACATTAGATTAGGGTCAGTCTATTAAGGGAGCTCTGGACATGACCAATTCATATTTTCAAGCAATATTCTGAGTTGTTTCCTTTAGCAGCTCACTCAAAGAAGCAAAAAGAAAAAAGTTAGGTTGACTTATAAGACTATAAATAGGCTCATGACTGTGAGAGAATAGCAATATAAATTTGAATCTTTATAGAGACTACTCACTCACTTTTGATATAGTTAACAATTTTGTTGAGTAAACTGAATGACAATGATGTGGCCATAACCACAATTAAAAACATGAAATTTCTTTAAGTTAAATCTGAAAAAACTTGAGAGTTAGTACTGTAATTCAGTATATAGCATTGCTACTTAAAGACCAAATGCTTATAAGGATATTTCAAGCTGAGAGCAGGGAATTTTCTGAGAAGGATGGTGCACACATTTAATTCCCTTCCAGGTTAAGAAGAGAAAATGAGATTTCAAAAACATCTCTGTGCATGTAAGTGTTGAGATTTACATCTAGCAATTGGCTCAAATACCAAGAATATTTTGTTGAAAAAAGTGTTTAAAATCTCTTTGACTAAATAATTATAATTTGTGTTGCTAAATGAGCACTTTTTAACAATTACAACACCCTAATAGTTTTACTGAACTGGTAGGTCACGGGAATGGCTCAAGATAAAGCTACCTGAGAGTAGAGAAGGCCATTCAGCAAAGCCTTTTCAAGATAATCTTGTGAAAAAGATGGAGAGATGCAGGCCAGCTATCTTGATTAGTCTCAAAAGACAGAAAGGAAGGAAAAGGCAGAAGTATTAAACAGGCAAACTTAGGATTGATAGTAGGGAAAAAATCGTAACAATTAAGGCTATATTAGAATGTAACGAGATGCCCAGTGGTCAATTGGTCTTTGCCTGATTACCTCTACAGAAGAAGGGCCCACTCTTCAAGGCAGTCTCTTCTGGGACTTTCTCCTCTACAAAACTTTAGATCATAATATTCATTCTGATGAACACCAGAAAATATCCCGAAAGAGGGGGAATGAAATACTTTCTAATAGGAAAAATCAGTATAAAAGGTTTTCAATAATTTTATACTAAAATAACTAGAATTGTTTTAGAAATGCAAAAATCAAATTGGCTATACAATATGGGTCAAACTACCTACAAGAACTTAGAAAAAGACAATCCTAGGGGGCGGAGCCAAGATGGCGGAGTAGAAAGACGCACATACACATAGCTCCGAACCCACAACCCACAGAACGGCTAGAGGGGACCAACTCACGGTGAATTCTGCACCCAGAGGCCACGGAATATTGAAGCGAGGGAGATTTCTGTTCCGGAGAGACCTGCAAACCTCTTGCGGGGGGTCCTTTGCGCTGCAGACTGGGCGCCGGGACTGGGAGCAGAGGGCAGCCCTGCAGTGGCCACGACACTGTGAGGAAAAGATCCGAGCAGGCTACGGGGACGGGATCTCCAGCGGCCACACGGGTCCCTCCACCCACAGAGGAACCTGCAAACCTCTCGCAAAAGGTCCCTCGCGCTGCAGACATGGAGCCCAGCCCAGACCTGCGGCGGCTGCGGCTCCAAAAGGTACAGATCCGAGCAGGCTTCAGGGACGGGATCTCCAGCGGCTACACAAGCCCCTCCACCCACAGGTGACGGGGGGTCGGTGAGAGAGTCTCTTTGGCGGGTTGAGAGGGGAGTGGGGTGCCCCCATGGCTCGGGCCCCCCCAGGAGATGGAAGCTGAGAGGTGGCTGCAGACAGGGGCTCCCCAAGCGGGCGGGAGCCTGGATCCATTGTGGAAGGTCTGTACATAAACCCCCTGAGGGAACTGAGCCTGAGAGGTGGCCCTGCCCCGACCTGACCACCTGAACTTAATTCTCACACTGAATAGCAGCCCTGCCCCTGCCAAAAGCCCTAAGGCTGGAAGCAGCATTTGAATCTCAGTCCCCAAACGCTTGCTGGGAGGACCAGGAGGAGAGGTGGGTGTGAGGAGAATATTCAGAGGTCAAGTCACTGGCTGGGGAAAATGCCCAGAAAAGGGAAAAGAAATAAAACTATTGAAGGCTACTTTCTTGGAGAACAGACATTTCCTCCCTCCCTTTCTGATGAGGAAGAACAATGCTTACCATCAGGCAAAGACACAGAAATCAAGGATTCTGTGTCCCAGCCCACCCAATGGGCTCAGGCCATGGAAGAGCTCAAAAAGAATTTTGAAAATCAAGTTAGAGAGGTGGAGGAAAAACTGGGAAGAGAAATGAGAGGGATGAAAGAGAAGCATGAAAAGCAGATCAGCTCCCTGCTAAAGGAGAACCAAAAAAATGTTGAAGAAATTAACACCTTGAAAACTAGCCTAACTCAATTGGCAAAAGAGAGAGCAGATAGGTCACAGGGGCAATTAGAATGCTTGGGTTTGGGGGGGGAGGGGATAAAAGGGGAGAAAATTTGTAACCCCAAATTTTGTGAAAAAAAATGTTAAAAGTTAAATAAAAAAAAAGACAATCCTAGAATAGGTTAATATTCTTAATATTATAATTTAATTATATTATAGGCTCTTACGTACTAGACTGACTAATATTTGTATTCCAACAACAGGTTCATGTATTGTATTTGGACATCATTCCCCCATGCCCCAATAAGCCTTATTCTGCTGGTGCATAACGGCATGACAGCGACCCTGTTTTCATAAGAATATGCCATCAGAGTAAATGCTACGAAGATAGACAGGAATGTGTTCTGGATATTGGGCTACATGTGGGTGTTCCAAGGACTTACCAGGATGTCTAAGAGAAAGGGGATATTTAAGACAACTCTGAAGATACTGAAATATTCAGTCACATAATAATTCACCATGACCTTCTACTGGCAGAAAGGGTTTATGAAGATGATTTACCCACACTGACAAAATCACAACTCCCTGAAGTATTGATTATTTGCACAAAAGGCCCTATAATGTTGAATATAAATTAACCAAAAATTTGTGAAAAATAGGAAACATGAAATGGCATATAACAGTTATTAGACCATTTCACAACATTTGCAACCCCTACACCCTTTAAATTGAAGAGGCTTGTTCCTGACTTGGGCCTCAATGGGTTTATCTCTGCCAGGCTAACCAAGTGAAAGGCTTTTTTGAAGTGCCAATTTCTCAGAGAAAGGAGTTACAGGCAGTTATCTCAGAAGTGAACATTCAGTTGCTATTACCTTGGAGAGACTAGCTGCACCACAGAGAAACTCGGGATGGCAAATTGATGGATTTTATCAATTTGTTGAGCAATGTATCTTATTCAGTTTCTTTTATTATTGTTAGGGCATTTTTGCAGAAATTGGCTAGGTATTGCATTTTTTGATTGATGTGCAGAAATATGTGATATATTGATATACAGATAAGATAGATTTAGATTAACAATAAAAATAATTTATAGCTCCAGTTAGCTTTGTTCCATTCCCAAGTCCCTAGAAACCCTGAGATATAAGAAAGAGGCCAGAGAACAGAGCTTTTATTCTTTTGTTATTTTAGATAAGGAAATAGGCATAGACTATGTGACATGCTTCGAATCATAGCCTGAATTGGTTACAGACCTGATCCTACAACCCCTACATTCCCATTCCTAATGTAGAGTTCTTCAGCTAAACCAGGGGTTCCTAAGTTAAAATTTTTTTAATAACTCCATTACAATACAATTGGCTTCCTTTGTGATTCTGAGTATTTTATTTTATGTATTTAAAAACATCATTCTGAGAAAGTGTCTAAAGGCTTCAAATGGTTGCCAAAGGGACCCATGACACAAAAAAGATTAAGAAAACCGACACTAGACAAAACTATCTCAAAATGTGGTCTAAGCATTAGTGGTGGTCTCTGAATGTTCTTAAATATTAACACATGTAACAAACGAAACACATTTGCATTTGTTCCTGAGAAAAATAATCAATTTACTTATGATACTTTAATAAATTCATCAAAGTCTTATTATGGCACCCCACTGCGGGTGATTCTAGGTTCTGGAATCAATCAGTTATCATTGCTTAAGTACCTACTACATGCCAAGCGCTGTGCTAGGTGCTGAGAATGGACAGACACAGAGACAGCAAGATACACACACACACACACACAATTATATACAGAATGAATTATAAATATACATGAGGCAACTACTTTATAATTAAGAACAAGGGCACTAGCAGCACTTTTTTGTTATTCAATTGTTTCAGGAATACCCGGCTATATGTGACCCTTTTGGGGTGTTTCTTGGCAAAGATACTGGAGTGGTTTGGTATTTCTTTCTCCAGCTCATTTTACAGATGAGGAAACTGAGGCAGACAGAGTTAAGTGACTTGCCCAAGATCATACAGCTAGTATCTGAGACTGGATTTGAACTCATGAAGATGAGTCTTCCTGATTCTAAACCCAGTGATCTATTTATTGTATCACCTAGCTGCCAAAACTCTTTTTACAGCCTGTAACGTGATATTCAGTCATTTTTTAATTGTTTTCGATTCTATGTGACTCCATTAGGTATTTTCTTAGCAAAGACATTGGAGTGGTTGTTCACTTCCTTTGTCTAGCTCATTTAACAGATAAGGAACTGTTAAATGACTTGCCCAGGATCACAAACAGGGTTAAATGACTTGCCCAGGGTCACACCGCTAGTAAGTGTTTGAGGCCTGTTTTGAACTCAGGAAGATAAGCTATCCTCAATTCACATACAGCACTCTAACCATTTGCTACTCCTAGCTATCCTATGTTTCTGAGGCCACATTTGAACTCAAGTCCTCCTGACTCCAGGCCGAGCATTCTACCCAGTGCTCCACCTAGCTAGCCTAGCAGTACAGGGGTAAGAAAAGGTTTCATGTAGAAGGTAGAGTTTGAGCTGATTCTTGAAAGAAGTCATATATTCTATGTTAGGGAGGGGAGAAGGAAGAACATTCTAAATACTGGGGACAGTGTAAGTAAAGTCACCTAGACAGGAGATGGAATGACGTATAGCAAACAGAAAGAAGGCCCATTTGGTTGAACTGTAGAGTACAGGTAGGATAGGCTGGAAAGGCAGGCTATGGTCAGCAGGTGATGGGGTCTGAAAAGCTAAACATAGGGATTTATGTTTTCCACTAGGTAAGGGAGCTATTAGAATTTATTGAGTAGGAAAGAGACAAGATCAGTTCTACACTTGAGGAAGATGGCCTGGGCAATAGTGTGCTGACTGACCTGGTCTGAGGAGAGGCAGGGAAAGGCTATCGCAACAGTTTGGATAGCTGTGTGAACGGAGAGAAAAGGACATATTTGAGACATTTCATTTGGAATGAAAGGATTTGGCAAATGACTGGAAATGAGGGAGAGTAGGGAGTCAAGGATAACACCAAGACTGCCCACATTAAAGGATGGAAGGATGGTGGGATATCTGATAGATATAAACAAGTTCAGAAGATAGGTGAATTTGGAGTAGAAGTTCTGCTTTGGGCATGGTGAGTTTGATATGTCAATGGGACAGCTAATCCACCGTATTATTAACTGTGAGAACAGGGGAAGAGAGTGTTGCAAGAGTTAGGAGAAAAGAGAAAAGTTTCGAATAGTCTCTGTAGGAAGTAAGAAAGAGAAACAAGGAAGGAGGACCTTGCAACAGTGAGGATGAAGTTGAAGTCAAACTATGGTGGACATAGCTTGTTCTTTGATTTCTATGTTGTCATTCTATAGCACAGAAGCAGGAGAAAAGAAGGTTGAGGAAGACTGGGCCAATAGAATCTGAGTGCTAGCAGGGGCAAACAAGCTGGAAAAACTTCAAGAATATCCCTGGTATGGACTGTGTGCCTGCCATTCAAGGATCAGTGGAAATAAATCAGGAGATGAATTTTTTTGGGGGGGGGTAGAAGGAGGGTGTTGCCAAAATTCATTAAATTGGGATCCTGTGAACTTATCTTTCTTTGAGTATTTTTGATAACTAGGGTTCAAAATAATTTGTTTCCTTTGTAATGCTATGTATTTGATTTTATGCACTTCAGACTGTCACTCTGATAAGTCCCTAAGCTTTAAACTGTTAAAGTTTGAAACAAAAAAAGGTCGGAATCCTTGGCTGTCAGAGAGGGAAGGTTGCCACTTGGGCAGGTAGAATCAGTGCCTTGTCTCCCACAGCACTCTGAACTTCTAGGAGATTACAAAATGACTTGCAGCTTTTACAAGGTACTAAGTTAAAGATGGATTGATGGATTGATAACTGACAATAAAATAATTACACAGATATGTCAGGATTAATTCTACACTATGACAGAATAATATTGGACTCAAGAGCAACTAGAGCATTAGGTAGGTGATGATGCCAATATCAAAGCCAAGGATATTTCTGAAGCTAATTTGTAAAAATTATCTCAAATTGGTGTAGCAATTTTAATATAAATCATTGGTTTCATCATTTTGGGGAGAATTAAGTTACACAATGATTCCCGAGGTAGGTTTACTTGATTTATTACATTATACTTCAAAATGGATATTGTTACTTGTTGATATTCAATATGAACAAAAGCTGTCTTTATGAAGCAAAGACAGATTATAATCCATTAATATCTCTTTCAACAAAAAGGATGAAATCTTTCACTGGTTAGTCTGATAAACACTCTGGTGTCAAAACTAAGCCTCTTTATCATGATAACCCAGAGTAATGGTCTGCTGCTCCAGGCACTTTATCTACTTTACAGATGAAAAATCAGTTCTACTTTCATGGAATTAGATTAATGCAATAACAGGAAATACTTCTGGGGCTGAACTTGCTTCATGCCTTCAAAGCTGGCTGTAAATTTAAAGTACTTCCTGAACTCAAAAGATAAGACAGGAGAAGGAAAGAGAAAAACAGTAGAGTGACCTGTTTTTTGAAGAAAAATATTGCTTCCTGAAAAAGCTGTTGAAAGCTACTTGCTAAGGGCATTCTGATCTAGAAGGCCTAGGGCAAATCTGGTTTAGTTGAACACGAGGATTCTGGGTATATATCAGACAGCTGCTATAAATCTATTTCTTCAGTAATCCTTTTTCGATAAACTTTTTCTTTAAGTAATCTTACTTGGCAAAACCTAAAGTAATAACTTTCTCAGCTTTTAGCAAATACAAAACAGTTTGCTATTTTATGTACAATATTTTTTAAAGGATTACAGTTCTGTGTACTTTGAAAATTGCTGACCCCAAACTCTAGAATTAAATTTCAACTAAGAAAGTAGATGCCAGGCAGCAAATCCAGTTGACACCTTACTATTCAACCCAAATATCCTTATAAAAAGAAAGGAAGTAAAATAAAAGAAATGGGAAACATTCTTATGAGAACATTACATGTATGAAAATTTAGTTTGATTGGAACATGAAGAAAAGTGTCAACGCCAATAGCAGGTGTGAATTGGAATGTGGACCAGCAAGATGGCGGAAGTCAGCAACTCTGGGTTTCAGTCCTGACTCTGACCCCAGCCTGCCACAAAACAGACTGAGACCTGTTCCCTGACCTTTAACATCTATAAAATCAGATGATCACTGAGGTTTTTCCAGGACTAAAATGGTATTATTTTAGGAACTAAGTAAAAAAGCCTTCTGTCACAGGTGTATATTTGAACACAAAAGGAAGGAAAAGGATGACAGGAAGCATATGAATGAATAAACAAGCATTTACTAGGATAATTCAATAAATAAGTATCTATTAAGTGCCTACCATGGTGCCAGGCACTGTGCTAAGCTGTGGGGATTCTAGAAGAGGATATGCAGTGGAGATGCAAATATAAAAAGGAAGATACTTTCTATCCTCAAGAAGTATATTTTCTAATAGAGGAAGACAAAAGATAGTGGAATGGTGGACAGGGAGAAGTGTTTTGATTGCAGAACACAGAGGGATGGTGAGTGGAGGTACTGGGTGACTGACACATTCGTTTCAAGGGATAGTACCATGAATTTGATTATGATTCCTAGAGAACTAAATAGAAAGTGGGGGGGGGGGGGCATGGTGGAGAATATTGTGATGGGGTGACGTAGGGACCTAAATAAAGTGAACTCTTACGGGATGGATTAGGAACACAGGGCCTAAGGGTTGGGTGCTGAGGGTAGCATGATGGGAAGTTGGCCAGAGTGTGGTTATCTTACAGGACATAGATTGAGAGCTAGAAAAGACCTCAAAGGACATCTAGTTCAACTCTTCCATTTTAAAGATGGGGAAGTGAGGTCCAGAATGGTGAACTGTGCCAAATGGTACACAAGTAGTGTCACAAGTGGGATTTGAACCCAGGACCACTTATTCTGGAGTGAGTGCTCTTTTTACTATACTAATCTTAACCCAAGTCACTTAAAATCAGATTTTTAAAATCAGTAATTATGTACCCAAGAAATAATGAGCAAATTAGTGCGGAAAAGTATGGCATTGTGGAAAGAGGGCTGGATCTCAAGTGAGAGGAGCTGAGTTCAATCAAAGTTCTGACACTACCCATGTGACTTTGGTGCAACTGATTCATATCTCTGGGCCTCACTTTCCTCATCTGTAAAATGACCTCAAGGATCCCTTATAGCCCTAAATCTATGATCCTATGAAAGCTAAGGGTGAAAAATATCCAACAATATATAAATAATTGAGTGTTTGATGATTTTTTTCCCCTTAGCTTTCAAAGGCATAGAAACAGCCTTCTTCTCACAGTATAGATCATAGAACTATGCTAACCACTGGTAGATACGAAAATACAAGCTATAGTCCCATTATGCATTACATATATTTTAATTGAAGAATATATAGAAAAACCCTAAATAGCTGAGCTGGTAAAGACAATTGAAGAGTTTTGCTTCTACTACACCCAGAAGCAAATAATAAAAACTGTTAGAATATACATAATCAAAATGTCAGAAAAAAGTGTTATGATACCAATTGTCAATAACAATGTAATTTCTTCTTTAGAGAAAGAGTAAAACTAAACTCCTTCTGAATATTGGATTTACAAATATGAAATTTTTGCTAACAGAATTACTATTATTTTGAAGACAATAAAATACATTACAAAAATATTTAAAATCTATGATTTCCATCTTTTCTTCAATGAGAAAACCTTGAAGATTACAGAGTTGAGTATGTTTATGTTTGTGTGCATCAGATAAAAACAAGTAGATAATGGATTTTTAAAAAAATCAAATGAAGATAACAGAATTCTTTCCTTTCTGAAATCACTGAGTATCTACAACATGCAAAACAAGATGTTAAACACTCAGAGAGATGGTTGCCACGAATCCCACCTTGAGTAAGCATCAAGATAAAAATAGTATATGACATTCAAAATTTTTTTCATATTATCTTTCAAAATGACTTACATAGTAGATATTTTAAAAGTATAGCATTTCTATTACAAGTTATATTTCAAGCTAATTCACTAATGAATAGAACAAAACTAATGGAGAATACTGTGGTACTTTGTATAAGTCAACAAGACAAGAGGCTCTTACTAAGTACTTATAATGTGCCAGGTACAGTGTGGGTATGTGTGCTCTTATTTGTGTGTATATGTGTCTATACATACATACATAGACATATACCAATCACTCTTATGACCTATTTCAACATGTATACAAATTATTTATCCCAACAAGGTTTTCAAGTACTTCATCAAGACTGATATTTGCATGACTCTGGGAGGAAAGAAAAGTTATTATCTACTTTGAGTTCATTCACATTCAAAGAACCCAAAAGGGCAGGTTTACAACTGATACTATAATAAGAACCTGTGAATCTGCTGACTTCTTTCAATCTCCTTTTCATCCCATAACCTTCACTATATACCTTTTACTGATTCAGGTCCTTTGTCATCTTCGTAAGGAAGACAACAGCGAAGATGCAGATCCATAAAGACAAAAGTTTATGCCAACTTGGTTAAACTATTGGTAATTAACAAAAAAAAATTCATTATGCCTCATTTTTTCTATAACTTTGGCAAAATCCAAGGGCTTCTTCTTCAGCTACATGGAAGAATGCATTCTTACGGAGGAATCCTTCACTATAGTGTATGGTTAAGGACCCACATTCTTAATATAGACATTCCTATGACTTTGACATTGAACTGAATTATTGTCAGAACTACCTCATTCAGTCACTTGGGTGGGTTATCCTGAAGAAAACTGGCTCCTCTCATTCTGGCAATCACACTGATAATCCCCAAAGTCTCCTAGCCTTACTGTTTGCTCAGAAATATTATCCTGTTGTTTGATATTTTTTTTTCCTGGAAAGTTTTGGTGCAGTGTACCATTTGAGTAGCCACAGAAGAAATTCACAATTTAGAAATAAAAATAAAATTTAGGGATACCCTGTAGCTGCACCACTAATTTAGTGAAAATTACCCCATGACACATCTGTCCTATCCCTTGTTCCTCATCTACTGTAGTTGTTTAAAATGTAAGAAAGATAAATTCTCAAAGTCATAATGAGAAATGAGAACCACTTATCGTCATCCAGCCGGCTATTGTGTATTCTAAACTATCAGAGATCCATATACCATACCCTAGAGGAACATAATCCACACAGTTTTCAAATTCCTGCTAGGGGTTAAGATCAGAGAGTTTATGAGTACCAATTCAGCCTTCTCTATCTATACATCTGTGAACTGTACCAGACCATGCTCCCTTCTTTCCCATTTTCCATGTCAAGTACGTGCACTTACATATGCATATATTTTATATGTACATTTACACTTGTATACTTGTATATACACATACATGCTGCTATTTTTCTACTGCCTTTACTCCCCAGCTCCTCAGTGCTGGGAAAGAAACCATAAAAGTTAATGATACACCACTTTACCCTGGTCTCATCCCAGCCAAAAGCCAAAAACAAAACTATGTTCAGTCAGCTTGATTAAATTGGTTCTTCCTCCATCTTCTGGATAGCAAACTCACACATCTTGTTCCCCTTATTCTTGAAAAAGAATCAATTTGCAGCGGCAAAATTCCTTTCCTCCTGGCTACCTGTGTCCTTCCTCCCTAATACCTCACAGCTCTTTCATGTCATCTTCTTTGCTCCTATCCCATGATGCCTTCTATGATGTGCTTTGTTTTGGCTCCTATACATCCTACTCCTCCTCATCCAATCCGTTTCCCATCTCCTGGACTTACAAGGTGCCTTTCTTACTCTTCAGTTGATATGATTCAACGAATGAATAACTTCACTGCTGATTTTGACTTAGTTTACCAATACCTCCTCTTGGATATTCTCTCTTCCCTTGGCACTAGAAATACAATTTTCTGTTGACTTTCCTTGCACCTATGTTACTATTTATTTTCAGCCTACTTTTCTAAATCATTATCCATCTACTGCCCAACAGTTGTAGCTATTTCTTAAGACTGCATCTTGGACTCACTTCTTTCTCTATATTCTTTCACTGATTTCATCATGTATTTAATCACCATTTTCATGCAGATAACTCCCAAATCTATACAGCCAACCCTAATCTCTCTTTTCAGCTTTACTCTCATATTGCCAATTGCTTGCTACACATAACTACTTGGATTACCTTCTCAGACTCAACAGTTCCAAAATGGAACTTAGTATGTTTTTTGTTCAGGACACCATCATTTTTTCAGACACACAGATTTGGAACCTATGAGTTATCCATGACTCTTTTCTCTTCTTTGCCCATCATATAGCCAATCAGCTGCCATTTCTGGTAGGGGAAGTAAGATTTGACAACTCTTTCATTTGTCCCATTCTCTCGAATGACACATCCAGGACTCTACCTCAGGTCCTCATTATTTCTTATTTGAACTATGGCATCAGTATATTAATTGAGCTTTTTGCTTCTAATCTCTCTTTTCTTCAATCTATCCTCTATATAGTTATCAAATTAATTTTCCTAAAGCTGGTCTAAAATGTCAGTCTCTTTTTCAAAAATATTAGTGGCTCTTGATTTCCTCCAGGTTAAAATGTAAACCAGGAATTTAAGGCCTTCTAACAATACGACCCCAGCCTATCTTTTAAAACTTACTTCATTTTATTTACCCTCCATGAACTCTATGTAACCTAGGCATTATACTGATCTCGATTTCTCTCCCTAAGCACTCTCTCTTCCTAAGCAGAGACTGGCTCACTTACTTCATCTGCACCTATTTTGACATGTTAGGATGCACAGCTATTACTTTAACTCTCAGGATCTTAGCCCCCGTGAGGGACTATTTCCACCAACACTATGGCTTATCAGCTTCCACTAGAGTATTTCCCATTAATAAATCAATGATTAATACTCAACCTTAACCAAAACATTTAGTGAAAATGCAAAGTAAAAAACAAACATTTAGAATACACACACAAACCTCAATTATGATTTTCTAGAAATGCATACAATGCCTGTAGAGACACAGTGGGCACACAGAGTAAGGCAGAAAAATGCATGCAGGAAACACAGGCAGTTCATATAACCACAGACCATGTAACTATAGATGTTAATGTCTTCCTCTAGTTTGGGGAATATTAATAATAGTTCCTTAACAGTACAATTTCTATACTGAACAGATACTTCCATTGTTAACTGAGCTGATGCACAGTTGACTTGATTAACATCAGACTGGGCACAATGTCTAGAAAAACCAGCTAATTTTCTGTTTTTTTGATTTCAAGCTATTTCTCTGCTTAGCTAGATTTAGTCATCATCAACAAGTATAATCTCTATCACTTCTAGCTTCAAACTTAGTTGGTATAGTTTTTAAAATATGTCCTTTCAGATCTGGTTCCGGGAGCCAAGATGGCGGAATGATCAGTAATAGGCACAAGAACTGTGGGACAGAGCTCCCTGTGCCACAGATGCAGAGATCTACTTTAAAAGCCAGGAAAAGGATTACTATCATGAGTAAGAAGCAAAGCAGAAAAGAGAAGACCATAGAAGCTTTCTATGGGGACAAGGACCAAAACACAAATACCAGGGAGGTCAGCATTGAGACTGTACTCCCACCTGAAACTTCAGAAGGGAATATGAACTGGTCTGAAGCACAAAGAGCCTTCTTGGAAGAGCTCAGGAAGGATTTTAAAACCCAAATTAGAGAAATAGAAGAAAAACCGGCCAATGATTTTAAAATATGAAAAAAGAATTCACTGAAGAGAACAGCTCCTTAAAAGGAAAATTGGACAAATGGAAAAGGAAGTACAAAACCTAACTGGTGAAAATAACTCCTTAAAAAGAACAATTGGACAGATGGAAAAGGAGATGCAAAAGTTAACTGAAGAAAACAATTTGATAAAAAATAGAATCTGGCAAGTAGAAGCTAATGAATCTATGAGACATCAAGAATCAGTCAAACAGAATCTAAAGAATGAAAAAATAGAAGAAAATGTAAAATATTTAACTGGAAAAACAACTGACCTGGAAAATAGATTCAGGAGAGAAAAATCTAAGGATTGTTGGACAATAGCAACTAAAAAATCATTAAGGAAAACTGCCAAGAAGTCCTAGACTCACAGGGCAAAACAGTCATCCAAAGAATCCACTGTTTACCTCCTGAAAGGGACCCCAAACTAAAATATGTCCTTTCACTTCCTTCACTTTGCCAATTTTTATAATTTTCTCAGTTAAGAGCTCACTGCCAAAATGCTGTCTTTTCTTGGTGTCTTTTACCTCTTCCTCATCCCGCCATTCATCAGTTAGTCTCTTATTGAGAGTAGTTTTCTTACCAAGAGAGAGAAAAGAAAAGCAATTGCTATAAAATTTCTCTTCTTAGACCTTGTGATACATGATCTGATTTTACCTTATATAATAAATCAAAACCTAAAATTCTCAAAATATAATGAAAACCAAGAGACAAAGAAGATAAAGCACACAAACAAAAAGTAAAAACAAAAACATCACTGGAAGGTGTTAAGGAAACGTATACTTCAACTACAACTAAATCTTCTGATGATAAATAACATGGTCATTGAAATCACAAAACAGCTGACTTTCAAAAACCTGGCATGGTCACATAGTTGGGGCTACTAAAAAAGAATATAACCAGACAATCAATGTTTCTGACAGTACTATAAAGTACCTATGTCTTTTCTTTTGATAGGTTGCTTTTTATTATTAATTTTTAAAAATTTTATCAATGGGTCACTTTTTACATTACAAACATTTCCAGATTATCTCCCCCTACCCTGTGAACTTTCTCTTGCAACAGAGCAAAACAATTTAGCAAAATTAACAATACAGTGATCTCATCTGAAAATACGTGCAACATTCCCCATGTGTAGCACTGTGTACTACCTCTAGTTTTAAAGGATTTTTTAATGAACAAAATGCTATTTTCTCTCCCTCCCCTCTCCACTAGATAAAAAAGCAAAGAAAAAAAGTCCTTATAACAAATACACATAGTTGAGAAAAATAAATTCCCTCATCTACTATCTATCTGTCTGTCTGATATCTACAATCTCCTAGAATCATAAATGGTCATTGTATTGGCCATAGTTAGCTTTCAAAGTTCTTTGTTTCTCCATTATTGTCATCTTGCCTCCATACTTTCCTTCTCATATTTTAACATTTGATTTTCTTTTTGTTCTCTTTTACTTCTGTGCCTGAATGTCTGCTGATAGCAATCAAATCTAAAGAAATTAGTAGCTACTTTAATAAGATACAAATACCACTACAAAAAAATTCTCAGTTAAAAGATGTATGGGTGTATGTGTGCATACATGTATATATTATATAGGCATACATATATGTGTATGTGTGTGCTTGTGTGCCACAGGTACTTGCTTTCAGAAAAAGTCCATTAAAAACAAATTCAAGATAATCTAAAAATTGAGCAGTTACTAGAAGATAATAAGGTAGTTTAACAGGCTTGGTTTTAAAGGAGAGATTGCTAGAAAAAGGTGCAGCCATCAATTAATCAACAAGAACTTAAGTGTCTGCTACGTGCCAGTCCTTATGTGCCAGGTGTCTATGCCTTCAAACAGTTTTTGTTCTATTAGGGTAAAGGAAAAACAACACATACACATCTAGACAATTTAAAAAAAATATAAATACAAAGCAATTTTCCAAATGGGTTATGTTCCAAAAATTAAATTGTTAGTAATGAGAACACACTTTCCCATACTTATAAATGGTAGATTTCCCTAGTCAAAGCCAAAATGTAGCCTGAAACACGTATTTGCAATGAAAAAATGCTGAAAACAATACTATTACAAATGTAAAGTATTTCAGTTACAAATGGGCTAATCTGGGGCCTTAATAACTATTTATAACTTTGATTCTTTGGGAGCATTTGTTACAAGGAGCAAGACGAAAAAGGAGTGTAGTTTTTCACTCCTGCACACTCCCATACCACTGAAAGGGAAAAAGAAGAGAATACTGGGCAAAGTTTAACCACTTATCCCTCTGCTGTACTCCCACTGGGGGCATTTCCCCATCTGATGCCCAGAAAGACAGACGGGGAAAGATGATGACTCCTGTTCTTCAATCCTTCTGTTTATTCTTAATTCTTCCCCCAGTCTTGGGAAGATTTCTGAGTATGAAGCACAGAAGTAACGCAAGCTCCCTTTTGAACTCTAGAATCCCATGCCATGCTCCAGAGGCAGGAGAGACAGAATGACAGAGCATTTGTGAAGCACGTATTGTATGCTAGGTATTAAGCTACACACTATACAGAAACAAAGACAAATCCTGTCCTCAAGGAGTTTATATCCTAAGGCAGGATGGAAAACACAAAAGGGAAACTGCCTTGTGGAAAAGGCAGATGATGAGGAGATGGAGAAGGCCAGAGATAACTGGAGCCAAAAGTGGAGGAAACTGGCCAGGGCCTCTCCTGAAAGGGCAGGAGTCGCAGAGACCTCAGTCAAAGGTTTCTCAGGGATGGGAGGGTGGTAGCATTGGTACATTAAAAAGCAGCATTATCTTTTTTTATTAAGGGCTGGAAATCTAGAGCAGGGCAGGGAAATTTTGCATTTCAGCCACATTCTTCCAAAATTATCCATGCTCCCATTCTAAGCACCTTCACTTCAAAGACTGGCATAACGCCCTATATCTCTTCCTCCAACCTTCAGGGGAACAATTAGGATGTGAGTAAAAATTGCAGGAAATCAGTATAAATTGAGATAACCTTATAGTTAACAGCATTGCAGGAAGGAGAAAAGGTTTGGGGAAAAAAAATACAAATGGGAATATATTGCAGGAGTATAAATAAGACTAATTACTTACATGCTAGCAATGTGAGTCAACCAGTTCAGAAATGATCACAAAAAACCTCTGCAAGTAAATATATATGTATATGTATATATGTACATGTGTACAGATAAACTGTAATTACAGCACCTCTCAAATTCATGCTAACTAAAGAACTAAAGCGACGTGATACTCTGAAAAACCACTAGAAAAGTAGCTATTCTCCAGTAAACCTACTCTTCACCTTTGATACTTTGATATACTTCAATACGCTGAGAGCCATTAGCTGTTCTAACAAAATAACAATTCCTCTGTGGACCAGTTGACCTTATTCTGTTTCACAGCCACAGCTTGTATATATCCTTAACACCAGCAAAACGCCACCACTACTGAAGAACAGTAAGACAAAACACTCGCATGGATGGTGCAAATGAACTCAAGAAAAGAGGCAATTTACAGAGCAGCCATGAGCCGCCAGGTTGTCAGGCTCTTGTACTTGAAAATTTAGCTGAATTAAAAAGTGGTATGGAACCTATGGAACCTAACAGAAAACATCTATCATAAAAGACACAATCTCCCAATTATCTTCAATCAGGGATAACAAAGTGACATGGATATATCAAAATCATTTGTAGTTTTACAATACGCTAGGGGTTCTTAACCCGGGGTTCTTGAATAGATTTCAGGGAGTCAATGAACTTGGATGGGGGAAAAAGATACTTATTTTCAGTAAACTATGATTTCTTTTGTAATCATATTGTATGATTTTATGCATTTAAAAATTTTACGCATTTAAAACATTATTCCAAAAAGGGGTCCATAAACTTCAAAACTGCTGAAGGGTTGGAAGATAGAAAAGGTTAAGAACTCAAGAGAACAGTAGTTTCTTTAACTAACGTACTATTATATCACCCTGACATTGCAAACCCTAAGCAATTCTTGCCTCTTTTGTATTTGTGACTTCAAATGGGATTAGGAATGGGTAGTCCTGGATTAGCAAGTATGGGACTTGCTCAGGGAGTGATCAGAAATCAGTCCAACAAATTGTTCAGCCCTATATACTCTTGTTATTAATATCACATATCATACAAGCATGAAATATCTATGAAAATGAGAAGAACAAAATAAATCCCAAAGTAATAGGGAAATACCACAATTTTGGATTCACAAATCTTCTTTTTCTATTGGTGTATTTAGTAGGAAAAAAGATCATGAATCAGCTGTAGCGCTTGTGTGTAACCTTAACATACTACTATGAAATTAATAATGACAAGAACAAATGAAGTTTATAGAAATACTGATAATTTAAATTGGTTTGTACTTGATCTACTACCAAACATCCAATAGTAAATTCTTACAAAGTAACAGAAAAAAAATCTCCCTATGATCCTCTTTAAGATGAATATTTAAGTGAATTTCAAAATCGAATCAAATATATGACAAATTAACTCATGTCTAAAGATCTGCTTAAATGCTACTTTGAAGTAACTATGGTCAGTACTCGTAAAAAGCCCAAAACAATTATATCTGAAAGAAGGTGTTAAAAATTATCAAGAAGTAAATGTTAGTTTTTAGTCAAATAATAGCATTGTCATCTACGGAAAATACTTTTGGCCACAATCAAACATAACAGCAGAAAAGTTGTCAGTCTCACCTTAAGGTATGATATAAAGTTACCAATTAGCTGTTTGTATTAGATAATCTCTTAGCAGGCTTTGTAGAGAGTTTGAAATGTAAGCAGTTGAATATGGGAGGGGAAGAAGTTTGTAATGTGATTTCATTGGGGTAGGGAATGTCTGGCAAGGAACTCCATCCAGTAAGACAAACTGGCACCTCATCTGTAATTCACAATTTTAGAGAACTGCCTGCAGTACTAAGAGGTGAAGTGACTTGCTCTCAATCACACAGCAAAGACACATCAGAAGCAGAACTTGAACCCTGGTCTTTTTGACTCCAAGAACAACAATTTGGTCTGCAATGTTATGCTGTCTCTTTGTCTGCCTGAAGTGTGAAAAAAACAAACCATGGTGTTTAATTTTGCTTTTCATAAGTGAGTAAGATTGACAGATTTAGGGTCCTTAAAGGTCCTCCTAATTATAAATGAGAATCTTGCAACATTCTCAACTGCTATCTCGTCATCAGTTGAAGATCTCATGGAAGGAGAAACTGTTACCTTGCAGTGACAGCCCATTTCTCTTGTGGGGAAATTGCAAATAAATTTCCCCTTTCCAGAAAGCTTAAAGAAAAATTTCAAAGTCCTTGTGGAATTTCTGCCACTATTTGGTAATAAGAGCACTTTATGCCTTACCTCATTTGACCCTCACAACAATCCCAGCAGGCGGTATTATTATCCTCACTTTATAGACAGTTTGGAGAGTGGGGTTGAGTAAAGTTTGATTTGCCCCCAACCAAACAGCTAATAAATGCCTCAGGCAGTATTTGAACTCAGAATACAGTTGCTCCTGCTTCCCAGTGTGGCACTTTATCACCTGTATCAACTGTCTAGTTGAACACAGGGAAAACTAGACAATCAAAAAGACTTTTTAGGTCTCCTTTGAAGTATGCTAAATGTCTTTTGTGCACTGCTCTCTGGAGTTGTGCCTTTATATCTGCAGAAAAATTACTTTCCCCAAATTCCTCCATTTCACTAATACTGTTACAATGTCAGAAACAGAAAAGATCTTTCCAAAGCCCTCGCTTGGCCTACAGAGCTTAGCTGACCAACCCAAGGTCATGTGGCTAAGGAGAAGCAAGCCAGGACTTGAATCCAAGTCTCTTGAGTTCTAGCCCAGATCTTTCCCTTTCCTCCTCCAATGGGCTGCTTGTTATAGCAGAACAGAAGGCACAGGGTTTAGGATCAGGTCTCACGGCTGTAGAAATGATATACTGTTGGTAACAAAAATAAATGACTTCTAATTACCAAGGAATTCATCTGATGTGCCAATAATTGAATCAAACATTCGCTTCATTTCAGCAAACAATGATTAAATGACTACTAAGTACAAAGCACTGCTAGGCACTATGCTTAGCATAATAAGAAAGTAGAGAGCAGCAACCCTCCCTCCTCCCCCATTCCAGGTACTTGGGAGTGCACTGTCTTTCCTTATTCCAGTCTGACCCATTCGCTCTCACATGCAGCCTATTCACAGTTGGTTCCATTGATAATTGCAGGTTAATAATCCTTTTCAGTTCATTAGACCAGAAATACCCCAGTCAGTTTCTTCTTAAGGATTTTGATAGCCTCCCTAATAGAACCACTCTTTGGGAGAGAAAGCTCCCTTCTCCTGGCTTGTCTTCTGAAAAACCTCCTTTCTCTTGCGCTGCCTCTCTTGCTGAGGTGGTAGTCTTTGAAGTAAGTCTCTAGACTTATGGTCTTCCCTCTTCTGAGCTGCCTTTCTTTTACATTTAGAATATTGTGAGCTTATTCTACTTCCACTGATTGAAATTAAGCACACATCTAAATGTAACTTATTTTACTGTTTTATTTTTGAGGCCAGACATAACTTTATATAGAACTAACACTCATGACAAATTAAAAACCATTACAGGACAGTCAGGTTTTTTTTTTTCTTCCTCAAATTTAAATCTATTCAGAGAAAATAAAGTCAAATATGTGATTGGGAAGAAAAACTGAAACACACAAATTTAGCAACAGTGTGGTCAATTCTGACTACGACTCCCAGATCAGGATGTCCTTTCTCTTTCCTTTTCTTTCTTTTTTTCCCTGCTGGTAGCACTCAAAGGCCATCTGTTCCTGATGAGTTATTCAATTCTGCAATCATGATTATTCATTTTAAAAGTGTGTTAAAATGCATAAGGGCGCATTTCGGTTTTACATATGTAAGTGAGGGCGTGCAACTGCAGTATTCCTATTGATAAATGCATTTGTGGAGACCTATGTCGTAATCTCAGCCTGCTAGTAATCAGCAATTTGACCTTAGGAAAACTTTGTACATTCCATTTCTAAGCTTTAGTTTCAATCTTAAAATGAGAGTATAGGACTAGACCAAAGACACCAAATATTTACTTCACAGGGAGAAAATCTGACAAAATGAATAATATAATTGGACACAGAAAATGTTAATATGTGGTTTTAAAATCAATATGCTGTCAGCAGGGATCCCTATTTAAGGTTTAGTGACCTCAATAGCTTAGCTACAAAGTCCTTTAGGGATCTGTGTCAATATGGAAAGCAATTGGACTGACATTACAGGAACATGGTATAGGAAAGACCACTGGCCAGAGTCAGGAGATCTAGGATCTAATCTTGGATCTATTACTAGGTATTTATGGGGCAAGTTATTTAATTTTTTTAGTTTGTAAAATGAGCAGTGGATCTGGAAGTGAGAGAGGAAAAATGTTAACTTTAAAAGTCCCTTGCAGACCTCAAAATTCTATGATTTTATGGTTCTGAGTTTCTCCTAAGAATTTATTCCATGCTATTCATCCCAACATTGGAGTATATATAGCATAAGGGAGCTAAACATAGGAGGATCAGGATGAGAAAACTGAACAAGATCCACTTCCTTTCCAGACAAATCTTAAGTCAAACATCATTTTGTTAAAAACATCAATCTCAAAACAAAACAACAAATATCCATATCTATATTTAAATGAAAGTAAAGAATCATACTCAAAAGCTAAATATAATCTACATGTATTGTTTTCCAATTAGTGACATAGAAATGTGAGAATGTGCCATATTTCATTTCAATTTTTAAGCAATAATCAATGAATATTTATTGAGGACTTACTGTGTACAAAGACTAATTTTGTAGAAGTCCAGAACTGCTGGCTCTGTAGCTGCAAACTACCTTTAAAATGTTCTTATCAATGAAGAAATGCTTCCTCATTGAAGTCTACAAGCAGGCAACCATGTTTTGTTTGATAACCACCGTCAACATCTCCCCAGCTCCCTTAGTTGCTCCTCAGCAGAAATACCATGAACCTGTTGCTTTGGTCATGTGAACACTGTTGAGACTTCCCCTTGCTACTGAAACAAGGGTGTTCGGGCATGAATTCTTTGGAGATATCAGGAAGATAATAACTCTCTAACATGCACAAGCATATTTTCTGAAACATCAACAATTACAGGGCAATTATTTTCAAGTGGTACTCAACAAATACGTTGGTGAAGATAGAATATTCCCCAGCAAACATTACTTATATTGAAGCTAATGAATATTTTATGAATTTCATAGATTTTAAAAATTGAACCAAGGTTTTTTTTCTTAAGCAAGTTCAACTATCCTATAAAATCTTAAAAGAATACATATTAATCTGCCCAATTTATGATGCCCATTGTCTTTACTGAATAAGAGAAGCAGTCTAAAAATGTTTAATTGCATATCCATAAAAATATCATTAATGCATAAATGCAGTTGATAAAAAGAATAGACAATACCATTCTGATTTTTCTTTCTATTTAGCTTCAGACAACTGTTGCCCTTCAAGGAGAGATAAATCAAGCTACAGAATACACACTACACGTATGCCAATAATTGGAACAACAAAAAATGGAGCACAGTCGGTTTTATTTTCCTTGTTCATTAAAAACTTTACAATTTCAAAAGTTTGCAGCAGTCAGCTGAACTACAATTTGATAATGAAAATACGTGTGAATACCTTCAGCTTTAAAAATGGCAGCAAAGCGTTCTTCCTCAATCAGTACAGACCTACATTTATGGATTTCTCTGTAACTATGCTTTGTTTATATTTGTTTATTTAAAAGTACAGGGCTAGGAATAACAAAACCCCTCAGAACTGGGCAAAATGAAAAATGAAAGTTTGTAGTTCGGGCACTGCCATAGCCTGACCTCAGGAAAAACCTTATATCTATGTTATTGCTAACAATTTCTAAACATGGGGATAACAGTGGTCATGCCTATCCCTAGTGCTGTAATAAGCATAAAATAATGTGAAACATGAGAAAGTGCCTTAAAAAGATATGAGTGTTCTATGAATGCATGTTAAGATAAAGGTCATCTTTTTATTCTATAGCTTGTACAACCTTCTAGTACTCTGTCATTTAATAATACATGATATGAATGATAAAGATGGTGCCACTGACCTACGCTCCAATTTATTCTTCTGTTAGCAGTTATGGATCACACCGTTACTTTCTAACAGAATATTTTGAAACTGCAGTCTCTGCATAAAGGTGAAGTCTCAGGAACAATATTTTCTCCATTTTGCTAACAGAATTTCCTAAGAATCAAATCCACATGCTAGGCCAAATTATCTTATCCCAACCAACTCGTCTAATCAACTAAAGCACTATCACCCAGGATATGTGCACATGCTACAAAGTAAATATTATGACTTCCTTATAAAAACGAATTCATGGTTCACAGAGTAGCATTTGAACAGATACAAAAATTCTTAATTAGACTTCATTGACTTCTGCCAATCAGTTGGAAAGAGAAAATACCTATACATTTCCAATTGCGGAAATACTGATTATTTTTATGTAATTCCATTTTTCCCTATACTGTCCTTTCCTTATTTCCTACCTTAGGGTGTAATATTTTAAGGGCATCTGGATGCTACAATATACAGAGTGTTGGATTTGAAGTCAGAAAAACCTAAGTTTGAATCCTGTCTTATTAGCTGTGTGGGAAAATTTACTTAAACTTCTCCCATCCTCAGTTTCCTTACATGTAAAAAAAAAAAAAAGGGGGGGGGGGGAGATAGAACCAACATTAAAGGGTTACTGTGAGGATAATCACTCTCTTAAGCCAGGAGGATCCAGAAAACAGCCCTTAAGTGGAGAACACAACAACAACATTGTGAGGATAAAATGATATAGTACTTTCAAAGCCCTCTGTAAACCTTTAAGAGCTATCTTCTTGTTGGTGAGTTGTTTCAATCGCGTCTGACTCTATGTGATCCCCAAAGAGTTATCTAACTGACACCTACTCTAGTGATGGTGGAACCCAAGCAAAGGGTTGTCTTTTTTATTTATTTTCAGTGTTCTACAATCACTACCATGTAAGTTAGGTTTTTTTTCCCCCTTCCCTACCCCCTCGCTCCCTGAGATGGCATACAATTTTATATAGGTTCTACACATACATTCCTATTGAATACATTTTCACTATAGTCATGCTGTGCAGAAGAATTAAAATGAATGGGAGAAATCATATAACAAACCAAAATGTAATACACACACACACACACACACACACAAAAGATCTGCTACATTCTGCAACTGAATTCCATAGTTCTTTCTCTGGATGTGGAAGGCATTTTGCCTTAAAAGACCACTGGGAATTTTTTTTAAGTCCTTGCATTGTAATGACATTCCAAGTCTACCAGAAGAAACTCGCACACTGTGGTTGTTGCTGTTTGCCAACTCTTAAAATGCCCTCTTATTGACTATGCTAAAGCCAGTGGGATGAAAAATATATTTGGCTAGCCCTGAGAAAAAATGATGGTCACCAAAAAGTTCTAGTAGTTTGTAGGACTTAGCACAGTTTATGACAAGGTAATTTGAAACTGTAGAGAGAGAAAGCACTAGGCCACAAGACTTCATATGCTAGAATCAAAGAAGCCTAGCAGTAGAAGCCTCATAAGTCACTCCAAAGCACATCTTATGCATGAATCAAATCCACAGGCCTGACAAAGACGCCTTCAGAAGTCACAGAATCTGAATCTACAGGTATCCCAGACATGATGTAGTCCAACACATATTTGAATAAAGGTCTTCTAAACAAACTCTAACAAATGGCCGCTCAGCCTTGAAGACACTTGGGGGGGCGGGGAGGGGAATAGGGCACATAGGAGTTAAATAAATATTTCTATAGCACCTTCTATGTGCTAGGCACTGGGCTAAGTGTTTTTACAAATATTTTCTCATCTGTTCTTTGGATCACATACTTCAGGACTAATCACTAAAGATGTATCAAACTGGCAATCCAAACCCTACGGTACCTAATGAAGGTTCACACTTCCTCTATGTTTGAGCACTTCCTGCAAAAGGAATCTCGTACTTCTTGAGTTCATATGAAGATAACAGGAAGATGAAATGAAATCATATGCAGAGCACTTAGCACAGTTCCTGGCACACAGAAGATCCTATATAAATGCTTATCTCTCCCCTGATTACATTTTAGGTAACTGATTATTACTCATTTTTCCCTTTGAATCGACTTGCAGATTCTCCCTGTTAGTACTACTGATCTTCTGGAACCACACAAAATTTCCAGTTTCTCTTCGATGTGACCCCTTCACATATCTGAAAATCTATTCTATCTCCCTTAGCATCACAATAATAGTATCCAACAACTACGATTCACATTTCCTCACCATTACAGTCATCTGTAACTGCATACACTCATGCCTGTCAATATTCTAAAAATATGAGGCCTCTAACCAACGGCCATCCCCGAGATTGGTCCTGAGAGCTGCCCTGGGAAGCGACAGTTACCCTTGCTTTGGAAAGCCTGCTTTTTACTAACTCAAGCTAAGATATATAGCTTTGGACAGTCAAATGATATTTCTGAGCTTTCAGTTAATTAAGACTCTGCTAAGTCTTTTCAACTCAACTAATTTCTAGTCACATCATGCACAATTGATGTGTGTACAGCTGATGTTTTAAAAACTAAGTTATTTATACTTACCCCTATTAAATCTCCTCATGCAAGGCTAAGTCCTTTGTTTTGGCCTGTTGATCCCTAACTCTGTCATCCAACAAATTAGCTAACCCTCCCAGCTCCAGGTCACCTACAAGTTTAGTAACAAATCACTGAAATAAAATGGTTATGAGAATGAAACCAGATATAACAGCACTATGACATATCACTAGAAACCTGTTTTTAGTTGGTACTGATCTTAATCATAACTCTTTAAGTAAGGTTATACAACCAATAACAAAATTTAAAGTAAAAGAAAAACTTTTAAAAGAAAAGTAAAAGAAAAAGTGATGCTTACTTTTCCTCTATCTTGTTAGTAAGGATATCATGGAAAAGACTTTGGAATCAGAAGACCTGGATGCAAATAAGAGCTCTGCTACTTAGGACCTGGGAGATGTTGGTAAAGTCACAACTTCTCATGTACAGAATGAGAACCACTGCTTCCAAGTCCCTTTCAGTTTGAGATCTATGCCTAGGATCCTAAGATCAACCTTATCTAACAGTAAACATTATTTCTAACAGGTAAAAAGGAAAAAGGTTACTTATGCAAGGTTTATCACCAGAGGAAAAAATGCTGACTTGCTAAGGATTGCCACTTCCATTTTTAAGTGTTCACAAACCACTGGTTCAATAATAATCTCTTTCCAGAGTTTTGCATGGACTGACACTAAACTCATGGGCACAATATATGAATCAACTTTCTTGCCTTTCTGAGAATGAGGGCATTTACCCATCTCCCATCTTCTAGGATGGCCACCCTCTCCCAATAGCAGTGGCTCAGCAGTCACTTCTGCACATTCTGAAGTACCCCAAGGTGTAAATTATGTGCATCAGGAGACTCATTATGAGCAACCAGTAGCTCTCATTATTTTTCATCTACCTTAGGCTCCAAGATCCCTTAAACTTGGTTTATTCTATGCTTTTTAATCTGAAAATTTTCCTCCTTGAAAAAGAAAATAGACACAAACTAGGGCCTGGATAGCTCTGCTTTATTTCTCATCCTTTCATACTGCCTGATCCACCCCAAACACCAAGCCTCTCTGGCTCTGTTCATTTTACTTGTCCTGACTATAACAACTCTTTTGTCATCAGGAGCACTTTGAGCATATCTCAACTCACTCCTGAGGTCAGCCTTTCTGGACATGATTCCTACAGATCTGGGCCTCTTTATTGTAGCCTTTGTAAGATGTTGCTTTGCTTCCATCTTGTGTACATGTGTGGCTGAACGTTTAAGTTCATTTAGCTGCCTCCCTGTATTTTCAGATGCCTCCCTCATTAGGAAGATTTGAAATTACATGGCTGGATTTTCTCATGCAATTTCAACCAGGAGCTATAAACTTCATGAAAAGGCTCAGTTTTCTGTCAAGACAGTGATCTACAGTCCACAGGTCCTGCATAAAATCTCCAGGGCACTGAAACAGAAATTGGCTCTATGCAAGGGCTACATAGGATGTGAACTCTCCAAGGAGATCAGAAACAGCCATTTTATCTTGTTTTGGTGCATGGGGCTGACAGATTTTCTATCAACTATGTCTTCCTTAAAAAAGACTTTGTTAAAAATAGATTACAAGAGAGGAAGACAGAAGTTCCAGGAGGTGGACTGAGGCTGAAGTACTATCACAGCAGAGGTTCAGGTATATTTAGCAAATAAATGATGACAGCTTTAATTATAAATCACTTTAGAATAGTAAATCCCAATCTATCAAAAGAATTATGGTCTTAGTTAATACTACTAATCATGTTTATCCTACCTCAAACATTTCTTTCTTCTGAAAACAGGTAAATGCAAGAGGTTACTTCTGGAAACTGACAAAAAGAAAGCAGTAAATGGTCTCTACAGAATATACGTTCTATACTGATGCAGATAAAATGCATATCTCATGAAAGTAGAATACCTCAGTGGTCATCCAGCCCAACTCATTCTTGAACAAGAATCTACTTCATAAGGTACATGAAAAGTATACAGAAGAACCAATACAATTATAGGAAAACTATCTCCCCCCAAATATCTTGTAAGGAAATCTCTAGTATCAGAAATGGACCTTGTTGGGATAGAAGCAACCTAGATATTAATGGCAGGTGGACGCTGTCTACAATGGCCTTCTAAAAGACAATACTTGAGATGCCAGTGGTGAGAATGAGAGGAGTTTCCTTTGATGTTTTAGGCATCAATCATGGCAATTAGACTGCATCAGAAGTTACATGTTCCCCTATGTCCAGGCACAAATTACTATACTATGGAAGATTCCTCCATGCCCTTGGTAAACTACTTCCAGTTTTAGGTTCTTTGCTTTGCCCCTCCCTCTCAAACCCCACTGGGGTGACCTACAATGAAGGACCACCAGTGGGGTGCCCTTCAAATTCTGCCTTGCCTTCAACTCAAAGAGTCCAATGGGGTAGCTGAATAGGAAGGACACAGCTATTTATGTCATGTGGATGAGTTGGAAGTCAACAACAAAATGAGTTACCAACTACTTCTATTGAGATGAAGGACCACCAGATCTCACTATCTTCCTGGCTACTATGGCCTTAAGACCCATGGGAACTCTAATCTGACCTGCTGGTGTACCCTAAGGAATCCTGACTTGTGTCTTCCACTTTGCTAAAGCCTCAAGACTTAGGGATCTTTCTATCCATCCACCATAGAGGTGTACTCTTTTTATATGTTATTTTCCCCTCATTATTGAAAGTAGGGACTGTTATACTATTTCTATTCCAGTGCTTAATACAGGGAACAGCACATAGTAAGTAATAAATAAATGTTTTTTCAATTATCTGTTCATTTATTCATCGTAGAAATATAAAAGTAGCGCAGGAAGGGACCTGAGAGGCATACAAGGCCCAGAGAGGTTACATGACTTACCCAAGGCCACACAAATAGCAAGTGTCAGAAGCAGGAATTGATCTCAGATCTTCTCTCTCAAGGGCTGTGTTCTTTCCATTGCTCAACATGGTCTCATTTTAAAAAAATTAGCCTGGCAATCACTTCATATTTAAAACAAATGTCTCTACCCTTTCTGTCTTGCCTTTCCCACTTCACCTCCTCCCCCAGAATCCCCTCCTGTCCTGCCTCAATTCTTGTCAGTAATATAAGTCATCACTGTTGGCACATGGTACAAGATGACTCAGTTGTACAAAGGGGCCACAGGGCTACACAGGTGGCATTCAGGCCCACAGGGGGCTTACCAGTAAATGTGTTCAGGCACTTCCCCATGTAAACAAGATGAGAGATAAGAGACTGCTGGGGATAAAGCTTGCCACCATAATGGGAAAAAAAGAGCTGTCAGAGGAGATATGACCTCAGAGGAGACAAAGGGAATGTTATCAAGGTAGACCAGACATAGGAAGTCTATGCTGACATACCCACTACAACAGAATTATTTTACTAAGTGTCTAGATGATTACCCAACCCTTCCCCATGCCAGTAATAAAGAAAAGCACCATGTAAGACTGTGCCAGAGCATCGGCCTTCCTGGTCCTGACACAGCAAATGTAAGCTCCATCACTGTCCCTTATTTCAACCTTTTGGATTTGGCAGCACTTGCCAGAAACTGTGCTCTGTGGACATGGCCTTCAGTGACCCAGAATCATGTCAAGGCTAAGATGAAGTATTAGAATAACACTTTAAGTAAAATTTCCACTGCCACAAAAATGTGATTTATTAAGAGGCAGAGAAACTACAGAGCTGGCCTCCAATTCAAGAAAACGTAGGGTCATGTCCTGCCTCTGATATATACAGGAAATCCTGGGCAAGTCTCTAAAACAGCAAGTTGCAGAATGGTGCCATTCTGCATTGGTAGGGGGAGGTTCTTCCCATGAAGGTCCCACAGAAACAGTGGGGGTCAAAACAAATTATCACTCTTTTATCATAGTCATTAATACTGACTCGTTGGTACTGAGGGCAGAATCAAAGAAGTCTATGGCACTCTCTATGGCTTCTCAAATACTATTCATTATCTCTTTATTGCCTATAAAACAAGGTCCAAACTCCTTTCCCTGGTACCAGTACCTAACTTCCAGCTTCATTTCTCAAAGAACTTTATCCTTCATTTAAACATGTATCCCACTTTACTTTGCGTCATATTCTTTCTCCTTAGTACACCTTCCACCAAACCATCCTGACCTGGAAAACGTACCTATCCTTTAAGGCCAAGATCAAATATTTTCCATGAATCCCTCCAGCAAGACGTGACCTCCCAAACTTCAGTGAGCCCTGTTGAATAACTTGGTTCTATAGATTTCTACACTTTGGGAAATTGCTTTATAGATCATCTATTCTGACACCTCCCCCCCTTTCTTTTACTGTTGCTGCTGTTCCGTCATGTCCAGTTCTTTGTGACCCCATTTGTTTCTTGGTTTGTTTGGGTTTTTTTGGCAAAGATACTGGCAAAGCTCATTTTACAGATGAGGAAACTGAGGCAAACAGGATTAAGTGACTTGTGCAGTAAGCTAGCCACTATCTAGTAAATATCTGAGGCCAGATTTGAACTCCACACCTGGCATTCTGTTCACTGTACTACCGAGTTGGCACCCTCTTTTTTGTAGCTAAGATCAGGTGGCTCGTTCTAGGTCACACAGGTAATAATGACAGAGCTAGAAAGCAATCTCTGGCATTTTCTCCAAGTACAGCACACTATACAGCCTCCTCTGTACCTACATTATTTGTGTATGCCTTTTCTTTCCCATTAGACCAAAGGTTCATGTGGTCCATGGATCAGGTCTCATACAGCTACATCCTTCAAAGAGCTCAACAGGGCCTTACAGTATTCTGTGATGCTCAATAAATGTTTATTAAATGAATGTCTTTAAAAAACAACAATTACTTGGGCTAGAAATAGTCACAAGCTTTGTAAAAATACATTCACGGCTACTTACATCATCACTATATTCTTTTTATATCACTTTCCCTCTTTTCCTCACACTGTTCTATATGCTAGGCTACATTCAGATGCCTAACGATATTCTTGCTGGTATTACCCTTACATAGACTACATTCAAGCCTCCTGCTGTTACCAAGAAATGCATTAAGGCAAGTCACGTGCCTTTTCTCATGTCAACAAATGATGGCTCAATTAGGCAGATAAGTATCTACAGCCCTTTGCAGATCTCTCTTCTGAGCAGTATAAAAAAATCACCCTGGATGGAATTAAGGCCAAGGAAAGGAACACTTTCAATTCTCTAAATATTCAGCTATTAAATGTTTCTGAACAAAAATAATGTAAAAATGGGAGTTTCAACATATGCACTCTAAAACTCAGTTCATGCAGAAATATATTAATTAAATTAGGCAATCAGATTCTTGGTGTATTACTTCCTCTACAACACTCACTGCAACCTATATGAGTATGATACATTCCAAATTTTATCAGTAATGCTGTAAGTCTACGTAAAATTCTTATTTGATGTTCAAGCTTTTACTGGAACTCATAGAATGAAATGAACTACGAGAAGATAAACATGATCAGAGCTCACACAGTAAGGCTTTCCCTGAAGGTCATTTCTCTCCATATCACATCCACCTGAACATTATTGTGGGTGCTTCTTAAAGCTCGAAATGAGGCCCCCTCTTCTTACTCTCTTTCCTCTGCTTTTCTCCCTTGAGAAGTTTAGTTTCCCTCTTTAGTTTTCACAGGCTGAATTATTTTCACTGTGCCATTAACCCCCAGATCTTTATCTCCAACCCTGGACTCTCACCAGAGTTTCAGTCCTTCATCACCCACTGCCTATGGGTCATGTAAACTCAGCATAACCAAAGGAAAACTCGTTCTTTTTTTGTCTCATACACACTGCCTTCTTACAAAGGCACTACCACCTATCAGTGTTCCAAGGGTCACTGACACTATCGTGGATTCCTCCTTCTCCCTCACCCCATGCATACATTGAGTTGCCAAGTCTTGACAATTCTACCTTCCCATCTCTTGCATCCTTCTCTTTATTCACACAGCCACTACCATCATTTCAGCCTTTGTAACCATTCACCTAGATTACTGCAATAGTGTCCTAACTGGTGTTGCTGCCTCAAGTCTCTCCCTACTCCAGTCTACCCTATTCACTTCTGTCAAAGTGATTTTCCTTGAGCAGAGATCTGACCATATAACTGCCACTTCAATAAACTCAGTAGTTACCAATTTTCTCTAAGATTAAATAAAAACTCCTCTGTTTAGCTTTTCAAGCTCTTTGAAGTCTGACCCCAATCTGTCTTTCAGCTTGATTGGAGATTACTTCCTATCCCACACTCTGAGATTCAGACACTATCCTCTATCTCAGTTACTTTCCCCGGGTCACAGAGGCAATTTCTGGAATGAACTCCCTCTCTCATTCATTGTCATTCCTTTCTTCCCTAAGGGCACAACTCAAGCATACCTCCTAGAAGAGGTCTTTCCTGGTGCTCCCAGGTGCTGGTGCCCTTCCTCCCAAACTTCTTTTTATTTAAGTATTTTACACTAATTTGCATTTACTATCTTTATATTTATTTAGTGTATGTATGTATGTATGTACTTCTTGTCTCATTAGAATGTAAGGTCCTTGTGAGAAGGAACTGTTTCATTTTTTTCTCTTTGTATGCCTAATGCCTGGATCACAGTAGGCACCTAATAAATGCCTGTTGATTATTGATTATGTATCAGCTTTAATTAATGGAGGCATAGGAATAAAGGATGGAGAATGGAAAAAAAAAAGAAGTCTCTGAGAATCCCTAATATATGTCACAAAGTTTGTACATTATAGCTTATTGATTTTTCTATGCAATCTTAAAATAAGGAAGAAGTGTGTTGCAGAAAAAAATATTCTGGACTTTGAATAAGAGGGTCCAGGCTGAAATTCTAGCTATGATCCTAGCTGTGTGACCTCATGTCTATGAAACTCAGATCTGTCCTTTGTAAAATGAGAATAATAACTGCAATATCTCTTGCAGTGGAATTCCAGGATTACTGTGAAGAAAGTACTTCCCAAACCTGAGAAATATTATTATAAATGTGAATTATTATCATATGATTTTATCAATACAGGGAATTCTAATGTGAAAAAATTCTCCATTTAGAGAGGAGCTCAATCTTAGGAAGCTGCCCAGTATACTGACTTGTTAAGGAGCCTCCCTAGTATCACACAACTGTGATGGTGACAGCTAGGAAATAGAGTAGGTAAAGCATTGGAGGGGCACTCTGACCTCAGCTGAAATCTCTCTCTTTCTTTAAATTTAATGGTCCCATGACCTCACATCTTTATTTTTTAAATGTACTCTGCTCTTTTTAAAAAAAGATATTTTATTTTTCCCTAATTACATGTTTAAACAATTTTGTAAAACTTTTTTTTGAGGGGCCGCTAAGTGGTGCAGTGAATTAAAGCACTGGCCCTGGAGTCAGGAGGCCCTGAGTTCAAATCCATCCTCAGACACTTGATACTTATTGGCTGTGTGACCTTGAGCAAGTCACTTAACCCTGACTGCCTTACCTACCCCCTCAAAACAAAACAAAAAACTTTGAGTTTTGACTTCCAAATTCTAACCAACCCTCATTCCCCTCCCTGAGACAGTAAGCCATCCGATATAGTTTATATATGTGCAATCATGTAAAACATTTCCATGTTAGTTGTTCTATAAAAGAAGACAGGAAGGAAGGAAGAAAGGAGGGAAGGAGAGAGGGAGGGAAGGAAATAAGGAAATGAGGGAGAGAAAAATAGTATGTGTAAGTCTGTATTCAGACAGTACCAGTTCTTTCTCTGGAGGCAGATAGCATTTTTCGTCATGAGTCCTCTGGGATTGTCTTGGATCATTACATTGCTGAGAATAGCTAAGCCATTCACAATTCTTCATTGTAGGATATTGCTGTTACTGTGCACAGTGTTTCCTGATCCTGCTCAATTCACTTTGTATCAGTTGATGTAAGCCTTTCCAGATTTTTCTGAAATTATCCTCTTATCATTGCTTATAGCACAATAATATTCCACCATAATATAGCCACCACAATAACAGCTGCTATAAATGTTTTTGCACAAACAGGTCCTTTTCCCTTTTTTTTTTTTTTGGATGTCTTTGAGATACAAACCTAGCAGTGGTATTGCTGGAGCAAAGGGTAGGCACAGATTTTTATAGCCCTTTGGTCATAGTTCCAAATTGCTCTCCAGAATGGTTTGATGAGTTCACAACTCTACCAATGTGCACTAGTGTCTCAGCTTTCCCACATCCCCTCCAATATTTATCATTTTTCTTTTCTGTCATGTTAGCCACTCTGATAGGTATAGGGTGTTACCTCAGAGTTGCTTTAATTTGCATTTCTCTGATCAATAGTGATTTAGAGCATTTTTTCATATGACTATAGATAGCTTAAATTTATTCATCTGAAAACTGTCTGTTCATATCCGTTGACCATTGATCATTTATCAGTTGGGGAATGACCTATATTTTTACAAATTTGACTCAGTTCTTTATCCTCACCTCAAATCTTGCCACAAATGCTTAGTGTCTGTATGACCCTTGACAAGTCACTCAACCTCTCTCACTCTCAGTTTTCTCATGTATAAAGTGGGGAAAATAACAGCAGCTACTTCCCTAGCCCAATTTGTTCCAGACTTCAAAATCAAGTCTGTGCTGCTGTTTCATCTGGGGACTTCCCTCTTGCCTCAGGCCTCTTCATCTTAGAGTAGCCTAATACAAGGTCCATCCACCCCCTTCACCCATTTGATGACTTTCTCTTGGGGTCTCCATTATGTGGAAGGGTCCACACCCCATTCATCCCCCTTGAGACCCTCTCCTGATCTGCACTTCAAAGCCATGTTCCTTTGCTGGATGCCTTCATCTCCTCAAGACCCTAACCCCAACCCCCACTCCCAAATCGGGCCTTTTCAGGTTCCTTTTGTATGATTTCTCTGAATAGTTAACCTCCCAGAGAGCTGGGAAAGTCTTCCTCGTTCCCCCCCTCACCCCTCTCCTGTCCCCCACCATTTCATTTATATCTAGCACAGTGTCTGGCACAGAGTAAGAGTATAATAAATAAATTTAGTCTCCCTTTTGTCCTCCCTTCCTTCCTTCTGTACCTCCCAGACTTTCTTTCATTATAAGGATAAAAAGAGATAATGCATATAAAGTGCTTTACAAAATGTAAAGCAATATATAAAAGCTATGAGTGTTATTGTTACGTCAGAAGAAACTTGATTTTTCTAATAATAAGTCTGAATGGCGATCTAATATGGCATTCTCTCTTGATCTCCATGTTGGACATGATGGTAAATGCCTGTAGAAGAGGCTACCAGGGAGGCTGAGGCTAGAGACTGCTTGAGCTCAGTTGTGAGCTGTAGTGGGTTAAGCCATTTGGGTATCCAAAATAAATTTGGCATTAATATAGTTAGTCTCTAGGAGGCAGGGAGCTTCCAGTTTTGCCTACTGGGTAGAAAACTGGTAAGGATCAGAAATGGTCAAAGCTCCCATATGCTCATCTGAATCGTATTGGTCCACGAGTGGTATCTATACATTCAATCTGGATAAGATGGGATGGCCCAATTTTTAGAAAGGCAGATAGACAGATGAATAAATGAATGAATGAATCTCCAAAAGCTAGGCTACCCAGTTTGTCAGCCTACAGCAAAATACAAGTGACAAATTAAAAGAATAGCAGTTGTCAAAGGTAGGCATACTGACAGCTGATAAAAAGGAAAAAGATAGGAGCACTGTAGGAAGCAAACATAAGAACTGAAAAATATGACAACGGATTACTCTATTTCTATAACACTCTCCTTAGCTCACAACACTGTGAGAGGCCTATGGGACAGATGTCTGGGGCAATTTAACATAAAAGCAAATAGCTATATGTACTTCAGTGAAACTACTAACTCATGCTTGTAATTATGATCCTGTGCCATCGAAAATGATTATTATGTTCAATAGACTTGGGAAATACGAGAAAATATATAATATTGTTTAGAAAGGTTTTCATTTTGTAAAATTAAAGTTTTGGTACTTAAAAGGGAGGTGAGGAACAAATGTTATCTAGAAAACTCATTCCTTCAGAAAAACCACTCTTTATAAATCTAAGCTATCGACAGCCATGAAAAAAATGCTCAAAATCACTGATATTTAGAGGAATGCAAATTAAAACAACTCTCACAAACCTCTCATATCTACCAGATTGACAAAATTGGGGAAAAACAAGGAAAATGACAAATGCTACAAAGGTCAAGGGAAAACAGGTCTATTAATGCACCGATGTGGAGATGCGAACCAGTTGTACCATTTTGCAATGCAATTTGGAACCATGCCACAAAAAGCTATTAAACTATGCATACTCCTAGGCATCACTGTGCAGATGTAGCATCTATTTAGGGATACCACTATTAGGTCTGTACCATCAAAGAAAACAGGAAAGGACCCACATGAACTATATGTGGCTTCTTACGTCCAGGTCTGGATCCTATGTTCACAAATATGCAAGTATGATCTATGCAGGGGCTAAGAGAAAAGTGATTTGGGGGTGAGGGGAACAGTAGGACTGAGGGAACTGGGAACACCTCTTTTAAGAGGGTGTGGCTTACCCTGTGATTCAAAAGAAGCCAGGATGTTTCTTATAGAAACATCAAAGATAGCCTTTACCATCAGTGGGATTCAATTCATCCAATAAACCAACAGCCCAAGTTTCTTCAGGTATTGCTCTCAAAATAATGTTTTTTCTTTAGATTAGGTATGTTTTTTTTCTACTTTCAACAAAGGCCTTTTTTTTTTTTTAAAAAAAGCTCAAAATCCATCCACTTTACATCCCTTGCCTAGGACTACACTCTTAAGTTTGAAAACACATTAATTATTTATAAATACTACACAAATGAGTTCTGAGAATTTTTTGGCATAGTGAAACAAATGCTACATTTGGAGTCAGAGAACCTGGGAAGAACCAGTTCTGCCACTAATAGTGTGACCTCATCTTTAAAATAGTTACAATAATATTACCTACCTCATGTTCTTGAAAGAATCAAATGAGATAATATATATACAAAGTGCTTTGAGAACCTTAAACCACTCCTAGCAGCAAGTCATTTTATCTCTTTCTGGGCTCAGTTTCCTCATCTATAAAATGAGAGGGTTGGACTAAATGTCCTCTAAGTTTCTCCCACTTCTAAAATCCAGGAATCCATTTCTTTGAACCCCTAACTGTGAGAGCCAGACCAACATAAATGGAGGGTGGGTAGATTTGCTTTGCTTGCATCTAAAGTTTAGAGAAATTTGGTCCACTGAACCCTAAATTCGAAACGATTTCCTATACTGATACATGTAGGTCAATAAAACAACCCACTTTTATTAAATGGCAAGACACAAAAACAGGTATGAAAGTATCCCTGCCCTCAAGGTGATTCTACTCTATTCCATTATTACATAGGCTAAACAAATGAGAAGAGATTAAATTTCTTTCTTTCTTTCCTCCTTTCTTTCTTTTCAAAGAAATAGCATTTACTGAGCTAACACAGTAGGAAAGGTGGCTGCAAAACATTCTCCCCATAAACTAGGAGTGGGTGCTCTCACAAACACAGGGATCACAGGAAGAGTGGGCACAAACTCAGGACAGTGGTAATGGGCTACATGTGGCCAATGCAACTCACACAATTATAGTACTGCTGGGCCTGGAAGTGCTACTTTCCCCCAGGGAACCCTTATAAATCTCCCCTTGGGCACAGCATCTTTGATGGCTAGGCTGTTCAGTTGAGAAGAATCTAAATTTCTTCACAAGGGATATCAATTAAAATGACAGAAGACATGGCACAAAGAAATGAAACCAATTCCATAAGTAATATAGAAATCAGTCATATGAATTTATAATCATGCTTTCTTCAGAACATAAGTATACCTCCAAATTATCAGAAATTAATCATTTACCAATACCATAATTCTAAGATACTCCATTTTGCTCTTTTCTTTTGTCATTTGCCAATGTCTCCTTAGAAGTCATCAAGGTTCATATATGAGTAACAAAGATTTTCACCTTCTTCAGAGATAGATGCCTGTAGCTCTTAGCCTTGGCAGGCCTTTTAAAAGTTAAGACACTTTATAATGTTTAGCACAGTGCCTGACATATAGTAAGTGCTATACAAATTTTAGTTATCTTTATTATCACTACTAATATCAGAATAAATGAAACATAAGCCTAAGGAAAGCTCACACCTAAAAAGCAATGTAGAACTGAAAGAATGTGATCATCCTAGACTACAGACAAGAGAATTATGTTCCTTTCTGTGGTCCTGCACAATTTCACCAAGTCCTCTAACCATTCTATGGCTTTTTATTGGGAGACAAGGTCTGCCATAAAACCACTTTGTGATACTCAGAAGCCAGAAGAGTAGTTGTCTCCTTATTAGCTTAACAGGCCACTAAGGAATACGTCGGCTCAGGGCTCTTGGTCTTTTTGCCCTCAGCTTATACCTACCTATGCCCTCACTTCCAATTCCCAGGCTAACTCTATAGCACTGGGGGAGGGGTAGAGGGAAAGGCACAGGGAAAAGAATAAAGAACTTTGCTAAGTAAAGTCTTGAAAATGTATAAACTACTTTTCAGCACCTAGTAGCTCTAGACTTGAATATAATATCTGATGAAGTATCTGGACTGCGATAGGAGAGACAGACAATATTATATACATATTTTTAAAATCTGTAGTCTGATAGTTTTATATCTCTGAATAACAGAAATGTAGATTTTTAAAACACTTCATTAAAGTGAAATGAAATGAATAAAACAGACCCCAGATCCATAATGCCAGGTCATGAACAAAATGCATGTGTAATTTTAGGTAGATCATATATTATATGGGTCTAATACCAGAACTTGCAAGCGATTATAACACAATTCAGGCACAATTTCTGTTACATTAGCTCTACCTAGAGTCAGATCATATCAAACCTTACAGGTTTTTAAACGTGTCCACCAGAGTTTCTTCATCTATAAAGGAAGGTGAATGGAACAGATAACCTCTGAGTTCCTTTCCAGCTCTAAATCATTGATCACCATGACTCAAGATGAAATGCCCTCTAATGTGGTCAGTTACTGTTAAGCACAGAAGAACACTTTGTGGGAATTCTAAAGGTCTTTTCACCAGCCTTGCTTACATTGTCTTCATTTGCAAAATGACAACCTAAGCCTTTTCTTGACTTCCACAAACACCAGCAGTTGCTGTTGTCTCTTTTCTGTTTTTAATAAAAAGGTCCCCCCAAAGGAATCCTCTGGCTTTTGCCCAAGTAAAGGCCCGAGAATGAACCTTCAAATGTTTAGAGTCATCATGTACTAGAGGAATGTCCAAACACACAAATACATTATAGCAACAATGAACCAGAAAACAGTTTTGAGATTGATTACACTCTGCTGAGTCAATTATTAGATTATCTTGTTCCAGGAAATGTGGCATGATAGGAGTACTGCTTCACAAGCTGTAAGACTTCTTCCTCAGAAGGCTAACTTAGAAAGCTAACAAGAGGAAAGCAATAAATATCTTCAGGTTGTTTCTTTCAACTTTCTTACCAAAATGATCAGGGTATGAAGGCTTCCATTTTAATTGACATTTAAATAGTATGCTAAATCCGCACAGATTTTACTTGCAATCTGAGAATCATGTCCCCAAAGGCAATGTCATCTGGGGGAGGTGGATAAGAACATGGCCTCTGCTGGAAGGCAGTGCTGTCTGGGGAGGATTGAAAATCTGCAGCTTCTTCCCACGGCTGGGAGTGTGGGGACTGACAATTATTCATAACCAGTTTCTTTTACTATCTTGTTCACATTTTAGAGCTGAAACAGGTAGCCAAGACAGAAATCTGAACTGATTTAAAGCTAATGGAGGTTCTTCACTCTGCTTCCCCTTCTCTTCAAAATGCAATTAAGACCATTACATCACTGAAAATAACATGCTGGGGCTATCACAGGAGGTATCTGCCAAATGCAAAAACTTACAGAGGTCCTCACTGTAATAATGATGCTTTATCATTTTAATTACAAACAAAAACGAAAAACAAGAAACCCCAAACCACACTCCCTAAAGTGTACCAATTGGGGTGGTCTAAATTAACAGTATCTTGGTAGCCCAAGGGTAGCAAAAGTAGACTGAGCCACCAAATTTCATCATAGTTCTAGCAGCTGTCTTCATGCCTGGAGGAAGCTGAGTATTTAACAAAGCAGACAGCTTGGCACTGGCATCTGATTAGCAGTGTGTGTATTGTCGGATAGGATATGCTGGGCTCTTTTGTTTCACTGTTTGATTAGAAATCTGGAGAGCAGTGGCATCATGTAACTATATAATTCGGGCTTCTCCGTGAGGTAAATGGTTTGTGATGCTCCCCCACTGCTATGGAAGATATGAATGTGCTTCATTGAACCTTGAAAGATTTAGGTATTAAAACTGTTTGTCTACCCATTTATCTCTGATAATGTATGACCTGAAAGACCATAGATTTTTTTTTAACATATTAGCAGACTTGAAAGATGTCTATTTAACAAGAAACTCTGTTTCTCAGAGATTTTTTAACTTAACTTTTAAACTTTCAACTAAATCTGTCTGAACATTTGGGGCGTGGGGGGAGGAAGAAAGGAGTAGGCTCACAGGGACAAGGAAGAGATATTTATTTTGGTTTGCATAAGTGGAAAACTCTATCCAAAATGTTAACAGTTCAAACAAAGATTCAGACTCTTTAGATTTCAATCACCTTATCTGAAAATCCTGTGGGGGAGCTGCCCTGCCTTGTACTACACTGCAGCCCTGAATCAGGTACTCTGTACTTTGAAATACCAAAAATAAAGGGAGACGGTAGAAGGTGTCCTGTGTTTTCACCCACAAATTTGAAAATCTATCAATTCTGGGTGCTTATTGATAGAGTCCGAATCAGTGGACTCCATGCAAACAATCTACTTCAATAGAAGTACATTCTTTTACTCTATCAAATCCATAGGAGGTAATCAGACTGGATGTTTTATTCAACAGGGTTGAAGAAAATTGTTCCACAATAGGTTAATTCAAAATGGCAGCATAGAAAATGCATCTGTCAGTGGGGATCAAATTACAGGGCAAGCTTCTCTCAATGCTTAGAAAAACAAGTCTGCAGTTCTACTGATTATGTGCCTGTGTGTGTTTAAAGGGGTGGGAAAGGAGCTAAATATCGGAGCTAACCTCCAATTAAAGTCAATCATAAAAACAGCCAATTTAATGAGTGCGGATTTCTTTGGGTAATTATAACACCAACCACTTTTTTCTCTTTTAAATCTGTAATTCTGCCTTCTTGTTATTGCCTGCTTTGTCATTAATCGCCTCAGGACCCTGATTCCCTAGCAACAGACTGCCACCACACATTTGGCTCGGGTTCAACATTTTCTTTGTGAGAAATGGAACTGCTGCTGCCGCCTGGGCTGCTATAGCTCGACTGGCTGTGCAAGGGTTCTAATAATGTATTCTTCTGAAAAATCACATGATCCGTAGAGCTGGGACTGCGCTCCATTAATTACTGTGCTGAGGAAGGTTATCTACCATCTAAGGGCTAGAGAATGGAGGGGGCAGAAAAGGAAGAGGAGGGGAGGGGTCCCTTCCATCAATAATTGGTAGGCCAACAGTTACAAATAAATATTTTATTCTCAGGTTGACAGGTTTCTACTTAAATTTGTTTGGGAAAGAGAAGGGCACTACTTCCCAAATGTTGTTTTATGAATCCTATCTACACAAGGTAGCCCCAAAGATTCCAAAGAATTGGTTGCTACTGATCACCACTGAAAGTAAATTAACTCACGTTATCTGACAGCTGTTTTTTCCTCACTTAGGGCAAAAGTGATTAAAACAGCTGTATATGTAAATACATTGTGAGATGGCAGAATAAGGTTTGATTCTATATATCTTCACAACATGAATATGACACAATAAGGTGGGAAATAGGATCTAATTCAATACATTGACTCAAATATTTAGATAAATGCCTTATAACAAAAACATTTAATAAAGCAAGATTTGTGATTATCATTTATTTAAGAAGTGAATCATGGGATTAGAAATGTACTTGGTGTTGTTACTGAGATTCTCAAATGCATCTCAAGCTCAACATGTCTAAAACAGAACTCATTACCTTTCCCCTCCAGCCCTACCCTCTTCCCAAAACAGGCACCATCAACTTTTCAGTCACCCAAGCTTACAACCTGATGAGTCATCCTCCATCACCTCACATATCTGTGAGGGTATTCCTCTCCTAGACTATTTCTTCTGCAAAGGCAAAACAGGCCATCTTTTGCCTCAATTCTTACCTAGCCTTTAACTACTGAATGGGTATTGCCTCAGACAAACTGCGACCTGGGAAAGACCTTTAGGTCTCCCACTGCATCCAGAGCCATTGCCCCTTGTCCTGACCTATGTCTTGCCACTCAACACTGAGGCCTTTGGAGGAAAGAGTGAAGCTGATGATTTTGTACAGCTGTTTTACTTAAATCCAATTCACTTGCAAGTCAAGGTATTAGCCTGCTGATGTCACTGGTCCTCTCCAAGAACGAAGATCCACTACCACCCACAATACCACCACCACCACCATCTAGTCCAAGGGAAGATCTGATTGCTTCTATCTTCACAACAGCTTTCCTTATCTCCCTATCACTTCATTCAGACAGCTAGCAGCCTAGTTCAGGCCTTCACCTCTCCTGCCAAGAATGCTGCAATAGCCGTGTCCCTGGTCTCCTCGTTTCAAGTTTCTCCCACTCTGGACTCCTACAGCACATGCATGACCAGGCCACCCCAGTACTCAATAAATTCCAGTGGCTTCCTGTTAACCTCCATGATAAAATATAAGCCACCCGTTTGGCATTAAAAATCCTTCACATTATAGCCACTGACTACCTTTCCAGGCTTCACCTGTGGAGACTATTACTGGTGTACTTGCTCTAACTTGCACATGACATTCTATCTCTTGTCCCTGTTCATTTGTACCGGCTTCCCCTAGGCTTGGAATGTCCTCCCTCCTTATCTTTGTCTCTTAGGTTCTCTGTTTTTCTTTAAAACTTAGTTCAAATGCCACCTTTTCCAAGAGACTTTTCCTAATTGTTCCCCTTACCCCCCACTTAGTGTCCTTTTAGAGATTACCTTCTGACTAATCTCTGTTTTTACATATACACATGTGTGTGTACACGTGTGTATGTATGTACTGTTTGCACCTAGTTAATTTTCACATTTATCTCTCCCATTAAAAATGTGATCTCCTTAAGGACAGGGATTGTTTTTACCTTTCTTTTTTTTATTAATTAACTTTATTTATTTTCAGTGTTCTACAATAACTACCTTGTAACTTAGATTATTATTTTCCCTTCCCTCCCCTCTCCCTCCCCGAGATGGCATACAATTTTGTATAGGTTCTACTGTTTTTACCTTTCTTTGTAAGCCCAGTGTTAAGCACAGTGCCTGCCACATAGTAAACACTTAATAAATGCTTGTGGACTGACTGATATGCCGTAGAAATATAACCCTCGACATCAACGGTAGTTATATGGGAATTAACATGACATGTCAGAAATGGATGGCTGGTGCCGTTTCAGCTCTCAAAAGTATGGCTTTACAAGAGTGGCAGGTTTGGGGGCTGCTGTCAGGACATGATAATTTAAAATACCCCAGACTGCACTGAGTGTGATGGAGGCATCTACGTAACCCATAGTAGTTAGTGGACATTTCCATTCCTGTCAATCTCCATATACTCTTGCTACTTTTCTACAAAACATAGTGCCATGCCAGCTCATTGGAGTATATAACTATGTTGTATGCTTTAAAATTTAACAATTACAAGGGAAATATTATAATAAAAGTGATTTCATGACTCATTCATCTGAGTAGGATACTTAACAAAAGGCCCTTATTTATAGTCATTTTGTTTAAAAATTAGCAATAAAGAGTAAAAACCAAAACTCCCAAAACCCCACCATGAATTATATTCTGGACCTGATTTTTATTTAAATGATATTGTTTCCATTATGTGGTGCAATCATGTTGAGGTTATATAATCCATCTACGTATCCACTATCCCACTCCAAAATATTTCTGATTAGATACCTATTCTCAGACACTAAGCTTCTCTTATGGTAGAATGATTGCATTAGGTTTTTTGTCTGTTTTGTTTTTTTTAAAGCCAGGTAACTCAGGATCGAGCAATGAAGATAAAATCTGAATGCATATTATATGTATTCTTTAAGTGATTCCAGCAGCTCAAGAAAGCTCATCCTCTCTTCTTTCCACCCAAATTATGTCAGTCAGTTGTTGAATTCATCTGCTCTGAACGTTGGCTCACAAGAACTACATCTTACAGATGAGAGCATATGATAATACACTCAGTGATATGTGTGTAAAGGACTACTTTTACACTATTCAAGATGCTGAGTCTACTTTTGAATAATTTTGCTCCTCACAATACCAAGTATAGCCATTCTCCAATTGGGGAATTAAAGATATTTTTGCTGTTTTGAAGTTTATGAGGAAACAGGGCTTAGACCCAACCTCACTTTCAACCATCCTGCCCTTGTCAGGAGCTCCTCTGGCATCCTTGTTGTTGGAATCATTTTTTTATGGGTCACCCTTCTCTGAGAAATGACGAAAGAGTGCATGTCTTTGCTTTTATCAATTTCCCATTTTTTAGTTTCAACAGTTTGCTGAAACATAACAGGTTGAAATTTTTAGAACTATGTTGATTAATTTTAATCTATATCTCTTGCTCATATATAAATTTCAACATTTACTCTCTCCAGCTAATGATTCTGATTGCTTCCAGACAGATGATTCTCAACTTCCAAGACAATAACCAATTCTGTCGATGCTGCGAGGACATAATAAACTTGATTTTTTATGACTTTGTTGGTGTCTACCATATGTAATACCTGCTAATTCTCTCTGTGCAGAAAATATTCATGATATAGAAGCTCAAGTCACTAATGTTCTCTTAGTTTCAAATTTTATTTTTTTCAAGAATTTTTTGGGGGGCCCTCTGAAAGTCAGAGAAGTCATCTAGTATCAATGTACTTCTTCTGAAAGATCTTGTGGCTACCAGTCTGTTGATGTTCATCATGATCACAGGAAGAGAAAGTGACCAACCATTCAGTGAAATGATGATTTCAGGCTCAAGATAGAACCAATTCTAGTAACTCCTTTATTTGCTTCTCCGAGGTGAATTTCTATATCCAATTAATTGTCAAGTCTTGTCAGTTTGACCTGTGCATCACCTGTCTCTGTCCCCTTCCCTCCACTTGCATGGTAAACTGTTGCAACAGACTCCTACTTAGCCTCCTACCTCCAACTCCTTCCGTTCTCTAATCCATATCCATTGCAGATACTAAACTGGTACTTCTAAGATACATTTTTTACCATAATACTCAACCTGTTCAAGAAGCTTCAGGGACTCTATACTACCTGTGGGATAAAATGCAAATTGTGCTATATGGCATTTAAAGTCCTGCATCAGCTTCAGCTTTTCTCCCAAGCTTGGTGCCAGGATCCGCTACTTCAATTGCATCCCAGAAACAACATGGTGAAGGTCGGAGTCAACAGATTTGGCCGTATTGGGTGCCTGGTGACCAGGGCTGCATTCACCTCAGGTGGAGTAGACATTGTGGCCATCAACAACCCCTTCATTGACCTCAACTACATGGTTCATGTTTCAATATGACTTCACCAATGGCAAGTTCAAGGGCACTGTCAAGGCTGAGAATGGGAAGCTGGTGATCAATGGAAAAGCCATTACCATCTTCCAAGAGAGGGATCCCACCAATATCAAATGGGGAGATGCTGGAGCCAAGTATGTTGTAGAGTCCACTGGAGTCTTTACCACCATGGAAAAGGCTGGGGCTCACTTGAAGAGTGTGGAAAAAAGAGGGTCATCATCTCTGCCCCTTCTGCTGATGCCCCAACATTTGTGACAGGAGTGAACCATGAGAAATATGATAATTCCCTTAAGATTGTCAGTAATGCTTCCTGCACTACCAACTGCTTGGCCCTCTTGGCCAAGGTCATTCATGACAACTTTGGCATGGTGGAAGGACTCATGGCTACAGTCCATGTCATTACTGCTACCCAGAAGACAGTAGATGGCCCCTCTGGTAACCTGTGGTGTGATGGACGTGGTGCTGCCCAAAACATCATCCCTGCTTCCACTGGTGCTCCTAAGGCTGTAGGTAAGGTCATATCTGAGCTGAATGGGAAGCTCACAGGCATGGCCTTCTGTGTTCCTACTCCCAGCGTATCTGTTGTGGATCTGATCTGACGCCTGGAGAAACCTGACAAATATGATGATATCAAGAAAGTGGTGAAGCAGGCATCAGAGGGACCCTTGAAGGGCATCTTGGGCTACACAGAGGACCAGGTTGTATCCTGTGACTTTAACAGCAACACCCACTCTTCTACCTTTGATGCTGGCACTGGTATTGCCCTCAAGGACCACTTTGTCAAGCTCATTTCTTGGTATGACAATGAGTATGGTTACAGCAACCATGTAGTAGACCTCATGATCTACATGGCTTCCAAGGAGTAAAGTGGAAAGCTATGGATCTTCATCCCCAGTCAAAAAAAGGAATTCCACCACTTGGGAGCCTACATTCCTAACTTATGTTCCTGTACTGGGGATACCATGTACTATTTACATACTTGTCCCAATACACTCCTGTAGTAGGGGGGAGAAGCCTAGAGTCCTGTATTGTGTACCATTAATAAAGTCACCACATTCAGTGAAAAAAAAAAATAAAGTCCTGCATTATCTGGAGTCATCTCTTTCTAGATTCACTTCTCATTATTCTGCTTCACACAATCTATGTTCAAGCCAAAATAGGCTACTTTACACATTCAATCTTCAGTCCCTGTAACATAGTCACTACCATTTCCAAACCATACTCCCAAAGAGCATGGCCTGGAGAAGCTAAAACACATAGATTTGGAACTCCTGCCCTGGGGCCCTCTTGTCCTTCTTATTAAGAACCTATTAGATCTAGCTGTACCCATACCCCTGATATACTATGTACCTATTCTCCCCTAACCCCCTTCTGCCTATTGCTTTAAGAACACTAATCAAATTAACATTATCACTGTTTCTAAAAAGGGAAGCTCGGTCAATTACAATATGGCTCCATTCATCATTCCAGTGATTTCCCAGGCACCTTTCTCCCCTAACTTCATTTCCCATAAGCTTCCCTCTTCACCCTCATTTGTTTTTACTTAATTTGTGTGTATTTAGTTTTTAATTATATACATTGCTCCTCCCTGCCACACTAACCTTCAAATGGTATGTCCTTGAGGGTAAACCCTGAGAAGTTTCTAGCACATGATAGGTCTTTAATAAATTCTTTTCAAATCAAATTGAATGGTCAGTTTGCAGTCTAGCAACATAAACTTGGAGAAACCTGGGTTAACCTCCATGAAATGACACTTCCCAGTTGCATGTTTTTGGAAAGTTGATCTATCATGTGTATGATTTATTAATATTCAATGAAAGCAACTAATTATAAGAATTAGTCATTGCCTGTAACACACTCTGAGCTTAAAAATCTAAACCAACTAGCACTGACAAAGATAACTGAATTTGAAGATTACAAAGAAGGAGGAGGATTCTGCATTGGATCAGTCTGTCACCTCTCATGCTCCCTTGCTCTAACACTAAGCACCCCTTCTTCCTAAATTTAGGCTCACTTGCTCTTCCTTGCCTACTAATCATTCCATCTATGTTTCCTCTAAATTTGTGGCCTGATGTAAGAAGAAGCTTGGTGCCCAATATACCCATGTAATCCTTGTATGCTCCTTCCAAAACCTGTCTTGCTCCCCAAACATGAGAATTCCAACTCACATGTGAACTCTAGTCCCTGTAAAAACTCATCCGTGGTCATTCTGGGTTCTGACAGTGAGAATCAAGGTGTAAATATGCCGAAGTGGGAGCTGATGGAGCTGCCTGGCAAAAGGAGGCCAATCTCACAGACAGTCTGAATAGAGCCATAAGACAGGGGATATCTTGAGGGAAGGTTAAAAAAAAAGAAGGCTAAAGCAGGGAAAGTTTCCAGAAGAAGAAGGTTACTGGAGAGAGATGATAAGTAAGTAAAGGATACTAGGGAAATAATGGAAAATATAAAAGTTTAGTTTAAAAAAATCAACAGAACAAATAAACGAAACAGATGTTCAAAACTGATATTTTTGGTTGGTTTTTTTTTCCTTAAGTGTCCAAAGTAGAGTCATCTCTTCTTCATAGTTTTTCCCCTCAAACTCTATGGTAAAAAAAAAAAAAAATCACCACTTATATGGTAGCTCAGCAGTACTACCTATGTAGGCACAATTCCTCTAGTAACAATCCTGTGTTGTACTTGAGAGGGAAAAAAGGAGGTGTGTCACAGAAAGAATCTGGCACTTAACTGCTTGATAGAATTAAACAGCATTTCCTTCCCAAGAAGACTAAATAAGAATTCCTACAATCTAACAACTGTATTTAAATTGTTCATCAGTATCTACTTTTTGCCATGCTCAGTTTTCAATTTAATAGTACATACACACAAATTTTGTCAATAAGATTTCATAAAATAGAGTGCTAAATTCTTCCATCAAAACCAATCTCTCAGTATCTTCTAAATCTCTGATCTTTACAATAGTTTACATGGACCATGCCTAATGGACAAAGGGAATGCGCTTAAAATAGTAACTTAAAGTTAGTAGGGATTCTGAATGTATTTTTCCAAAGGGGAAAAATTTAATGGTAGCTAGAATTCCCAGGATAAATCCACAAAAGCTGATTTTATCTCTAACGTCACTATTATATTCTGTTGGTGAAAAATTATTAGACGAAACATTTACAACACTAATAATTAAGCACAATAAAAAGAACAAAATTTAACAGTTTTCTAATTTACCTTAAGAGTTGCTGCTTGAGAAAAAAAGTTTCATTGGAACAAGAATGTTAACAAGGGACCTAAAAGAGGAGGAAGAGGAGCAGGAGGAGGAGGAACATGAAGATGGAGATTTTATACCTTTTGAAAGGTAGATTTCTCAGTACTTTCAAGGTCTTTTGAGATTATTGATACTGGTTCATTAATATGTCTGATTTCACTTTATGCTTGTCTTTTTCCTTGATATGAGTTTGTAAAGACTTGTACTTCTTGTACTTCTTTATCACACTGGGGTCCCTTCCATTTTGCACACAAATAGAACAGAGAGAGAAAAAAAGACAAGGAAAGAAGAATGATTTTCTTGAGTTAATAGGGAAAAAGTTGGAAGACAGGGTAAGAAGAAAGGCTTAAAGATGATATCTATATAGGTGTGATAAAGAAATCACACAATGTAGAAATAATTGAGCCATGAGTGGCAAAAGACAGGAGATAAGGAGAGAACCATAGAAGGTATATAAGAGACAACAGAGACTGTGGGATCAGGCTGGCTTCTCCTCAGGAACCTGGTTGTCCCACAAGATCCAATCAGCTCAGGTAATCAGTATCCTCTGATTAAAGGATAGAGTGAAGAGCAATTTAGTAATTTAGATGGATATCAAGCCATTGGACCCAGAAGGCTCTGGAGGAGAAAATGAGGCTTGTGGCCTTGCACAGCCCTCCCTCATGCAAATCAAAGTCAAATGAAAGTCATGCCATCATATTGATGTCATGGTCCTCTTCAAGAATGAAGGACAAACACAAGAGTGAAGAGTTCCTCCCAATGCCTCTATTCAAGAAGGGCCCACTTCTGACCTGGTTGCATTCCTTGAGATTTCTTCATTATACCTTCATGTCTGGTACCATGCTTTTCCCTCCCATTAGTGTCTATCAGAGATCACAACAAACTTCAAACCCCAGGGTTTGCTGGTTTTTTAAAAATAAAAATCTATAAATGAAATGAAACCTCTAAATGCCATCTTAGCAGCAGAGGAAGAGTGTACAAAATGATCGGTTCAGATGGAAACTGAATTTAACACCAAAGTTATCATTATTTGAAAATGAAAATCTGAAACTATTTATAGAAACAAATGAAAAGTTAGAATAATTCTGGGGGAAAAAATAAATTAAAAGATAAACCATGAATTCCTGAAATGTTTTTTCAGACATGTGGCAGGAGCTGTGGGATGCCTCTCCTTTGTGTAACCTTCAGTGTTAGTATTTGTTTGACAGTTAAAAAGGGGCAGTCTCTGCTCTATATAAGAATCAATAACAGTCATGTAAAGCCTGCAGCACTGCACACTAACAGGCTGGAGGAGACATTAACACTAGCTGTAAGAAATAACTATATTTTCAATGAATGTGTTCCTACTGGATAATCAATTTTTTACACTTTTTTACCAGCTGTTCCCACACAGTTCAGGTAGCAGAATGGCAGCATCTGTCACACCAGAACCATAGATTATATGCACATTATGGGTTTATAATCTTCCATAGAAGTTTACATTTAATTACTGATTAATTGTGATCAACCAGATACCTCACACTGAGATGGAAACAAATTCTCTATTTCCCCGGAATTTGAACAATACCAAAGTTGATTAATTCACAAGGATTTTTTTCAAGTTAAAAAATCCAGTTTTAGAAATTAACTTTTTTTTACATACTATATAGCCCAAAAGATTTAATAATTCAAATCATAGCCTGCTTCCCTGCCCAGATCCAAGACTCTTGTCATGATCAATGTTACTGAAATATTGAATTATAAGGTGTCATGGTAATTACTATGGAATAAATAGCAATTAAGATTTTTCAGGCAAATAAGCTCAAATTGTTTGCAATGAATAATTATGCTAATAATGTTTTTCTACATAATCCGGGCATCCTTCACAACAATTTGCCTTAAAAATGTGAAATGTAAATTTGCTGAACAAATATTACAAGAGCTCTTAAGAATAAGGTTGGCTTAATAAGGCATCCTGTGCTCAGTTTAAGTAAGTATCTATCTAGAATGGATCCAAACAGATGGAAACCAAAAAACAGACAACACAAACATACAACGGTTACATTTTCCCCCAATATTTACAAAAATGATACTACCATGCTTTGACTCAGGATTTGCAAGTTACACATTCAGCAAATTATTGAACCTGTATAACAGCTGACAATAACAATTTGTAATGTCAATAAATACCACAAATATAAAGTAATCCATACTTACTGCTATATAATAAACTTTGGCTTTCTCTACCAACTTCCAGTTTTTTTCCAAGTCAAGATGTTTTTCCTTTTTATAACAATTGGCGGCAGCAAGATTGGCAACAAGGGACCTAAAATAACCAAGCAAAAACAGGTTTTCTAGCTATGGGAAAAACTAGTTGAATACTTTTGCAGACCATTGATTCCCAATATTGTGTGGGTTTTCCTTTTGTTTCAAACATGCACATAAAATTCATTTTCTCTTGAGGACCTAAGTGAGAATGTCAAGTTACAAAATATGTTTAGGATATTCATCAGGATGAGAAATCCTTATTCTAGGAACTTAAAACTACTAACTTAAGTGCTGAGAAATAGAAAATGAAAAGTGTTTTCGGGCAATTCGAAATGCATGACTGACACATTTTAAAAGGTTAAAATTCACCTAAAAAGAAAAGAACATGTTGGAATGTTAATGTGCAAAAGCGGATGATGAAAAGCTTAATTCTAATTACTGCAAAAATGTCTTTGTTTATAAAACATTTACAGATAGACTGTATTTTGTATATTTATCCAAATGCTCCAAAAATCAAACCGAGGATTAATTTCATATTCCAACACATGTCTTCACTACATACTCTGTAGTTACTATGGGGAATTAATTTGCAAAACATTACATTTTAAGGGCTGGAATCAATTAAAATAAGTTTCCACAGCTGCCAAGCCCCTGGGCTTCTCTAGTGTTACAGCTGGAAAACCTAAGTACAACTCAGCAGCACAGATTGTGCCCAAACTATCATAGTGACCTTTTAATTATTGACCAATGATCAAACCAGATAGAATAAAATTATATTTTATATTATTTTATTAAGTAAAATTGATTATATGTTTTTTAATGTCCACCGGTTCACACAGTGACCTTCTTTCTATTTCTAACATAGAATTACATAAGGGAAATGAAACTGAGACAAAAAAGAATGTCATTTTTATTTCTTTTTCAAGTAAAAAGGTAATTGTTGTGGCACTTATCACTTCAGGCTGTTCTATATAGTTCTTTGTAAAAAGAAAAATTGAATTTCTTTCAATAAATTCATTTCAATTCATTTTGCCATCAGTTTATTACACCTCTCTCTCTCCCCCCTTCCTCCCTTTCATCCCTCCCTCCCCATAAGTTTTAGTATATCTTACAGCCCCAAATGTAATTATTTTTACCCTAGAAAAGATTTTCCCCTTGCCCATAATCTTTTCACAATTCTACATCATAAATGAGGCATCGTGTTAAAAAAAAAAAGGCTCATAAGTGCTAAAGGACAAAGACCTTTAGCACAGTATTTAACTATTTCTATTGAGAAACAAGAGTTACTGGGAGTAGCTTTAGACTAATTTCTCCTATGGAAAGATGGTTGCTCAGCTTCCATACCCTCTGGTCATAACCACAATAACACCATTTCCCTTTAGTTATACAAAACAAATATTATAACGTTTATCATAAAGGACATAACACAGATATTTTAAAAATGTATTGGAAACATTATTTCTATCTAAGAGTCAATACCAGAGCTTTTCTCACATTAAAAATGTATTACTTGTATATAAAAATGGTATAGTTTGGAGAAATAACATTTCTAGAGCACTGAGCAGAAATTATGTCAATTCAGTGTGGAGGTAAAGAATTACAAACAGAAATCTTCAGAAACACATTTGTAAAGTCATATTGACCTTCTACAGAGGGCATGAAGGACAAAAAGGATAAGGAAGCACCAACCACTCTTAAAGAGTGAATTCCAGGAAAGGCCTAAATGCTTTATCAGCATCATCAACATTAGAACTAATTCTGTATGAAATGACTCGAGTTCTCCAACAGAGAAAATTGACTCCACTATTCAATAAATGAGTATTCACTATAGATAACACTGCGACAAATCATAACTGAATGCAGAAGGATTAAAGAAAAAAAGAGGCCTAAGAGGAAAGGGTTTTAACCTTTTATTGGTTGAGACTATTTGACAACTAAAGAGACTTGTGTTTTTCCACTTTTGAATGAATATAAAACTGGTCTTGGGGAACACTCAAGAATTCTTGTTCATAATTCATGGTCCAAAGATTTAGGGCTGGAAATTGTCTAATGTTCTCATTTTACAAACAAGGAACCAGAAACAGAGATGCTAAGTGTCTTGACCAAGTCTGCACAGGTAGTAAAGCCAGAATTCTAGTCAAGTTCTTCTGATTCCAAATCCAGCATGACCACTGACCTACTAACATTCTTGGATGTTCCCAACTATTGGCTCTATTCCTGGGAATGTTTATATTTCAAAAGATCTATGATCTCAATGTGGGAACTCCTTTGAATGCAAGCCATTCATGTCTTTTCATTGTGTCTCAATTTTTGTCTATTTTTCCCAAAGATCTTCAATATAATCTGCTGAAAGAGGTGGCGATCTTCCTCTACATCTCTTTACACCATGCATGAGCACCAATTTTGTTCTTCATGTTCACTATATGAGTAGCCCACTTAATAATGATAGTCAGAGTTATATAATGCTTTAAGGTTTGTGAAACATGTTAGAAATGTTATCTCATTTTATCCTCAAAACATCCTCACAGGCAGATGATATCATTACTCCCATTTTATTAATGAAGAAACTGAGGCAGTCAAAGATTAAGCGTCTTGCTTAAGGTCATACAGCTGGCAAAGTGACTGAGGCAGAAATTGAATTTAGGTCTTCCTATGGCACCTAGCTGCCTAGGTACAGGAAAAAAACGAAGAAAATTTCTCCCTGTAAAGACTTTTTAATGTCAACTTTACTTATTTCTATAATGTTCCAAATTGTGCCTTTAAATATTCTTACATATGTCTAATATGTGCTTAGAACAAATTTTTGAATTCATGTCCATCTACCTGCACATGTGTACAAATCTGTGACTTCTAGAAAAATAAGTTGTTTTCAGTCAGTCTTTTTGCCTCTCTAGGACTCAGATTCTACAAATGTAGAACGAAAGGTTTGGCAAAGAATATCTTTCATAGGTCTCTTAACTTCTCAGTGCAAAACTCTATGATGCCCTGACTGAATAACTCATTGATACCTGAACTTCCTAGAGGATAGGAGAGTAAAGGGAGGCAAAGAAAGAGCATTATCTGCAATAAGCAGGAGAAAGAGAAAAGGAGAAAAAATAGTGGGGAAAAGACAGAAATACACAGAATGATAAGAAAACAGAAGACACATAAAGGAGGAAAGAGAAAAACAAAGAGAAACTCCTTTGTAGAAAAAGTTTTTATAAAACCATTTAGTTGGCAAATTTATTAGTGTTCCTGAAACCACACAATGAAGTCTTTACAAAAGAGATCACTTATCAGCATTTTAATTAGTGTATTTCAAGAAATAATTCAGGAATCCAAATATGAATTTTGAAAAAGTTTTGCTATTGACATTCAAGAAGGTCTTGGGAAAAAAATTTTTTTACATAAAACTAACATTTTAAAATTACAGAATTAAGTAACATTAGCATAGAGATTTTTACTAGAGAAAGAGAGCGGAAGCAGATATAGATCTCTTGCAAGGAGAAGGATAAATATTAAGTGAACAAAAAGGACTGGCCAGAAAAATGTTGTTCCAAAACGTGAAAGATCTCCAATGGCTCTTCTAGATATAGCATTCCATACACTTCTGCTTTTAAAAACAGTATTCACTTCATTCACTTACTCACTGAATATTCACTGATTTTCCTCAGCGGTCCTCAGGACTTATCCTAGATGTTCTATGCTGAAAGGATACAAAAGGATTGGAAACCAAGAGAACATGAAAGCCTCGTAAGGTATTGTCTACAGGGGAGATGATGGTGACCCTGTGACACAGTCGTTTTTATTTCAACCATTTATGTTCCAGTGCCCAAGAACCCAGGCAACTCAAAGTACAACCTGAAGCCACAAGCCTGCCTTCTTAACCATCTTGACAATAACACAATAATCTACTAACAAGCAATTACCTTCAAGCTGTTTGGAATGAGACGAACAGTAATTTGTCCCTTTCCCACTGAGCTTGAGGCAGAATAGGTCTCAGGAAATTGAGGCTCCTAATGAGTCATGGGGTTGGATGGAAGAGGCAGCTTTCTGTTATTAAAAGAGAAGACCTCCTTGACTCAGAGTTGATGTGTGCCTAAAAGGGAGCTGGAGTGGGGACAAACTGACCTCACAAAGAGCCTTCAATGCCAAACGTGTGTTGCTGCCTACATTCTTTAGCAGGAGGAACTGAGGAGAGGCACAGAGCATGGAGCAGGTGAACTAACTAAACCGAAAAAACTGGCTGAGGTTTAAAGATAGTCATGAGGGCTCTGTATTCTGGGCTTTTTCAATCAGAGAATCATAAAATGTGGGAATCAGAACTGACCTTAGTGGCCACTCATTCAGAGAAAGAACGTTGAACATATTTTTTTTTTCTTTTTTTCCTTTTCTCTAGGAGCAAAGAGATGCTCTAATATTTACTTTATCTGTAGGGAGGCTCTATCTATACCAAAAGAAGAGGGCAAATAGCCTTCCAAGGGTTCCTGCCCTCTTTATTTTCTCTTGGAGAATCAGGGAACAGTTCTGTAGAGGAGAACAGGGACCTCCTTTGAGGACACATCTGCAGGTAAAAAAGTAGAAAGTTAGCTCTGACTTTCCCTATGCTAAGAATCAGGAAGGCTGCAATGGCTTTGCATCAAATTAGAACCAACTGGACTCAGGAAAGATAACGCAATTTTATTTTCTTTACAGGAATGGTTGTATGCTTTATAAAATTACTGTTACTATTAATAATTATATTAAAATTTATAGAAGTCATTTTCACAGATTTATATATTTTAGGTTGAGTTAGAAATTTCTCCACATATTCATGTGTTTTAAAGTCCTCATTAGTTGCCTCTCTGTCTCAAATGAAATTGTTAATTTATTAAGGTAGGTTGAGCCTGCCAAGTATGATATTGCCCATTGGTGAAAATATCCCCAAATGAAGAAAGCTCCCTATTTTAATATATTTAGTAGAGAAACCAGAAACCAGGGCCAGGTTTATAACATTGCAGAGGAAGGAAAATGGTCACAGAGTTTGCTTGTTTTTTAAATAATCCATGAACTGGTCTAAGAATAACATGTACAACAAAGTACTCTGAACCCTAAAAATGACACCACCAATAGAGAAATTTCAATCTGTCACCAAACAGATCTCATTAAAATGTTTCCTGTATCTATACACAAAGCGCTGGCTTCCCTTTCTCCTCTGCCTTTTGAAACACTTCCTTCAAGACTCAGTTTAAGCCTCCTGTGGGAGGCCTTTACTGGTTCCCCTTCCCTCAACTGCTGTCTTCTCATTGGGGATGTCTCCATCTTTGCTATATAAAAGTTGTGCACATCTATTCCTGAATGCAAGCTCAGTGTTCTATCCACTGGGCTACCTAGCTGCCCCAATAATTACTACCTAATAATATTAAAAGGTCAGGAACATAGGTTTCCAATTTCAAATTCTAATTTCTTTCTTTTTTTCTTAACCAACATTGCTCTAAGTAACTATTTTCACAAGAAATCTGGTCTGACCTATTGTCACCGGTGATGCAGGCGGCACAAGTTCCTGTGGGCTGCTCATTCTGCTCATAATAATGCGCGTCCACGTGGGCCTCTGCAGCTTTCTTCTTCAGGATCTCACCAAATTTATCCATGCCAATGCAGCCAAAGAATGTTGCTGCTTTGAATGGTTTTTGAATCATCCACTGAAAACAAAAACACAAGAAATTCCACACTTACAACAGTAAAGCTTCTCTGAGTGTCAGCAGGGTAGTGTCAAAGGACATTTCTGAAGGTGCTTTCCAAACTGTCAGAAACAGAGCCCAAGTATTCCTCGATGCCATTCACAATCTCTCATCTTGAAATGATACCAATTATTTACACTGCTCTTTTAAGGTGTGAAAGTTGTTTCATATAGGGGATTTCCCTTGACCTTCACAACAACCCCATGAGGTAGGTACATATGATAATACTCATATTTCTAATGAGAAAACTGAGAATGAAGAAATTAAACAATTTGCTTAGGGTCACACAGCTAGTAAGTATCTGAGGGAGGAACTGAACTCAGATCGTCCCGACTAGGACTCCAATGCTCCCATCATTTGTAAATATATCTGACTTTGTCTTCAGTATGACTATTTTTAATTTATAGAACTCATTGGAATAACAAGTCTTTCTCTATAACTCAGTTTCTATGTATGTAAAATGAGGAAGAGATGGCCTCTAATTTTATTTCAACTAAATTTGACATTCAATAAGTGCCAAAGTGATAACATACTGGACTTAGGATCAGGAAACTTGGGTTTAAACCCTACCTAGCTCTATGACCATCAACTTCTCAACCTCTCTGGTGCTGAGTTTCCAAATGTGCAAAAATATTTTCTGTGAGATCTAACGTATTAAAAGCAGTTAATAACATTTCAAGCATAATATAAAGATCAACAATGATTATGATGATGTGTGCTAGTAGCTCCCTCAAGAACCTTACTTCTATAGGAGAACTGCATCACTCCTATACCTTGGCCCACAACATCATTATGTATGGTAATACTACAGAGATTTGGCACATCACCTTTCCTTAACAAATCCATTTTTCATTGAACAAGACTGCTGAGAAATATCAAGCATATGTATTAATTATGAACTATTTGTATCTCTTCATTAAAGAAAGATTTCCAAACAATCTGTACCTGGTAACCATCATCATTCCTTAGTTTCAGTTATGGGCTGTGCCAGGAAGTAATAAAATTGAATTTTCTTTAAAATATCCTAAAATTCACACTTTTCATTCATTCCAAACAGTCTAACATCTATTCAAAATTCTAAGGTCTCTGGTACTATAATCCTATGACGGGGCTTAAAAATCTACTCACTTTAGCTAGTGGCTATTTACTTATTGGCAGGCAGCACAGCTGCCTTCCCCTTGACTGTTGCTGTTCAGTCATTTTATGGCTGTGTCCATAAAACAAGATGAGGAACTGGGGCAAACAGGGTTAAGTCACTTGCCCAGGGTCACCCAGCTATTAAGTGTCTGAGGCTAGATTTGAACTCAAAAATTTCAATCTTCATGATTCCAAGTCCGGTGCCCTACACACTGGGCCACCTAGCTGCAGAACTCAAAACCTCTGCCTCTTCTCCAAATTTATAATTACAAATGAATTTGTCTAAATGTTGTACGCAGAGCCCAGAGGGAGCCTCTGTCCCTCAATCTGCACTTTCTCAGTGTTCCCTGTCCTGCTCCGATCTCCATACAAGCTCTACTCCCACAGAGAAGAGCAGGTGTTCTTTTGTTTGTGTCTTGGGGGTCCCAGAATATAGTATAGTGCCATAACCAGAGGCCAATAGCAAACATTTGTTTCACTGAACTGAACACTTCAAGAAAAGGAGGTGGATGTGGCTAATGAAGAAGAATTGAAAGTTAGCTTTCACTCAGCTAACTGGTCTGACTTGTTTACTCTTGGAGACCTTTAGCTATTCAGCTAACACTCTGCCACCTTTGTTTTTGGTTATACAGAAAATATCACTGGGATGGAAGTTGATGGTGTCTCCTTTTGAACAAGGAGCTTGAAGTTGGAGCTATTCCTTAATGATATTTATTAAGCACTGAATGTGTACAGAGTGTTTTTTTAGGCACTATAGAGATAAAGAAAAGGAACAAAAAAATGGGAGACCCAGCCATGGCTCTCAAAAAACTTACTTGCAGAGATAAGTCCATTACACACGAAAAAGATGTAAGAAATTGGCAATGTAGCCCATTTGTAATTAAATTCTGTCAATTAGATAGTACACAGGGACACTTAGCTTCACATGTGTTCCTGACATTATAATAAAATCAGACCACTGTGGGTGGCCACAGTGTGAGGGCAGCTGGTCAAGAAAGCTAAAAGAGGAAAGGGATGGGCACTGATCCTCTGGTAAATACAAGATGTGAGCATGTAATGGGCAAAGGTCCAAAAGCAGAGAGTAACCTTGCAGGTTACTGAGGGTCAGAAGTCATCTTGCTTAAAGCAGGCCTTCAATAAGTAAAGAAGGAATCTTAAGGACCAGAGGCAAGGCAGTTGAAGGTTTCCTTCCAAAGACAGATCAGATTTTCAAAGCAGAACTGCAAGTATCTCCTTTACAAGACAGGAAAGAAGACAGAGTCCAAAGGACAAGGAAATTATTGTCAGAAGTGATTCAAGGGGCTGGAAGCTAAGTGACCTACTGTACAGAGTGGTGGGCCTGGAGTTATGAAGAATGGAATTTAAATCCTGCCTGTGTGGCCCTGGACATGTCATTTAACCCCTTTTGACTCAGTTTTCTCAACTATTTAGTGGAGAGAATAATTAAACCTACCTCATAAGGCTACTGTGAGGATGAAATGAGATAACAGTCAAGTGCTCAACACAGTGTCTGGTACATAGTAGATACTACATAAATGTTTCTCTCTCTCTTCACTCTCTCCCTGGGTACTAGGATCAAAGTAAGGGAGGAAGATACAACTGACAGGTCAAGGCAAGGGTCTGGAAACCAGGGAGTCAGGAAGAGAAAGACAATACTGACAAAAGAATGAAGGAAAGATACTGAGTCTGGGGACAGAAGACATTGGTCACTGACCCCTTTTTCATACTTGGTGTGGGAGACTAGGGGTTAACAAATTCAGGTAAAAAGAAAAAAAAGGAATATTTTATTATGAAATTGTTCATTAAATAATCATTTAAGTCAGAATTAAATAACAAAGTACTTAATGACTACTCATTCAATATTTATTGAGTGATGTACATTGTGCTTATGTATCTTTTGCTTACTGTTAAAGTCAAAGGTTTTTGGGGGGTGGGTAGGAAAGGGAGTGTAGACATATGATTTCATTGGCATAAAGAACTTCTATTGCAGAAACTACCTCCACTAATACAAACCAATTACTAGTCTAATTATTTGGGGCTAATAAGTGGTTGATGAACGTGACCAAGACCCCAGTGCTGATAGAACAGATCACATTTCTATAGTGCTTGAAGACTCACAAGGTGCCTGACATATCTCACTTGGTTCTATGCATGTCAAGGGTGGTATAGGTCAGAGAGGGAGGTGAACTCTGAACTGATCATTAATTTATAGAATATGAAAACAGGTGCTCCTAGTTCTCTTGGTACTTGCCAGGAAAGACCACGAAGATAACAGGAAGTAAAACTTGAATATCAAACTTAAATAAGGATATAGAAGGTACAGGGAAGAGACAATGGGTGAAAAGGGATAGAGGCAGATGGCTTGGGGACAAGAGATGGGACAGTGAAGGAAGGCTGGCAGCATGAGGAAAAGGACAGGCAAAGAATATTACTCATGTGACCCTGGATTCCTGTGCAGCATGAACTCTTAGGAGATGGAGGAGTACTCAGCAGGCAGGAGTTTGGGAGTCCAATTTTCTAGAGTTTTGGCTGAAGACAAACTAACTCTTATCTGGGTCATTCTGTAGTTAGTTCAATAACATATCCAGTCACTCAAAGTCATCAGTAAAACTTCCAAGTTCACGTCACTGCAGAATTATCACCACCATCTGGTGTTCTGCTGGTCTGGCCTGTCTCAGATTTAGATGTCACAGGACCAAAAGCCCATGGCAGCAACACCTAGAGGCCTTCCCCAGATTCAGCACATATTACCAGGATGTGCTTTCTGAATAATATAGAATAATACAATTTGTAACTTACATCCCTCGGATCTTTGGGATAGCCTGTAGGCAACTTCTAGGTCTCCCTTTGCAATCTTGCTTCTGCTATTCTCCCTTTATACAGGTCACTTACAAACACACTAACTAGACTGACTGGAGGGGTGGTATGTACTCAGGGGGATCAGACACCATTTTAACACGGTAAAATGAAACAAAAAAAAGCAAGCACAATAATCACAATAACCTCAAAAGATCCTCACAAGAATCCTGCCTCTTTGCCTGAAATAATCTAGGGGAAAAGATCAGCGAAAAGACTCATATTCCCTGGCATGATGTTGCTGGTGTCTGTGATGATGACACCAACAGTTTTTACTTGGTATCTCATATAGAATATGATGAGGGCTATTTCTCCTGAGGGGTCAATTCACATGCAAAAGGAGGACTGTACAAAATCATAAATTCCTCCCTGGCTGGCTAATAAGAAGTCCAAAGACAGTCAGTGGTCCATTACCACAGCCTCAAAGTACGCTGTCCTTCCTTCTAGAGCCAATTTGTGAAATCCTTTGGCAATGTCCTCAATCTGGGGCTTTAGTTGTTCTCAATAGCCATCTGTGTATCCTTCAGCTTCCTACAGACCTCTTCCTGTACAACTCTCCAGCATACAAGTCCAATAAGGGCCTGAAAGCCTTTTAGGACATATTCCACTGCATGCTAGCCATGGTGCAGTATGTCCAGGGGTTCTAATGGGTCTTATTGGGGCACCCCTGTAGAATGTGAGGTCCAGCTGCATGGTAACCAGGGTGCATGTCATATTAAGAAAGGTATTGGAATATGAGTGTAAATAAGGTACCGGAGAACTGGTGGTGCACATGCCTACCATATTCCTTCTGGTGTTACAAGGTGGCCATTACAGCAGTGAAGTCTGCTAACTCAGTCCAAGTTTGACCTTCAGGGGCATATCTGGAGACATCCTTGGAGGCAGAATCTGGCACAGACTCCTGTGCAGTTGGGCTGAGGCAGTCCATGGGCTTTGGGAGCTAAAAACTGAAAGGTGTCTTCCTCATCTGGCTGCAAAGCATTAATGAGGTTCGGTGGGTGGGAGTCAGCTGTGGTAGTGAATTGTCCTCACCAAATTCGAGTGGGTCATAGCATGCCCAGCACTGAGTGAGGTTCTGTGTGGCTGTTTTAGCCATTGCCATGTGGAAACTGCTCTTTGATAGGGAACACCTACAGTCAGCTAGACTTGGGTGGGTGGGTGGAGAATCTGGACATTTGAGGACATTGTTATAAGAAAAGTTAAAGAAATCGTAAGAGCCTGACACAGGCTTCACATAGCCTAGCTAGCACTATGGTGTGTTTGTTAGATTCTCGGAGGCACATAGGTCAGGATGGTCCCCACATTGTACCTGCATACAGTGTTAAGCTCATTGGTTATGACAGGTCAGGTCACGCAGAATAGACTCAGCAGGCCTCATTGAGTATGCCCATGCTTCCAAGGTTGAGATGATTAAGGGAATGGATGCAGTTTTAAGGGCTGTATTTACCAGTGGAAGGACAGTAACTTGGCAAATAGCTTTGGAGGTTGCTCATATAGATTTCAGTGATGCTTAGGGCTTGACTCTGGATTCTAGCTGGTCCCTTGACCCCATACCTGAAGGATTGCTAGGCTGGTAGGGGCTCTTGAAGAATTTCCCATTTGGTTACCCAGTGAGCTCAAGTACCAATTTTCTTGACTCCCAAACTGGCCTTACTTATTGAGCAAGGTTCCTTAACTTTTTTTCTGCCATGAAACCATTTAAAAGTCTTATGAAGTCTAATGGATCCCTTCTCAGAATAACGCACACAAGACATAGGACTATAAAGAAAACCAATTATATTGAAATCAAGATGCAATTTTTTCCCACCTAAGTTAATGATCCCCCTAAAAGAACTCTATCCACAAAATTTGGAAATTGGTGGACCCCAGGTTAAGAATCCCAGCAACATCTAGCCCCACTGAATTTTAAGAGAAGGATAAGAGGGAAGTAGGGGGGTTGGTGGTCATGATACAGTTTGTCCTTTGTTTTCAAAGAAGACTAGTAACAGCACAAGGTGATGTTTCTACTTGCTTGTGAAATGTATTTAAGTGAGAAAGAGCTGCACAAAATCATTAGCCTCAGCTTCTCCTTCAGGGTCAGAGAAGTCTAGTGGCAAGACAAGGGTAAAATGACTGGCCGTGGGCCAGGGTGCAGCAGACGACCTCAGTGTCTTCCAAGTCTAACCAAGGAGTACTACAAAGTGACTGCTTTAGTCTCCTTCATAGCCTCCGGAACAAATTGTTCTCATCTACCCCTTCTGCTAGGGGAAGTCTTCACACGTTTGGTGTTGACATCCCCCTAACTCATCTGGGTTTGGGGTGTATGGGGCATTCAAGGAGAACTAGCACCTCTGCTGTGGGGGCTTGCCAATCCCTTTTCATTGCTGCTCATCCACCTTTCATGTTCACCTACCTACCACCCAACTCTCACGAGTGGCTCCAAGAAGTTGCAGTATGTGCAGTAGCCACTGTCTTGGCAAATGGGCTAAACTAGTTTGACTCTGCTATGGTTGAAAAGGCCAACAATTAATATTATAGTAGTGGAAAGGAGGTCAAATAAATTTTCATCATAAATAAAAATCAGATCAAACTCAGGGAACAGCAGCTTAAAATCAAAGGCTTTCAAAATATAAACTTAATATACAAGGGCTTCTTTCAATGACATAGCCTGGGTTGGGATGATGACATAAAAACAGTAGCTATGGTACAGTGGATAGCATCCTGGGTCTGAAGTCAGGAAGACCTGAGTTCAAATCTGACCTCAAACATGTACAATGTGATCCTGAGTCACTTACCCTCTGTTTACCTCAGTTCTTTAACTGAATAATGGAAGCAATCATAGTAACTACCTCCCAGGATTATTGTGAGGTTCAAATTGGATAACATTTGCAAAATGCATTTGGCACAGTGATTAGCACACAATAGGTCCAGTGAGCATACGCACACATGCTTATTCCTTGTGTGGGGAGGGGGGTGGTCTCTTACACATGTCTTCTCACTATGTGGCTTTCCTCTCACACCCACAGTGTGAATATCTGTGTATGTATGTGGAGACAAGAGGTAGGGGAGGAGGGGGAAAGAAGATTTGTCCTTTATATTCCTATTTGGTTCCACTAAATGCCTTTTCCTTTACATTACTGAGTGTTCTTGTTGATTTGATAAAAGTGGGGGAACTCTGAAAGCATGGTTTTGAGTAGACCACAAACGTAATCTGAACCTGGAATTGTTTCTTGGAGAATAGGGGTGGTGTAAAGAGAGATAATGTAATATAAGAGGAAATAAATCAGCAAAATTGCATGGAGTATATCAGAGGTGGAAGAAAAAAAAATATTAAAGCTGTGAAAAACCAGTAATACACACTGTGCTGGTAATAAACAAGAAATCAAATATGCACAATCATTTAAAATGTGATTTCAACAATTTTCATATGCCTAAAGAAAAATACCAACACTTACACATAAGAAAAATCAGAGTTAGATGAAAAGAACAATGGATAGAGTTAAGAAGTTTAATCCATTAGCTACTCTACCAAGTCACAATGATCCAGGATTCCCAGCTGTCCCAACATTTCCATGAAGTCTATCCCAACCATTACTATCCAGTCATCTCATTCTGTCTAGAATGCCTTTACCATTTAGTGTTGAGCAAACAGAGCATTAACCAAGAATTCTTGTACTCAGTGTAAATCTATTTGGGACTGGAGTGGGGCTAAACAAACCTTAGGACACAAAGCCCAAGATGGGATGGTGGTAGAGGGTGTAAGGGGAGGTGGACACTCTAAGTTTCTTTATGCACAGGAAAATTATGGGTATCACCTAGGAAAGGAATCTGGTTCCAAAACCAAGGTAAAGCTATTAACTGCACTTAAGCCCCAAACACCTAAAGAGAGGCACAAGTGGGGACACTGGTTCAAGAAGGTCAATTCTGGCAGTATGTAGATGGTAACAGTGCAGAGATGACATTGAACCACAAGATGTAAGGATAGTATGATATAAGACAGCTATGGGGAGGAAATATATCTCCCCTAGTCCATCTCAGTACGATGGGGCAAAATTCTGATAACCCTAACTTAATTAGGGCTCTACACACATCACTTAAGTCATATAGCACCTAATCATTAGAGTTCTGTCTCTGGTGATACTAATTTCTCTTTCAATAGCATGCTTTGAGTCTAGGCTCACTGACTTCCCCTCCTGGTTTCTCACTGACATCAGCACTATTCCTTACTGGGAGTTCCTTTTCACACATCTTTAATTATGGAAAAGAGACATAAGCATTTATCATTTCTCTTACATGGTTCTCTGAAAATTGTTCTTCTGAATAATTAAAATCGAATAATTATGGGGAAAAAACTAAGGAAGACATGATAAACATTCAGAACAATATTTAGCCCTAGTTTGGGTGTATAAATATATAAAGGAGTAAGACTCAATATATTTTTCTGCCCTCATGCTAGGCTGAACCCCATTTTCTAGAACTGACTGTAGATATTAGACTATAATACTATCTTGGATGGATGTTGGATCAAAGCCTGGAGTCTGAAGGTAGATGCTATTTGGGTAGGCAACTGGATTTCTCAGCTATTCCAAGAACTGATATACTATTATTTAATGTGAATTTAGTGTATGGAAGTAATGTGTTTATGGATAGCACTACCTCTCTTTATCTGCTGGACAGTTCCTCCCCCCTAAACCCTTGTCTGAAGTGTTGTGATAATTGACATTTTTATGAATAACTTGAATAAAGGCATAAATGTCATGCTTGGCAAATCTGTAGATAACATAAAGTTGTGAGGGACAGCTCACGCATTGATTAACTGAGTCAGAATCCAAAAAGATCTTTATAGGCTCAAACAGTGGTCCTCAAACTTTTTAAAAAAATCTCTGTACATGTTTACACTCTAAAAAATTTCTGATGCTCTCAAAAAAGCTTATGTGAATTATGGTTATCAATATTTGCCACAAATAAAATGTCTTAGTATCATTATGAAACTAGTTTTGACCTCATACGCCCCATGAAAAGGTCTTGGGAAGACCATACTTTGAGAACTGCTAAGTTAGAACAATCCTTCAAATCTAATAATACAAAACAGAAAATAATAATGATATCTGGCATTTATATAAAACTACAGGGTTTGTCAGATGCATTATCTACATTTAAACCCCCCAACAACACATAAGGTAGAAGCGAAAGGCATCATAATCCTTGTTTTACAGATAAACTATTTCTTAGAGAGGTAAAGTATTGGTCCTTGGTAACTTATTAAAGTAGGTATCAGTGCAGGTTTCCGTCACATAACCTTCTGGACTTCAAATCCAGCTCCATCATCCTAGTTCCAGACTGCCTAAAGGATGAAGTCCAATACCACATAAAACAATGACAAGTATGACCTACATGAGGTATTGGCCAGATGATCTAGGATTTCACTAGATTATAAAATCAATGAGTCAACACAGCAATAAGGCGCTTGTGCTAATTTTGGTCTGACAATTAACACCAAGAAAGCAGAGATATCTAGGATTATATTAGATATATGGACACAGGAACATATAGTTAAAGCCACGGTTTTTCTAATAGCAATGTATGGCTGTGAGAATTGGACTATAAGGAAATCTGCAACTGAAGCTTTCATATCGTGATGTTGGGGAAAACTTTTGACAGAGTACCTTGGGCAGCAAGATCAAATCAGATAATACTTAAAGAAATTAATTTAGGCTATTCCCTGGAAGGTCAAATACTGATGCTGAAGCGTAAATATTTTGTCTGCATAATGAGGAGATAGGGCTCATAGGAAAAGACCCTGATGTTCGGAAAGACTGAAGGCAAAAGGAAAAGGGGATGGTAGAGGATGAGATGGATAGAAAGCATCATTTAAACAAAGGACACGAGTTTGGACAAAATTCAAAAGATAGTGGAGGACAGAAGGGTCTGATGTGCTATGGTCCACAGGATCACGAAGAGTTGGACACAACTTGAATGACTAAACAACAAGATCTATGCATGTCACAAATTTTTTTCAATAAGTATTTGAATGCATTCTATATGGTGAACACTATTACAAAAAGGGATTGGGCAGTATCTTATCAGAAACTGATGCCTTTAACAGGAAAATCATTTTTTGTGCAGTTAGATCATCAATTGGATATAGCAATTGTCAAAGTCGCTGTCAAATTAAAAGAAACAATAAAAATCAAGATGTTGTGTGTGATTATAACAGCTATACTCTGACCTATTGGAATAAGGTATTGACATCAAAAAGTAGGAAATGGACAGCAATAAAGATGCTGATACAATCACCATTTCTTTGAGAAGTTGCCAATGTATAACAGTCATCGTGGGAGCCCAGAATATTGCAGAAACAACCTTGTCTAGCAAATACTTTTTTAAATCTATGCTGAGAGGCATAGAGTGAAGGGCAGCAATGAACAGAATCAGGGCCCTATGTGTGTCTAAATCTGTTGTCCTCCTAGAGAATTTTATTTCATTGCAAAAGCCTGTAGGTTGCCTATGTATTGCCAATATTAAAAAAAAAAAAAAGAAAAAATATGTTCCCATGAGAACGTTCTTAGGTATCATCCTTAGATAGTACAATGGAAGGTATCTGCATTATTAGAAATGTTTTTCCCTAAAATGTTCCAATCATAACTCTGTCACTGTGTCCTACAAACCCTACCTTCACCATTCTAACTACATACTTTCCTCTCCCTGCACTGTATTGACCCCCCCAGCATCTTGCAACTCTACACCACTCTTAATTTATTCTTTGTTTCCTCATTTCATTTGATGGACTACAAATTGATCAGCCATATTCCACTTAGTTAAAAAATATGGCTATGACTTGCTTGCGTGTCCATGGGCTACTTCTCTTGTATACACAAGTAATAAAAATTCCTTGGCTAAGCCAGAGGAATGCAGAGTACTGAGTAAGTTTTTCAACAACTGCTTTTCATTATAAGCTGATTTGCAAAACACAGAAGAGGAAAATTATAAGTAATACTGTCTCACAGTCAAATATGGTTGAGACTGGCAAATTTGTCATTCTATTTATTAGAGACAGTTCATATCAAATGCAAAACCAAGGAACCTCAGAGTTCTAAGTCTTCAGAGGTTTTCTCAAGCTTGAAAAAGTATCCCATCTCCAATATCCCTGAGAAGTAGCCATCCTGCCTGTCATCAAAGACTTCCACTGAAAAGGAACACATTACTTCCTGAATTATCTCCCTCTACTTTCCCATAGTGCTAATTATTAATTTTCACTTGGAATCAGGCCCTCTGGGTTAAGCAGAACAAGTGCAATCCTTTTTCTATCCTACAGCCCTTTAAATACTTGAAAGCTACCATCATATCCCTTCCCTAAATCTTTTAATCCATACAAATATCTTAAGATCCTCATATGGTGCTCTCTGTAATTAATCCCCTCACCATCCTAGTTGTCACCTGGATTTTCTCTAGCTTATCAATGTTCTTCCTTAAAACTTGACACCCAGAACTGAAACCAATATATCATGTATACTCTGAATGGTAACCCCTTTCAGTGAACCTCTCCCCTGTCACACTGCATTAGGCTTTTGTTGCTGGTGTCTTGGTTGGCTGGTTGCTGTCCTTCATTCTTGAATAAGACCAAAATGACATCACTATATTAGGGTGAGGTATAGTGTGTGCAACTGTGGCTGATCACAGGTTTCACAGGCATACAACAATGAGGTCAGCATAATAGCTCTGTAGACCTTCAGTTTGGTAGGCAGCCTAAAACCTCTTTTCTCCCACACTTTCCTGCAAAGCCTCCCAAACAATGAGCTAGCTCTGGAAACACACACACCAATTTCATCACCTATGTGTACATTCCTGGAAAGTATACTGCCAAAGTAAAGGAACTTATTTATGGCATTCAAAATTTCTCCATTCACTGTAACTGATGGTTCCACATATGGATGGTGTGGGGCTAAGCAGTGGAGAATGAATACTATCTTCTCCTTATGTGGCCAAAGTATTTAAGCTTCAGCATTAGTATTTGATCTTCCAGTGAATAGCCTAAATTAATTTAAGTATTAACTGATTCGATCTCCTTGCTGTCCAAGCTGTCCAAGTCTTCTCCAGTATCACAATCGAAAAGTTTCAATTTTGCAGCATTCAGCTTTCCTTATAATCTAACTCTCACAGCTATACATCACTACTGGAAAAACCATGGCTTTGCCTATGTGGACCTTTGTGAATAAGGTAATGTCTCTGCTTTTTATTATGCTGTCCAGATTTGCCTTAGCTTTTCTCTCAAGGAGCAAGTGTCTTTTATTCTCATGGCTGCAGTCACAGTCTGCAGTGATCTTTGAGACCAAGAATATAAAATCTGACACTACTGCCAGGAAGAGAAAAGATCAGTAGCCAAGATCTACAATTTTTTGATGTTAAGCTCCAAACCAGCTTTAACACTCTCTTCTTTCACCCTCATCAAGGGGCTTCTTGATTCTTCATTTTCTTCCACCAAAGTGGTATCATCTACACATCTGAGATTGCTGATATTTCTCCTGGTAACTTTGATTCCAGCTTTTAATTTGAGATTGTTGATATTTCTCCTGGTAACTTTGATTCCATCTTTTAATTTGTCCAGCTTGGCATATCATCTGATGTAGCCTGCACCCAACATGGAACAACTGAATGGCTTCAGATACATACGTGAGATTTTAAAATATTAAACAAATATTGGATCACTTACTTTTTTTAAAATCATGAACCATATTTTCTGACAATTTTTAAACTCTATCTATTTCACATTGACTTGGCTTTTCAGTTCAATTCAATAAACATTTATTAAGCTCTTTTAAGCGTTTTTCACCCTGTGGAATGCAGATAAATGAGAAAAGAAAGCCACTCCCTTCAAGGAGCTCACGATCTAATAGAAGAAGACAACATACAGAAGAATGCTGAACAGGAGGGGCAAGGCAGGGAGGAGAAGGCACTGGTGCAGGATATGAAGATGGTGAAGAGGAACACACAGACTACAGCTGGTAAGAAATGACTGGGCTGTGATCCCTCTTTCAATGGAGGTTTAGAAAGTTTTTGTTCTATCCTCTAACCATGCAATCAGAGGGACAGAGGCTGAGGGTACTTACGAAGTATAAGAACTTAACCTGATATAATTTCTGGGATGATGGGTTTTCTAGTGATGAGTTTTTCCCAGGAGTATGGTCTGGATGACCTTGTAAATATCTTCCTGAAATTTCTGTCATCTTCTTGAGCAAATATTAGCACATTATCTGTAAATAATTATATTTACTGTGGTCTATCTGCCTGAACTCCATGGGTATTTGCAAAGCAAGAAGACCAAGTGTCCTGTGAGGTAATATTGTTTATGTTACTTTTGAACATTAGTAGAAACCAACTTAACGAACTCTGTGATTTATCTCACCAGAGAGAACTTGTGAGCCTTCAGTACATTTAACTATAATTTCTATATGCCTACTAACTCATTACAGGAACAATGTTAATGTGGATGTAATTCAGTTCTTCCAGTAGTGTATTAGGTCAGTGTTTAGTGGATAAAGACTTTACATCAAGATTTGAAATGATGAATATAGAAAACCATGGAAAGAGTTACATGAATTGATACAAAATTAAGTAAGCAGAGTTAACAAAAAACCATATATGATAATTACAACATTGTAAATAAAAATATAGGTAGCTAGATGGCACAGTGGAAAGAGCACCAGGACTGGAGTCAACAAGACTCATCTTCCCAAGTTCCACTCTGGCCTCAGACACTCACTAGCTGTGTGACTCTGGGCAAGTCACTTAACCATGTTTGCCTCAGTTTCCTCATCTGTAAAATGAGCTGAAGAAGAAAATGGCAACCGACTCCAGTATCTCTGCCAAAAAAAAACTCCAAATGGGATGGAGTCACAAAGAGTCTGACACAACTGAAAACAGCTTAACAAACAGAAAAAATCATTACCAATTACAAAGAACAGGCTTGACCACTCCCCCAAAAGAAATATGAGACGACAACTCCCTCTACTCTTTCACAGAACCTGAGGGATCCACAGGTGTGTAACACTGCATATAATGTCAAGGGCTTTTTTTTGTTTTCATTTTAATGTATTGGTTAGTTTTCTTGATTTTTCTTTTTTCTATATTTTCTTTTAAAAATACATTGTAATAAACCATGGGGATCATGGAGTGGAAAAGGGAAAGGGAGGAAGAAATATAGTTGACATAAAAAACAAAAAATCTAAGTTTTTCACAAGTTCATGTTTGCAGATGACCTAACTTAAATAATGCGTGTTTTTGCCATCTTCTGCCTTCTTCACTCCCTTTTTAGTCACTTGGTCACAGTTATAACAGAAATTAGAGCTTGCTACATAAGAAAGTGGTATTTTTAATTTCTTATCTGTTTCATATGTCAATCCTGTCATGCCTTATTCCTGGCCTCTTTACTGTTCTTCACACATAATACTCTATTACCCTATCCCCATGCCTTACACATGCTGTCTCCATTCTGGAACAGATGCCATCATCATTTGTACCTGTCAGAAACTCCAGTTTCTTTCAAAGTTCAGCTTAAGTGCCATCTTTTACATATAAATTTTCCTGAACCATGGGCCTGGTATTTCCCCATTTCATCTCCCCCACTATCTTTTATTTTAACAAATATGTACACACGATCTCTTCCCACAGAAGGCAAATTACTTGAGAATAAGTAAGGACTGCTAATTTTTGTCTTTTTGTCTCTAAGGCCTAGAACATAGCAGCTACTTAATAGATGTTTGTTGACTGAGTAAATGGAATGTTCAAAATTAAGGAGATAAAAAGAAGCATGCCATGATCAGAAAAGCAGTGAGAGAGATGTCATTAGATGAGGAGACTCATGACATATGGGAGAGAAGACAAAGCTGGAATATTAATTGGGCTCAATTGTGGAGTCCTTGAATGCCAGGCTAAGGAGTCAGTACCCTGTCTTCTACGCTGTAGGGAGACACTGACCTTTCAGGAGCAGGGGCATGACCACCATGAAATATATGTGGAAATGGAATCTTTACATATTCAAAGGCTTTTAAAACTTAAAAGGACCTTAGAGATCAATTTCCAAAAATCCATTCATTACATAGGAAAGATAAATTTAATACTATTACATAGATTGAACTTATTGGTTTAATTTCTCTTAGAATTAAAAAAAAAAAAGGTAACTTCATCCATAATGCTTTTAGTATATCCACGTAAAATACAATGCTTTCACATACACAATATGGATTAAGCTTCTTCTATGTATTTGATCAGAAGCTCCTAAGAAATATGATCACAGTAAACTGGAGGGTCATTTTAACTTCTACAACCTGCCCACAATTTTGAAACCAGGGCAGTTTTGGTTCCTACTTTCTTAGGACTTAAAAGTCATAGGCTATAAAAGACAATAAATCAGGCACTCTTTACCTAGGGCCTGTCAATTTGTTTTTTAAAAGTACGTTAATGCCTATATCTCAATATAATTAGTTTTCTTTGTAATCTCATGTATGTTATTTCATGCATTTAAAAACATTAACTCTGAGAAGGGATCCATAGATTTCACCACCTTTAAAAGGGGTCATGACAAAAAAAAAAAAAAAGAATTTCTGCTATAAAGGAATAGGATTAATACAAATCAAGAAGCTCAAAGAAATACAAGGTCCCACCTCTCTACCTCCCTCCAGTCCCAATGCCCTGAGAAACTACAATGACACTAACATTTCTGCATCACTAATTGAAACTGGAAAGCCTTTCTGCAAAAGTGTTATTACTCAAATACGTGGCACTATCTATCCTCAAGCTACTTCAAATTAAATGAGAGGGAAAGTGATAACTGCTCTAGAGAAGACTCATTAATTCATACATTTCAGAGGGGCAGTAACATCTTCTACAAGCTTTCCCTAATTGCTTACTTGATAAAATCCAGCTCATTAAGGACAAAAGCATTTAGCATGCTTTTATTTTTCCAGTAAAAATTAAGTTCCTTTGTACATAATCTTACACTTTTAACTAATAAAAAGTTTATAAATTATAATTTGCAAAAATGATAGACTTTGTGAAAAATCTTCCCATTACAATGGAAAGAATATTGGATTTAGAGTTAAATAGCATAATGGCAAATCCTGAATCTGGTCTCAGAATCATGAAGACTTGGGTTCAAATATTTTCTAGCTCTCACTTCATCTCTTTGCCCAATTTCCTTATCCACAAAATGAGGATAATAGCAGCACAGGTCACACAGCTTTGTGGCAATGTAACATCAAGTTAAGCAGTAATGTCAAACCTAAATAGAAACAGATCCATGAAGCCTCCATATTGACTCAGAAAATCATCAATTAATAATATATTGTAGTGTATTTTAATTTATTTTCTTAAACACTTTTCAGTCACACTTTAATCAGGACTAGGGGCACTCATGAGTTCTGTGGACACTTTTGAAGTAAAGTGCCAGGAAAAGGTTGAAGTGCTACACAAATGTGAGTTGTTCTACTTATCTACTACAAGCATGAACTTGGGAATGTCACAACTTTTCTGATCCTCTGTTCTTTATCTGCAATAAGAGTGGGTTAGACTAAGTGATCTCTAATATCCCTTATACCTCGAAGTGTATGATCCTATCATTCTGAAAACAAGAAGAAAATAAATGAAAAAACTGCACAGCTCAGGGACACAAATAACACTGACAAGGTAAGGTGGAGACCCCAGTGAAGATTATTTTGTTGAGGGACAGAATAGGAAGCAAGGTAAGAAGAGGTCTGAGAACAAGGAGTCTTGGCTGCTTAGAACTAGGCTTCACCACCATTACGGGCAAGCTTCTTCACCCATCTGTGCCTCAAGTTTTCTCTCTCAAAAATAATTGGGATTGGATAGAACATCTAAGCTTTGTTTTCCAGCCTTCTCTGAATAACCAATAATTCCCCATTAGAGTTAGAAGAAATAAATGAAAGTTTATTGTAATAGATTAAACTGATAATGAAAGAATAAAACTGAAATTTTACAAACTCAGAAAATCATTTAGTTTTTAGTAAATAAAAATGTCTGTCTTATTTATCTTCTTAAGAACTACAGAAGCTGACTAAGCTTAAAACCCTGCCTAACAACCCAAAACAATAGAAGAATTCAAAGGACAAAAATTTCTTGTCTTTTACTGTTTATCGTAGACAATTTATAAAGAGCAAAACCCCTCAAAGGAGAAAACATCTGCCCATCAACACCTATCAGTAACAACATCAAAAACAAAAGGCAAAGGTCAAGTCAAAGTTTATTGACAATGATGAACTTTGACAGCTTCTATTCAATTACCTATTCCTTCAAGGTGTATGTGATCAAAGGAGCAAAGAGATTTTCACTCAGCCACATAACAAGCGATTTGTTGAGACTGAAACATCTGGTCAATATCTCCTAACACTGCAATTTCATGCACAGTTAGCATTAGGGCAGATGTCTTTTCTTCTTAGAGTCCATAAGGGTGGCACATATGGCTTATTTTTCATTCATAAAGGAATCTATTCAAGGCATCACACACAATTGTCTCTGGGCTTTATGGTGTTTTAAGTCTACCTGCCACCGTTTTCCATCATCATCGCTGACTGCTGTAGACTCTGGCTATAAAAGCCTGCAAATATGATAGAGCACTTAAAGCTAAACTGCCTTCCACTGCTGGAGTTAGAAAGCACTGAAAGCAAGGGAGTCTTTAAAGTGGCAGGTCTTTATCTATTATTGTCAAGACCTCCCAATAAATTAAACTATTTACCATTTAGCAAAGCTCTTGTAACAGAATCTAAAAAGTAATTTTGGTTGTCAAATCAAATGTTTAAGTGGATGTATGACAGATCTATCTTGATTATAATTTTTAAGTTATTATGAAATTTAAAAAACAATATCACAGAAAATGTAAATTAATTTTAGCAAGACCTTGCAGAAAATGCTTTTTTTCAAGTTGGCAAAGAGTAATCCTCCTGAACCAGAGGGAAAGAGAGAACAGGGAGGTTGCAATTTCACCAATCCCATATGCTGAAAATTTTCTTCTTGAAATTCATGCATTTGTTGTCATGGCAACAGGTTGCTGATCTAAAACCCTTATAGTAGTAAAACTGAACTCACACCCCAGACTTTTCTTTTCCCCTGCTCACTTTAAGATAATAGCTTCATGGGGGAAAAAAAAAGGCGCAAGAACCTAGGTGGGAGGGATATCTCTAAAAGCTATTTTTTTTCTCATTTCCCAGAACATATTTCTCTCTCAGGGTGAAATCACATAAAAGGGACCTTTGAGATCATCTATCCCAGTCCTCTCAATTTAAAGGTAAAGAAATACAGGCTCCAAAATGTGAAGTGACCCACTGGTCACTGCCTGGGTACTACTGTACCTTGAACACCAGTCCACTACATCTGGAAATGAAGCCATGCTGCCTCTAGATTATCTACTGAATTTTAAAGAGTGGTCTACGTAGTACTATGGAAATTTAATTTCAAAGCAGAAGCATTCTTCTAATAAAGAATAATTTTGCATGAGTAATATGAAATGTTTACTTATCATCATCAAAATAAACAACAAAATGGAAAACAATTTAGATAAGAATATAGGCTATCAACCTAGCACACAATTTAAGAATTTCATTAAAATACATGTAAGTATAATAACTCCAAATATTCACAATATGCCTTTAAGTTTACAAAGTGCTTAATTAGACTATCTCATACGAACTCTAAAACAGCCCAGTGAAGTAGATTGGTTGGTTGTTTGCTGTCTTTTGTTCTCCAAGAGGACCAAAATGATATCACTATCATAATGTAAAGTTTCAATATGTCCGACTGTGGCTGATCAGACCAATATGAGCTGGGAATGCTCTACCACAGATTGGGTACAGATAGTCCGCGTGAACATTTGGGGTAGACACTCTAAATTTGTGCATCCAGCTTTCCTTTGAGCTGTTTCAATTCTGCTTTGCTCATACAGCACAGCACCTTTTCTGATGTGGGCACATCACACTGAGTGGTCTTGTGCCAGTGTCTCCCATGTCACACTGTCAATTCACAAGGTTCTTGAGAGAGACCTTGAGAGTGTCCTTGTAACTCCTCTTCTGACCACCATGTGATCTCTGGCCCCATGTGAGTTCTCCATAAAATAAGTCTTTCTGGCAAGAGTATGTTTTGCATTTGAATATCATGGCCAGCCTGCTGGAGTTGTGCTCTCTGAAGCATTGTTTGAATGCTTGGCAGTTTAGTTTGAGGAAGGACCTCAGCGTCTCGTACCTCGTCCAGTCTGGTAATATTCAGAATAGCCCAATGAGGTAGTTAACATAGATACTGTTATCACCATTTCACAGTCTTGGACCATAAGGCTGATAGACATGAAATAACTTGCCTATCCATGGCCATGAAAGAAGTGTCAGAGGAAATGTGTGAACCCAGGCTATGTTCAAAAGCTCTGTTTACTCCCCTGGCCTACTGCATCATGACCAAAAGTGCCCTAGCCAAATATGAAGATCCACTGAGGATCCTTCAAAACCATTAGGGCTATTAGTTCTGCCTTCAGCTCAATAGAAAACAAAAAGGGTAAACTACTTCCAAGCTGAGTCCAAGCTGACCTCTTCTGCTTTCTCAATATAATCCAAGTTAAAAATTCTCAAAGGCTGGATGACTTGTTTATCCAGTTCGGCTCCAGTAAGAATACTAAGGGGCAGTAAGAAGACTAATGGCAAACAAGTTATATGGGAATTTCCTTTACTTATCTGTTCCTCACAAATGAAGGTATCTGGCAGTGAAAAGGATGCTAGATTTGGAAACAAAGAAGCCCAGGTGGTAATTCACCATGTGACCTTAAGCAATCCACTGATCCTCTATCCTGAGAGGGTTGGGCCAGATGACTTCCACGTGAACCCTCTCAGTCAGCGCTGAGGGAGGGGAGTAGTAGGAAAATCACTATCACCAGTGTAAATGGGGATAAGCAGACAGACTCAGCCAAGTTATTTGTCTATGGTCACACAACCATAAGTGACAGAGACAGCAAAACCACCCCAAATCCCTTCTTTCCAATACAATAGTTGAGAAAGGCACTGACATCGCTTGCTGTAATATATTCTGCTCTGGAACCATACTGACCTGAATGGGGTGTCAGTCAGCTCCTATAGAGAAGGCCCACCTCATCTAGAAGGCCCCTTACCATAACCTATGCTAATATTCACCCTCGATATCTCTTTGCCATCCACCTTGTTGTGATCCCTTCCTGAAGACGGTGCCTCCTAAAACCATGAGAATGCCTCCTGAGGTAGACAATCTGTCCAGTTGTCCTGGAAGGGTGACTAACTTTCCATCAGGTCCCTTCATTATCCTTGTGACTTTTCAGACCAAAATACTCATAATGTAATAAATGCTCTCCATCTATCCATTCATCTACCATTTTAAATTCCAAGAAACTACATCACTTTTCTACCAAGAAGAGACCCTATGCAAAAAGGGTCTCTGGAGTACCAAGGGTATTTTTTCACATTGATACCTTTAAAAGTCCTTTAAAAGGTGGTTCATTTTCCCAAAAACAATTCTCTGCTTTGAACAGGGTCACAAGCAAGTGCTTAATGAATGACGCATGAGAAATCATGCTTACAGTGAACTAAAATGAATACTGCACTAGAGAACCAATAATAGATTATTGTAAATATCTTATACATAAAATAAATCTTTGAGAACATTGCACAGTTATAGCAATACTGTACAATGATCAGCTATGAGTAACTTAGTTATTCTGATCAATACAATGATCCAAGACAATCTCAAAGGATTTATGATAAAAAATGCTATCCACCTCCAGAGAGAGAACTGATAGAGTCAGAGTGCAGACTAAAGCCTAATTTTTTTCATTTTCTTTATTTTTCTTCCTTTTTTTCTGGCAACATGGCTAATATGGAAATGTTTTCATGATTTCACAAGTATGATTGATATCACATTTCTTGTCTTCTCCGTGGGTGGGGGAGGGGCAGAAGGGAGAGAAATTGGAATTCAAGTTTTTTAACTGAGTGCTAAAAATAAATTTATTTTGTGAGAATATTACTTATTATTTTATACAAATATTGCTGTACTTATGAAACAAACACAAACTATAAGAAGCAAGCTAACATGCCCTCCTCCTATAGGCCTTCATCACTTCATTCCTTCTGGTTGGTCTCTCCTCCCATCTTCTACTCATCTGTCAATTTGTGATCTTCCTCAAGTACAGATCTGACCATGCCACTAGGGGCTCCCTATTACCTCCAGGATCAAATTTTTAAAATTCTGTTTGGCTTTTAAAGGCTTTCATAAACTGGCCCCATCTAACTTTATCTAGTCAACCAGTAGCCAGGAATTAAAGAACAATCTTTATTAAACAATATGTAAATAATTATACTATGTTAAACAATATCAAACAATTATAAACAATCTTTCATACACACATAGATAGCTACGTATAAATTGTTTAACACACACACACACAAACAAACACACAGAGATAACCATCTGATATTACAATAGAGAAGACAGAAACTTCTAACAAAATTGTTGGAGGAGTTACAACTGTGCTGGACTTTTAAAAAAAATACTGACAAAACAAACAAAAAGAGAGTTAAGAAATACCCACCAAGAGTTTTTGTTTAAAAAATGAATTGGGTGAAATGGATCTCTGTGGTTAAAGAAGATTCTATCAGCATCCTCCACTTCCCATTTCAACTCATCAATTGGTTATACATATATGTGAATATATATGAAGATCTGTGTGTACATCTTGGTGTGCCTGTATATCTGTCCATGTTAGAGTGTATAAGTCTTCCAGTTAGTAATCTTTCTTAATAAATCTAAATTTCTCCTGTCTTACTGTTCTTCTGTTCCATCTTCTAGTTACAATACCATAATCTGGAACGTTATGAACTTCATGCAAACCTTCAAGTTTACTAATGTAAACTACAACATGAATTACAAAGAGAAAATACACATCTGCATTTCTTAATGTGCGTAGACATGTTGATGCTCAAGTCAACCAATAATTAAGAACTTAATAGACTATGATACCCAACTTGTCTTCCCTCAGACTAATCTTCCAGCTTTATTAATAAGCTCGTTACACCAAAGGGAGTGCTCGAAAATCAAACAATTGTAATAGAGAACAAAAGAATAAAATTTTAAAAGTATCCCTTTGCACAGGTCAACAAGGATCTTCTAATAATAAACCAAACCTACATAAACAAATATGAGTGTGGAACACTGCCTGTAATCATTTCAGATCTTTTTGATATATTGGTTAGTTTTACCAAACATTGCTTTTCTTCTTTTTTTAAAAACTGTTCTTTAGAAGACAATTATCTTAAGGCATACATAAATTTAGGTGATGTAGAAACAAAAGACCAAAATTTTACATAAATGAGAAAAAATAAAGCACAAAAGACTGAGAGAATGAAATGTTTTTTACTCAAAAGATCTGGCCAAGACAACAAATTCATTGGTTTTGTGACCATGGGCAAGTCACTTAATTTTTATGAACCTCAATTCCTTGGCTGGAAAATGAGGAACATTCTTTTTATACAACCTAAATGAAAGCTTTGTGAAGAATTGAGAAATTGAAGGAAATTAGAGTGTTGTAAGGAAAATATTTTGTGTTAGTATATAACAGTGTATCAGGCTAATAAAAGCACTATACATATGCAAAATAAGACTTATGAAAACAACCTGTCCATCAATGTTATCTATTACACTGGTATCTGTTTTCCTCACTTTCCTCATTTTATAACTCTTCTTTATAGGTATCTTTGTCACACCCCTGCTAGCTGCTGGCAAGATATTTCTTACCACCTCTCTTACTTTCATTCATCCCTAATTCAAAACCACTTCTTGGACTTTCAGGACATGCCAAACCTTGTCAACTAATAGCATCTATTCTACTTTTTGGTTGGGATCTGCCCAGGTTAAGAATTAGTAAACCTAAAGATTCATCACCAGGTAAGAATGTCCTCTGGGTGGCCTTAGAATTCACCACACTGTGATACATCACTATATTACAAATATACAGAATGGGGCATTTAGGTCTCTCTGTGTGTATACGGAAAAACGATACTGAAAAAGTCAAGCTTTTGTCAAAAGATGGATCGAAATTTTATTCTAACCTCAGTCAAAAGTAACTAAACTGAGATTGGAGGGCAGCAAATGAAGAATTATTAAATTTTAAGTGCAAATGATAATTGGTTCTAAAATTAAAATATTATGACCTAAGGCAAATACTAAGGAAGTTACTTCGATGGTTCAGAAACAGCAATGCTTCATGCCTTATTTTGGCTACACTGGTAGAAGGAAAGGTAAGTCCTCCTCATAGAGCAAGCAACCAAGACAAAACTGACCTCTTCCATGTACTAACTGCTATTTTAGCCTCTGTACTCTTCATAGATACAGGTGGATAAAAGCTTGAATACATTTACCTTTTAGGTTGGCTTGTGGGGTCTTTTGCTTTTTTGAAGTGTTAAGGTAACAGGCTGGCTCCTCTACAAAGTGATATATTTATTTCTAGATATGAGGGGAAATATCTTGCTACTCTTTGTTTATACTTTAATTATTCCTTTTTTTTTTTTTCAAAATTCCTTTCTTAAGGTCAGGTTAAGTTACTGCCAGAATGATACATGTTTATAATAACTTACAACTCAATCTGAATTTTAAACACAGGGGTAAAAAGTTTTAAATTGGATTACAAATTGTATTTGTAGACAGTTTGTTGCTCAGGATAGTCTGATGTGTGCACCAAATGTGCTGCTGACTTGAATATCAGCTGCAGACTTCACGCTACCATCTGTGCAAATCCAAGAGATATTTTTCAGTAACTCAGTAAGGACATGAAGAGTATCAGTCAAGACTATTTAGCAGTATAATTTACTGAATGGTCAGAGGAGGGAAGATGAAACTCACTGATGATAGCTCCATCTCTTAAGAATACCTACCTTGCTTCAAAAGTCTCAATTCCAGTGTCATCTCACACATTATGCCTTTCTTTATCTGCTAGTTGTTAATTCTCTCTCTCTTCTCAAATTATGTTGTGTTTACTCATCTGTGGATTTATTATGGTCTTCCCATCCAAAAATGCAACTGAGTCTATGTGAGGGCAGTGACTGTCTCATTTTCATTCTCTTATCCTAGGTGAGGGTCTTTGTATATAGTAGGATGCTTAATAAATGCTGAATTAAACTGAATGAGTAGCTTCAAATACACAGATCCTACTGTAATATAGCTGTGACATACTTTAACATATGACAGTGTCCTTCAATATCCAGCAACACTTATACTTGCTTTTTAAAGTCTCACGAGTATATCTGTTCTTTTGTCCCCACTGTAACTTGTAATAAAGAGCTCAGCAGAAAAGACAAACCAGTGAAAATTGAAGTCATTGGCCTTCAGAAAGTTTAGCATTATTCTATTCCTGGAATCTCTTTTAGGATTCTCCTTTTCCTATTTACATCAACTTAGTTGGGCTAAGGTTCCTTTCAGCCCTAAAATTCTAGGATTTTTAAATATATACCAAAGGAATGAGATTATTCTGAAATTCAATCATGCTTCTGTGGCTTCCTTCAAGACTCACCTTCTGCAAGAGGCCATTTCCTATTCCCCCCACTTCAGCACCTTCCGTTGGAGATTACCTTCCATCTCTGTATACATATAGTATGTACACATTTGCTTGCATGTTGTCTTGTCTTTTAGAACATCCACAGACTGAGGGAGATTTTTGTTGTTTGGTCTTTGTCTTTTCTTAACATACCCAGTGCTTTAGCACAGCGCCTGGCATGTAACAAACAAATGCTTATTGACTGACATGCCAACAATGAAAGTGTAGTCTAGATATGAATCAGAAAACTAGTAGACAGAAATTACTGAGGTACTTTTTTTTAAAAATCATATTCCAGTTAAGTTCCTTTAATGAAAAATACGCATTGCAGGATCAATTATCTGCCATGTAAGTGAGCTTTTCCTTAGAACATATTAAAATTGTCTTCAAGACTTCACTGACTTAGAGGATCTAGGCTCCAACTGCTCAGCTAGCTTCATGGTACCCACCAGGAAGTCCTCTCTCAGGCTTGAATGTCAAGTGTGAGTGGCAAACATGGAGGTAAGGAAGCTAAGGTTAATATACTATTACTGATGCTATATTTTACAGAATACCCTTCTGTGCTCAGGCTAAGAAAATCTTCTTCTGTCAACTGTCAGATGATCTACAAGTATCTCATTTCCATCCAATTTTGAACCTGAAGCGACAACCAGGCCTGGAATACAACAATATAGATAGACACAGATCATGTAAAGGAGGTCCTTAATAGGTACTCAATTCTATGAATACAATAGTATTGATATCGACTAACACCTACTGAATGCTACATAAAACACCGAGTCACTACAAGCAACAAATATCTTCTGAAGAACAGTCCAGGTGAGTGTGCAACAGTCCCACATGATGAGTAAGAAAAGCAGTGTGGAAGTTACTGCCAACAACATTATATTCCAGTTCTACTCCTCCTCCCTTCATTGTTTTTTTGCTTTGATATTTCCATGGATATCTACAACTATATATAAATGTGAGTTGGTCATTACATATTACCAAAAATGGCAATGCACAGTTTGGTTAAAAATCAAACTGTAGATTTTTTCCTCCTCACTTAAGTGTAGTGGACCTAAGTCGTTTTGATACTGGAAAACAAAAGCATTTTTTTAATATTGATTTTATTTCTTTTTAGTGTTCTACAATCACTACCATAAAACTTAGATTTTCCCCCCTCTACCTACCCACCACCACTCCACTCCCTCCCCAAGACAGCATACAATTTTCTATATAGGATCTACACATACATTCCTATTGAATACATTTTCATTATGGTCATGCTGTGTAGAAGAACTAAAATAAAAGGGAGAAATCATATAACAAATCCAAAAGCTAAATACACACACACAAAAAATGATCTGCTACCTTCTGTGACTGAATTCCATAGGTCTTTCTCTGGATGTGGAAGGCATTTTGCCTTAGAAGACCATTGGGAATTTTTTTTTTAAGTCCTTGCATTGCTATGAAGATCCAAGTCTACCAGAAAAAACTCTTGCACACTGTGGTCGTTGCTGTGCACCAAGTACTCCTGGTTCTGCTCCTTTCGCTCAGCATCAGATCATATAAGTCCTTCCAGGCCTCTCCGAAGTCTTCTTGTTTATCATTTATTATAGTGCAATAGTATTCCATTACATTCATATACCACAATTTATTCAGCCATTCCCCAATTGATGGGCATCCCCTTGATTTCCAGTTCTTGGCCAATACAAAGAGTGATGCTATAAATATTTTTGTACATGTGGGACCCTTTCCCGTTTTTATGATCTCTTGGGGATACAGTCCTAGAAGCAATATTGCTGGGTCAAAGGGTATGCACATTAAACAAAAGTATTTTAAAGAAACTTCTTTAATTAATATTTGTACATCTCTTCCATTTGTCTCCTTACACACACACACCCATTCAAGTTTAAGCCCTAATGCCCACTAAGTGATCTTGTCACTCTCATACTCCAAGTGTACCAGTGGCTATCTTTCTACTTTCAGGAAAAAATGCAAATTCTTCTTTTAGGTATTTAAAGCCCTTCTTCACCATCTGGCTCCAAACTGTCTTCTCAGGTGTACTGCATACGATTCCCCTTCAGATACTCTAGATCTAGTTCAAACAAAGTGAAATTTGCTTGAGTTTAAATTATAAAATGATACCAGGTTGCACTTTAGGCAAGTCAAAATTCTATTAATGTGACTAGTCAAGGCTGATCTCACATTAATCTGTACTTGCTCACATTGTATGGGGATATGATATGCTGCTGCATATTATATTACTAAGAATTGTGTTAATTTCTTTTAAGAGCCTTTAACAAAATGAACAAAAGAATTCTTCAAGTGGAAATAGTGCCAGTGCAAAAAAAGAAGAGGCTAACATTACAGTAGAACAAAAATGTGATGTAACTGAATGGCATGAATGTGGTCATAATATAACTCTAAAATAGGGCGAGATGTCAGTAAGTCTGAATCTATAGTGTGGAATATTACAAGACATGCAGGCAAAATAAAAGAAAAAGGAAAAACTACACCAGCTTTTTGTGATCTGCAAGGATTGCATGGAATAAAAATCTTACAGTTATAGAAATGGAAGGACTTTTAGCTCTATAGCTTAAAGTCTGCAATCAAAAAGGCATTCCTCTTAGCAGAGTGGCCAGTCAGACAAAAGTGTGAAATTTTGTTGAGCCAACAAAAGAAAATAGAAATGAAGTGATACTAAAGAAACTTTTATTGTAGGCATTAGTTGGTTCAATTGATTTAAAATTATAGTTCAATGGCATAATGCTAAATTTACTTAAGGCAGCCAGGTGGAAGCTAAATATCCTGATGTTTTGAAGAGAATAACTGAAGACAGTTGATACACTTATCAACAACTATTTTAAGGTGGATGAAACACGCTTATTCTGGGAATTGATGCCTTCTAGAACTAAGATTTCTAATTCAACAACAACAAGAAGAACAACAAACAAACTGGATTTAAAGTGTGTTAAGTATCACCTAACACATTTACTGGTAAGTGAAGTATAAAATTTTAAATTAAAACCATTGCTTGCTTATTTATTGGCCTCAAAATCCTTGGGCTCTGGGAGGTAATTAAGCATCAATTATATCCATCTCTGGTGGTCAAAAAAAGAAAGCATGAGTGACTAAAGATGTTTTTGAAGACTGATTTTTAAGTTATTAATACAGCTATTGAAAATAGTATTACTGCTTATTAGACAATGCCCCAGGTCAGTCAACTATACCTGGTATATTGTGTGAGAATGGAGGGAGGCAAATTGGTTGAGATGCACAAAAACTCTCTATGCCTATAGGCCATCTACATACCTGTATGAAGAAAGATTTTTAAAAAGAGAAGACAGTTCAGTCTATGCTGTTAAATACTTTAAACAACTACAATGTCATTTCATCAACGTATGCTTTACTTATTCAATAATTTAAAATGTTTAAATTTTGTTTTCTATAATTACTCTATCACTGTAATAAACTTGAATCATGAATATATTTTTCTTATCCTTTGCCATTATAATGTTAATAAACATAGAAACTAATTCTTAAAATTTTTCATTGCATATTTCTATTGGACTGGAATCAATTATCATAATTTGTATAGAATTATACTTTCAAATACTGAAAATCTGAATAATATGACCACTTCATGGGATTCCTTATCCACATTAATTGGGACCTGGTGGCACACACGAACCAACAGCCTACTAGCTAGCTGTTCCTTATACAGGGCAACTAGCCTCTGTGCCTGTGTACAAGCCTAGAGTGCCTAGAATGTACTCCCTCCAAATCCCTACCACTGAGACTTGCTATCTTCCTTCAAAGCTCAGATGAAGTGCCATAGCTCATAGGAGGCCTTGACTAATATACTAGAGCTGGGGGTGGGGGTGGGGGTAGGGGAGGTTTCATTTTCACTTCAAGTACCCAACAATCCTGTGTATATTACAAGCTCCATAGGTGCTGGTTTGCATATGATAGGTGCTTTGTGAATGATTATTTGACTTTATTTGGAAGCAGAGCAGATAAGACTTGACAAGTGATTAAATAAAGTGTGCCTGAGTCTGAGAGACCTGAGGATGGGGAAGATGGAAAAATCAGTAATGACTGCTATTTAGACCAGACTGAATAGGAGGAAGATAGGGCCATCAACTCAAACAGTGAAATCTGGATGGGGTATGGAGGTTTGAGTTTGAGGTGGTACATTTAGATAGTGATGTGCAAAGGCAATGGAAGAGTGGAGCTAGGGACACATACCTAAATTTAGGAGGCAAACTCCTAGAGGTGCTAACTGAAGCACAGATGAGATCATAAAGGAAGGAAAGAGAAGAGAGAAAGAAAGTCCAGGATAAGGCCAAGATGAATTCATTGTTAGGGACAGGAAAAAGAATGAACCAGCAGAAGAGACTGAAAAGAAACAGTGAATCAGGAAAGAGAAATATTAAAAAAACAAACAAAAAAATCCAACAAATTAAGGATAACCAAAAAAAGGGAATCCAAACTACTCAATGAACTAAGTCAAGGGCTGGGCATTTTTATGAATTGCTTCAAGAGTACCTGAGAAGCAAAGAAGTGAGAGGACAAAATAAAAGCAAATATTTTATCAAGACTTCAGTTCACTGCTTGTGTTCTAAAGTCTCAGTGTCAATGCATTTTTTACTCAACGAAGAACAAGTTCCTGAATTTAAAAAAAACCCAACTCATGTAGAACTGAGCTTAGTTTAATAAAGGGAATATGTTAAAAAAAGGAGATTTTGCATATTTGGTAGCTATTTTTTGATAGAATAAACATTTTAAAAAGATGAAAATGAAATGTGGTCATTGCTTGGGGAATGGTGGATCAAACAAACTGTGGCACGTGAATGTTATAAAATGTCATAAGAAATAATGAATGAGAAATTCAGAGAGGTATGGGGGCCTTATATGAAGAGATGCAGAGTAATGAAAGCAGACCCAAGAGAACAATGCCATAAAAGATAATAATTAAGGAAGTAAACTCTAATAATTTATTAGATATAATTTCAGTTCAGGAAAATGGACAAGCAAACACCTTCTCTCAGTAAAAAGGTGAAGACTATAGAAGTTGAAGAATGTTGACTGTTTAAATGATTGTCTTTGTTACAAGGAAAAAATTCAGTCTTGGAGTGTGAAGGGACCAGGAAGGCTAAGGCGAAAGAGCTAGTAATAAAACAAAAGGTAAGTGAGAAATTCTATAATCCTATGGGAGAAGGGACACAAAGTTAACGAAATTCTAATTTTTATATTAAAGAGAAATATATAGAAGTCATGTAAAGTAGTGTATAAATATGCTAATTATATCGTTACATGATTTCCCAAAGAGAACAACATGTAATTCCATTTATTTATTTTCCATAGAGGCAAAAGTAGATTAAGAAGCTGACAAGTTGATGAAATGACAGCTAATGCAAATTTATTTCTGCAATGTAACATGAAATACTTGTAAATGCTACTTAAAACAATCTCTAAAGTAGCTTTAGGAACTACATGCAAATTATTTTTTAAATCTTAAAAAAAAAACAAAAAAAAAAACCAACTTCATTCTACAGTGCATTACCAGGAGGCCCTGTCAATAAATTCTACACTACTAAAGATGAAAGTACTAAAACTGCTACTGGTAAAAGTCTTGGAAAATTAATCTTTAGTTACCAAAAAAAAAAAAAAAAAAAGGAAGAAAGAAAGAAAAAGCAACAGGACTTTTTTTTCTAGTTTGTTTGTAGGCATTTCTAAACTGCACATCATTATCTTTTCTTACAAGCTGGCATTTTTATTGCAAATTTTCATGAAAGTTCTTTATCGCTAACTAATTTCAAGTGATTAACGAATATATTTCCAAGCTGAGACAGTAATACTTGCAGGGCTAAAGTTATATTCCTCCCAGATCAATTAGATTTCTCAACTTCCTAAAAACCTACAAGAAACTATTTTTTAAAAGTGAATCTTCTTAAAGGGGAAAAGAACCCTGAGATTAACAAAGGAGGCAGTTTTATTTTGTGTAAAGGGGGTTATCTCTTTTGTTTACAGAGGAAGAGGAACATCAGGAATGTTAATGAAATTTTCTGGCAAGGTTTCAAGAGCATTAAGGATACTCTTAAAGTGATCCTGAGTGGTTCTATAGCTCTCATTCAAACAAAACAATGATTTATAAGTTCAATGATAGTTACATTAAACACTCAGAACTCATTAGCCATTAAGCACATCTGCTTTCACTTTAAGATCTTGGATGTACAAATGTTAAATAACCATAAAAAAAAAAAAAAAAACCTTTAAAGTGGTTAAAATAACCATTATGATAAATAGGTAAACAAAACAGATTACTTGATCAAATAAATGATGTGGTCATATCCAGTAAGCCAGTGGACATCGTAATTCAAAAATTTCTACTTCTAGCTTCTATTAAGGAAGCTGGGGAAGGAAGTAGGTGACTGAGAATGAAAAATGGGAAATGAGGATTACAGGAGGTTGTTGTTTTGACAGGTGGAAATCAGGAAGAAATATAATGTAAAAAAGAGAGATTCAAGTGGGCACACCACAAACATTCTCCTAGATGTGTCTCTCTGTCAGCTTTATTAACAGTTACTGCCCAGTAGTATCTTTCAAGCAAAGAGTGTTGGATCTACAGTAAGAGGGCCTGGATTCAGCTCTAGACCTGCCATTTACTACCTCACAGAGATTCAGTGTCCCGTGAAATGAAGAAGTGGGACAGATGTCCTCTTGAGGTCATCCCTTCCAATTCTAAATCTATGATACTAATGAACTATAATGTAAGTCCAACAGATTTCTTCTATAGCCCAACCTAACTGCTACAGACAGATAAAACTTTATTCATGCAAAAGCTATTACTACATCCCTCCCAACTCTAGATTCAAACCATTTGTATTAGCTTTCCCAGAGTTGTTTTTAGAACTTTTCCCTTTCTAGAGATCAAAGCTCAGCAAGGGGTGCCACTGAAGGCTGCTCTCCAAATAAAGGAAGAGATTTTGCTGGAGGCAAAATTGTTTTAGAGATTAAGCCAGATAAAGCTGAAATTTCTCCTAGTTGGGGGAAACCAACCCAAACCTAAAATGTTTATATAAATCACCAAGTAATGAAACTTCCATATTCTGTAAAAGAAACATAATTAATTGAGTTATCCTGGGTTCAATATCCACATATTACATTCAAGTTCATTGGTAACACCTAGAAAATTCTGCTTAATTAAACATTTTGTAGAAATCTCCCTCTATTAAGTTAGCATCTGCTAGGCTTAATCACTTGTTTAACTGACAAGTCATAGTCTCTATTTGTTCTTCCATTATTATCCATCAGGGAAAGTCTTTGAACTCCAAACACTCCATTATATGCCTGCTCTAGGGAAGATGCAAATGAAGGGAATCCACTTGTGGCTTTATATCAGAGTGGGCTACCACAAGAAGAATGGACTGGAATCTACCAGATGCCCAAATATTCCAAAGGCAGCATGGCTTTGTTATTCTGCTCCAACTGAACTGCTGTAAGATCCAACAAAACCACATTCAAATATAAGTGGAGAGAGACAAAGAAACAGAGAGAAAATTAAATATTTTATTATTCACACAAGTCTTTTAAAGAATTATAAGATTTTAGAACCAGGAGACACATTTGATAGTGGTCATTTGATAGAGGAGGACAATGGATTCTAAAGAAGTGAAGTAAGGGGACGGAGCCAAGATGGAAGAGTAGAATGATGGACTTATAGAAGCTCTTCCCCCATAGCTCATAAAATGGGCTCTAAATGTAAAATGACTCTAAAACATGGCTCTAAACAAATTCTACAGCAGTAGAAGCCATCAAATGACAGAGTGAAAGAGATTTCCAGCCCAAGATAGCCTGGAAGGCTAACAGGAAAGTTTTATCGCACCGGACTCAGAGAGGAGCACAGCCCAGCCTTGGCCTCTCAGTGCAGCATGGACAGGACTGGAGCAGGATTCAGGGCATGGAATCACGGGCAGCAGCTGAGGTTCCCAGATTTATCAAATACCAAAGACAGCTTCAAAGGTCAGTGAGAAAGCTCTTTCACCTGGGTGAGAGAGGAGCAGGGTCTAGCCTCAGTCCTGACCCCAGGGTGGCTGCAACCACTGCAGTAGCAGTGCCCACTTTTGGAGCCCTGGGTCTAAAGACCCTGGGGGAATCAAGCAGCTCATCTGGGTCTCAGTCCTGAGTGGCCATCCTGGGGTAAGGAGGAATGCTGGCATGATGGAGCTTTTGGTGACTGTGGAGAGGGAATCTTACATGCAGATAAGAATGCTTGTGGTTGCTTACAGAACAGAGCCCAGGTCAGGAGAGGAGTGAACTCCTCTCCTTTGATTGTGCCACCTTGGAGGAACTGAGAACCTGGTTCCTGGGTCAAGGAGAAAATATTACAAGCAGCCAAAAAGAAACAATTCAAGTATGGAGAAAATACAACCAGGACAACACAAGATTTAGCAGCTTTTACACTACAGGATCAAAGGGCTTAGAATATGATATTGCACAGGTCAAAGGAGAGAGGATTAAAACCAAGAATCACCTACCCAGCAAAACTGAGTATAATATTTCAGGGGAAAAAAATGGAATTTCAATGAAATAGAGGACTTCCAAGCATTCTTGTTGAAAAGACCAGAGCTGAATAGAAAATGTGACTTTCAAATACAAGAATCAAGAGAAACATGAAAGGTAAACAGGAAAGAGAAACTTTGAGCAACTCATCAAAGTTGAATTGTTTACATTCCTACATGGAAAGATGTTATTTGTAACTCATGAGACCTTTTTCAGTATTAGGGTAGTTAGAGGGAATATACATATGTAGATGTGTATGGGTAGGTTTGTATGTGTATATTTTATATACGTGTAGGTATGTATATGTACATGGGTGTATGTATGTGTGTATATACGTATATACATACATACATAGAGGGCACAGGGTGAGCGGAATATGAAGGGAGAATACCTAAAAAAAATAAAATTTACTGTTGAATGGAATGTACTAGGAGTAAGAAAAAAAGGAGAGGTAGATATAGCAAATCATCTCCCATAAAGAGGGAAGAAAGAGCTTTTACAATGGAGGGGATGAGGGGGGCAATGAAAGGAAATAATTGAGCCTTACTTTCATGGGATTTGGCTTAAAGAGGGAATAACACAAACTCAATTGGATATGGAAATCTATTTTACCCTGCAGGAAGGCAAGGGTGAAGGGGATAGAGAGGAAGATAATAGAAGAGACAGGAAATTGGAGAAAGGGATAATCTGAAACAAGCACTATTGTGGGAGGACAGGTCAAGGGAGAGAATGGAATAAATGAAGGGCAGGATAGGACAGAAGGAAATGTGGTTAGTCTTTTGCAACATAACTATTACAGAAATGCTTTGCATTGTTACACATGTATGACCTATACTGAATTGCTTGTTTTCTCACTGAAGGTGGGGAGGGAGGGAGGAAGAGAATATGGAAATCAAAGCTTTAAGAATGAATGTTAAAAATTATTTGAGCATGTAATTGGAAATTAAGCTATACAGGCAATGGAGAATAGAAATCTATTTTGCCCTATAGGAAAATAGAGGGGAAAAGGGATGGAAGAAGGGTGGGTAATAGAAGGGAGAGCCGATGAGAGGAAGGGGTGGATGGGGTGCATGCTATTGTGGGGTGGGGGATGGGGTGAGATGGGGAGAAAATTTTGAATTCAAATTCTTGTGGAAGTGAAGGTTAAGAAGTGAAAAATAAATATATACATACATATATATATAAAAGTGAAGTAGGCTGTCTAGGTCACTTGTTTAATTTATGCAATTCAATTCAAGTAAAATTTATGAAGCAGCTACTAAGTGCTAGGTGTCTATTATATAAAAACAAAATAAAGAAGTTCCTGTTCTCAAGGGGTTTATACTCTATTGTAGAGAACGACAGGACAACACATAGATAAGATAAGCAGATACAAAAATGTGCAAAGTAATTTGGGGCGATAAGAAGGGCACTAGCAGATGAGATCAGGGTATCATGACATTCTTCCCTCTAGGAGGTGGCACTAGAGTTGAATATTAAAAGAAGCCAGGAATTCTGAAAGGTCAAGGTGAGAAGAAAATTGCTTCACTGAATTCTTGAGTTTAGATATGTTAAGCAACTGTATTCTCTAGGTGTGTATTTTCTAGAAACCACTGCTGACTAGCTCCTCCTCCTCCCCTTTTTGAGATTGAGAAGTCTGGCTCCTCAATTGTCTCTCTACTTCCCCTAGCTCCTAAACAGTCTCTTCTGCTAAGATACTAGTGTAATCAGACTAGGGACAGATTTATTGGCACCTATGTCTGGCTGTGATGTGGCCAATCAAAGTCTGTTAGGGATGGTGGACAGTGCAGCAGACATCACTGCTCCTTCTTAAGAGTTTACACCCTGTTTTAATTAGCAAAAGCAAAATACAATGGTTTACGTCCCTATCAACTGCCTAGGAAGAAAAGGGGAGAAAGGAGCCCACTATCTCTCACTGGTTCAAGGAACAAGGCTTTCAGTTGGACACATTTCTGCCACTCTCTGCTCAGAAGAGGGAAATTCTTAGAGAGTGACCTATTACCATGACAACAACTGACAATGTCCTCATGGACACTTGTGTCTCACAGCAATGGTAAGAAGGGTAGACAACAAAAGGAAACACGCTAATATATACCATATGATGCCATATCCTGCATACTACTATGCATAATTGAAGTCAGTGGTGCTCAAAGCCCAGAACACTTGAAACTGAAGTCAGGGACCAATGATACTGCTTGGGGAAGCCAAACTTGGGCTAATGAGGATGAACCATAGTGTTCCTGGTTATGACCTAATCTTAAATCCTTCAATAAATACCTCTATCCTGTCACTATCTTTCTTGTATAGCCACTTATTTCCAGCACCTTGTAATTCAACCTCAGACACTGACTTGCTGGCTCATTAGGACAAAGTCTCTTTACACCAGGCTATTTTCCTGTTTTCAGTATGGACAGTAATTACTAGGACAAACTGTGTCCCCAAGAGATATTTGATTGAAGAGGTAAAAATTAAAATTTGTATAAAGGAGATGCTAAAGTTGGGCAACATTTTTTCATTTAATACTTTACAAACACTATAAGACAGAAGGCTCAAAAACTTTTAACATTAATAACTTAATCATAAAGATATTCAAAAGAAGGTCACTTCTTATTCCTGAAAGAATGTAGGGTAAGTGGGGTAATTTGAAAGTAGAAATTGTTTTAAAATTCAAATGCCCAATGACCAGCAATAAGACCACAGACCAATTTCAGATTAAAAGGGAGGAAGAAAGGATGGACAGCCTACAAACTCCACTAGTGATCATAAAATATGAAGAGGTTTAAAGGAAGACTCTTAGCACACTGAGTAAATTCCAGTGGAGGATTTATCACTGGATGTGTGACAAAGTTCCCAAAGGATGAGAAGGCATGGATAGTTTTCCCCCTGTGTAATGGATGGAGTACTTACATTGAGGAGATCAAAAGTACAACTTAACTATCAAAGTATGAAGGATTTGAAGGAAAATCGGTTTTAACAAAAAAATACAAAAATAATGTTGGAATTTAGTATATAACAACTTTTAGGAGACACATGAGAAAACGGATTTTTAAAATATAAACATGCACAGAAAAATAGCAAAAAATAAATCCCCATCAACTGCTATGTTAACTTAAAAAAAATACAATAAGTATAGATTTTGATCTTTCAAGGAATTTATATCCTCATCTTTAGCCAATATTATTTTACAAAAACAAGTGACCAAAAAATAGTTCCAGAACAAGATTCAAGTCCAACAGGCCTATCTTGTCAGAAGCCCTGGACGCATCTTTAGTCCAAATATTTCTCATATCCACCTGTGTCTCTCCACCTACATCAATATCACCATAGCAGGTAGTATTAATAATTGTGTGCTAAAGTTTGTAGAGTATATTATAAATATTATTTCATTTGATCCTCACAACCCAGGAAAATAGGTATTGTTATCATCCTCATTTTACATGAGGAAACTGAAGTAAATAAAAGTTAAGTGACTTCTCCAGTGTCACAGAGCTACTAAGTACCTAAGGTAGGAATTGAACTTAGATTATCCTGAATCAAGGTCTAGTGTTATCCACTGTGCTACCTAGCTGCCTCTAAATAGCCGCCAACATAACGTAGACACTCATCACTGATAATCTAAACCAAGGTTCTCTTGAACATTTTTAAAAGTTTTGTACCTATATTAGTAAAATTTTTTAAAATATGTAACCCCTAATATATGCATATTTACTTACACATTACAATGTACTAGTACACAAATAATTATGTGCATCTCTTTATAAATACAGATATACATACAACATCCCCCCACACAAAATAAAAATTTTTTTAAGGATAAGATGAAAATGAAGTAATATTGGATCTAATGAGTCCACATGGAGCCACAAGAGTTTACTGAACAGGGACATGAAATGGTTAGATCTGGGTTTTAGGAAAATCTCTTTCATGGCAATGGATTCAAGAAGAGGACAGACATGAGTTGGAGATTAGAGAGAAGGCTACTGCAATCATTCAAAAAAGATCTGATGAGGTTCTGCATTACGGCATTGACTATATAAGTATAGAAAGGTAAATGAAGGCAAGAGATGTCTTAGAGAGTAGAAAATGACAAAATGTGACAACTAACTGTATGTTGGAGTGGAGTGACAGGAATCAAGGATAACATCAAGGTTGTGAACCTGGGTGACTCTAAGGATGGTACCCCTTGACGGTTACTGGAAAGTTTAGAAGATAGGGGGTTTGGAGGAAAAGATGATACAGTGTGATCCATAACCCAGAACTGCAACCCCTCCACACCTGTTCATCCTGCTCTCTGGCTATCTGCCCAACATAGGAACCCTGAACCATGCTCCTGGATCTACCCAGGACAGGGTCTCCTTGGTGAGCTCTCATTTTACTTCACCGGAAACCAAGCCTCTCTTCATTCCCCTGACAATAGTTCCAAACAAGGTTACCAACAATATTTTCCCTCCATTCTTAGCTCTAACCCCCCTGGAAGCTGCTTGGGGGCAAGGTCCATCTTGTCTGCTCATATCCGTATCCCTAGCACTCAGGACAGTAACTTGTACCTGACAAACTCCTCAATGCCTACCAATTTCTCAGCACTGGCCTCTTCCTTCCTTGCCAGTCTTTATTTCCCTCCACATAGTCTATAATTCAATGAAACTACTGTTCTTGTTTCTTGAATGAGACACCCGATGTAGACTTTCACTGGCTGCCCCTCAGGTCAAGAATGTCACTTCTCCATAGCTCCACTTATTCAGCTTTCCCAGCACCTTCAAGTCTCAGATAAAATTCTATCTTTTGCAAGAAGCCTCTCTAAAGCTTTCCCTTCCTGACCCTTATCCTTTCCTTCCCTGTCTCTCCTCCTTTCCTTATTGCCTCCCCCTTGGGAGGAGCTCGTCCATCTTGGCAATGGGTTCTTGAGCCTCCATATTATTGTGGGACAAGGAACTCAAGGAGACAAAAAAAGAGACTGGCTTTTCCCATAGTCAAATCACTCATGTGTACAGCCAGTTTACCAGCCTGGACAAAGGAGAGAATGGTACTCTCAGCCAGGAAGAATTCCAGCAGATCAGAGCTTGCCATCAGTCCCTAGGGGATCGGATCATAAATACCTTCTTCCTTGAGGGAGAAGACCAGGTAAACTTCCATGGATTCAAGAGAACTCACTTCTGACCAATTGAAGATAATGAGAAAAGCAAAGATGTGAATGGACCAGAACCACTCAATAGCTGGAGCAATGAACTACACTTTCCTTTTTGATTATATGACTTAGATAAAGACGACAAGATTTCCCAAGAGGAATTGTTACGCATGATGGTTGGGGTGAATATCTCAGATGAGCAGCTGGGCAGCATTGCAGATTGGACATTCCAAGAAGCTGACCAGGATGGGGACAGTGCCATATCCCTTACAGTGTTTGTTAGGGTTCTGCTGAAAGTAGACATAGAGCCGAAGATGAGCATTCAGTTTCTTCACTAAGAGATTGGGATCAAACTTTTCCTGACTTGTATTTAAGAAGCGGAACTTGAGTTTTTCTCCCTCTCCCATCAGAGTCCCTTCTCTCCCCAAGTGCTGCTGCTGTTGAATCACAAACCCTACCCCATTTGTGCCAGAACACAACTGTTGGCCTTGGTGTTAGAAGCAGGGCACTAAGGAATGAATGGTACACCTGGGCTCTCCTGCTCTCTTTGGTTTCTCCCTCCACAGTTCTCCATTTATTGATATTGCCTTTCTTTTCTGTGCTGCTGTCAGCTATAAATTCATCAGTCTGAGAAAGAGAGGGAGGGAAGCACCCCTACCCATCCCCAAAGAGCCAGCCAAACCCCTTCCCTGGATGGAGACTGGCGCCATATGTATGTTCTAGTCAGGTTTTAGCATGCCTCCTCAACTTTCTTTAATGTCTCCATCCGCACATATGTAACTGCACGGACAATCCTTCAGTCTCAGTGTTCCTTTTTATTGAGTCTCACCCTCACTTGCTCTTTTTTCCTCAATCTATGCCTATCACACTTTCACATCTCTGATCTGTCAGGGCTTATATAAAGTCAGTGAAGTGGCTTGATGGTTTTTAACCACCTTCCACTCTTAACTCTAGGACATTGCCTCCCCAGGAGCTTTTGGGTACCTACTACTCTTCCTTAAAAGAATAGGAACATCCTAGGGCTCCTTATACCGTGGTATTTAATAGACTGCAGGATGGAGGCATCCTTCCTGAAAGCAACTGGCCAAGGCAAGAGGTGAAGGTCAAGCTCTCTGGGTGGGCTCACGTAGGTCACTTCACCTGTGGTCTCTGACCTGCATGATTTCTCGTTAGTACCTTTCAGTTACTAACCTGTTAGTTACCTTTCAGAAACTGGCTGTCCACCAGGAAGCACACTTGATTTCTAGGCAGGTATTACTGGGATGGCATCTGTGGCAACATGTATGTGAGATTTCTCATGGCTCCTTGGTGAGGAAGGCAGGCTTAGTGTCCTGAGATCCTCACTACTGACACCTGCGGCATAGTTAATACTTCAATATTACTACACTGAACTATTTTTGAGTGTCTGATTAAACAAATTAGTGTTAAGGAAGTGCCTAACTTATCCCGGACCAAGAGATTTTAAGATTGTCCTCAGTATCTTCAAGTTTTGCACACAAATTCTCTTTAAAATTGACATTTGCAAATGATTATGCTGGAATTCATGGCCAGCCTCATGTTACAGGTCCAAAGAGATGAATGTATTGCACAGTTAGCCTCCTGGTTAACTAGTTTCCTAGATCCTCTACAGCTGATTCTTCACATCTTGAGGTGTGTTTGTAGGCCCTTGAAAAAAGCCAGAGCAACTTCCCTGCCAAAGTCAGCTTAACTGAGGCTGCCCTGAATCAGGCTGTGCCATACTAACTGTTGTACAAGTTGATTCATTTCTCTATCTGTCCTGGACTGGCTTTTTCCTGGCTCCTTGCTTGCTTATTTGCATCAGAAGACTGATCAAAGTGTACATGACATTTTTTGGGAAGGTACCTTGCTGACCTGTTGGGAATCTGAATGCCAGCTGAATAAGTGACTAAGGAGGCCATCATGTGGGGCAGTGCAGGAGAAAATTGCCAGTGTCTTTCTCAAGAGGGAATGAATCTAGATTACCGTTCTGATGATGTAATATTGGAATTTCATAAAAGGGAAGAATTGTTCAATGTGATCTGCTAGAGAGGTACTTTAGCGGCTTCATGACTTGCATATTTAAGGTTCTTAAGGAAAAAAATGTATCTACTCCCTTTGGCTGTACAGCAAACTGTTTTAATCAACGGTTGTGCCTTACTGTTCCATTAAAATTGTATTATACAATCCATCAATAAATACTTGTGGTTAAAACAACAACAACAAAAAAGCCTCTCTTAATTTACCTGGTAAAGATCTTGTACATGGTTGGTTGTATGTAATCTCCTCCATTAGAAAGAGGAGTCCTGGAAGGCAAGGCCTGTTCTTGCCTTTCTCTGCATCCCCAGCACACAGAGCCAGGCCTGGCACATAGGAAAAACTAATAAATGCTCTGTGACAAACTCTATCTGTCTCTGTCTATCTATGAAACTTACTCTATCTGACTTACAAGGAAAAGTCGGTGATGAGGAGCTTTCTCACTGACCACTGCCCAGGAGTTCAGAATCAGAGAGAGGGTACAAAGCCAATAATGAGGTGATCTGGAGAGGGCAGTGTGGGCATAATGGAGGCAACAGAGGGAGGTGGGGGGAGATAATGGGCAAAGGAGGTATTATGGTTATTTTAGATTGACAATCTTGGCTAAGGTGGATGTAACCTAGCTTCTCATATCCTTAATGATTCATCATATACAATTTGGTCTCATGTCACAGCCCTCACTTTGAAGAACAATGGCCTAAATCAGTAATTCACTTAGAATAGGGGGTTCACTAACATATACGTAAGGATCCCTGCAGGTTACACACAGACTTGGAAAACCACATATTAATATTATCTAAATTTGATTTTTCTGACCCAGATGAACTTTTAGTCTTTGTGCCTCAAGTTTTTCCCCTCATCTTCCACATAGCTGTACAGTGTCTGCTGTATGCCCAATAAATGTCTGTTGACTGACTGACGGAATTCTAGGCCTATGGAGTATAGCTTGTGAAACAACACAGACTGATCTGTGCGTGTGGGCATGTGCGTGTACATGCATATTTCTATGTCTATATCTCAAAGAATGTTTACTTACTTTCAGTCATGTATTAAGTTTATCTGAACCAATGGAAGAAACATCATGACCTATTGCCCCATCATCTCCTACCTAGGACCCTCCCTCTCGTTGCTTCTCTGCAGACTTTTCTACTTCACATCTCTTTCTGTAACTACTACAAATACCCCATGAACTCTGGAGAAAGGGGAGGGAGGATGAGTGTCAGGTATGGAGCAAGGTAAAGATAACAGTAAATACTTTACATTATGACAAAGAGAAAGAAGTTGTACCTGGCTATGGATCTCAGATGGCAGGCAAGAAGCTCAAACCAAGCTTATTTCTTTAGAGTTAACTAATACTGTTTATGTTCATTCAAAGACCCTCTGCTACTTCTTTACTTAAAATATACATTTAATATAGATTCCAGTTAATAAGTTGGTCCCTATTAGTTGAAATCAATCATCCAACTAGTCATTCAATTATTGTCTTACTATATGGATCAGGGTTAATTCCTCAGTGCATTCTGTTAATATTTGGGAAAGCATGAAATATTGTCAATAACAGAATTTCAGGGATAGAAGAACCCTCAGGAAAGACCTAACCCAATCCTACCTAAATAGGAATGTCCTTGACAACTTGCTAATAAGAAGTGATACAAACTCTACTCACAGACCTCCCCTTGCAGGTCACCGATTCTGTCCTAAAGGCCATCCCAATTTATAAAAAGACACATTAGCTGTCTTTATTCATGTTGAGCAACTTCATGACTTCCATGACCAACCTCTGGGTTCAAGGAGGACAATCCTAAATCTAATTTAATAAGTAAAGTCCCTGAAGTCAAGCATGGCTTTGTTCATGCCTTTGTACTCTTTGTGCCAAGGCCTATGCCTGGTACATATGTACTGATGGTTAATGTTTGTTGAAATGAATGTTATTCCACATGACTGCCACAGAGATCTCTAAAGAGACTTTACTTTTTTCCCCTGGTGTCTTTTATTTTCCAAGCTCATATCACAAGGTCCTCAAAACAATCTTTAATACACAGTATCTAGTATTTTTACCATTCAGGACATTCTTCATTGTAGGCTCTACAATTTATCAATGTTCATCCTAAAATGTGCTGCTCAGAAATGAACACAAGACTCAATATATTCACTCTAAAGAGAACAATGAATAGCTGTTATATACAGTAAATACTACCTCTCTCATTTGGGACACATTTTGGCCTCAATTAAAGCAGCCTGTGATTTTATTCCTTACTTTGATTGACCATCACTCTGTTGCCCATACTGATATTTGACTCTACTGATACCTCCATTAAGGAACTATCAAAATTTATTCATGGGAAGGAAAGTTAGAGTTTTCTCTTAAGCTACAGTACTAAATGTTACATGACTACTATGGAATAACCTCCCAGCTGTTCTAGTATATAAGTTAAAATAAACACATTACTTTCCTAAATGCATTAACTAAAAATCTAATTTAAGTTCATATTTTATCATTTCAGAAAAGAATGGAAACAGATGTCAGAAAAACAACATGGATATAGTCCACTGGCATGGCTTAATAGGCATAGTACTGAGCTGGAATGAATAAAATCTAGGTTCAAGTCCTCTCTCTGAAAACGTCCTAGTACCATGAGATACGCTTAACTTTAGTGAATCTCAGTTTCCCCATTTCCACTGTAAAATGAGAATAATAACATTCACATAACCTACTATACAGAGTTTTTGTGATAATGGCATCATGTATAGCAAAGCTGTCAAATCCAAATAAAAACAGATCCCTTTGGGCCATATATTAGCTTAGAAAACCACACTGTATTTTTATTTTTCAGAAACATTTTCTAATCATAATTTCACCTAGCTCAGTCCCACTCTCTAATGAAGAATGCTTTGAAAACCTGAAAGTCTTGCATAAAGGTCAGATATTCCTTGGACTTCAAGCCTGGACAATTACAACAGCCTCTAACTGGTTTTCTTAACTTTGGTCTCTCTCCATCCTAAAAAACCTACCAAAGTGATTTTCCTAAAGTACAGGTCTGACTGAGTCATTCCATTAATTCTATCAACTCTAATGGCTTCAAATTGCCCTTAGGATCGAATATAAACTTCCCTGCTTGGCTTTTAAAACTCTTCACAATCCAACCTTTCTGGCCTTATAACATATACACTGTACCTCCAGTCCAGCTGACCTTCTTATTCTTCCTCACACACACTGGTCCAGTCTGATATACACTGCCACCCTGCTCCCCCTCTCCCTTACAGAATCCTTGGCGTCCTTCAAGGCTGAACTCCAGAGCTCATTTCAACAAGACACCTGGATTGGCAGTGCCCAGCACCTCATGCCTTTCCTCTCCATCAGTGCCTTGCATTTATGTTGTATGCAATTAGACATGCAGTTTTTCACTCAGCAAAAATGTAAAGCTCCACTTCAGGGCCTGTTTTTCTCTTGTTTACTATCCCCAAAGATGAACCCAATGCCTGTCACATAGTAGATGGTAAATAAATATTTGTTGATTAATTGCTTAGAAAACACATTACTTACATGAATTAGTTTATCCATTATTTATTCATTTAAAATATTTTTTTCAAAAAAAATAAAATAAAATACTTTTTCAATAGCTCCAAAACTACTAGACAATACTGGTCCCTAACACCGGGAGAAGAGCATGAAAGAAGAGATTGGCACACGTAAAGAATCTGGGCGGAGGATGAGACATGTAGGGGAACATGTAAAGAAGAAAACAAAGTTCTCTGTAATGTAACCCTTAAGTCCAAAAGAATGCCTTTAAGCATCCAGATGAGCTAATGCGTTCTCCAAGATGTAGTCAGGCCAATATTAGACACACTTACAACTTATGCCAATTCTCTACACTAGGAATATATCATCAGTGTCAAGCCAAGGAATTTGGAAGGAAAAGAGCTTTTCAACTATTTCCCAATACTACTTCCCTGGCAAAACTTGCACATCTTTCCGAAAGGCTAATTGAAATTTTGACTCAGCATTATCAATAAACATAATTTTCCAGGAATTGTCAAATTTAGCAATTTTATACAATACAGAAAAAAGTTCAATTCATTTGTGTGCATATTAAGCAAATCCCAATGGTTACGATACATTTAAGTGACTGAACATTGAAAAAAATATTAGCATAGCATAGAATTGACTAGTTCCTACTGTAGGTAAGAAAGTATATATTTGCATAATTAATTTGAACCTTTGAACTGTATAGCATTAGTCAGAGCTTCTGCAAAATGGCCCAACCCCAGCAGTCAGGGCTGCCAGTAAGCCCTAGCCTGGACAAGCTTCTGCCCACCAGTGTAAAGGATGACCAGAAGGAAGAGCATTTCAGATAAAAGCTTGCACTAAGAATAGCAGTGGGCACTGGCAAATCTGCAAGGTGTGACCACAATGCATATTTCCTGATTGAGAAAGCAATGATCAGAATTGTGTTGGAAGCAGTTGATATGTGGGACTGTGAGCACAGAACAATGCACTGCCACATTTTAACGTTATAATATGTTTACAAGGAAAAATAATTAGAATTATCTGAGCTAGAACAGACCCTTTGAGAACACCCTTATCTTGAAAATTCCCCCAGCTCTGAGACAATTCTCCATCACTGAATCCAGAGGCAGCCACTTCAATTTCAAGATTAAAGGTTTCAAGGAAGCTTTTGTAGGAGCACTTCCCAATCATTCCCGGTTTGAGAAGCAACACTGTACAGTGGAAAGAACACTGGAAAAAAATTAGTACAGGCACAGGTTCACATTCAAGGTCTTCTACTTATAACCTTGAGTGCCAGATTTCTCATCTTTAAAATGGGGACAATAACATTTGCACAGTGACCCCAAACATCTGTTGTAAGGGAAGTACTTTATAAAGCTGAAAGCAGTATATAAAATGAATCTTGACATGGCCTGTTTTAATTATGGCTAGCATTTGTATAGTGCTTCAATGTTTGCAAAGCTCTTTATAAATGTTACCTCACTTGATCCTCACAACAGCCCTGAGAAGTAGTAGATAAAATTCATTTTACATATGAGGAAACTGAGGCAGAGAGAAGTTAAGTGTTTTGTCCAGGGCCACAAAGCTAAGTGTTGGAGGTTGGATTTGAACTCAGGTCTTCATGACTCTTGACTCATTACCTCTAACCACTGCACAACCAGCTACCTCTGATTTTTAAATCCTGAAATTTTCTAAAACAGCCATCAGTATATCACTGGCTGCTCACATACCTGGCATGCACCCCCTTCTCACCCCTGCCTCACAGGGTTTCCAGATTCTTGAAGATGAAACTTTCTTTATCTTGAAGTCATTCACGATTGATCTCTACTGCTGCCAGCGTCTTCCCCACTCCCAATTTACCTTCTCCATAACTTCTGTTATCGTTCAGTCGTTTTCAGACATTTCTGATTCTCTATGACACCACTTGCGGTTCTCTTGTCAAAGACACTGGAGTGATTCACCATTTCCTTCTCCAGCTCATTTTGTGATTAGGAAACTGTGGTAAACAGGTTAAGTGACTTGCACAGTGTCACACAGCTAGTTAAGTGTATGAGGATGGATGTGAACTCCATGAGGTAAGTCTTCCTGATCTCAGGTTCGGTGCTCTCTGCACAATGGCACCACCGAGCTCCCCTTCTTCATGACTACTTTGTATCTATTTCTATCTTCTCACTTTAAATTTTTGCTGGACCCCAATTGATAAATGGTCAAAGGATATGAACAGGCAATTTTCAGAGGAAGAAATTAAAGCTATCTATAATCATATGAAAAAATGCTCTAAATCACTATTGGTTAGAGAGATGCAAATCAAAACAACTCTGAGGTACCACATCACACCTATAAGATTGGCAAACATGACAGAACAAGAAAATGATAAATGCTGGAGAGGATGTGGGAGAGTTGGAACACTAATTCATTGTTGGTGGAGCTGTGAGCGCATCCAACCATTCTGGAGAGCAATTTGGAACTATGCCCAAAGGGCTACAAAAATGTGCATACCCTTTGACCCAGCAATATCGCTACTAGGACTGTATCCCCAAGAGATCATAAAAATGGGAAAGGGTCCCACATGTACAAAAATATTTATAGCAGCACTCTATGTAGTTGCCAAAAACTGGAAGTCAAGGGGATGTCCATCAATTGGGGAATGGCTGAATAAATTATGGTATATGAATGTAATGGAGTACTATTGTGCCATAAGAAATGATGAACAAGAAGACTTCAGAGAGGCCTGGAAGGACTTATATGACCTGATGCTGAGTGAAAGGAGCAGAACCAGGAGAACTTTATGCACAGCAACAACCACAGTGTGTGAGAGCTTTTTCTGGTAGACTTAGATTTTTGTAATAACACAAGAACTTCTGAAAAAAAAAAAAAAAATCCCAATGGTGGACCTCAAGGCAAAATGCCTTCCACACTCAGAGAGAGAAATATGGAAGTCACTCACATAATGTAGCAGATCATGTTTGTGTATGTGTATCTGTTTGTGTATCATGTTCTGATTTGTTATACGGATTCTTTCATTTATCTTAGTCTGACTACATAGCATGACTATAGTGAAAATATACTCAATAGGAAAGTATATGTAGAATCTATACAGAATTGTATGCAGTCGTGGGGAGGGAGGGAGGTAGTGGGGGGTGGGTGGGGAGGGATAAAATCGCAATTGTATGGCAGTGATTGTTAAACATTAAAAAAAAAAAAAAAAAAATTTTTGCTGGATATATTTATAGATGTGCTCACTGTCTACTAGAGAGTAGGTCCTTAATAAATACATGTTCAGGGTTGTACAACAAACAGTAACATGTACAGAATACATACTGAGTATAGGACTTAATGCAAGGTTTTTAAAGAAAACAGTTCCATTTACTGTAAAAAAGACTTCGTTTTCTAAGATTCCTGAAGAACATTTTTTTAATCTCTAACAAAATGATCAGCAATATAAAAACAAAACAAAAACTATTCTTATTAATAAAATAGTAAGCAAATGTACAGTCCAAGTTTAAAACGATTTTTTTTGGTCTAACTAAACGGAGTTTTGGACCATTCGGCCACATGAATTCATGGGTGAAGTTGTTTGAAGTACTTCTTAACATTCTGATACTTAAGGTAGGTGTTACAGTTTTATTTGCTGTGAGCTATATGAAATACTTAAAGATGCTGAGTATAATTTGGTATCCTTACAGACTCAGAGGAAACGTTTCTTTGAAAGATAGCCAAGAACACTTTTACAGCTGATATGCAACTGACACCTTAACCTGCTAAATGTCTGTGGAAGTACTAACAACGAAGCAAAGGGATTTACATTAAAAAAAAAAAAAAACCAAACCAAAAAAAGCAAATAGCTGTCAGAATTAAAAAAAAAAAAATTCAGCTATGACAGCTAATTTGACTGACAGAGGAAGTTACACCCACTTTAGAATAGTATAATTTGGGTGTGAACAAATGCCAAATGGAAATGTTCCAGTTCTTGAAACTTCCAAAAGGTATTAGATGACTCACTTAAAAGAGGAAAACTGAAGCTAACTATTAGTAGCTTGATAAGGACGGTGTTGAGTTTAAACGTGTAAATGTAAAGATAAGTGTAAAGGTAAGTAAAAAATGACAAAACCCTTTAAAAGAAAGTCTGACTTCATGCGGGCTCAGCCTTAGGCATTATTTCAAGTTAAAAGTAAATTGGGGAAGTTTCCTAGAGAAAAAGACAAAGCAAAAGTGCTGCATTAGATAATTTGACAAGAAATTTGCAAAGAAAGGATAATGACTACTAGCTCTGTGAAGTCAAAGGAAGCTTTCTAGGACCCCACCTCTCAAGAATGCTGCAACAAATGAGCAGGGGAACCAAAATCAGGATTTCAAAGGATTAAAACAGAACCCTACTCAAAATAGCACTCTTTGGGCTCATGAGAGATGTTCCATGTAATAATGACCTTGGTGCTTTCTTCTTTCTCCTGACATCACAAATACACTGATGGGAAAGGTAGTTTCTAAGCTACCCTACAATGATCAATGACAACACAGAAACTAGAAATGTGAGGAAAGGGAACAAAAAGAGCTGGGTAATCTGGAGGACTGAAGGAAGGGGTAAAGGACAAATTGAAATAATATTCCTTCAAGTGAGGGTCAAAAGTGAAAATTACAAAGGTGGAGAAAGAGATAGAAAGTGTTTCCATCAGTGACTGCCTCTTGGAAATTCCATAAGTGTTGGAAATTCTCTAAATGTCCAAGACAACTTATCTGTTATGTGTTTGACTCTTTGGATTCATCCCTTTGCCTGAGCCACATTCTCATGCTGATAGCTCCCTTATGCCTAGTGGCCCTCTCCTCCTGGAACATCCCCTCATCCCATTAGTGAGTTCCTTCCAGAACTTCCATTTTGAGGAAAGGCCCAACCAGACAGCCTTCATTCTCTTCCTCCCTCCCTATCTGCCTTTCCCTTTCTCAGTCTTCTTTGCTGGATTTTCATTCAAGTCATGGTTGCTAGGAGATGTTGGAATTGGCATGCCAGAAGGCTCTGTCCTAGACTCTTTTCTCTATTCTTCTTGGTGAACTCATCACCTTTTATGGTCTAATTCTTCCTGTGTAGATGATTTTCACATTTATTTGTCTAGCCCAACCACTCTGTTGATCTCCAGACTTGCAACTCCAACTGGCAACTGGAAGTCTCTCAAACAGGATGTCCTATGTACATCATACACTCAACAAAGATATCCAAAACTGAATGTGTTATTTTTCTGCTAAAAACCCTCACCTCGCTTCTCTATTACAGTCTCTACCATTCTCCAACTCATCCAGGCTGGTAAAGGACTCCTCACTTTCTTTCACTACCTGTAGCCAATTTGTCACCAGGGTCTGAACTATATACCCCTTTTCTCTTCTCACACTGTCAACATACTGACTATCACCTGAGCTATGATACCAGCCTGCTGGGGAGTCTCCCTGTCTCAAATCTTTTCCCATTCCAGTCCATCCTCCACTCAGCTGTCATGCTGCTAAAGCATTGGTCTGAGAACGTCACTCTGTTATTCAATAAACTTCAGAGGTTCCCTTGAGTAACCTTCAAAAACAGATATAATATTTTCTGTTTGGCTTTTAAAGTCCTTCATAACACAACCCTGTCCTTTCTTTCCGTTTCTTTCTGGTTTTCTTACACCTTATTCCCCATTATGAATTCTGCAACTCTATAACACTGGCCTTGCAGTTCCCTGCACAAGCCACATGTCCAAATTCTGTTTATTTTCACTTGCTCCCCCATGGAATGCTCCCTAGCTACCTTCAAGTTTTGTGTGAAGTCCTGCCCTTTGCAAGAAGTTTTTCCCAGTCCTCTCTAATATCAGTAACTTCCCTCTGAAATTTCTCTAATTTGTATATGTACATAAGTATATACACACATCTCCTATTTGTACATGGTTGTTTACAACTCTGTCTTCACCATGAGCCTGTGGGTCCCTTACGTGTTTTTTTGCCTTTCTTTTTATCTCTACAGCTTAGCACAATGCCTGATATGTAGTTGGTGCTTAGCTAATGCCTCTGTACTCACTCATTGCTCTCAGAACTCTAATGTGATGTCTTCCCCATCTGAACGTAGGTTCCTTCAAGACAGATTTTTTTTCTTTTTACTTGTGTTTATTCCACCTAATACTTAAAGCAGTGGCTAACAGATAGTAAATACCTGGTAAATGCTTGATTTATCTTCCCTTATGAACTCACCCCTCTTCCTAACTTTCTGATTTCTGTGGCAATCAGCACAATCCTCTTAAGCTTATAACCTTTGTGTCATTTTCAACACTTTCCTCTCCTTCATCCCCCATAGTTAGTCAGAGAATAAGCATTTATTAAGTGCCTACTATGTGCTAGGCACTATAATAAGTGTTGGGGATACAAAGAAAGACAAAAAGACACTCCTTGCTCTTGAGGAGATCACCATCCAAGGAGGGAGACAATAAGCAAACACATGTATCAATTAGATATAGACTAGAAACAGGAAATAATCAACAAAGAGGAGGCAGTACACAAAGAGGGTTGGGAAAGTCTTCCGGTAGAAGAATTTTAGCAAGGACTTGTAGTAAGCCAGAGAAGCCAGGAGGCATTTGAGGCATTCTAGGCATGAAGGGAAGTCAGAGAAAATGCCAAGAGTCAAGAGAAGCAGTGTCATGTTGGTAGAACATCAGAGAGGCCAGTGTCACCAGATCAAAGAGAATGTGGAAGACTGTAAAGACTGAGAGAAGAAGGGGAAGTGGTGGGCACTGAAGATGCTGGGACTGGAGTCAGGAAGAACTAACTGGTTTCAACTCGAACTTCAGACATATTGTAGGTCATTTAAACCTGTGTGTGTCACTTTCCCCAACAGCAAAATGAAGATAACAATAGCATCTATTTCATAGGGTGGGTATGAGGATCAAAGAAGATATCAGGGAAGTGCTTAGCTGTATGTTAATTATTACTCTTACCAGTACTATGCTCTACAAAAATGACCTCATATGATCCCTACAACAACCCTAGGACTTAGGTACTACTGTTATTCCCATTTTCAAGTTGAGGAAACTAAGGCAGCCAGGTTATCATTACAATTGCACTTTCACAACCCAGCTTTGTATCCAGTCACAATTCAGCTATCATTATTTAAGCTCACAGTACCTTCTTTATGGGCCACTCTGCCTCGTTTCCCTCCTTTCCAATCTAACCTCTACACAGTTGGAAGGAAAAAAGTAAGTCTGATTATATGGTTCCCCACTGACTACAAGATAAAACAGACAGTTCTCTGGCATGTAAAGCCCTACAAATTCTACCTTTCCAGGGCTGATTACATATTATTCCCCTATATGCACTCACTGTTTCAATCACTGTGATCATTTGCATAAACAGCATTCTATTTCCCACTTTCTTTGCATAGACTGTCACCCCTATGCCAATAATGATGATAACAACAATGGCTAACAAGTATATAGTGCTTTAAGGTCTGCAAAGCATTTCACAAATATTATTTAATTTTGTCTTCACATCAACACTGGGAGGTAAATGCAATTATTATTGCCATTTTGCAGCTAAAGAAAGTGAGGCAGGCAGAGAGTCAAAAGACTTATCCAGGATCATATAACTAGCAGTTGTCTGAGGCTAGAATCAAACTCAGGTCTTCCTGACTCTAGGTCCAACACTGTAGTACCTGGGTGCTTCCCAGGATGCAGTGGATGACCTTGGCGCTCCACATTGCCTGCTTCAGTTGTCTTCATGGCTGCTGGAACAAAATGTTCTGATCCACCCATTCCACCAGGGGAAGTCTTCACATGACTGGGGTAAACACCGCCCCTACCTCACCAATGGATTTGAGATGTCTTGGTTGCTCTCTGCTGGGGATGGAAGCTCAATTCCATGTGGACAGTCTCGGGCGGGTAAAGGTGGGAACTTCTAAATCTTAGAGTTCTCACGAGGCCCCCCCAGGAAACGACTGGGAATCGAGGTGAACCGAGCTATCTCGTGTATTTCCGCCTCTTCCCATGAGAAACGTGATGGGAGAGAGCTCTCCCCGCCCTCGAGATTGTCCCGGATCTGGGCACACCTAACAGCACGGTATTCAGATGCAAACTATGCGGCTGGAGAGCTTAAGTAGGATCAGGAAAGCCTGAAAGTTCTTTTGGGTGGAGGGGCCACGTGTGAGGACACAAGGCTCCGCTTTTCCTCTCTCCTCTCTCCCCTCCCCCTCTCTCCCCACTTATACTTCTACTTCCAATCTCTTATTGTAAGATCTTTGCCTCCTTGGGAGATCTTTCTCTCTCCCTCCTAAGGAAGAATTCCCCTGCACTTGTAACTAGACCCTGAAATAAAGCTCAACCCTTGTTCGACTCTGGAACGTCCTTTCTCTCATACGAGCATCCGGTTTGGCCAGCCGAAGACCTCCGATAGAGGTAAGGGAAGACTCGGGTAGCCCACAGGCCTCTAGGCCTGGCAGCTCTCAATCTGTTTTGGCCTGTCTGCAAAAATGGTTTACTGGGTTGTGATTTCTGCGCATGCTGCAGCTTCTTGGAGCCACAGATGAGAGTTGGGTGGAACCAGAGGTGGAAAGAGCCTTGAAAAGGGCTCAGCAGTCATCATACCAAAGGTACTGGTCTTCCCTGAACACTTGGTACACCCCAAATTTGTTTGCCCAGAGAAGTTCATCAATATTGCGCATCAATTTTATGATGGCATGATTGCCCAGGTTCTGGTTAGTGGACAATGTTCCTGTGTCTTTCCAGTCACCAATGGAGTGAAACAGGGCTGCGTGTTTGCTCCCATGCTTTTCAGCATGATGTTTTCAGCCATGTTGTCAAATGCTTTCAATGAGGATGAATATGGCATCAAGGTCAACTACTGTACTGATGACAAGTTCTTCAATTTGAAAAGGCTATAAGCCAAGACCAAAGTGGAGGAGGTATTGGTGCATGATTTTCTGTTTGCAGATGATTATGTACTCAATGCAGCCTCTGAAGCTGAGATGCAACAAAGTATGGATCAATTCTCTGCTGCCTGTGCTAATTTTGGCCTAATAATTAACACCAAGAAAACACAGGTGCTCCATCAGCCAACACCACACTATCCATACGTGGAACCATCAGTTACAACAAATGGAGGAGTTTTGAATGCTGTGGATAAGTTCACTTACCTTAGTAGTGTACTTTCCAGGGATGTACACATTGACAATGAGGTTGATGCATGCATTGCCTGAGCTAGCTCACTGTTTGGGAGGCTCCAAAGAAAAGTTTAGGAGAGAAGAGATATTAGATTGACTAACACACTGAGCCGTTGTGCTGACCTCAATGTTACATGCTTGTGAAACATGGCCATGCCAGGAAACTGAATTGCTTCCATTTGAACTGTCCTAGGAAGACTCTGAGGATCACCTGGCAGGATAAGGTACCAGACAATGAAGCCCTTGCTTGAGCTGAACTGCCAAGCATTCAAACTATGCTTCAGAGAGTGCAACTCTGATGGGTTGGCCATGTTGTTCGAAGGCAAAATATATGCTTGCCAAAAGACTATTTTACAGAAAACTCACATGGGGCAGGCAATCACATGGTGGTCAGAAGAACTGATACAAGGACACTCTCAAGGTCTCTCTCAAGAACTTTGGATTTGACTAAGCAACATGGGAGACACTGGTACAGGACTGCTCAGCATGGTGCACCCATATCAGAAAAGGTGCTGTGCTCTATGAGCAAAGCAGAATTGAGACAGCACAAAGTAAACATAGTTGGGCAAATTTGGAGTAACCACCCCAAATATTCACAGGGACTATCTGTGTCCAACCTGTCATAGAGCATTCTGTGCTCATATTGGTCTGACCAGCCACAGTTGGACACACTGAAACTTCACTTTATAATGGTGATGTCATTTTGGTCCTCTCCGAGAATGAAGGACAACAACCAACCTGGCTGCCTCCCTCTCCTCTCCTTCCCTTCCTGAAATCCTTAATTCCCTTTAAGGCTCAGTTCAAGTTCAACTTCCTATATGAAGCCTTTCCTGATTCTTCAGGTATCTGCCCTCATTACCTCCTCCAAATTACTCTATTTTATATTTAAGAGGCAATGTTGAGTTCCATCTGACATATACCATAATCACATTCCTGATCCCACTTCTAATAGAAAGGATGCTTAATGAGGCCAAGGACTATTTCATGTTAGTGTTCTTAATCCCATCACCATACAGAGGTGGGGAACCTGCAGCCTTGAAGTCACATGTTTGACTAAACAGAAACTTCACATAACAAATTTCCTTAATAAAAGGATTTGTTCTATAAAACTTGGATTCAGTCAAAAGGCTATACCCAAGGACCTAGGAGGCCATATGCAGCCTCAAGGCTGCACGTTACTCATCTCAGAATTACAATAACCAGAATACAGGCATTTTTAAAAAACAAATATAACTAAATTCAATTAAAAGTTAGAGGTGAATCAAAATTCTCACTACTCTTAAATTTGTAGCCTGACTCTACATATGGAATATTACAAAAGGCAATACAGACTTCTTCAGTTATGTAAAAACAATAAGCTTTTGCATAAAGACAGGAAACAGAGGTTCAATAACAAAGAACACAGACCATTAACACTTTTCTGCATAAAATATCTAACCAAAGTCAAAATGTCACAATCTACAAGGAATTCTCACAAAACTATAAGATAAAAGGTTACAGCCCAATAAACATGATAGATACCAATAAGTAGTTCTCAAAAAAAAAAAAAGAAAGAAAACTATCAACGACCACCTAAAAAGTGCTCAAACTTGCTAAGAGGCAGAGAAATATGGGCTAAAACAATTCTGAGTTTATCACTTAACATTCATCAAACAGGCAAAAATGGACATATTTGTTGGTAAGCCTGCTGAAAAACAGGAACATTAATGTACTGCTGGTTGAGCCTGAATTGGTAGAGTTGTTTTGGAAAAGAATTAGGAATAATACAAGCAATTTTTCAAAGTTCTCCATATCTTTGCAGTCAGTCATACTGCTACAGGGATTTGTGCCCCAAGATTACTGACAACAAGAAAATACCTATCTTTTATTCATAGCAACACAAGTCTTAATAGCAAAAAAATTGAAAACAAACACAATGCCCAATGATTGGTGGAAGGATGAATAAATTGTGGAAATATAATTGTGATGAAATATTTCTGTGCTGTAAGAACAAAAAACATCTATCAATCAGTAAATATTCATTGAATGTCTATTAAGTGCCAGACACTAGGTGGACATTGCGGATACTAACACATAAATGAAGCAAATATTCTTACCCTCAAGACCCTGTACGAAATAATGGAGATTCAAGAAGAATAGACATGATTGCTATATAACTGAAAACCAATTAAAACAATGGTGGTATGAAAAAGGACAAACCAAGCTTTTCTTTTAAGAAAAGCGTAAAGCTACATCTGTGTTTAAATCACTCTTTATAGCATTTTGCTTAATAATTTGGGAGGGAATTCATTTTGGGGCACAACAGGATTTTGTACATGTCAAAACAAAATTTGTCAATTAAAATAATTCATTCAAAAGATACATAATTAATTAGGATAGATATATGTGTATACATACATCCATATAGCACATTTTAGAATGGATTTTTATCTAAATCATTTAAAATTTTAAAAAATTTTGATGGCTAAAAGTTCTCAATACTCAACTTCTAAATCAACATTCTCCAAAGGGTCCAGACACTCGGTTTATTTTTGTTTGTTTTCTGTTTTTAAACGATGTGTCAAAACCCTTCCATCAGTTTGTTATGATGGGTTGCTCAATACCACAGGTGTGTATACTCAGTCTGATTTTATGATGACAGTGGCAATAACTAATTATAGCCACCCACTTAAAAATATTGCCTTATTTTGACACTGGCAGTTAAAGAAGCAAGACTACCATCTCTACATTAATTCTAGTAAAACTCCTAGTTTTAGAACAATCTTTACGTACAATAAGAAAGGAGACAAAGTAACTACTGATTACAGAAAGGCATATAAAATAAAAATAAGAAACCTACACAAAATTAAAAGGAATGATAATGTATCTTATTTTCCTCCCCTGTCCTGACCACCACCCACCCCCAATAAAATCATTTTAAAAGCATAACCTTTCTCACAGGGTCACTGTGAGGATCAATGAGGCAATCTACATAAAATAGCTTAACTCAGGAACACTATATAAACACCAATTACTATTGCTTTGAGGGATGGTGACATTACATCATGGGCAAATCTTACTGTCCCTTTTGTGAATGTAAATGGAGATAACTACACATCATATGACTGTTGTGAGGACCAACAAAGATGGTTTGTAAAGTACTTAGTAAACTATGAGGGAACCTATAAATATCAGTTATTACTATTATGGTTTCTACCATACAGATCACAGTCTTCTCCATTCAACCTAGCAGTGAGACGAACATTTGAGTTTGGAGAAGGAAGTTTAGCTGAAGGGAGGATGTCATATTACTCCCTCCACACCTACTCTGTGCAGATATATTTGGGAAATTGTTATATTCATGCACAGGGAATGACAACACCCTACCTAATACCTGCTTCTTCATTCTAGATTTCTAAAGAGGAAATAATCTACAATTTCATCAATGTACAAGTAAGTAACCTTACTGTTCATCTAAGCTATCTAAGCTACGTAAGATTTTGAACTACATTCTACAAAGCTCACCGGATTTTTTGAAAGAAGAATGTATTACTATCATCATGCTTTAGTTTTTCTTAACCACAGGTAAGGTTAAATCATCCACCAAAGAATGAATGCAATTTTCCTCCCACCCTTCCATATCAAGAATTTGTTTTATGAGTCCATGCTAATGATGAATTAAGGAATATCCTCTGAAGGTTCCATGAGGGTGACTTACACACAGTGATGCCTCTACCAGGATCCTTAATCCCCAGAATTTTACATAATATAACTGTCACTTGAAACCAGTACTTATGAATATGAGAGCAGGTACGTAACAAGTAAAAAGATTAGCTTTCACTAATTTTGTCATGCCCCAATTAAGAGATAAATTTAGATTCAGTCCCTGAAAGTTGTTCAAAATAAATCTCCTGAATGAATCTCACATTTATCTCGTTAGTTATGTACCTAGCTAGGTGAGAAAAATGTTATCTTCAGTCATTCGGTAAATTGATTTCCCCTCTATTTTGGGAGCCATTCAACAGAATCATCTAATGAACCGTTTGGCTTACTCTTTCAAAGTGACTATACATTTAATTTTCAACGTAATCCAAATGCCTAAAAATCATTACTATTATGATGTACAAAAACTTGTACCTTAAAGAAAAAAAACAGGATTTTCTTTCAAATAATTAGATGCTTTTGTCTTATTTTCTGAAAACTTCTCTCAAAATCTGAAGGCCACAACCTTTAAACTTAATGGTAGCAAGACTGCTAAGCTTCAGGTTTGCTTAAGTAATAAACTGAGCTCAAAGAGGAGTATGATGAAATGGCAGAAGGGGGCATTACTTGCAATACGTAGAATGCTGACTTAAAACATTTACATTTGCACATCATACCCATCAGGAAATGAAACTTGTCTCCATGTGGAAACTAGAGTAAACTCTGAATTATTTAACAGCTGATACAATTTGTACATGCTTGACCTGTTATTTTAAGCATCTTGAGGGTAAGAACTAAGTTGTTTTCTAATCTTCAGATTTCATTATGTTAAGCATTCAGTTCAGTTCAATTCAACAAACATTTACTAAGGACCTATTATATACCAGGCCTTCAGCTGTATTCTCAAACATTTTGATTCCAGGACTCCTTTCCAATAGTAAAAATTACCAAGGACAACAAAGAGCTTTTGTTTATGTGGGATATAACTATTAATACTTAAAACATATTCAATGTTAAAACTGATAATTTATTTTTTTAAAATGTATTGTCTTATTCAAAAATAATAATTACTACATTGTGTTGACATAAACAACATATTTTGATGAAAAGTGTATTTCCAAAACAAAAAAACATTTAGTGAGAAGACTGGCACTGTTTTACATTTTTGTAAATCTCTTTAATGTCTGGCTTAATAGAAAACAGCTGGAATCTCATATATACTTCTACATTCAATCTACTGTGATACACTGTTTTGGTAGAAGTATATAAAGAAAATCGAATCTCATGCAGATAAGTAGTTGGAAGAAGGAGGGGCCTTTTAATAGGCTTTTCAAATAATTGTCGATATTTTTATGCTATATCAAAATTCAAAAAGTGAGAGCTTCTTAAAAGTTGGTTGCAATGGAAAATCTGAAACCATATCAATGATGTTTCATAGATTATTATAATAAAATTCCCTAGTTTATCTTAAAATTTGAATGGATCTTATTTTTCAACATTTTTTTTTAAAAGTTTTGAGTCCCAAATTCTATCCCTCCACCCGCTCTGAGATGGTAAGCAATCAGATATAAATTATACAAAATTATACAATTATACAAATTATACAAAATTATACAATTATACAAAACATTTTCACATTAATCATTTTGTACAGAAAGATTCAAATAAAAGAAAAAATGAAAGAAAGTAAAAAGTACCATCCTTCAGTCTGTATTCAATCAATATCAGTTCTTTCTCTGGAAGTGGATAATATGCTTCACTAATAGTCCTTTGGGATTGTCTTGGATATTGTACTGCTGAAAACAGCCAAGTCGTTCAAGGTTCTTCATTGAACAGTATTATAGTTAAAGGTGTACAATGTTCTCCAGGTTCTGTTCACTTCACTATGCATCAGTTCATGTAAGTCTCTCCAGGTTTTTCTGAAATCATCCAGCTTATCATTTCTTATAGCACAATAATATTCCATAACAATCATACAACAAAAGCTTATTTAGCCATTTCCCAATTGATGGGCATTCTCTCAATGTCCAATTCATTGCCACCACAAAGAGCTGCTATATTTTGGTACATGTGGGTCCTTTTCTCTTTTTTATGATCTCTTTGGGATACAGACCTAGTAGTGGTGTTACTGAATCAAAGGATATGCACAGTGTGATAGCCCCTTGAGCATAGTCCCAAACTGCTCTCCAGAACGGTTGGATTGCTTCACAACTGAACCAACAGCGCATTTGCGTCCCAGTTTTTCTACATTCCCTCCAATATCCAACGTTATCATATTAACCACTCTGATAGGTGTGAGGTAGTTCTTCAGAGTTGTTTTAATTTGCATTTCTTTGATCAACAGTGATTTAAAGTATTTTTATATGACTAGATAGCTTTGATTTCTTTGTCAGAAAACTGCCTGTTTATATCCCTTGACCATTTATCAATTGGAGAATGACTTGTATTTTTATAAATTTGACTCAGACAAATCATCTTCGACTCATGCACGATTCTGTATTATCATACATTGATCATCTAAAATATATTGGTTCAGTGACTTATGCAGTATTTCCAAATGCTGACAATTTCATTATACAATGTCAAAACACTACATTCATTAAATATCACCACTAATATCATCAGAAAAGGCTTTAAGAACTGGGAAGCTGTGAAACTCATGATGGCAGATACAAGTTTTTCAAAATTCTAATTTTTGCTTGAAAGTTTGAATTTTATCATTGGCAAAAAATAATGTTACTTGTTTTCCTTGAAATCAGAAGTTCACTTCATTCATTTTCTAAAATGTCTCCAAATATCAAAGTCTGAATAGCTGCACTTTGTTAATCATAAAAATAGTTTTGACTTTGTGAACCACCTGAAAGGGTCTCAAAGACTGCCAGGGGTCCACAGACCACACAATAAAAATAGCTGGGTCAGACACTGAAGATACAAAAAAAACCTTCCCAGACTTGAAGGGTTATACATTCTATGAGAGGAAAATGATACAAATAAAAATGCACACACACAAAAATTTTTAAATGGGGAACTGCACAGTCTTTCTGATATGTTGTTGTAGCCCCATATGCTCACATTTTATTTAAAAATTTTGCTTCGATGTTGATTAGGGATATTGGTCTGTAGATCTTTTGCCTCTCCCTGGTTTAGGTATCAAGCTTATTATCTGTATCACTGGAAGATACTGCAGAATTTCAGAAGAAAATTTGGTAAAGAAGACTACATTCTAATTACGGTCACAACAGTTACAGCTGCTGGCCAACTTACTTATGACTATCTGTACAATGCTCTCGCTTTCTACTTCCTGACTGATCTAATTAGACAAGAATGAATAAATACGTGATGGAAAAAAGAGGTAGCTTGCCATATAGTTGTCCAAATAGACTGAGTAATTATTGCAGAACTTGTAGGCTAAAGGCCCAAGTACTGAGTGACTTCAGAAACCTGGAAAAGTGATCACAAGGGGATTATGAAGTTTTAATATTTATTTTGGCAAATAAACTTCTACCATATGCAAACAACTGCTTCCTTATGCACAATAAGCCTAAGTGGCTAGCATAAACCTTTCATTGTGACAGAGCTGTGCTCTAAATACAGGTAGATTATATTTTCTGTATTAAAGTGAGGGGAGTAAAAGCTCTGGGAGCTAAGAATAGGCCACTGGAAATATCTTCAGATGAAACAGCAGCAATGGAGAAAGAAAAGGAACATTTTGACTGTGATATCTTTAAAAGGCTAGGAGAGAAGAGCAGAAGAAAAACAGAAGGCAGTAGTTATAAGAAAAAAGAAAAGTATGAAATAAGAGAAGGAACAGCACAGAGGAAGATACCAGTGGTAATTGGCAGGTACAATGGATTGGCAAGAACACAGAAAGGAGACGGAAGACAGAATACTGATGAAACCAATGAAGCTGACTTACATTGTCCTTAATGGTATAAACCCTTAAACTTAAATCTCTTCAAAGGAGATACAAACAAGAACCAAAAGAAGTCATCAGTGCTGTACCGGATGTCCTCTGATGTCTTACATTAGGAGCTACGCTCATATCACCAACATGTATCTACAAAGAATCCAAATAACTTATAAAGCATGCTTAGTAAGCCTTAAAAAAAAAACAGCTGTACTGAACAGTATGATGTTTTAGACACAATCCATAAAAAAGCAGGTAAAATAAAAAAATCTAAGTAAACCCAAGTGCTTAATCATCACTACTTGAAGTACTTGGTTGTTGAAAACAAACAAACAAAAAAAAAAACAAACAAAAAAAAAACCGAATATGAATTATGCTCAAAAAACCTTCAATGCATACAACTACTAACTCAGAATTCAAGAAAGTACAAAGAAGATGAATGATTTTATTAAAGGGTTTTACCATGATAACTCACTTTACTATAGATCCCTGAATTTAAACTCTGTCCTACAAGACTTGTATAACAATCACTTTTAAGCAACAGAAAGTAGCAGTCAATAATAGATAATTCAAATAAAGTATTCAATTCAAATAAAAATAATAGGCCTTTTGTCATAATAATTTTACTGTTATGTTAAAAAATCACAAATTTTAAAAATTTGTTGGGAGCTTACAAATTATTTAGTACAACCCATTCATTCTACACTTATGGAAACTGAGACCCAGGTAAATTAAATGCCTTGTTTAATACCACTTATGCTAAGTAGGAGAATCACAGTTGGCATTCAGCTCTCCTGATTGCTGGGTCAGTATTCCTGTCAATTATAGTACCCCCGCATCTGGGGTCATCTCTAGTCATCTTGAACTATGTCTTGCCACTGGGCTCAGAAGACCCCTGGAGGAGAGAGCCAGGCTGATGACTGCACAGCCCTGACTCACTTCAATCTGATTAATTTGCAAATCAAGGCACCACCCTCCAGACATCATTGGACCTCATGAGAACATAGGAGAAACAACAACTACTCTCATTCTAACTGTTCTAATATCTTGGGTATTTACCACTCTCTCCCTGTAGTCTGTTTACACAAATGGATGGCAGTGTAAAATAAGCAAGACAGAGACACTGAGATTTTAGGATAGCTGGAAAACTGCAGAAGGCTATTATTTTCCTAAATTTGCTTCTTAAAGATAAAAGATGTACACAATTTTAAAATATGCATACCAATAATCAGTTTAACATGGATCTTAGGAATACTAATGAAAATAATCTCATGCCTGATAAAAATTTAAGTAGATTCCAGTGAATAGGCTTTCTACATTTCAAGAATTATCATGAACAAAACAATTTGCACACACCAATCAATTCGTATAGAAACTGAAATAATAAAGAAAAACACATGTGGGTTATTAATGAAAGTCAATGAAGCAGGGCATGTGAAGATTCATTTGTGGGCAGCATAAAATGTAATATACTGTGTAAGAAGATGAAGGCTACTGTCAGGTCTCTGTCGGTGACCTATCCTGTATATGCTAAAGTTCACTCTTCCACCTCTCAATGCAAGTATATAGTGACCTAAATAATAGACAAGTTTGCTTGGGATAAAATTAGTTTAAAAACACTTTTTAAATGAATGCTTGATTTTTTTTAAAAAGCTGTCTTATGAAAATAAACATAAATCATTACTGAAACCCGTATTTCTCAGTTATGTTTTTTCCTAATTAAAAAAAAAAACAGCTGAGTGGCATAGCAAATAGAAGCCGTGAATCAGGAAGATGAGTTCAAATCTTATCTTAGACCCTAGCTTAGACATTTATCATTTGCCTCAGTTTCCTCATCTGTAAATGTGGATAATAATAGCACCTACTTTCCAGGGTTGCTGTAGGTATTAAATGAGTTAATCCTTGTAAATTGCTTAGCACACAGTCTGGCACATAGCAAGCTCTGTATAAATATTGAACGTTATTAGCTATTATTATTTTGGAAATCTTTCTTTCTTAGTTGTGATTTTTTCTCTAACTAAAAAAAAAACACCCTAAATTAGTCATCAAAGAAGATAAATTTGAATCCAGATTTTGCAATCTATAATCTAAACAAATCTGAGAAGGTCACAAACTCCTTAGGCTTCAGTCTTTTCATTTCTATAAAGGAAAGGGTCAGACTAGATGGTCTCTATAGGCCACTCAACACTAAATCATGTAATCATGAATATAGCTCAAAAAGAAACTAAATTACTGTAATTTTATAAAAATTGCTTTTCTCTTAAGTTCATCCTCAATTTAAGAGTCTCAACATATTTATCTCAAATTTCCTAAAGAATTTCCAAGGAGAATGATACAACATGTAAAAATGTTAATGTAAAAAGTTTGATGACAAAAGTAAAATTACTCAAGAATTTATTTTAGATCAGTATCTCCAATAGAATACTATATATATAGATATATAGATAGAATACTATAGTATACAATAGAATACTCCAATAGAAGATACTATGAAAACTTTGACATATGTAAAATAAAACAAGGCAAAATTTCAGAATGTACAAAAAATTCACTAAAATACTTGATGGTTTTGAATAAATCTCAGTTTCAGTGATTAGGAGATCTACAATAAGAATGACATAGTTAAAAGAATATGTGAATAAAATTTAAATAAAGAGTTATGTCGTTAAATCATAAATGATTATTTTTAACCTGCTTGTGGTAGACAATTTAGGCATGAAATAATAGAAATCAAAAACTTCAAGTCAGCTAAGTGACTTATTGTATAGAATGCTAGACGTGAAGTCAAGAAGACCTGAGTTTAAACACTGTCTCACACACTACTATGTGGCCCACTCTCAAAGTCACTTAACCTGTTTTAGCCTCAGTAAAATTAGGATAATAATGATACTGACCTCACAGGATTGTGATGGGGATCAAAGGAAACATGTAAAATGGCTTTGAAAATTTTAAAGCACTTTATCAGTGCTAGCTATCATTATTGTTATTATTAGTACATGCACTTCAAATCTCAAATGAAATTAATTTCCAGTACATTCAATAATATTTCCAAAAGAAAAGGAAAATAAATTATTTCCAAAAAAAGGAACTTCAAATCAAGTTGCATATTTATTTACTGATAGATCTGAGATCACAACTATATAGATATTTGGTACCAATCACAGAGTGGGGAGCTCAGAAGCAAAGTAGTCCAAAATAGAACAATCCTCTCTACACCATGTAACAGGTGGTCATCCCTTGCCTGAGGACTTCAGATAACAAAGAACTTATACCTCCCAAAGCAGATCATTCTACCTTTGGATATACAGTCTTATATGCAGGGTACTACTCTCTCTGAAAGTCCCAAACAGTACACTTGTATTATGCTCTGAAGTCAAGCAGCATAAATCTAATCCTTTTTTCGCATGTCAACCCCTCCAACATATGAAAACAGCAACCATCTACCCTATTAATAAGCCTTCCATTCTACAGACTAAATATTCTTAGGTCTTTTAAACAGTTCCAATGACCTGATCTCCAAGATCCTCACCAGCTTCCAATGTCTTTCCTAATTACATGACGACCCTGGTTTCACAGCTAATAAGTGGTGAGGACAAGCCTTTAATACAGTTCTCTGGACTCCAAGTCCAATGTTCTTTCTGCTTTAGCACCACTGCCTGCCAGATCGGCAAATGCTTAGTAATTATCTGAATCAAATTATGTTGCAGAAACCAATCAGAATTACAAAACTCATTCTACTACCATGTTGACAGAGGCATATGGAATAGAAAAATGTTATCTTAAAAGTAACTAATACAACAACAAATGGATATGGCTGGAATATTTAATGAAGTACATTGTCCTAATATATTATTGGTCTCACTGATGTCTTGACTAGATGCTTAATCAAAGAAATCCATGAAAGATTAAGGCTAGGACCCATACAGAAGAACTGAGGGACTTTCAATTATCAAAACATCTGTTGGAATTCTCTCTCTGCCCAAAGCAGTAAAACATAATTTCTTAATTTGTCTTAATGATAGTTTCATCCTTCAAAGGTAAAGGAACCAATGAATTTATTTTCTGCAGCTGATTCTCACCAACAAGGAAGTTTAAATAGTTAAGTAAATTGTCTGACACAGTGATTATAACTAGTATAATGTGTAACATTACATACTTAAAGTTTCAGATTTAAAGAATTTTAAGGATTTAAAAGGACATGCCAAGAAGATGGAATCAAGGATGAATATAGATGGATTTGCATCAACATGGAGGACACCTTTTCATGTGAGAAAGCATGACAGAGAGACAGTGAGGTAAAACTTCTAAACGATGTGAAACAGGAATCAAGGCAACCTTTCACTGAACGCTACAATTTTTTTTTTCAGTGAAGTACAGTCACGGACATCATTGTTAAGGTGGAAGGAAGGTGCCATGGGAAGCTTGAAGAGGGATGGAAAGATTTGGAACAGACATTGATAAAGGGCATTGCCTAGATGCAAAGGCTCAGTTGAGATTACACGATATAAATAAATTTGTGGTGGCCCCGTTCAGCACAGTTTTGTGATTTTTCTCCAGCTCTGTTTTGATAATGTCTAAGGTCTCTTTCATTTAAGATTCCATTTTTCTCTTCTGATGCTATGTGCTAAGAAATTTTAGTAGAAACACACTAAAATTAAAATTAATTTTAAATATATGTACAAAATTATCACAACATACATGGTAACAGTATATGCTTAAAATATACCTGCCCAATAAACTAAAAGAAAGACCAATTAGCAAATTAGGAAGTTGTCATATCAATCTTGGCTTAATAGTGACATCATTTATGTAGTTCTTTATCTTTGTGAAACATTTTACATACCTTTATTCACTTGATTTTCCTAACAACTGTGAAATTAATTGGTTTTGTTTGGACTGAAGCTATGTCACTAGCAAAAAGAACTGCCACAGAGAAAACTTGGTCTATCAATGCTCTGAAATTTAAGAGAGAGCATCCTTGGGGGTACTAAGAGGATCACATAACCAGATATTGTCTAAAGCAGGACTTGAACCCAAGATGTACTGAATGCTCCAAAGACAGTTATTTATCATGTCATGATGCCACATTAGGAGATACTATGGATATTGTAATTTTGCACTGGGCAACTAGGTGGACAGTGTTGGGCCTAGTCAGGAAGATCAGAATTAAAAGGAGGCCTGATACTTACAAGCTGTGTGATCCTAGGCAACTCACTTAACCCTATTTGTCTCACTTTCCTCAAATGTAAAATGAGCTAAAGAAAGAAATGGCAAGTCACTTGAATATCTTTGCCAAGAAAACCCTAAATGGAGTCACAAAGATTTGGACACGACTGAAACAACTGAACAACAACAACAAAATGGATGTTACCATTTGCTTTAACTATTTTGTCCAGTCACATGGACAATAAACATCAAAAGCAAGACTGAAATTCTCTTTCCTATCTCCAATGCCAACACCCATCCCTCCACATCAAATTCCTACTTCTCACAAAGCCACAGGTTAGTAACTGAAGTCAAAAGTTAATAGGTATTTTTTCAATCAGGACAATGGGATATGTCATGGAATAGTGTCCTTCCCATAATCAAAATGAAATATTTGTTAAGATGGGGCTTAAAATAAACATTTGTGGAACAACCAAACTGAATCAGATTCATGTTTTAAAGCCTATAATGCATTAGGAATAATTGCATGTATCTTGGGGAACTCATTAAATTTTTGCCTTGGGCTGTCAGGGCACAAAAGTTTTCCCCACTTTTTGTAAAATGTTTCAGAAGATCTCATGGCCTCAACATTAAGAACGGAAATTAACATTTACTGATAGAAAAAGTTAGCTTCAATTTAAGTTTAATTTTCTTTAAGCACATTAAAACAAATTAGCCACATGATTCTTAAATTTAAAATCAGATGATTTTTATATGGCAGGAAAATTCATCTATTAAAGTTGGCTGAAAATTGGTCTACAAGCTCCATTACTGGAATTTAAATTAATTCAATTCATTTCAACAAGTATTACTAAGCACTTAAGTGCCAGGCACTAGAGTAGGACAAGGACAAACAGAAAAGGTTCCTGCATTCAACAAACTAATGTTCTGCTTGGGAGAGTGTCTAAATTGGGCACCATGAATAAAATTTCTTTGAAAATTTTTCTAGTGTACAACTTAGAAATAGCAAGCCTGTCAAACATCTCTAGAAAGAAATACAGAAAAAAGTAACGAAGTCATAATTTATATACAAAGATAATTGGGTCGGATGCTTTTAAATGCCCAGAGTTGCAGAAACTTAAAAAAGAAAAAAGCGCGTGCACTTGTGTTTCTGTGTGCATGTGTGTGAGTTTGTGAATGCTATCAAATGCAAATGTCTCCTAAAATAACTCACTATCCCCTTCACTTATTCCTTGCTTACCCTCTTGTGTGCAGAAACTACTCCACTGGTCAAAAGGACTCAGTCCTAAAACTAGGCCAAAATGAATTTGCATCAATGTGCTGCTTCCAAAAATGTAAGAACAATTTATGCAAAAAGAATTCCTTAAAGCCAGTGGTAGCTGAATGTAAATGCTTCACACATCATGGAAGATTAAGTCATTCAAAATGGAAGGTCATGTTATTAACTAGTTTTATAAAACAATAACACAGACAAGACATGAGGTGTATGCCTACAACTCAGAAGCACTATTACAGCACAAGTAAGCAGTCAGTGGTACTTATTAAAAAAATCTACTGGAATAAATCAATTTTCAAGAAAGAAAAAAAGTAGTCCACAAAATGTGCCAGAGTGATTCATCTTTGCATAAGCAAAAAGAACACCAATTGATTTTTTTTTTAATCTAGGGAGTGATTATTCTCAGATTTAAGGATATGTTTTTCTTAAATATCACTAGGATAGAACTGGATAGTCTAGTATACCAAATAAATCTAGTCATTTAAAATTTGGAAGTCATATTCTAAATCTTTACATGGCTTAGTGTTAGAGCACTGGTATAGAATCTTAAAGAATGTGATGTGTGCTTAACCTGTGCATTATTTGGTTTTCTTAGGCAACTCTAAAGGGAATTCTAGAAATCGAGGGGGCTGATGCCAAAAAGTTTTCATAGAGCAAAGTAAACGAGGATTTCACCTAGTTTCAATGTCCAGTGACAGTTCTTACTCCTCCTGAGTTTCAGTTACAATTAATAATTGCTACACCTATTCATTACAACTTGTTGCCTGGCTTCATTTCCCTTTCTAATGAATTCAAAATGTATCACGTGGCATAAAATCTGTTTGAAAGCTTCTCCAAATATGCAGTATTATGAGGACACTTGAGGAAACTGTCCAGTACCCAAGAGCTACTGTTACATTTGGTATAAGCTGCATAGTAATATCTTACATCTGTGTAGAGTTTTCCAAACTATCTATAGTTTGGAAAATTCTATTCCATATATCATTATATTGTATCACCACAAATGTCAATGAGCTACAAAAGAGGGGGTATTACTAATTGCACTTTACCAATACTGAACCTAGGATTGAGAGGTTGACAAACATTTCTGGTGCTAGTACAAGGTAAAGCTGGTATTGGAATTTAGTACTCTGGCTTCTTAGTTCCCCAGTATTATCATAGTAGACAACAGATGTTTCCCATTAATGACTTTATAAATGAAGATGATTGTTTCCCTAAAAAGAACGATCCTATTCTTAAATTCAAACCTGAAACTTAACAAAGGCAAAACTGTATAAAAATAAAATGGTGGCACATGTTTGAAAAAAAGAAGTCACTATCCAGCTAAGGTGGCCTTGTAGTTTCAAGGGGAAAAAAAGCAAAGATATGTGAATGCACTGTGATTATTAACTTATTTAAGATTTCCTGATCATCCATGTATTTCAAAGCAATGTACCATTTATACTTTAAAGCTGGTGTCCTGGAAATATAACTCTTATGGAGTTCACTGCACATTAATATATATCAAACTTCTCTTTCAGAAACACATCCAGACATGAGATTTTCATTTCCTTACCTCAAAAAGAAGGTTGATTCTGGGGAGGAGCCAAGATGGCGGAGTAGAAAGATACACATATGCTAGCTCCAAACCCACAGCCCATAAAGAAGAACTCCCAACAAATTCTGGAGCAGCAGAAGCCACAGAACAACAGAGTCGAGGAGATTTCAGAGAGACCTGAAAAACCAATGCGAAAGGTCCGTTGTGCCCCAGAGCCAGAGCAGAGCCCAGCCCTGCCTTGGTTGTGGCACTGAGGGGAGCAGATCCAAGAAGGCTTCAGGGACAGAATCTCTAGTGGCCGAGCAGGTCCCTCCACCCACAGGTGACAAAGGTCAGTGAGAGGGTTTTCCAGCTCTCCGAGAGGGAGCAGGGTGTCCCCATAACTCAGGCCCCCTCGGGAGGCAACAGCAGAGGCAGCAGCAGAAAGGAGCTCCCAAAGCAGGCAGGAGCTCAGATCCATTGTTGAAGGTCTCTGTATAAACCCCCTGAGGGAACTGAGCCCAGTGTGGCAGCCCTGCCCCAACCTGAGCACCTGAACTTAATCTCACACTGAATAGCAGCCCTGCCCCTGCCAAAGCCCTGAGGTTGGGAAGCAGCATTTGAATCTCAGACCCCAAGCACTAGCTGGGTGGATCTGGTGGTGAGGTGGGGATGGAGAGGATACTCAGAAGTCAAGTCACTGGCTGGGAAAATGCCCAGAAAAGGGGAAAAAAATAAGACCATAGAAGGTTACTTTCTTGGTGAACAGATATCTCCTCACATCCTTTTGGATGAGGAAGAACAAGGCTTACCATCAGGGAAAGACATAAAAGTCAAGGCTTCTGTATCCTAAACATCAATAATTAATATTCAATGGGCTCAGGCTATGGAAGAGCTTAAAAAGGATTTTGAAAATGAAGTTAGAGAGGTGGAGGAAAAGCTGGGAAGAGAAATGAGAGAGATGCAAGAAAAGCATGAAAAGCAGGTCAACACCTTGCTAAAGGAGACCCAAAAAAATGCTGAAGAAAATAACACCTTGAAAAATAGGCTAACTCAATTGGCAAAAGAGGTTCAAAAAGCCAACGAGGAGAAGAATGCTTTCAAAAGCAGAATTAGCCAAATGGAAAAGGAGGTTCAAAAGCTCACTGAAGAAAATAGTTCTTTCAAAATTAGAATGGAACAGATGGAGGCTAATGACTTTATGAGAAACCAAGAAATCACAAAATAAAACCAAAAGAATGAAAAAATGGAAGATAATGTGAAATATCTCATTGGAAAAACAACTGACCTGGAGAATAGATCCAGGAGAGACAATTTAAAAATTAGGGGACTACCTGAAAGCCATGATCAAAAAAAGAGCCTAGACATCATCTTTCATGAAATTATCAAGAAAAACTGCCCTGAGATTCTAGAACCAGAGGGCAAAATAAGTATTCAAGGAATCCACAGATCACCACCTGAAAGAGATCCAAAAAGAGAAACTCCTAGGAACATTGTGGCCAAATTCCAGAGTTCCCTGGTCAAGGAGAAAATATTGCAAGCAGCTAGAAAGAAACAATTCAAGTATTGTGGAAATACAATCAGGATAACACAAGACCTAGCAGCCTCTACAGTAAGGGATCGAAGGGCATGGAATATCATATTTCAGAAGTCAAAGGAACTAGGAGTAAAACCAAGAATCACCTACCCAGCAAAACTGAGTATAATACTTCAGGGGAAAAAATGGTCTTTCAATGAAATAGAAGACTTTCAAGCACTCTTGATGAAAAGACCAGAGTTGAAAAGAAAATTTGACTTTCAAACACAAGAATGAAGAGAAGCATGAAAAGGTAAACAGCAAAGAGAAATCATAAGGGACTTCCGAAAGTTGAACTGTTTACATTCCTCCATGGAAAGATAATATTTGTAACTCTTGAAACTTTTCAGTATCTGGGTAGTTGGTGGGATTACATACACACAGAGAGACAGCACAGAGTGAACTGAATAGGATGTGATCATATCTTAAAAAATGAAATTAAGCGGTGAGAGAAATATATTGGGAGGAGAAAGGGAGAAATGGAATGGGGCAAATTATCTCTCATAAAAGAGGCAAGCAAAAGACTTTTTAGTGGAGGGAAAAGGAGGGGAGGTGAGAGAAAAACATGAAGCTTACTCTCATCACATTCAACTAAAAGAAGGAATAAAATGCACACTCATTTTGGTATGAAAACCTATCTTACAATACAGGAAAGTGGGAGAGAAGGGGATAAGCAGGGTGGGGGGGATGATGGAAGGAAGGGCAATGGGAGGAGGGAGCAATTTGAAGTCAACACTCTTGGGGAGGGACAGCATCAAAAGAGAGAATAGAAGCAATGGGGGACAGGATAGGATGGAGGGAAATATAGTTAGTCTTATACAACACGACTATTATGGAAATCATTTGCAAAACTACACAGATATGGGCTATATTGAATTGCTTGCCTTCCCAAAGGGAATTGGTGGGGAGGGAGGGATGAAGCGAAGCTGGATCTCAAAGTTTTAGGAACAACTGTTGAGTTCTGTTCTTGCTACTACGAAATAAGAAATGCACGTAATGGAGTATAGAAAGTTATGTGGCCCTATAGGACGAAAGAAAAGATGGGGACAAAGGAAGGAAGGGATGATAGAAGAGAGGGCAGATTGGTAATAGGGGCAATTAGAATGCTAGGTGTTTTGGGGTGGGGGGGAGGGGACAAATGGGGAGAAAATTTGGAACCCAAAATTTTGTGAAAATGAATGTTAAAAGTTAAAGCAAAAAAAAAAAAAGAAGAAGAAGGTTGATTCTGTATTGCAGCCAAATTTGGAAGAAACAATATTGGGGAAAAGTTGGTTATAAAGGCTTATTTTACTTCTGGTACTCTTCTTTCATAATTTTCACTTGCTATATAAATGATTTTACCCAGAAACTACCATCACAACAAAAAAATACATTAGAATTAAGGGAGGCTGGTTAAGGGCAAGTGCTACTCATGACTGATTTTCTTCTAACTCCATTTCGGGCCTATTTTCATTTCTTATAGGCAGCACAAAATAGTACTGGTTTTGGAGTCAAAAGGTGAGTACTTCCTGTAATTCCATGTTTGTCTGTTTTTTAATTCTTCATAAAATTCACTGTAATATTTGATGAAATCTATATACCAATTTTTTGAGTAATTTCTCATTCATCTGGAAGGTATTCTATTTCTAGCTTTTAAACACAAATAATGCTACTGTAAACATTTTTGTATATATTGTTTCTATCCACAATCATCCTGTAAAACAGCCTCACTGAAAGAATGCCTAGATTAAAGAACATAAACAGTTTAATAACTTTTCTTGTATGGTTCCAAATTGCTTTCCAGAATAGCTGAATTTACTACCAGTTCCACCAACAGTAAATTAGCACACAATTTGCCCAAAATCCTTCCATTAATTACTCATCCCAGTCTTTACTCCTTTAATGGGTTTCAAGTAAAATGTAAAAGTTGATTAAATTGCATTTTTCTGATTATTGGTGATTTTAAACATTTTTTCAGGGATGTACTGGCAAGTAGTGGCCTAGAAGATATAAAAATATTACCAAAAAAAAATCTGATTATATTTTAAACGCCAGGAAATGACCTATTGTTTATGTACAAGTTGGCAATGAGTTGGCTGTCTGGACACAGACATCTGACTCATCAAATCTAAAATCAGAATTTATAACAAACAAGAAGAAAGAATATTAATGAGATGAAGATACAATGTACAGTTAAGATTTAGCTCTAAATTATTTAAACAGATTATAGAAATTAAAAAAAAAACAAATAGGAAATGGTTAACAGAAACAACATGGCAACAATTACAACAATTTCATCCAGAAGTTAACCCAATGTAAATTAACTACTACATGAAGATGAATTAGACAACCTAGAACATACCTGCATCATCAAACACAACTTACTTGCCAAATGGAGAGGGATGGCTGCCAAAGGCAACACCAGTTCATCTGTAAAACTTTTTAAAGAAGGATGATAGGCAATCAAGACCAGTAGTATCTTATAAAGCAGAGAGAAGTAGTGAAGGGTAAAAGCAGTCTAAAGAAAGCTTGGCAAGGTAGCCAATTAATCAAGGTCATTCAAGGATGAAAAAAGAGAAGAAAAACAGAAAGACTGCAAAAACCTTTTAAAAAAACTGTCTTTTGCATCATGAATACATTTGGACACTAACATCACAGTCCCTGGTGTGCTTATAGAGGAGGAAGAAATGACACCAAAGAAAATAAGAATAGGAAGGGCATCCAGATTAGATCAATTGTATACACAATCGTTTGAACGTGTGTGATCAGCATTCAAGAAGGAATGGAAAAAAAAATCTTGGACCTTATTAATGCAAAAAAGGTGACTAAGAGAATATAAATAAATACTGACCTACATGACTATTCTCCCCTCATTACAAAACCTAAATGTAGGTCACCCACGTATGAACTGAAAGCAGACTGGATGAGGGAACAAGTTGCATTTCACAAGAGACATTCAATGATGGACATCTTTAACATCTCACATCTAACTGAAAGATATATATATATATATGACACCAGTGATTGCATGGCTTGTTGGTTAAGAAAAATCATGACTCAGTATAACAAAATGCTGCCTTACAAACTAGATTACAAGGGGCCTCCCAAAATATACTAAAAGAAAGAAAGATTCCTGGGAAGATATAAAATAACTTCGATGTAAATAACTCTGTTCAACGGTCCTCTGGTAATAAATATCAGGTGAGGTATAAAACATGGAGATGCATATTCACCAGAACAGATCAGAATACCAGAAGTATTCACCACAGTGATGGAAAAGACCAAGAGCAAAGCCCTATACAAGCCCTGTGGACAGTGACATCCTCCATATATTCCTTGGGTGACACTATTTTGAATGCATCAGAGCCCAAAGCCATTTAAAAACTTATGGAAGGAGATCTCAAAGAAGTTTGGTCTGTCCATAGGAAAGACTAAAGAGATATCTTTTTCTAGAATTCAACATGAATCTAAATGGACAACCTATAGAAAAGGAATACACTGTTACCCTTGAGATGTTCCAAGAAAGCAAAAAGGGCTCTAGTATTAGATGGATCCCTTGTGGCAAACTTCTGGGAAGAGACAGATACAGGTCAAACAGGACAAAAAAGGATAAATGGGCTGCAAACTTTATCACTGGAGAGAGCTCCTCATAGCACAGCATCACTGATCCACTAGAATATCTGAGTATTAGTCCAGTCTGTCGTCTGTCTTTTGGGAGATGTTTTTGTCCTAGCTTTTGATTACTTATCTATCAAGTAGTATTAAATTAAATGTTCATGTTAAGTCCTATAAACTATGAGTGTCAGTCCTAGGTCAGAGATAAGGTTTTTCAAATCCACTTTTTCTTCTGATTCTGATGCTCACAGGTCTAGATTTCAGATTCTTTGTACTTTCTTATTCTGGAAACTGGGACAACTGTTGCCCTATACTAGCATTAGTCTATCCCTCTAGGTTTTGGTTATCTTTCCAATATCATTGTTGGTGACTGAGTAACAACATTTTCTAGAACCTTTAAGACTAGCAAATGAAGCTCAACTGGGCCAAGTGACTTGAATTCTTCAAGGGCAACCAGGAATTCTTTAATTATTTCCCTACTGATGTTAAGCAACAAATCCATAGTAGCCTATTTGATCCTATCCTTTCTGTTCCAAGGTTCATTCATTCTCCCTGGCAATAGAAAAAGAGAAGCAAAATAAGAGTTAAACAGTTCTGCCCTTTCTCTATGCTCAGTTATAAACAACCCATCCCTTCCCTCAAGAAGTGATCTCATTGGAATTTCTGGAAGCCAAGATGGTGGTGTGATCAGTAATTGCTATCTCTCTTCCGCTGCTGACCTAAAGAGCCTAGAGAATATTTCCCAAGGAAAAATCCTGGAATAGTGGGATCAGGAGAAGGAGTAAATGGTCTCTTAACTTGTGAGGCTAGGAAAATTGTTAAGGAGGGTCCCTCTTGCTGTGGCTGAAGGGGACCAGAGCAGGACCAGAGCAGGACCAGAGCTGTCTCAGACAACCCCATCTCAGCAAACTGAAAGGAGATCCTGAATCACAGCGGGTAGAGCCCGCAACCTCCAACATCAGGACCCCAGGCATGCCTCAGCACCCCAGAGGAATCGAGAAGACACTAGCACAGACAGGTTCACCAACCACTGAGCATGCCTATGCTCTAGCTCAGCAGAAGAGACCTCCTATGGCCAGACCACCCCTCCACCACACAATACAGCTAGCTCCAGGATAACTCCAGGGAAACTGAGAAAGACTTCACCTGGACTTTGCTGTCGAACACCAACCAGTTTAGTACCAAGTAAGCTGCAGCATTTTACCTTGTACCTGAAAGAACCAGATGCCACAACACAAAGTTTCAAGTTCAAGGCACAAGAACTGTGGGACAGAGCCCCCTGTGCCCCAGAAGGAGAGATCCACTTTAAAAGCCAGGAAAAGGGTGATCATCATGAGTAAGAAAAAAGCCAGAATACTAAAGAGGTCAGCATTGAGACTGTACTCCCATATGAAACTTCAGAAGGGAAAATGAACTGGTCTCAAGATCAAAGAGCATTCTTGGAACAGCTCAGGAAGGATTTTAAAAGCCAAATTAGAGAAACAGAAGAAAAACTGACCAATGATTTTAAAAACATGAAAAAAGGATTCACTGAAGAGAACAACTCCTTAAAAAGGAAAATTGGACAAATGGAAAAGGAAGCACAAAATCTAACTGGGAAAACTGGAGAAATGGAAAAGTACAAAACTAATTGGAGCAAATAACTCCTTAAAAGGAAAAATTGGACAGATGGAAAAGGAGATGCAAAAGCAAACTGAAGAAAGCAATTTGATAAAAATTAGAATTGGACAAGCAGAAGTTAATAAATCTATGAGACATCAAGAATCAGTTAAACAGAATCTAAAGAATAAAAATATAGAAGAAAATGCAAAATATCTAACTGGAAAAAAAACTGACCTGGAAAACAGATCCAGAAGAGAAAATCTAAGAATTACTGGTCTACCAGAAAGCCATGATGAAAAAGAGCCTGGACAATATCTTTCAAGAAATCATCAATGAAAACTGCTCAGAAGTCCCAGATACAGGGGCAAAATAGTCATAGAAAGAATCCACCATTCACCTCCTGAAAGGGATCCCAAACTAAAAACAAGGAATATCATTGCCAAATTCCAGAACTATCAAGTGAAGGAGAAAATACTACAGCCAGCCAGAAAGAAAACATTCAAATATCAAGAAGCTACACTTGGAATCACACAGGACTTTACAGCTTCTATGTTAAAAGAGCATGGTATTTCAGGCAAGGAGACAGACATTCAATGAAATAAGGGATTTCCAGCACTTCCTGATGAAAAGGACAGAACTCAATCGAAAATCTGATCTTCAAACACAGGTCTCAAGAGAGGCATAAAAAAGGTAAACGGGGGAAAAAAACCAACTTGTTATTCAATATGGGCAAACTGTTCACATCCCTATAACAGAAGATGATAATTGTTAATCTTGAGAATTATATATTTATTATGAAATATAAAAGGGATATACATAGATAGAGGGAGTGGGTATAAATTAAATGATGTGATGAGAACAAATGTCATTTAAGGGTGCGATGGGATTGTAATGGGAGATATGAAAAAGAGGAGGCAGAAAAAATAAATTACATCACAGGAAGAGGCACAAAAATATATTATAGTACAAGGAAAGAGGGGAGGGAGATGAGCATTGCTTCAGAGATACTCTCATCTGACTGGATTCGAGGGGGGTACAACAAACTCAGTTAAGTACAGAAATACAACTAGCTCTACAGGCAGTAGGAAGGGAAGGGGGAAAGAAAAGGGAGGGGAGTCTAAAAGGGAGGGAAGAAGTAATAAAGGAAAAGGGGATTAAAAATGAGGGGGGCTGAAAGAACGGAGGGAAGACCGAGGGAGGCAATGGTCAAAAATTAAAACTATTGTGGAGGGGAAGGGAGAAGGGAGAACTAAAAGCATAAACTTTCATGGGGAAAGGGGATGAGGGAAGGACACAGATTGTAATTATAATTGTGAATGTGAATGGGATGAATTTTTCCATAAAATGGAGACGGATAGCAAAATGGATTAAAAACCATGTGTAGAACCTATATAAGGTTGTACACAGTTTCAGGGAGGGAGTGAGGAGGGAGGGGAAAAAGAGGGGGAGGGAGGGGAAAAAATAGATGGAAGTGATTGTAGAACACTGAAAACAAAATAATTTAATTTTTAAAAAAATAAGTGATCCCATCCATTCTTTGATGTTTTTTTTCCCGTTAAATGGCTTTCAATGTCTTCTTTTTTTTATTTTTTTAAAAAATCCTTCATTTCTCCTCTGCAGTTATGCTTATATAATGGCTAGAGTAAAATGATTAAATTTACTCTAGAATTAAGTACGTTTATTTATTTATTTATTTTTTACAAAGTCAAGATTAACATGGTAATAAGCCACCCTAAATATCCCTTATAGACTTCCTTTAACTCAGAGCTCTGGCCTTCTCACACCAATCTAAGTAGAGTTGCTTCAGACAATCACTGAATCAGTCATCAAGGATTTATGAAGCTCCTAATGGCTAGCCATCATACTGCACACTTCAAACCAAAAAGCCTTGACCTTACACCACTCAGTTTCATCTACTGAAAATATAAATGAAAATGTATTGTGGCGAGAAAGAAATAGTTTTACACCAGGAAATAATAGCTAGTCATCTAATTTAGGGTTAGTATAAATAATAATCCAAGAAAAGAATATTTCATTTCACTGTGCACTTTAAAGAAAAACCCAGTCTAGCCCACTACAGTACATTATGTTATAGTTCAGTATCTCACAGGGAATTAAGTAGGATTTTGACCTAGATAAACACAGAAAATGGGACAAAATCCTAATTTGAAGTGAATCAGTGAAATTCTAAAACAACTAATCCAATGAGTATATACACTAGCTTTTAACTACAATGCAGTTCATACTTTGTTCTTTGTATCTCTGACTGCGTTAATGCTGGGCAGATAGCAGATATTCACATACGTTATTTTAAAAGGCAGCAATTTTAAAAACTTGCATTATATAATGATCATGAAGTGCACATTACACTATGCAAATATAAGACATATTTTTATTCAGATATTTCAATAAACCCTTATCCCAAACCCCAACTATTTCATACAACTGAATTTCTCAAGGACATCATGACAAATGAAAACAATTATGTATAAAGATAAGGAACTTCAAGGCATCTACCAAAATATTTTTAATCCTTTTTTAAAAAGGAAAAAAAAGATGCTGGTATACATCTAATTGGCCAGCAGGCTTAGATAAAGGTTTTATGTCCTTCTATATAAGTACATCCTTATCTAATTGAAATAAATTCTATATTTTTTCAAAAAAACCTCCATACAGTTGAACAAATGTGTCTTCAATGAAAAGTACTTGATTATAAGCCATCTACAATTTCTCAAAGAACATTTACAGTGAAACTTAAGCTGTACATAAGCCATTCATAGCTTTTTCATTCAACAATGATTCTTTAATCAACTCCCTTAATTTTTATACCCTGATGAACCTGTCATAAGAACAATTATTCATAGCACTTTTTTGCTCCCTTTTGCTCTCTCCCGTTCTTGTCTACTTTTCATTGTTCTTTTTGCCTTAAACAGACAGACCTTATAGCTGTCACAATCTGCTTAGCTGAACCAAGCTACACCAAACACCTAGGAAAGGAGTGCAAGGCCCAAAGCACTTGCTGACAAAATCACCCAGGGATTTCCTGGATGCAAGCAGTAAAGATGCAGACATGGAAGCACGGCTCCTTCTGCTATCCTCAACGAGGTTTTTCACTCCATTTCATTTCAATGATTTTCACAGGCTTGGATGTAATTATGATCAAGATATGCCTTACAATAAGTGTGCTGCAATGACAATCTCAAGTTTCCCCTTATAGCATTTGTCTGGAGAGGTCTTCAATGGTTAGTATTGGTTTATATCTGGCACATCCTCTTTCATATGTTCAGTGGCACCAAAATGAGAAAAATGAAAAATAAATAAATAAGTAAAGCAAACACAAAGAAAACCAAACACATGTACCCCGCAATGTCTTCCCAGGTGGCCCTTTTCATATATAATTTCTTTGGCATCATCTGTGTTTCCAACATGTTAGGTGAAGTCATTAAATATTATACATTTAAACAACCACTTCATAAGTATCAATGATTTACATCAATGATTTTACTCATATTTCAAGAACTTCTGGTGACTTACACTAACATTTTTCAAGGAAAGGAACAAAAACACTATAAATTAAATGCTCACACAGTCAAATGTTTGCATTAAAGGTCCCAAATCAAGATAACCAAAATACAAAAACATTAGTGAAAACAATCCCCACCATAAAACAGTCCCTTTCTCTCCAAAATTTAACTGACAAAGCAGGCTGAATCCTGAAAAATATACTATTGCAATTGTTAATAGTCAGTTGATTTGACCAGTGATCTGAACTTACATTCCATTTTGGTTAAGAAGAGTTTTTAATGGTAATGTAACATCTGTTTTATGTTATTTGAGACACAAAACTCTACCCATATGATGGAATGCTTGATGCTCATGTCTTCTAAGAAGCACTACTCTGTTTCTGTTCCCAGAGTAGCCATCTGAGGCTAAACACGGCTCTCCGCTCTCCAGGCCAGAGACCATATTTTTAAACGTAACATATCTATACTTCTATTATAACCACAATTCTACTTAATATTCTTAGCTATGTTTATTTTTTGGAACTTCCTATAATTTCCCAATGCGCCTATCAACATTTTTTTTAAGCTGCTGAACCTGAATGGACAATTTCTTCACCACCACACTCCTTCCATCCCTCCCGGCACAAGGAGCCCTTTAACAAATGGGACTTAAGATGGAAAACTGAAGGAAATTTATTTTAAATATTTTCCTTCTTAACAACATGTTCAAATTCTTTACCTAATAGTGTTTAAAGAAAGCAACAACAACATTGTTACTTACAATTCCGAAAAGGACAGGGAGTTCAGGGAGGAGATAGGAGTACTAAAATATGTTTAGGAGACTGCAGACCACTTAAAAAATTGTGAAAATGTGGCTATAAATTAAACGCAGCTTCATTCCAGTACATTGCTTTTCTTTCACTGGTAAACTCTACCAGTACTTTTTCAAAATACCTGATATCTTGAATTATACCAAATTTAAATAAATGTTCAAAAGATGGTTTTTCTATTTTTACATTTATATCAACATTTATTTGAGATAACTTTCTGGATTAAAGAGAATAATCATACTGGATTGATTATTTTACGTCTACCATGTTCATCTGCTCCTAAGATAATTGCCATATTTTGTTCATTGTAAAATTATTGAGCCAAGTATTTTCAATGCACATGATTGCTGGTGATTCTAAATTAGCCTTCAGTCTAATTCCTTTACTCAAAAAAATCCAAACTACATAGGTTTTAAACTACTGGCATTTTTTTTTACTATGTGCCAACAATTGTTTCATGCTTGTATGTAAGAGTGTTGTACCTGTGTGTGTGTGTGTGTGTTAAAAACTTTCACTCAGATAGTTAGTTCCTTATTGTTCTTTGTGCTTGAAAAGAACCAAAATGACATCATTATGTCAAGATCAAGGTACAGTGTTTGGGACTGTGGCTGATCAAACCAATATGAATGCAGAAGGCTCTATTACAGGTCGGGCATAAATAGTGCACATGAACATTTGGGAAAGATATGTCTCCACACTTGCTCATCTCATGTTTCTTTTGAGCTACTGCAATTCTGCTTTGCTCAGAAAGCAGCGCTTTTTTTGATGCAGGCACACACCATGCTGGGAGGTCCTATGCCAGTGCCTCTCATATCTCACAATCAATTGCAAAGTCCTTCAGAGAGACCTTAACAGTGTGCTTGTATCTCTTCTTCTGACCTCCACATGAATGCCTTGGGTGAGCTCTCTGTAAATAATCTTTTAGGCAAATGTACATTGGTATTCAAACAATACAACCAGCTCATCAGAATTGTACTCTCTCTAGTAGAGCCTGAGCTTTGGCAGATCCATTCAAGAAAGGTGCTCAGTGTCCTGGTGATCTTTATCAAATGATCTTCAAAATCCTCCTAAGATAATTCAAATGTAAGCAATCCACTTTCCTGGCATGGACCTGGTATACCGTCCAGGTTTCAACAACCATACAACAACAAGGAAGCACAACACCTCTGCAGAACTTTCAGTTTGGGGGGCAGTCTAATATCTCTTCTCTCTCAAGCTTTCCTTTGGTCAGTGGACCAAACACTGAGTAACGTGTGAGTCAACTACATCATCCATGTGTACTGGAAAGCATCCTGCCAAGGTAAATGAATTTATCCATAGCATTCAAAATTTCTCTGTTTCTGTAACCAATGAGTCTACATAACAATAATGCAGTACCAGCTGGTGGAGAACCTGTTTTCTTGGTGTTAACATCAGGCAAAAATTAGTGGCAGAGAATCAATTATACTCTGTTGCATCTCAGTCTCAGAGGATGCACTCAGTGCACAATAATCTGTGCACCAACTCTCTCACCACTTCAGTCTTGGTATGCAGCCATTTCAGATTGAATAATTTACCATCAGAGAGGTAGCTATGCTTAATGGCAATTTTTATCCTTGGTGAAGGCATCTGAAAACACTGCTGAAAACTTCATGTTAAGAAAGCATGGGAGAAAGCACATAGCTCTGCTTCATTTCACTGGTGATGAGGAAAGCATGAGAATATTGCACATTATCCAGAGCTAGTGCAAGCATGCTGACATGGAACTGGTATATAATACATATGAACTTCGCTAGGCAACCAAATTTGTCATTATTTTCCACAAGCCCTCATGGCTGACAGTATAAAGGCCTTGTTCAGTTCAAAGAATATTGCACACAGACTTCTGTTTTGTCCCTGACATTTCTCCTGGAGTTTTTGTGCAGCAAACACCATATTGATTTTTCCTTGGCCCTTTCTGAAGGCAGACTGGCTCTTGAGTACATGATGATCTATCAGGTGAAGGATGAGCATATTAATAAGTAGAAATCTGGCAAAAATCTTGCCAATAATGACGAAGAGAGAGAGAGACCCCACTGTGATTGTCAGACCCTACTGTGATTATCACAGGACAACATCTTTCATTTTCTGTTATAGAGATAGACATTGGAGGTATCCTTGAAGTCCTGGGGGATAATCTCTTCTTGCCATATAACCTGGAAGATTTCAGTCAGTTTTTGTATGAGCAGTGAACCTCTTGCCTTGTAAATATCAGTTGGAATAGAATCAGAACCAGGAACTTTGCCATAGGAGAGGAGCCTAATGGCATTCCAAACTTGAAAGTTTGGCCAAAGAGGGATCAACTTCAATCTGAGGTTTATGGTCAATGATTTCAGCTTGAGGACAGTCTGTTGAGGACACCATGGAAGTGTTGAGCACATCTCTGGATCATGTCCTTATTGCTAATGTGACTGCATTAGCACTGAGTAGTAGAGATGCGTCATAGGTTTTTGGTCATAACTACTTTTCAGGACATCATAAAAACTCTGAATTGTTAACTATCAGCAAAAAAACAGAATTTCAACTGCCTTCTTATCAAGAATCCTGCATCTCTCTAAGCTTTGCTTATACTTTACTTTTGATGAAAGTAAATGCTGCCTTTTTAGAGACAGATGAACTATCCTGCTAGTAAACTCTGTGGAGTTCTCGTTTTTTGCTTAGCAACTTTTGATTTTCCCCATCATTTCCTCAAAACAATTTTGATGTTTATCAGTTTTCTGGCCCAGATGAGGAAAAATCATGCTGTACACCAAATCTCTGAATGTTACCTCTACTTTTCTACTCCACTGCTGCCAACCATGTGTTGGCTCAGTTTTATCTCCAATCTGTTCACATTTGAAAGAGCACTCTATTCTGTTGAAAAAAGTCTTCTGGTAAACATCTTGCCTTGAGGCTGCCAATCTTGCTGAATGAGAATATTTAGCTTGGAGAGGATAGGTCTATGATCAGTCCAGCACTCGGCTTTGTCGCTCTCATATCCTGTCTTTTCTCCTTACGACACCGTTTATTAAATGCAAATGTTTGCTGTGAGGGTATGTCTATGAAGCTTTATAATGATTAGGTAAGCAGAGACAATACTGGTGATTAGAAAGTCATGAGATGCAGAAGTCATTAGCTGTAAAAGACCACTACTGTTGCTGTTTACAATTCTATTTCTCCCAAAGACTCCCTGCCACATCAAATAGTCTGGTCCTACTCTGGCATCAGTTACCCAGAACTACAAGCTTGTCCTCTTTCGGCACATTGTTACAAAGGGTTCCAGGTCTTCATAAAATTTTTCTTTCACTTTATCATGGTGGGAATATACACATTGATTATGGTGGTGAACTTTCCTGCAAGTGGCAATCTCATTGTCATGAACCTAATCATTCACTCTTTTTAGGAAGCATATAAACTTGTTGATGAAATTAGATTTGATTGTGAAACCTGTTAGCTACATGACACTCATTATCACTGTGACCACTTCAGAAAAACGTGTATCCAGCTCTAACTATGGTAAACTGGCCTTTATTTGCCAGCCATGCTGCACTCAGGACTGGTAGTTGGATGTGATATCTACTGAGTTCTCTTGCAAGAAGAGCTGTTCATCTTTCAGACCTACTGGATTTCATGTTCTCCATAAGCATGAGCATGTTTCATGTAGGAATGGTAAGAAGAATCATCTTTGCAAAAGTTTGTGTATATTTTTTGGTGTTTTGACAACAGGGTAGCACCCCCACTCTCCATAGTAAGAAAGCCAGGGTTGAATTAAGTGAAAAAGACAATAAGAGACCTTTTTCAGTACCTTTCTCACCCCAGAAGGTAAGCAGTGTGTTCCTGAAAAAAGTGGTCTCCACCACTCAGAGGACTGCCAAATCACCCTGCTTTTTCAGTCCAGTGAGAAGGTCATCCTGTGGCTTGGGCCACCTATTTGTAAAGTTGTGACTACAGCTCTCAGTGTATCTTCACCTGATGCTGCATCACTTGCCCGCTGCCACAGGATTTTGAAATGGTTAAAACTGGTAAAGTAGCATGGATGATGTGTTTTGGCTCACATATAACCTGGGTTTAAGTGAAGCAGAGGGCACAAAGTCATTAGCACCACTCTCTCTTCCAGAGACAGCTGAATCCAGTGTCAAGACAAAGGTCAAGATGATTTGCAATGTGGCACATGATCTTGGTGTCTTCAATGTCTAACCAAGCTCTACTCAGCACTCACTTTATTGCTTTCATGGCCACTAGAACAAACTGTTCTTATCTGCCCATTCCACCAAGGAAAGTCTTCATATGCTTTGGGGTTGACCCTGACCTAGCTCACCAAGGGGTCTGAGACTCATAGGTTACCCTCAAACTGGTTTAGCCTATTTGTCAAAATGGCATAACTGCTACATGTGCTACAGCTTCTTGGAGCCACAGGTGAGAGTTCGGTGAATGGGGCAGACAACAAAAGTGGAAAGCAGCCCTGAAAAGGGCTTGATAACCTTCACACCAGACACACTGGTCTTCCCTGGGCACTCAGAAGAAGCCAGAGCTGAGAAATTTAGATGTTATTTTGAAAAACCTTTTTTTTGCTCTTCCCAAAATCATCAAAGGTCTTTGTTACTATGTGACTAGGTTTTAAGGGACATAAAATCTATATTTATTTTGTAAATAAATGAGATGTTATAATATGCTAATGTTCACAACAATAATTCCATAATATATCTGCAACTGAAATCATTGTTATTACCACATTATTTAACATAAAACCAGATTAATAGGTGGAGAATTACTAATGACATGGGACATAAGAAATGTTTTTGTATTACCAAGATAATTACTAAAAAAGAAAATATAATACATAATAAATAGCCAAAGAATGAAAATAATTACAAGTTAAATGTATAGAAACAAATGCAATGTCTTCTCTTGGAACTCCATATGAACCTTATTTGCTGTTTTATGAAGATATAATTAAATTGCTCTGGGTCTGCTACTTTAATTGAAGTATAACTTTTAAATAACCACTTATCATTCTATCTAGTTAACACTTTTTAAAAACTCAGTAAACAATTTCTTCAAGGTTAACAAACAAAATTAAATTATGTCTCAAGAAGGTCTACTTGTGTTTTAATGGAGGCTAAAAGTTATAATGATGATATACATTTGGAAGCGTTAAAGAAAAATTCATACAGCTCACAACCATGAATAGAGAACACTACAAGGTCAGAGGAAGTAAGGGAAAAAAGAACAAAGATAAACACAGTTGTGACATGAATTTTTAAAAGGAAAAAAAAAACCAGCAGAAATTTAGGGTGCAAAACAAATGACACACTTTAGTGCTTATTCCAGAGTCAAACTTGCAGAATATAGAAATATTATATACCTCCAGAGGTCATTTAGCCAAACTTCCAACCCAATGTAGGAATCTATGATGTCTCTTAGAGATCATAAAGATTTTCCTTAAATATTTCTGCAATGATGGCTGAGGGCGATGAATACATCTAAATATAATGTACTTCGTTTCTGACAGTTCTACCACATAATTTCCTTAACTTAACCAAAATCAATATCCCTTGATCTACTGGTCCTCACTGTGATGTCTTGATATGTAAGGTTCTAATCCTCACAGTCTCCTTAAATTAAAAGATAGGTATAAGCTTGTCTCCTCCCCACTCGGACATCTGACTATAACTAGATTATATGGATATTCATTCCAGGTCATAATTCTATTATCCAGACAACAGAGTGTGAAGGGACCAGGAGTCAGAACACTTAGGTGGAAATTCTGCTTCTGATACTTCCTGGCTGCCAGTGGAAGCCTTGGATATTCATTAAAATTATTCAGCATTCCAGGGAAACCTCAAAGACTATAGGTTACATAAAAGCTGTTCATCCGCTTTGATAAAGAGGAGTTTCCTCATCTGGAGTTGATTAAACCAGTAATATGACAAAAAAGAAACAAAAAAATCCCATAGTACTGCTTAAAGACCTATGGTGTAGATGAGGAATTCCAGAAATAAAGAGGCTGCTAGATATTCTGACAACTTCTTGAGCATTATGTATGGATGGCAGGCTCAACTCCAAGATACTACTATAATACTAGAGTATTTTTTGGTCTCCCTCTATGGTCTTAGCCACCATGTTACAACTGCAGTCTTACCCTGAAAAATTCCTCTGCCCTCTTCTCCCATTGGTGAGTTCTTCCTGGAACTTTCATTTTGAGGAAGCACTGAGGTAGGCCATCAATTAATCGCTGCCTGGGCCAATTACTGACTCTCTGGATTTCAACAGCATACCAGGAATGGATACCTTCTTCTTCTCCTCTCTTTTATATGCCATCTTCCCTAATTAGTATGTAATCAACTTGAGATCAGCGCCTGTTTTTCTTTTTACCTTCATCTGTATGAATAAAGGTCATATTAAGGGGATAGACATGCCTTTACACAACATAATGTATGACTGAACCCTAAAACTCTTCTGAAGGGTGAACCTAGGACAGTTACAACCAAATCACTTTTGTATGTCAGAAAACCAAAGTGTTGAAACAACAACTAGACAATTAATAGCTGCTATTACTTCTGATTATGCAAAATATCAAAAATATTTTTATATACTTGTATTTTTCCCAAAGTGCTAAATTATTTAAGACTCTTATTTAGGGCACTTGAGGGGGAGGAGCCAAGATGGCGGAGTAGAAAGATACACATATGCTAACTCTGAACCCACAACCCATAAAATATCTGTAAAGAAGAACTCCCAACAAATTCTGAAGCAGCAGAAGCCACAGAAGAACAGAGTGGAGGAGATTTCTGTTCCAGAGAGCCCTGAAAAACAAAAGAGAAGATGGGGACAAGGGAAGGGAGGGATGATAGAAGAGAGGGCAGATTGGTGATAGGGGCAATCAGAATGCTCGGTGTTTTGGGGTAAAGGGAGGGGACAAATGGGGAGAAAATTTGGAACCCAAAATTTTGTGAAAATGAATGTTAAAAGTTAAATAAATAAATTTTTTAAAAAAGACTCTTATTTATAAGGTTTGTTCACATAATCAAGGAAAAGCTTAACACTAAGATATATGGCGATCTTATATGAATGGGGCATATTTGGGATACTGAGAATTTAGAACATAAAACTTTAAATAATTTTTTAAAATTGAAAAAAAGACAATGGAAAAACTAGGTAAAAAACCACTCTTTCTCTTTGTATGTATGCACATATATGTATATATCAATAATAAAATATTAATAGCAATGTATACATAGAGAACTAAAATATGAATCATATAGAATACAAAAGCTAAAATCAAAATTTTTCTTAGAATTGTGGGGAAAGGAGGTTGAGCCAAGATGGCGGAGTAGAAACATAGACCTGCTCTAGCTCTACTCCCATATCCCATAAAATACCTCTAAAAAATGACTCTAAACAAATTATAAAGCAGGAGAAGCCACAAAACAAGTGAAAGAGATTTCCAGCCCAAGGAAGCCTGGAAGGCCAACAGGAAAGGTCTATCACACTGTGGCTTGGAGCAGAGCACAGACTGGCCTTGGCCACACTGCACAGATAGGATGCGAGCAGGCTTCAGGGCACAGAATCATGGGTAGCAGCTGCAGTTTCCATATTTCTCAAGCCACAAATGCCAAAGACAGCTTCAAAAGTCAGTGCCAAAGCTCTTTCACCTGGGTAAGAAAGGAGCAGGGTCCAGCCCTAGCCCTAGACCCAGGGCAGCTGCAGCTACTGTGAAATAGCAGTATAGCATTCATTTTTGGAGCCCTTGGTCTAAAGACCCTGGGGGAATCGAGCAGCTGATTTGGATTTCAGCCCTAAGTGGTGGCCCTGGAATGAGGAAGAGCGCTGGTGTGGTGGAGCTGGTGGAGGCTCTGGAGAAGGAATTCTACTCACAGATCTTGGGCAGAAGAGCTTTTGGTTGCTCCCAGACCAGAGTGCAGGCCAGGAGAGGAGTAAAGTCCTCTCCCCTGATTATGCCATCTTGGAAGAACTGAGAACTTACAGGTCCCCAAAGTATACCCTCCACCTGACAAAGGACTCAAAAGTCAAGTAACAAACTGGGAAAATACTCAAAAAAGGGGGGAAAAAAAGACTAGAATGTTACTTCCTTGTTGAACAGGTATTTTCTTCCATCCTTTTGGATGTGGAAGAACAAAGCATACCATCAGAGGAGGACATAAAAGTCAAGGCTTCTGCATCCAAAACCTCCAAAAACAGTATGCAGTGGTCTCAGGCCATGGGAGGACTTAAAAAGGATTTTGAAAATCAAGTAAGAGAAGTAGAGGAAAAACTGGGAAGAGAAATGAGAGTGATGCAAGAAAATCATGAAAATTGAGTCAACAGCTTTCTAAAGGAGACCCCCAAAAAAATGCTAAAGAAAATAACATCTTAAGGAAGGGGGCAGAGCCAAGGTGGCAGAGTGAGAGCAACTACTTACCTAAGCTCTTAGACAAACTCCTTGAGATACCTCTAAAAAGAGAATCTGACCAAATTTTGGAGGTGCAGAATCTAATAGGAGACAAGACTGTGGCAGATTCACAGACCAGGACAGACTAGAAGGTTGACAGGAAGGATCTGTTGCGCAGAGCTGAGCCCACAGCACACAACGCAGGAGACCACTGAGAGTCAAGGGAGTAACAGTCTCTGAGCCTCAGGTATCAGCTGCAGCCGCTCCTGAGACTTTCACTCCACAGATTAAACATCTGTAAGTCACCTACTTGAATTTGTGGGAGCTACAATGGTGGCGTGATCGATAAATGCTCTCTCCCCCTCCACTTATTGACCTTGAAAGAACTATAAAATATTTCTCCAGAAAAATCCTGGATCAGTGGGGTCAGCAGAAGGGGCAAACAGTCTCGTAGCACCTGAAGCTCTAAAGAATATTCCTTTTACTGTGGCAGAGGCATACTGGAAGAAGAGGAGTCCCAGAAGGGTGGAAACTTGCACTAGCACAAAGGTGTGCCTCAGTGCTGGGAGACTTTCAAACACAAGAATCAAGAGAAGCATGAAAAGGTAAACAGGAAAGAAAAATCATAAGGGACTTACTAAAGTTGAATTGTTTACATTCCTATTTGGAAAGACAATACTTGTAACACTTGAAACTTTTCTCAGTATTTGGGTAGCTGAAGGGATTATATACATACATATATATATACATACAAATGTATAGACGGAGGTCACAAAGTGAGTTGAATAGGAAGGGATGATATCTAAAAAAAAAAAAAAGAGGTGAGAGAGGAATATTTTGGGAGGAGAAAGGGAGAAATGGAATGGGGCAAATTATCTCTCATAAAAGAGGCAAGAAAAACCTTTTTTGATGGAGGGAAAAAGTGAAGCTTACTCTCATCACATTTGGCTTAAGGAGGGTATAGAATGCATACTCAGTTTGCTATGAAAATCCATCTCACACTAGATGAAAGTAGGGGAGAAGGGAATAAGTGGGGTATGAAGGAGATGATAGAAGGGAGGGCAAATGGGAGGAGGGACCAATTAGAAGTACACATTTTTGGGGAGGGTAATGTCAAAAGAGAAAATAGAATCAATTGGGGGGGGGGGGGGGGAGCAGGATAGGATGGAGGGAAATATAGTTCGTTTTCACAACAAGCCAAAAGATTATTTCACTGAAAATACAATTTGTGGAGATTTACTATTAATAAAATACTTCTAGGGAAAAGGGAGGAAACTGTGATTCCACTGGTATAAACAATTTGAGTGAGGAAAGTCCCCCAATCAATATGGAAGGAAGTCATACAGGGAAAAGTTAAATGACTTAATCTCATAGTATTAAATCATGAAGGGATATTGGAATTGGAAGACACTGACTCCAACTCAGCATTTTAAAGATGAAGAAACTGAGAAATATTTATCAGTGACTTCCGCAGTGTCACTTTGAAGATAGAACTACAACCTAGGTCTTTTGAATTAAAAATCACCATTCATGCTGCCTCACACTAGTTGACAGATGCATAATTAGATTTAATATTAAAATTTTTATGAACAAGCTATTGTACATTTTAAAGCATTTAAATCTTAAAATCTAATATATATACATACATATGTGTATATAAATGTGTATATATATATATATATATATATATATATATACTTGAAAGAACCTGTAATTTCATCAATAAAAACATTATGTCAGAAGAGATAGCAATCAATTTTGTCCCATTCTTCCATGAATAGATTCATCATACAGACTCTAACCAAAGTCATTAACCAATCAATAAACATTTATTATGTACCTACCACACGTAGGCACTGTGCCAAGTGCTAGAGATAGGAAAAGAAATAAAAGACAATTCCTGACATCAAAGAGTTTACAATCTATTGGAGAAGAAAACATGTAAGTCTGAATGAAGATCACAGCATACTAGTTTTTACTTATGTTTTGTGGAGTGTTTTTTTGGCTTGCATTTTCTTTTACAGTAGGATTAGTATGGAAATACACTGTGCATGACTGTACATGTATAACCTACATCAAATCGTTAGCCAACTCAAAGAGAGGAAAGAAGAGGGAGGGAAAGAATTTGGAATTCAAAATTTTTAAATACGTTACGAATTGTTTTAATGGGTAAGTGGAAATTACTTTTTAAAAAATAATACAATTGTCATGAAAGATATAGAATTTTCTTCTCTTTCAATTTTTAAAAATGATATAAAATCTTTCTTATTTAGACCATATATCCATTTTGATTTTATTGTGAAATATAGTCTAAGTTGTTTGTGCAAGCCAGGTGTTCTAAATCATTTTTATGTTATGGACCTATTCAAAACTTGAGTGACACACCTGAACCCCTTCTCAGAATAATACACTTAAATGCATAAAATACATAACAATAAAAGGAAATTTAAGTTCAGTAAAAATAAAGATGTAATTTTTGCAAAAGCAAGTTCAAAGACTTTCCAAAATGATTTTTGTGGAGTTATTTTTTGTAACCTACAACTTTGCTAAAGCTATTGAATCAAGAGGTTTCACTGCTAATTCACTAGGATTTTCTAAGTAAACTATCATATCATCAACAAAAAAGAGATCATTTTATCTCCTTTTTGCTAATTTTTACAACTTTCTTTTTCTTGTCTTCTTGTAATTGTCAGCACTGTCAGAACAATATTCAATGACAGAGTATGTATCCTTACTTCTTCACTGCTGTTACTTACTGGAAAATTTTCTGGTGTTATTACCATAATTCAATGTAATAAACATAGAGCTAAACAAAAGGGTTGGGGGAGAGAGGATTTGTATCACTCTTTATATATTCCTTGTAATATCACCCTCTATATAACAAATTTCAATTATTCATTATGACATAAGGGGCAGTATGGAAAGAGAAGTGATCTAAAGGGTCCAGAATCTCCTCTCTGATACTAACTAGTTGCACAAACACAGGAGAACTACTTAACTATTCTCAGTTTTCTAATGGTGTACAACAGAACAATGACCTTGAAATCAAGGTAGCCAGGTAAAGATAGTTGAGATTCAAAGCCATGGTCATTTTCTACAGACGTCATGGGGTCTTTACAATATACCACATTGCCTTCTCCTTTACTTTTTTTACTGTAAAAGAAAAAGTGTTCTTTTTATTACTGTGATTTCTAAATTAAAGAAATTACTGAAAAAATGGAAAATTAAACAATATTTGCCTGGAGAAGCATTCAAATTTCATTTTGCTACAATATGCTACCAACATAAAAGTAAGTAGCACTTATACTGACCCTGTAAATTGAGTTCTCACTCAACCATGTGAGCCTATGGCAAGGGCACTAGGAGTCCTCAAATGAAAAGAATATGTGGCTGGTGAGTCATTTTCAGTCGAGTACATCTCTTCATGACCCCAACTTGGGGTTTTATTGGCAAAGACACTAGAATGGTTAGCCATTTCCTTTGCTAATTCATTTTACCAATGAGGAAACTGAGGCAAATAGGGTTAAGTGACTTGCCCAAGGTCGCATTACTATTAAATGTCTGAGGCCAGATTTGAACTAAGTGAGATGAATCTTTCTGAACCCAGGCAACTTATCACTACTAACCAAGATATGGAGTTAAGAAGGAGAAATGTTTTCTCAATATAACATTTACTGTACTTTCCTTTTCTTCAATTAGCAATTATTTTCCCCCCAATTCTCTGTAACCCTCTCCCTACTGAAAAGAAAAGTAAAAGAAAACCTTTGTATCAAATATGGACAGTCAAGCAAATCAAGTTATCATATTGGCCATGACAAAAACATCTCACTTCATAACTTAAGTTCATCTCCTTCCAGGAAGGAGGTGGGTAGCATTCTTCTTCTTTGCTCTTACTGTTTTCTCATCAATTACCTTGAGATTCCTGATCTCTTCTTAGTCCAAAAGAATTTCATTTTTTTTTTAAAAATTCTATTAAAAAAAATCCTTGGAAAGTTTAATTGGTATGGTAGTGAATAAACAAATTAACTTAGAGAGTACTGTGCTTTTAATTAAATTGGATCTGCTTTTCCATAAGCAATTAATATTTCTCTAATTGTTACAGTCCTTTATTTCCATGAAGAATGCATTGCAACTGATAATGACAGTTGATATTAATGTAGTATTTTAAAGCGTGCAAAGTGTTTTATATGTAACCTCATTTTGAGTTGTACTCAAGTACCAGTATTTCTTGAGAAGATGTCCAAGCATTTTATACATTCTGTGGCTATTTTAAAAGGAAGTTCTCTATATCTTACTACTGGGTTTTGTTGATATTATTATAGATAAAGGCTAATGATTCATGTGAATTTACTTTCTATCCTGAAACTTGGCTGTAGTTATTTTTACAAATAATTTTTTGAGTTGATTCTATGGTTCTCTAACTAAATTATCATATCACAGGCAAAAACTATTAATTTTGTTTCTTCTTTGCCTATGCTTATTCTCTCAATTGCTTTTTTCTGTATTATTTCCATAGTTATAATTTCTAGCACTATGTCAAAGAGTAGTGGTGATAATGAATACCTTTTCTTATACCTAATCTTCTTGGAAAGAGTTCTAATATATCCCCATTACATAAAATGCTAGCTCTGAGTTTTAGAAATAAATTCTGCTTATTGAATTAACGAAAGGTCAGTTTATTCCTATGTTTTCTAATGGGTTTTTTTGCAACTATTGCCATAATCACATTATTTTTATTGTTCTTTTTATTAAGACGATCTAGTATTTCTCTAGCTTTCTCAATCCTGAATAAACTGAATTCCTAAGACAGACCTAGTCACAGGGTATAATCTTTTCTATAACTTTTTGGACGTGCTTTACTGATATTGCATTTAAAACTCTTGTCAATATTCAGTAGGAATAAGTCTATTGTTAAATTTCTCTGTTTTGATTCTGATTTAGATATGAAGATCATATTTGTATTATAGGAGGTATATGAGGAACACATCTTTTCTTCTTTGTGCAAAGAGCTTATGATATAATGGAATTGCCCTCTGAATGTTTATAAATCTGTGTGATCCTGTGTTTTTTTTGCCCGCTGGAAGTTCATTTATGAATGAGATTTTTTTTTTCTGAGACTAGATTATATAGCTTCTCTGTCTCTTGTTCTGTTCATCTAGACATTTCATATTTTTGTAAATATCCAGTTCACTTAGATTGCTGGTTTCCCTGAATTAAAATCAAAGTAGTTTTTAATAATTCCTTAAATATTATTTATTGTGAATTCTCCTTTTTATTTTTATTTTGGGTAATTTGGTTTCCCTCTTCCTAAAATCTAAACAAGCTAATTACTTTCTTAAAGTTCTTCTAATGTTATTTAGTAATTCTAACGCATTTTTTTTTTGCTTTCAAATTTAATTCTATCTTTGATTTACAGATTTCCTATTTTATTGTTTTAGGTGGGTTTTTTTTTAAACAATTTTGTGTGTTTTCTAGGTTTTTTTAAACTTAAATATCCAATTTATTGATGTTTTTTTCTCTGTTTTGTTGAAGAAGATTTTTAGTACTGTCAACTTTCCCTTAAGGACCATTTTGCCTGCACCCCAAAAATGATGATATATTTGCTCACTATCATTTTCTCTGATGAAATTACTGTTTCTACAATTTGTCCTTTGACACATCAATTGCTTAGGACTACGTTGTTTGTTCTTTAATTAATTTTTAATCCTTTCTTTCTCATCCTCTTAATGAATGTATTTTTATTACACTGCAGTCAGGAAGGATATGTTTAATATTTCTATTTTTCTTCATTTGTTTCTGAAGTTTTTATGCCACAATACATGGTTTTGTTTTGTTTTTTCAAATGTGTCACAAGGTGCTGATAAATTGGTATGGTCCTTTCTTTAAAAAAAAAATTATGTTTTTTCTAGAAACAACAATCTATCCTCTTAAGCCCCCTTCCCACCAATCAAAAAGAAAGAAAAACAAAACTTATAACAAATATAAATAGTCTAACAAACAACATCCCATATTGGACATATCTAAAAATGCGTGTCTCGATTTGACATTTATGTCAAATAAAACCCTAAGCTCTCTTTCAAGAGGTGGTGAATATGTCTCATCAGGAGTCCCCTGGAATTGGGGTTGAGTTGTTTGTCTTTATAAAACTGTTGTTATTGTGTAAACTGTTTTCCTGGTTTTGCTCTAAATTTCCCCACACAAATCCCCTTAATCATTTCTACAGGCCAAAGTATTTCTCTGTGTGTGTGTGTGCATGTGTGTGTGTGTGTAAACACATATAAATATATAAAATAATTTGGCTTGCCATTCCTCAATTGATGGGCACTCTTTCAGTTACCACTTCTTCGATACCACATAAACAGTTGCTAAAAATATTTTGTACATGAATACTTTCTTCATCCTCTGACCTCTTTGGGGTACAATTCTAGTAATGCTATAGCTCCATCAAAGGATGTGAACAGTTTAGTAACTTTTAGTGCATAGGTCTAAATTGTTTTCCAGAATGACTAGTTCACAATTCCATTAATAGTATATTGACGCACATATTTCCTCACAGCCTATCCAGCATTTCTTTTTTGGGTTTGTTTGGTCATCTCTGACAATCTCATGGATGAGGTGAACTTCAAAGGTGCTTTAACTTGTATTTCTTTAAATATTAATGATTTGGAGCATTTTTTTTTTCCAGATGGCCACTGACAGACCAAATTTCTTCCACTTACATGACTCTGGGCAAGTTACTTCCACCTCTGTTTGCCTTAGCTTCTTTAATTATAAAGTGATATTCTCTTTCCATATGTCTTCCTCCTTGTTGGTATAAATCTTCTACTTAAGTACCATAATTATATGAAATGGTTAAGTTCCCTTTTCTTCCACAGCATATTTCTTTTTCCCTCATCAAGATATAACCAAACACTCCCAAGCTGTCTGCATTATATAATTCCTTCTATGACTTCTGACGCATTGAGATTATGAGGGCACACTTGTATTTTATTCCTAAATTAGAAGGTTCATGGTTTCATTCTTGTATAATCCCTTACTGAATCCTTGGTCCCATTTGTTTTTTTTTTTAATGTTTCTCTGAATTTCTATGCTTTCATTTCAATTTCCACTCAGCTCTGGTTTTGCCATCCAGAATGTCCAGCATTCCTCTATTTCACTAAAGGTTTATTATTCCCCCTATAGGATCATACTTTATTTTGATAAGTAGTTTATTCTCGGTTGTAATCTTGTATTTTTTTCTCCTTTACAGTAGGTATTCCAAGTTCTTCATTCCTTCATAGTAGCAGCTGACACATCCTGTGTGGCCTTGACTATGGCTTTCCTTTCATTGCAGAAATTTTTCCACGACAGTAATATGGTAGAGAACTAGAAATCACTGCAGGGATGGATCATTTTTTCCCCCTCAAAAACAGTCAACAGAGAATTGAAACTCAAGTTAATTAGGAAATGGTAAGTGACTAACAAGTTGTGCTCAATGAATACAAAGTAATAACACAAGATTCTAAAAGAACCTATCAGTATGACTACTAAGCCACTGTCAGCAACCTGTAATGGAAAAATTATCTCTCTCCACTCACATACCTAAATCCAGGCCCTCATAACATCTCATTTGTAATGTGGAAAACACATCCTCATTAGTCTTCCAATAAACTTTAGTTGTTCCCCTCATTCTCCCCATCCTCCCCACAGCTGCCAATGTGATTTTTCTCCAGTTCAGTTTTGTCTATGCACAAAAACCTTCTAGCTCCCTTGTGCCTCTATGATTAAATACAGTCTTGTATTCTTTATTTAAAGTCCCTCGTAATCTGGCACCCAGTTACCTTTCCAGGCTTACTATATGCAATACTCCCCCTCATACACTCTCGTTTCCACCTTAATTGGCTTGCTGTTCCTCATCTATGTCCTGACTGGGGAAAGTTCCCTATATTTAAGCTTCCAAAGAACCACCTGATGCATTCTGATCCTCTGTTTTTGCCACTATGCTCTATCTTCTACTTACTAAAAACACATTGGACTTTGACCCTTGGACCCTGGATTATTTATTGTCAAGAGCTGACCATATCTAGGTGCTCCCAGATGCTACAAATATGCTCCAATCATGAAGCTACATATGCAGAAAATACAAAAAGTAATCAAATCAACACTCCCACTCTATAAAAGTTTGCAGGTGAAAATATCCTCCCTGACATGAATTTCTCATATGTCTTGTCTTTCTCTATTAGACTGTAAGCTCCATGACCACAGGGACTAACTTCTTATATTCATAACTCCATCACTCAGCACAGTGCTTGACACACAGCATGCACTTAATCAATGCATTTTTATTCATTCGTACCTTTTTTGGTTGTAAATGTATATTCAACCTCATATCTCTGTTTTTGCACACAAGCCTAAAATGTAGTCCCTGCTCACTTCTATCCACTATCAATAACTAAGTATTTATTAAGCATTGTCTACGTACCAGGAATTATGATGGGTAATGAGAAAACAAAGACAAAAGTGAATTCACTCCATGCTGTTAAAGAGGTCACATTTTAACAGGGGACACAACCTGTTGTGTGTGATGCTTTTTCCATTACAGGTTGTTGACAGTGGCTTAGTAGTCATACTGACAGGTTCTTGTAGAATCTTGTGTTATTACCTTGTATTCATTGAGCACAACTTGTTGTGTGTGTGTGTGTGTGTGTGTGTGTGTGTGTGTGTACGCAGAGAGATGGACATTAGATAGATAGATAGATAGATAGATAGATAGATAGACAGACAGATAGATATGCATGAAAAATACCTATATTAGATAATTTTGGTAGCAAGGGCATGTCATTTTCCTGACAGATGATGGAGTAGTTTGTCATTTCCTTCTCCAGTTCATTTTACATATGAAGAATGGAGGCAAACAGGGTTAAATGAATTGCCCAGGGATTTCAACTGAGGAAGATGAGTATTCCTGACTTCAAGCCCAGCACTCTATCCAGCGTACCACCCAGCTGCCCCATAGAAGCTAGCACTTAAGCTATATCTTGAATGAACTAACGACTCTAAAAGGCAGAAAGAAGGAAGAAGATCATTCCAGATCACTAGTAGAAAGGCAAAGAGATGGGAGATGGCGTGATATGTATGAAGAACATCAAGAAAGACTGTTTGACTGGACCAAAGTGTGCAAGAAATAGAATAAAATACATATTGAATCTGCAATGGTAGGTTTGGGCTGGGTCGTAAGAGGATTAAAAAAACAACAACAGGAGTTTACATTTGGCCTTAAAGGTAAGAGGAAGTTTGGACAACTCAAAGAGAAAGTTAACTGACACATAGACTTTGCTTCTACAAAACTATGTTTGCAACCATGTGAAACAGACTGGAGACATAAAAGACTTGAGGTAGCAGAAAAACGATGAGGCTACTGCAATAGTACATGTGATGTGTGAGAAGGCCTGGGAATAAATGAAAAAAGAGATTACGAAGAGGTAGAAAGAAGATTTCACAAATGACACCAAGGCTGTGAACTTCAGTGAACAGAAGGATGGGAGTGCCTTAGAGTGAAAGGAAAATCTGGGAAAGGGATGGGTCTTGGGGAAAACAGAATGGCCATTTTCAACAAGATGAATTTGAGGTGATGCAGTGGATCTAACTGGAAATGCCCAACAAAGAGTGGGTGTCACAGGACAGGAGGCTGATTTATGAGCTCACTTCGTCATAGTGTTCCTCAAAGAGGGGGCCCTGTATATTTAGCAAAAGAAACACTGATCACTGTGGCCTGTCATGGATTCATCAAAAATAAATTATCTGAGGCGGAGCCAAGATGGTGGAGTAGAAAGACACACATACATATAGCTCCGAACCCACAACCCACAGATCGGCTACAGGGGAGCAACTCACGGTGAATTCTGCACCCAGAGGCCACGGAATATTGGAGCGAGGGAGATTTCTGTTCCGGAGAGACCTGCAAACCTCTCGCGGGGGGTCCTTCGTGCTGCGGACTGGGCGCCGGGATTGGGAGCAGAGGGCAGCCCTGCAGCAGCAGCGGCACCGAGAGGAAAAGATCCGAGAGGGCTACGGGGACGGGATCTCCAGCGGCCACACGGGTCCCTCCACCCACAGAGGGACCTGCAAACCTCTCGCAAAAGGTCTTTCGCGCTGCAGACGCGGAGCCCAGCCCAGCCCAGACCTGCTGCGGCCACAGCACCAAGAGAAACAGACCCGAGCAGGCTTCAGGGACGGGATCTCCAGCGGCGGCACAAGTCCCTCCACCCACAGGTGACGGGGGTCGGTGAGAGAGTCTCTTTGGCGGGTGGAGAGGGGAGTGGGGTGCCCCCATGATTCGGGCCCCCCCGGGAGGTAGAAGCTGAGAGGCAGCTGCAGACAAGGGCTCCCCAAGCGGGCGGGAGCCTGGATCCATTGTGGAAGGTCTGTGCATAACCCCCTGAGGGAACTAAGCCTGAGAGGCAGCCCTGCCCCGACCTGACCACCTGAACTTAATTCTCACACTGGATAGCAGCCCTGCCCCCGCCAAAAGCCCTAAGGCAGGAAGCAGCATTTGAATCTCAGTCCCCAAATGCTGGCTGGGAGGACCAGAAGGAGAGGTGGGTGTGAGGAGAATATTCAGAGGTCAAGTCACTGGCTGGGGAGAATGCCCAGAAAAGGGAAAAGAAATAAGACTATTGAAGGCTACTTTCTTGGAGAACAGACATTTCCTCCCTTCCTTTCTGATGAGGAAGAACAATGCTTACCATCAGGCAAAGACACAGAAATCAAGGCTTCTGTGTCCCAGCCCAACCAATGGGCTCAGGCCATGGAAGAGCTCAAAAAGAATTTTGAAAATCAAGTTAGAGAGGTGGAGGAAAAACTGGGAAGAGAAATGAGAGAGATGAAAGAAAAGCATGAAAAGCAGATCAGCTCCCTGCTACAGGAGAACCAAAATAATGTTGAAGAAATTAACACCTTGAAAACTAGCCTAACTCAATTGGCAAAAGAGGCTCAAAAAGCCAATGAGGAGAAGAATGCTTTCAAAAGCAGAATTAGCCAAATGGAAAAGGAGATTCAAAAGCTCACTGAAGAAAATAGTTCTTTCAAAACTAGAATGGCACAGATGGACGCTAAGAACTTTGTGAGAAAGCAAGATATCACAGAACATAGTGAGAAGATTGGAAAAATGGAAGATAATGTGAAATATCTCATTGGAAAAACAACTGACCTGGAAAATAGATTCAGGAGAGACAATGCAAAAATAAATTATCTGAAGCAACTGTCATTTCTCAAACAGCTAGATTTTGGCAATGCATTTGGCAGAATCTCTCACTAAAATGATGCTGATAAAATGATGGACTATGGGCTGGATGAAAAACTGAAAGCATTCTGAACGGGTTAAATCACCAAACAGAAAAAAAAGCAATTGATAAGCCAGACTGGAGAGAGTTCTAGTACAGGGCTGAAGGGTACTACTGGCCCAGTACTCAGCCCAAACAGCATCTTCTTCAAATGTGAAGAACATACCAAGCGGGCAAGAAAAGCTCACACATCATATAAAGAAACTGGGATCCCTCAATCGAAAATCGCAGATTGGATATCATATGATTAAATGCAAAATCCTACATTCTGATTCAGAAAATCAATGCTACAAGTATAAGAAATGACTTCTGACAATATGCACTGATATTTTCACCTTCATCTTTTCCACTCAATTATTTAAGCATAAAAAGGAAAAACATAACTGAAGCATTTCAGTGTTTACTCTTACATTCACAAATTATATAAACTTCAGGGAGAAACCAGAAATGGAGCAGTCTGTTTTAGCCTTCATTTTCTGAAACTTGTGTTGCTTAAAACTACTCATTAATTTTAAAATTGGTACTAACAGGCACCTTACAAATATTACACTTTGTTTAATGACAGGAAGATAGGATGTAAACTCAGTGCTGCATCCCCATCTGCCACATACTGCTCCGATATTTATAAATATAGTTGTGCTGTTGACATTTCTACAGCTCCTCCAGGTGTGAGCCATTAGAACAGATAATTCTCTTTGATCATTCTAGTGTTACTTCTTTTTAGATCTAAGGAGATCTGGCCTTCTACTAGGTTCCCAAAACAACACCTAGTAAAAAAGACTTTTTAACTCCTAACTAGTTGTTCTAAGTAAAACAGATCACCTCAAAAGATAACCAGGTGTGAGTGCAGTTGTTTTTTAAATGAAGAATTATGACATAGCAAGTAAAAAGTGTTGGAATAATTTTTGAAAGGAATTATAATAAGGTCTTGGAATTTTAAAAATTTTACTTGTTTAGAAAACATACTGAAGTTAGATGTTATAAATTATTCATGCTCTATAATATTCACAGTTCTTTTCACTTTAATTCAACGAGTTTCCTGTTGTCCTAAAGTAATCTTTTTTTCTCAGCTTTTCAGCAGTAAAAATTATTTTTGTGTTAAAAAAAAACAACTTAAGACACAATTCTCAAAACCACATCCCTGTATTACCCTGCCACTCTGGAGAAATTTAGGGGGAAAAAAAGTGTTCTAAGATGATGTATGAAAACCTGCATTATTATTGTATATTGGCTTCAAATAATTTATGCACTATTCAATAAAGAAAAACCAATAAAAAACTTCATAATGGAAGCAAATGACTGCCTTGTTTAATGGTCTGGAATACCAAAATGGAAGAGCATATGATGGACTGGGTAAGTTAAAAAGCAACAACAACAACAACAAAACACTAGATCTAAATTAGGCTATGTCTAAGGTAGCAGTAAAAAAATCTGAGCATTAAAGATAAAGCACTGGGTTGTCAGAGCTTATGTGAATGATGAATTATATTTTTCAATTTGTTCAGACTAGATGAATGGTCAAGGAAGTAAGTCTTTAATAGGAAAAGAAGGCCATCTTCATCATATAAAGAGAAATGAGGAGAAGAAAATGTAAGACAGAAAATTCTAGCTTCTCCATGAAATTATCTGCACTATATATAGTTCTAAAAAAAAGTATAATCTTACCCACAATGCCTTTTCTTCAAGTCAACAGAAGAAATATTATCTATTAGAAAGAATTATTTCAGACAGCAAAATGTTTATTTTATTATTTAAGACATGGCCACCAGAATTGGTACAGGAAATGAGAAACAGGGTAGAATTGCTAGAATAGCAATAAATCAATCAAGAAGCATTTATTAGGCACTTATGTGTAAGGCACTGTGCTAAGCCCTAGAGTAAAAAAAGAAAGAAAGAAAGAAAGAAAGAAAGAAAGAAAGAAAAACGGAGTCTCTTTCTCCCTCATGAAGTTCACATTCTAAGTTCTGGAGTTCATATCAGGGAGATAACATGTATATAGACTGTATACATAAGATACAGGGAAAAAATGGAAAGAAGCTACCTTAAAAGGGAATTCAGTAGCACCTGCTAGGAGAGGAGACCAGGAAAATCTTCCTTAAGGAGATGGAAAACTAGAGGTTTGTTCTAAAGGATGGTTTACAAGGAGAGCATTTCAAGCCAGGAGAAAAGTCAATTCAAAGACACACACATGGACATGTACTACCTTACGAGAGGAACAGAAAACATGCCAATGTGGCATGAACAGTGTGCGTGTGTCATTAGGGAGTATTGTGTTAGAAGCTTGAAAAGATTTGTTCTTATTATTGTGGTTGCCATTTCAGTTCTGTCCAACTCTGTGACCTCATTTGGAGCGTTTTGTTTTTTTTTTTAGCAATGAGACTGGAATGGTTTCCCGTTTCCTTCCTACAAGATGTCTGTATAAGATTTACAAGAAATTATGATTTGTTTAATATATTTATTAAATTTATATTTAATTTTATTTATAAATATTATACTAACATACATTAATATATTATTATATGTTAATAATACATTATAAATATTAAATATACATATTTATTAAAGTATTGGCTGCATGAAAAATAATTGTTTACATTGCACCCAGACCATTTAGTGAGTCTTGAAGAACAACAACAAAATCAGTACATTCTTTTGGAAGGGTCTGATTATATTATTTTTAAAGAAAATGATTTTGGTTGCATCTTGTAAAATAATAAAGCTCACTGAGCAAAACGTTCAATTTCACAAGAAATTTGTCTGAATTATAGTTCTAACATTTACTCATTCCAATAAAGCTATCCAAATGTGTTTCCACATAAAGAAACACACAAACACACTGTGTATGTTTATAAATCCTTTGCCTCACAGCAATGTTGGTGGGCACTTTCTTTGATAAAGGCTCTGAGACTACTAAATTTAGCAACACAGGAAGACATAACGCCTCTGACCTGTCAAGCTGGGTTAGTACCCCCTAAGTGCCTTGGTTGGTTGCTGTCTAGAGGAAATGACAAAAGAGCTAATAAAGAATTTAAAGACCTCTATACAGTTTTAAAAGGGGTGGAGACAGAAAGCAGTGGACCTCTGGACAAATGAACAGGTAAAAAATTTCACTAGAAAATAATAGGTAAGTGACAATTACTCAAAGTTTGTAAAAATCTACAGAATTATTTTTAGTGATTCCTGAACAAAACATGAAATGGTTCTGCCACTGAGAAGAGCAATGGCTCAAATATAGCAAAACAATGAACAAACGAGCACTTTCTTCGTTTACAATACAAGAAAAAGACATGGATTGATCCAACCCAAAAAATAAAACACAAAACTATAAACATCACCAACCAATTTCTTAAGTCAGTCCTCTTACTCCAAATGTTTGAATTATATGAATACCACAAAATGAGAACCATCCTCAGAGAGAAATTTTTAGCTTCCCTTTAATTCACTCACATATAAGTGATCAGAAATTAGAACAAAGATCAAAAAATAGCAGAAGGAAACAAGGTATCAAGAGAAAGCTCTATATTATGCAGGCAAAAGTCACATAGAATGTAAATGAGGTTAAAGAGTTACAAGAAGTTTAAAACATCTAAAAAGCACTTTTGTCTATATCACTAACAAATCATAACTCCCTGATAACAGTCACTGAGGTAATAAGCTATTAGAGAGAGTAAACCTAATTTTCATGGTCCAGTATTCTTTATTTGTTGAGGCTGTTAAAATAAGAGTAACATCTTTTTATATGTATATGGAATTATATGAATATGTATATTTATAAGTAAATTATATGTATAAGGAATTAGACTATTAACATTACCCTTAACAAAACTATTTCAGGGGATGCAATTTGCTATAAATAATAAAATTTATTTGAACTGCTATATTTGAAAAGGAACCCACATTTTATTTTGTAAAACAAATTAAATTGATAATAGCTTGTTAAAGAATTTAGTTTGGACATATTTTAGTAGAATCCTTGCAATTATCTTAATATTTCATTTAAATATTGAAGAAAAATTGCACATTTTGAGAAGGAAATAAAGAAAAAACTTTGCCCTTAATAGAATGAATGTTCCTTTCCTTCTCTCCCTTTTCTTTCTACTTTGAAATAGCAACTACTGTAGCCATTACAGGATTCTTTAAATAGAATATATGGTGAATCTGTAAGACAAAGGGTTAATTAAAGGAGGTCCAGAAGTTGTTTTCCCCTCTTTCCTCATCCCCCATTCCCCAGGGTCTGTTTCCTGTCTCCCCAGGCCAGGATACTATTGTCCCCAAAAGTACCAAAATCAGTAAAGAAAGATGCAAAGTTAATTAGATGTGAAGTAAGCTCCAGGCTGCACCAAAGCTAGGAAGGTGTAAGGCTCAAATCTACACAGGAAGGGGGAAAAAAATCCTAAATCTAAAAATAACAGCATTGAATCATTCAAAAATCCTTTCCTATCTCATTTCTTGCTGTCTTTCATACACAAATCTACATACAATCTTTTTCAAAGCACATTTTAGGAAAAGTAATTCAGGGCTGAAAATCAAAAACTCTATTAGGAAATCTAGATATTAAATTGGATATGATGCACTTCTACACTGGATGACACAAAATTAGGCAACTTTTTTAGTAAAAAGAAAAGATAAATTGAGTTATAACAGAAAATGGTTCATAAATATGTTAATAAAATTAAATTAGAAGACTGTTTAATTTTTATTAAAATTTATATCTAATATGATGTGCTTCTCAATTAACAAAGTGTTACAGACACACTATCAGATATGAGCCTCAAAAACACTCTGCTAGTTAAGTCAGAGAAAATATAAAACTGTTTATTTAACTGTGAGGGTGCCCTACATATCATAATAGTTGAGGAAACCAAGGCTTGAGAGAATAAAGGACTTGGTCAAGATCTAACCTCAAATCCAAGCCTTATGCAACCATATTATGCAGCATGATACATTTTTATGTTTCATTACCAAATCCATCAGACTAGCAAGTTACCAAATACAGGGCACACTCACACTTCAGTAAACAAAAAATTTTATCCTTTTTCTACAAATTGAGGAAAAAAACCCAGAGGTTAAATTACATGCACAGCAAGTTAATGGTGAAGACAGGAGAGAGTTGGAAATCTACAAGACTCTTAGTCTCTAATCTCTAATACATCAGATTCCTTTCAACACTACTTAGAATATGATAGCATATGCATTTCATAACTGTACTCTAATGTGCATAAATCTGATTTTAAACCAACCATCTTAAATTAATTTAGAAAATTCACATAGAACCAATTACACACATGCACACACACATACACATAATCTTCAAAATGAGAACATTCAACTTATAATATGTATGAAGAAGACAACAACTGTAGGAGCCTGGAAAGGAAAATAAATAATCAGGTGAAGAGAAAAGAAGCTTTTCTTATTACAGAAACGGGAGAAAATAGAGAATTCTTTTCCAGAGCATGAGACTGTAGAAGAAAAGCTGTTCCTGCTCACCTTCCCAATTTTCCAGATGGAAATGACAGTCCTAACTACTTACATTTTTAAACAACAATGGCCAAGAGAGCTTTACTACTATCCTGACAGGAAACAGGTATGAAAGACATCTCACCCCAAAATGCCTCACAAAGTCATGAAGCCGTCCAGTCATAAGATTCTGCGCAAACATCAATTGAACTATCTCTTGTCAAGCACAGCCCTTCCTGGCTTGACCACACGCTTAAGCCTTCTCTATAGGGAATTGTCAGCTTGAGAATAAGTGTTTCAAAATTTGGTTGAGAAACAGTTTGGAAATCAAAATGGATTTCTCACATAGAAACAATTAACAGTGGTGAAGAATCAATACAGTCCACAAAATCCTATTTCATCCATAATGCAATTAAATTGTGGTACTAGGAATTATTAGCTTGAGTTTGAGGAACTGGAGATCAAGTAGGGCAGGAGATGAAAGGTCCTCTCTGTCTTATATACAGGAGAAACCTAAGGCAAAACTCTGAGAATGTTAAAATGTTAAAATTTGGATTAAATTCCAAAATTATGCACCTCCCTTCCCTACCCCCCCAGCAAACACAATCTCCCATTTCCTCCACCCAAATCACCAGCTGAGGTGACAGAAAACATTTTGAGTAAATTCTTCACAATAATCGTTGAATTACTGACAAACCTAAAAGAATAACAAAGAACGTTAAAAAACATTAAATTCAACACACAATTATTAACTATTTAAAAGATACTGTAGTTAGTGCTGGGGACAAAAATATAAAAAATTATCTAGTCATCATACTTGATAAATTTATATTCTTCTGGTATGCCTGTTAACCCAGACAGCATTTTAGGCAATGAACAGACTCTGGTATGAGTGCCTGACTTGGCAGGGCATTAGTAAAAACAAGAAGTAAGTCCAAATGTTGGGGTCAAAAGACTAACCCAGAATCAAGGCATTTACATTCACTAGTTAGAGCACACAATTAATAACAAAGCATAGCAAGAAAAATAAATGGGAAATTCCTCCAATTAACCTAGGGCACTCTTCCCACCAAAACACATACTTACCATCATTGGGAAGAATGGATAGAAATAGGATTATGTATAGAGGAATGCATGACCAGTGGACATCTCCTGCCTCCAATGGTGCAGTGATAGCCATGTCTTCTTAGGGTGTCAATGCACTGATCACTCTTGTTGAGCCCGCTCCCTGCTAAGCTTGAAATCTGGCTCCATGGCTCTCCAAGAGGCCTAAACTATTTCCAGTTTCTCTCATTCTCATCTGGGCATATCATTCTACTGGTGTCATCCCTACTGCTGGCCATTACTCAATGAAAACAGCTTCTAGGATGCATTTCTTCAGGATAATTCATCTTAGCTCCAATCTCTTAGGGAAATGGTAACTAGGATGCCTCTCGCTGCTAAGGATATTCAAACTGTTACCAAGACCTGATGAGTTCACCCTTCCAACACCTCTCAAATACGTCCCTTTTCCTCCTCAGTAACCACCAGTCTCTCACTGTAGTGAAGATCCTCATCACCTCAAACCTGGTCTATTGTGATAGCCTGCTTGTGGGCCTGCCTGCCTCACTTCTCCCCACTCCAATTCCATCTCCCATTCAGTCACCAAAGTGATTTTCCAGCTCAAGTCCAATCATGTCACTCCAGTACTCAATAAAATTGAGTGGCTTCCTATTGATTTTAGGAACAAATATAAAAATGCTCTGCTTAGCATTCAACGTCCTTCATGACCTAGATCCTTGCTACCTCTTCAGTCTTCTTCAATCTTACTCCCTAACACATTCTCTTCCATCCAGTGACACCAGCTTTTAGCTGTTCTACAAACAAAAAACAATGTATCTCTTGGCTCTGGGTATTTTTTCTGGCTGTCTCCCACACTTGGAATGCCCTCCTTCCCTGGCTCCAAATATCAACCTGGCTGGCTTCCCTTCCAAATAAAATCCCATCTTCCACAGGAAGCCTTCTCCAGCCCTTCTGAATTCCAGTGCCTCCCCTCTATTATTATTTTCTGTTTATCCTGAGGGTAGCTTGTTTTGTAGATATCTGTTTTCATGTAATCTTCCCCATTAGATTATAAGCTCTTTGAGGGCCAGCACTGTCTTTTGCCTTTTTCTGTATCCTCAGGATTTAAAACAGTGCCTAGTACAAAATAGCTGCTCTTTGTATGCTCAGAGGTTGGAAGATAAAATACTCTGCTAACAAAAGAACTTACTAATATAGATTTAGAGCTGGAACTGTAGCCAAGAGAGATAACTTCCCTAGAGGTGAACAGGAAGAAGCAGAGTGAGGATGTGAACGCCAAAGTCTTCTGCCACCAAATTCAACATTTTGTCAAACACACCAGGTTAGTTGTCTCCAGCCAGACAGTAGTCTCCCTTCCCCTCTAGGCAAGATTAATTTTGCCTGTTAACACCTGCATCTTGGCAGCAGAGTCTTTTGACCCAGATAACTATATGGATGAGAGTTGAAAATTCTCAAAATTTCCATAGCCATTTATGCAAATATATTTGGGTCAGTACAAAATTAAAATGAAGAAGTCAAGATCCTTGTTATTCATATTCATGCCTGGGCAACTAAACAGAAAGTAAGTTCAGTTTTAGACATATTGAGCATAAGATGTCTAATAGGCAGCTGGAGATGCAAGACTAAAGGTCAGAAGATTAGTTAAGGGTAGAAAAATAAATCTGATAATCATCCGCATAAATATGGGAGCTGAATCCATGGGAGCCAATAAGATCAACAAATGAAGCAGAATAAATAGAAGTGGGGCTAATGACGGAGCCCTGAAGGACAACTACAGTTAACAAAGGACCCAATTGAGGATTCTGCAAAGGAGACTGAGAAAGAGCAGTCAGGTAGGCAGAAGAAAAGAGTAATGGCCCCAAAACTTGAAGAAGAGAATTTCAAAGAGTAGAGAGTAACTGACAACACTGTCACAGGCTACACAGAGATCAAGAAGGGTGAGGAAAGTTCTCAGCTTTTGTGTAGTATTTTAGCCATAGAGGAAAAATTTTCCGTATCTCCCTGAACTTAGAAAAAAACAAGGTAAATTTTAGTTTATTGGGATAGCATTTTTAAAGAGGGAAAAAGTAAACTTCTGGTTATCTGATCATTAACATTATTAAAAATCTCCTAAGAGGGAAGCTTTTAGGGAGAACAATAAAGGGACTTCAGACAGCCAAAATGGGGACAGTAATAAGCACATTCTCAAAAGGAAAATACAGTTACCATCTCATTTATCCAGATATTTCTTATTTCTAATGCTAATTACCTATCACACAGCAGATAATCTAGAAATAGGCCAAGTCACAGAGCCTCAAAAACAAAATTCACAAATTATCTTTTTTTTGTAGTTCAGTTTCAATTTCTTTTTTCTTTTGCATGATCCAGAGACTTTAAAATGCAATGAAAATCTTGCATGATACTGTTGGTGACTGGGAAAAAAATTCAAAGTGTGAAAATTTATTATGCAAATAAAAATATCAAATGTTGGTACAACTATCAAAATGAAAGAAGTCAATATTTTAGTTCTAAAATTATACACTTGTTTGTACAAAGCACATAAAAAAATTCATCTTTCGAACCCAACTGCTGATTGTGAGGTCTTCAGAAAAGATTTATCATTTAGCTTGTAAGGATATTAAAGAGCTTCAAACAAATATAAAAAAAAATTTTGTGTCTTTATTGGAATGGTGTTATGGTTAGTACCCCAGTTTTGATATTCAGATTTGTTTTTTATTAGAAATGACACTACATAACTGCAATACTGCTCCAACAGTCTTGTCTTTACTTTTAAAGCAAGAAACAGAATGAGAGTATTCAGGAAGCACTAACAGGCATCAGTTAATTCAAGACATTAGTTTTAGTTCCAAAAAGCTCTCGTAAAGAAAACCAGATTTTTTTTTTTTTGGATGGATGAAATTTTTAATAACTAGAATAACATGAGTGTGTAAGCAAAAGTCATGAGGCTTTTGTTTTAAATTTACCTTAGAGCTGGTCTCTCCTTCAAATACAACAGTTTTTGACTTTTTTTTACCTCAAAGTATAAAAAATATGAAATATAAACAAGCTCTTGCATTGTACCCTTGGAAGTGTACAATTTAGACATTATAGAGCTATCTACATACTGTTAAACTCCATCAAATCTTGGATAATCCATTAATATACAAAATATCCAGTCACAGAAAGAACTAAAACCCACTTCATTCTGTCACACACATATTCAAATACTATCTAAAGAAAAACATTTTTAATCATTTTGGCTTTCTTCTACATTTGTATGTTGATACATTTATTAAAATATTTCTGTTAAATTATGTTTGATCTTTTCCTTGTCAAGTCTGTTTGCTACCTTAATATCAGCCATCCAGACAAAACAGGTAAACAGAAAAATGAGCTCTTCCTCAGTTCCCTGTTATAACCATGAAGTCAACTTTAAGACATGATCCCAAACACTGGGTTGTGGCAGCAAACAGCAGGTCCAGTTTCTTCATAATACTTTTTGGTGTGGCATACTTGGTAGAACTCAGGTGTAGAAGCCAGCATTGATCCCCCAAACCATACTGTATATCGCTGCTGCATGTGATCTGTAACGTCTTGCATATCGATAGACTTGGGCTTCAGACTACTACCACTTAATTTGTCACTTAGTTTCAGCCTTGTTATCAACAGTTCTTTTCAAATCTGGCTGTAGTTGACGTCTAAAATCCCTGAACATGGCTGAACCCCCAGAGAGGACAATATTCTTGTAGAGAGGACATCTGACATCAATGGGACAATTCTGAATTACCTCATTTACTACTACTGAGATAGGTTGTGTGAAGTCTGGATTAGCAAAGTTTGGGCAAAAGAGGATTTCTGGACCCAGGAACTGCTCATAACCAACATCAATGGAAAATTCTTTTTTGGAGATTGCAATGATTCTAGTATACTGTTTAATCCACTCTGACCCATCTGTATCATACTTGTTAAATTCTTTGACTAAATCTGGGCAGACATAACTATAATGTTCCTTCACTGCCTTAGCTGTTTCCAGGGATTGTTTCAGGAGGAATTCCTACTTCTCATCCTCTCAATAACTGCTGAATAAAATATGTTATATCTCTCCCAGCAACTGGAATGTGCTTGATACAGCTGCCTATAACATACCCCTTAGCCACAGAAATGACATGAGTGACACCATCTCCACTGTCTATAACTGTACCAGTCAGTGTCCACTCTCCTGCTTGTCTTGATGTCCAAGATGCAGCTAAAGCAAGGACAGCCTGTACAGCTATGTATAGGCCTGGAACATTAAAGGATTCAACATAATTTCAGCTCTATATTCCCTGTTTTCTGGTGTATTTAGAGGAGGTTCTGCCCTTAGGTATTTAAAGATCACTTGTTCCATAAATCTCTCTATCAAGTCCCAATCTTCAACTATACCATGGCTGATTGGCCACTTTGTGGCATAAGTTGGCTTTCTATTGCTTCATCCCCAATAAAGAAGTCTAGATCATCAACACCCTTCATCACCCTCCTTTGTGCTTGATCTCCTACTTTTGCAAATTCCCTGATAGCAATACATGAGGGGATGATAAACCATGGCTCTGTATTTCCAGCATATCTAAGTTTTGTATAGCCACTGCCACAGTCCACCACACAGGCCAGCAGCTGTCCCACCATCTTCCACCTCTTCCTCCTCTTGTTGCAGCCACCCTCGTCAGGTCTGCACTGGATGAGGGAGGACGGGGGCTGGCAACAGGGGCTATCTAACCATCCACAGCCTGGCTGGCCTCGAGCTCCCAGGAGGCAGAGAGTAAGCTGAGGCAGCAGCAGCGATGGCAGGGAGCCACAAATTATCTTCTAAAGCTCGAGAACTTTACTCATTTCACACGTAATAGCCTCTTAGAGTCTAACGGCTCTTAATCTGGAGACAATTCTAACAAGTTTACTCAGCTGATCTCTAAACTAACAGAAGATTAAGAAGAGTTAAAGGTAGGTAGGAATGATAATGGAGGCTAAACAGAAGGATAGTGAAAGAGTCAAGAGGTGGCTGGGACAACCAGAAATGGATAAAGCTGAAAGAGCGGGCACAAAATCTAAAGCTGGCAAGACTGCCTGAGGAGACTGAGTGTGGAAACAAAAAATTAAATGTCTCATTAGCTAATAAAGTCAGAGTTGTGTTATAAAACTCTACAATAAGTGATATTCCAAAAATTCTAAGATAACATGAAAGTGAAAGTATGTTCAATGTGCACTGCTTAAGAAGTCAAAGAAAAAGAGGCCATATTTTAGAAGATTTCCATCAAAATATGACAACTAAGTGGAGTTGTGAATTGATCCAACCTTCCTGGAGAGCAATTTGGAACTATGCCCAATGGGCAATCAAACTATGCATATCTTTTAATCCAGCAATAGTACGACTAGATCTGCGTAATTCCAACGAGATTATAAAAAAAGGAAAAGGAACTATATGTGCAAAAATAATTATAGCAGCCCTTTTCATGATGGCAAAAAAAAAAATCAGAAATTACAGGAATGTTCATCAGTGGCTAAACAAGCTGTGGTATCTGAATGTAATGGAATACTACTGTTTCATAAGAAATGATGAGTACGCTAATTTGAGAAAAACTTGTAAAGACATGTACAAATTGATGCAGAGAAATGAGTGAACCAGGAAAACACTATGCACATCACTAGCAACACTGTGATGATCAACTACGAACAAATGCTTCAGCTCTTCCCAGCAGCACAATGGAAGAAAAGTACAAAGGACTCAAGAAGGAAAATGCCATCCACATCCAGATAAAGAATGGGTGGACTCTGAATGCAGATCCAGGCATAGTTTTCCACTTTATTCTTTTTTGTACTTCTTTTCCTTTTGATTTGCTTCCTCTTTCACAACCATGATTAATATGACAATAAGTTTTACATGATAGCACATGAATGACATATCAAATTGTCTACCCTTTTAGGAAGAGGGGAGGGGAGAAAAGAGGAGAGCAAAAAGAGAAGGAAAGAAATTTGAAACTCAAAATGAATGCTAAAAATTATCTCGACATGTAATAGAGGGAAAAATAACATAATGCAATTCAAAAATAGCTGACAACTAAAAGAGTTCTTGGTTTTTACAACTAAATGCTTCAATTGGTAAAATTAGCTAAAAAGGAACGGCTTATGCAACAACGATGCAAGATAACCAAGGTCTAACTATAGCAGCTTGCTAGGTATTTTAGTGCTTACCAAAGTCTAAGCTTGGTAAGAACAAAGAGTCCAATACTATATGTTTAGTATTCAATACTGTTAGTTGCTTAGTCAATAAATGTTTATTTAAGTTTACTTTGTGCTGAACACTGTGCTGAGTTCTTTGAATTTGGATATAAGTTTTTTAAAAAAACCTTTCCTGCCCTTAAGGAGCTTACAGTCTAATTGGGGAAAACCAAATAGAACAGGAAGCTGAAAAGTAAGGGAAGAGATATCGAGGTGCAGTCCAGAAGCAGCATAGTTGATGTAAAATGGGGAGAAGACTGAATTGAACCCCTTTCTTAAATAGATGGCCCTGTCCTCGGTCACAGAGTCCAATCAGAGGAGAAGAGCATACTGCCAAGATGAGCTTATTTGGCACATATAATCTTGCAGAATAATGAGATTTCCCAATGATGAATTTAGTACTAACCATTACATGGTTATTCATTGACATGTTTTTATTTAATCTTATGCAATTCCCAAAGGGTACCAATTAGATTTTTTTAAAAAAACTGAATTTTAGCTGAGAAATCAGTCCAAGAAAAAAATATTTGTCAAGAAACAAAACCACCAGGAACTGTACAGTAATATTAATTACAGTTTACTACAACTGAGAAGTAACCTTTTCTGTGAAAGTATTTAACGCAACAGAGTTTTTCTTCAAAACTGCCCCAAACATAATTCACATTTTCTATTTATATACTAATGGATTACTTGGGATAGTCCAGTGACAAGAAGAAAACATAAAACTTTGCAGGGTAGGGATGGAATGTGAACAGATTTGCCAAAACCTGCAGTTAACAGCTTCCTGAAGGATTTCTGGAGATTTTTATATGGAGCATTTTATAACAAACAAACTTTGTTTAAAAAACACTATTAGACATACCTTAAAACTTGAGTTCACTAAGTTAACAGCAAGATGGTATAAAAAATGAATAGGGGTCATTAAATCTATAATTACAATAAATATGTTCTTCAAACTAAGGCATCTGTATTTAATTTATTCTGAAAAAACTAATATTTAAAAGCACAAATATTCTTTGACATTATAAAGCAGAACTGCTTTTATAAATAAATGGAATAAGCAAAAGGTTATCTCTAAAATGAGTTTTTATTTATTTGAAAATTTCAAAAGATGGCATTTATAACAATTGTCAATACTCATTTTTAAAAGTTCATGCTAAATATATTGTGAAAAGATAATGATAATCAATGTAAATATAAAATAATGATCTCTTAAGCACCCCAGATTTTGCTATAATAACTGATTATGATGTTTGAGTCAACTCCAAAATTACACCAATAAAAAAGGAATGGCTCTAGCCTTTTCCATTTGGCCTTCAAAGTTCAAAGTACTGAGAAAACTACCATGACTGACTGAGATATTGTTTACTTGTTCTTCAAAATTCTCAAGATTAGAAAGAATTCATTATACTGCTTTCCTTCATTACCCAAGCAATTTACTTGAGTGAGAATGGCATAATTAATTTTGGACAATTCTCTGATTAAAAATATATAAGCTGTTATTTTTTAAGAATTACACTTCCAAACTGATATTCTTAATCTCTGATAATTCCAAGTGTCTGATGATAGGACACAAAGATGCTAAACTCATAGTGTAACAATCAAAACACAATATAGGATTAATTAACTGAGACACAGTGTACCTCACTAGGGAAGTCAAAGTCCTTGCTTCGTGGGTCAGACCACAACTAAAACAGTAAATTCACTGCTTCTAGTCAGCTGTCCCCCACATGCCTGAAATGCCTCCCTCTCCTGCTTCAAATATCAAACTTAGTAATTTATTTTAAATGCCAATTAAAATCCTGCTTTCCACAGGAAGTCTTCCCCAATCCTTCTTAATTCCAGTGCCTTCCCTCTGTTAATTATTGTCTATTTATCCTGTATATACGGATTTTTCCACCATGACTCAGCTGTGCTTTCATCCAAGAAAATCTTTCAGTGACTAGAACATTTCACTCTGGAATATCACTTCACCTTGCCCTCACCCTTTTGCCATGATTGTGAATTCCAGTCAGGGCTTTCATTTTAGGGGGAGAAGAAAGTAAGGCTGGTGACTCTGCACAGCCTTCCCTCACTCAAATCAAAGTCAACTGCAAGTCATGTCATCATCTTGTCCTCTTTCAGAACAAAGTACCAATACAACCTGCGAGTAGCAGCTCCTTCTCTTCTCCTCTCCTCTTCCTTTCCCTCCCTTCTTCTCCTTCCATTTTAGGGGGAGAAGAAAGTGAAGTTGGTGACCTTAAACAGCCCTCCCTCACTCAAAACAAACTTAAGTGCAAGTCATGTCATCATTTCTTTGATGTCAAGGACGAACACAACAATTGTGCTACTATCACTATGGAATTAACCATCCTGCCCCATTCTAACTGCTTTCTACTTCCTCTCTCTCTAATCTTTTTTGCTCCTTTTTCTAAGTGTTATCTTCCTCCATTACAATGTAACCTCCTTGAGGGCAAAGATATCCTTTTTTATTGGAATTTATTGTATTTCTACCCTAGCACTCGGCACATCAGTAACTTATCGACGTGGTTCCCAGAGGCTATGATTTAGTAGCAGTTAATAAGTGGGAAAGACTAGGAGACACATGGGCCTTGAGACAGAGCCAGATGAGAATTAGTTCATACAATTAGTAATCATACAATTACAGTTCTGGAGATGGAAAGGACCCCAGAAGGCACCTAATTCAAACCCTTCATATTACAAATGAACTGAAAAAATAGGAGATGTTTAATATAGCTGTTTTTAAGTAGTGAAGAGTTATAAAAGTTGGCAAGGGATTAAGCCCAAAGGGGCAGAAATATGGATATATTTAATATTATAAATATAAATGTGTATTTATATATAATGAATATTATATAAATATAAACAAAATATAAATGAGTAGAAGCTATAGAAAGGCAGATTTAGGATTGATACAAGGGGTGGGCGGCTAGGGGCCCAGTGAATAGAGCACAAGGCTGGAGGGAGGAGGACCTGACTTCAAATCCTGCCCCAGACATTTACTAGCTGTCTAACCCTAGATCTGTCACTTAACCTGTTTTTCTGTTTCCCCAACTGTAAAAGGGGATAACAGTAACTATCTTGAAAAGTTGCTGTGAGAATCAAACGAGATCATTATAAACCAATTAGCACAGTTTCTGCCACATAGTAAGCACAACTGCTTGCTACTAGCTATTAATATTACAATAACACTGCATAATAGTTGTGTCTATCTAAAAACAGAATGAGCAGACTTGGTGGTTAATAGTTTCCATCTCACAAGAGGAAACTATTAACCACCAAGTCTGCCTGTTCTATTTGCTATTCTAGCAAATACTGAAGAATCAATGATCTACTTTGTAGAATGGAATTTTGTCCAAGTATTACTTGGACTGAATAGCTCCTGAAGTCCCTTTTCAGCTATGAAAATCAATGGTTCTATATGGTCCTTTAAAGGCTTTGTAGATTTTTCGAAGGAGAGCCTCCAAATGAGCCTCCCTAATTGTGAAGATGAAATATCAGGTAGACAAGGTATCAACTCTTAAGAAACTATATGTCAAAACTTAAATTTATTGTGAGAAGTGAAAACTGAGCTGTAAATCAGCAAGAAAAATTTGTTATGAGAAATACATTTTTTTCTTTAAACTGAAATTTCCAATTAAAGATTGATGAAAGAACATATTCTGCACTAACAAGATTTATTTCAATGAAAAATGTGATGCAAAAGAATTAACATTCTCATTTTCATTTCTTTTTTTAAATTATTTAAATGATTAACTAACCTGAGCCACTTTAATAGAGTTCTGTGTAGAACCACCAGCATGATAGTCCACTTTGAACTTTTTAACAAGTTCTTCAAACCTGTTTTAAAAAAAAACACAAAAGAAAAACTTAGGTTAGGTTCCTTAAATTATCACAGTGGAAATCTGGATGAGAAGTGAACAAGATTATGTCATAGTACAAGCTGTCTTAATGCTAGCTGGCAGGATATTATCAGTCAACATATTCAGAAACTTTATTAGAAGTAGCACATTTGACAAAGGCTCATAATAAAATTATAATGGGGATTCAACACTATAAACAGACTCTGACTTACGCAGGTGATCACAACGCCTTAAGCATGTGTAGTCTGCACATTTATGTACTGCTCACGGTCACCCTAAGATATGTAGGGTTGGTATTTGTACCCATGTGACAACCAAGAATAGAGGTTTGGCAGGGATGGAGCACTTTTTCAAGGCTAAAATTAAGCAGGGAAGGACAGCGTCAAAAGCAAGAATTATAAACCCCAACTGAGTGCTCAAAGGCTGCAGTTCTCCCTGAGGGTCCCCAAGACCACTTCAGGGAATCCTAGAAGGTCAAAACCATTTTCATAGAAACATGAAGACATTTAAACCCCTAATGTGTTTAAGAACCCATAGATAAAACCAACCCAAATTAAATCTCTTTGATGGAGGAAGATCTCCAATATTTTTAAGAGTGTAAAGGGGACCTGAGACTAAAGTTTAAGAACTATTGCCCTGGAGAGAAAAGAAGAAGGATAAGGATGGGGAAAATGACACTGGATTTGGCAATGAGAAGGTCTTTTATGACCAATTGCAGAAGAGAGCTAAACTGCCAGGCACCAAGGAGTAAAAGCCAGTAGGGCAGAAAGGGAAGGGGGCAGGGTTTGTGTATGTTTTTTAGTTGTTGATATTTTAAGGATATATAAAACCTAAGTATCTTTGTAAGCTAAAGGGAAAGTTCATGAATATGGGGAGATGAACAAAAAATGCATAAGGTAAAAGGGATGACTGAGTAATCTACATCACTAAGGAAAGGAGAAGGAAGGTAATCCCTGGCAGGAGTGAAGCAGGTTCCATTTCAAAAGAAGAACAATGACCACTCCCCATGAGACTGGGGGAAAAGAATAAACAAAGGAAGACTACTGAAAGGATTAGAAAGTTTCTAATGGATAACATCAAACTTCTCAGTAAAGAGAAAACTGTGTGTGGGTGGGGGAGAGTTATGGGCTTATTAAGGTAAAGGTTTGGAACAGCTGTTATGGGAATGGAACAGAAAGTCGGTAAGAGACAGATCAACAGTGAAGAAACTTTAGCAAATACCAGGATGCTACAACCTTGCTATAGAGCTTGTTAAATATCCTTTAGCTAGATTGCTATAATTTAATATAAGACTTGCAACTTCACAGGCAACCAAATCATAGAGAAAAAGTCAGTCTCAAAGTCAGAAAGACCTGAGTTCAAGTTCTGTGTCTAACTATGGAGTCTGGACAGCACACCTGGTCTGTTAATGCCAGGAATGAATATGGATCAGAGTTAGGAGTTGTTTTCATTTGGAGCTGCCTTCACTAAAAAATCACGGGTACAGACCAAAAATAAAGTAAATCTACATTTTTCTGTTATTCTGTCATGTTTTCCAGTCATGTCCAATTCTTCATTACCCCATTTGGGGCTTTCTTGGTGGAGTAGCTTGCCATTTCCTCCTCCAGCTCATTTTACAGATGAGGAAACTGAGTCAAACAGGGGTTCTGTGGCTTGCCCAGGTTCACATAGCTAGTTAAGTATCTGAGACCAGATTTGAACTCAGGGAGATGAATATTCCTGACTCCAGGTTCAGCATTCTATCCACTGCAGCACCTAGATGCCCCCAAAATCTATATATACAATAGAAAAAAATAAAAAACAGAAAACAAACCAAGGGTGGGGAAAAATATTTCAACTTTGAGGGGTTTACCAAAGATTAGACCCAAAAGAATCTCACAAGCCCACCAAAATGAACAGTATAAGTTAGATTTTAAACATAAAAGAACACAGAAAAGAATTCCATAGATGTACTTTATAATATACAAAAAATAACAGTGATAGAAACAATTGATCTGCTATGTACTTCCATTGTTTTTTATTTCAACATGAGCAAATCACATGATTTGGGAACTCAAGTACCATTGACTCTTCAAGTACTTGGAATCAAATTCCTTTCCTGATAAACCATTCACCCAAATTGTCTGGAAAGCCCATAAACTCACTTCTCACATTTATGGTTTGAATATATTTTCCCACAAGTATCATTTCAACGTACACAATAAAGTAAGTAGAACAGACAAGATGCCTAAAACCGGAGACTTTCCTTCATCACTGAAGCCTGAGTTACATCTGGAAACTCACTTTCTTTCTACTCCTTTTTAAAAGCTATGAAGCCCAAACACTCATTAGAGACTTCAAATACATGTCTTATTACCTGTAACACTGATAACAAAAACCTGAAACAATATCTGAACTGTTTAGCTAACACTATGCTGCCAGTTCTATAATCTCACAAGGGTTTCCTACTGTCCAACCAAAAGTATCAAAAACTGTGAGATGTCATTAAGTATTTCCTTGCTTCAAAATAATCATCATTCCAGTGACTTGACAATTCAATGAATCAAGTTTTCTTTTTATGGGAATGAAAAGAAACACAAGATTCTTAATCAATTTAGAGAACTGGACATCTTGATAAAATCCATTCAAGGATATGCAAGTGATGACTCCGATTTCATGATGACACCAATCATAATTAGGTTATTCAAATTATGTCACTCTTCTCTGTACCCAGTTTAAGTATGCTGAAAAAAGTTCTTTCTTCTGACATAAAGGGGAGAAGTTCCCTATGATTCCAAGGTACTCAGAACAAGAGAAAATGGAATCTATCCAAAAATCTCATTTAATTTTATTTCTGGAAAAATGTAAAAGTGCCTCATCTTGCTGCAGTACTTCCCAGGTATACTGGGACAAATTTCTACTATTTCACAAAGGCAGTTTCCCAGATCATCAAAACCATCTGTTAAATCACCAAACAACTGCTGCTGGTTACCCAATTTAGAATGTATAAGTAGGAAAATGTGTGTATTTTGTTTTGAAGACAGTCAACTTCTTGCTACAGTTATACATTTTTAGGAGTCATTGATAAAATCCATAAGATAACTTGAGAACAAAGTAATTTTTCTAATTCCCCTCTATTTTTTAAACTGAATTTAATATGTTTAAATTTGACACAATAAAAAACAACTAAATTACATGGTTTAAATTCTGTTTTATTTTCTATGTTAGTCCATTCTAAGTCTCCATCATGTTGGGGGCTAGACAAAAGCTGGTCTAAGCTTTTCAAATTTTTGTCCACTGGCATTCAAGTAGTTACCTATACTAGTAGTGTTATTAGGAAAGACTGAGAGAAACATTTCTCGAACATTTATTATTTAATAAACAAATAATACATACATGAAAAACTGACATCAATTGGGTAGGTTCAAATGTTTAGGATCAAATTCATATAGCATTCTTTAACTCACAAGTCAGTTCAATTTCTATTGCTTTTGAACAGTATGTGTGAGTGAAATTTCTTTAATTTTGTGTCACTTATATTACCATCTCTTACTTCAACCCTTAATATTCTGGGCAACTCATTATAATCTTTCAAAATCAGAAAATGGTTTGCTGTTCTTGGCCAAAAAGACAATACCACAGTTTTTAAAAGCATTTTCAAATAGTCAAATATGCTCCAATCTATTTTTTTAATGAATAATATTGAGGTAGAAGCTTCTACGAACCCTTATTCACTTCTATATATTTCTGCCATTGAAATAATTTGTAATGTGTCTCAAAAAACCACCAAAATGGAATATACAACAAAATTTTCCAAATCTTCAATTCTGCTTTGCAGGACTAAAGAGGGATGAACATACCTTGAAAGCTGGCATACAGCTTGGTCAAATACTACTTGAAGCAGTATTGTTAAAATATAAAATTCCTGAGACTGTGGCAATGATTTGCCTGCCTTTACTTTATAGATGAGTAAATTAAATCAAAAAGAAATAGGATAAAATCACGTGTGAAAAATCATACCAAGTAAAAAGCAAAGTTGAGATTCAAATTCAGGACTTTTGACTGAAAACATAATACACTTTTACAACTGTTGTCTCCTTTACATGCTAACATAATACATTCATTGTTACTAAAATCCTGAACTACTTAAGTGTCTCATTTTAAAAGTAATTTGCAAATTAACATGGCAAAATTTTTCTCTTGGAACTGCTTTGCATCTTTTCATCACTCAACTATTACAAAACAACATATTTTAGGAGATACACTAATGAAAGTCACATACTAAAGAGATTAAAAAATAAATTGTTTCTTCAATGGAAATGTGGACTTGTGAATACAGGTACTCCCTCCACCAAATTACAACCAATCCATATGCTCTCCTCCAAGTGATTTTCATCCACTTCCTTTCATAATTCAAAGGAATTCACCAAATGTGTCAGAAGTTTTTCTCTATATCTTTATGTGGGTAACAGAGTAATACTCAAGCTGTTCATCTGTTTGCTTCACTCTTACCACACCTGATGTTCCAGTCATTTTACCAAAGGGCATATTTAATATTTTATTTTGTGTACAACACAGTATCAGTAATATGCTTCACCTTATTTGACGCTCACCATGCATTTCATCATGGTCTTTTGTACTAGTTACAATTTTTAATCTTCAAAAGACACTATTTCATTAGTCAAAGTCATGTGACAGATCTCAGTGAGATTATATGGAGTTGAAAAAATGGATTTATCTATCAAGAAGCAATATAATATTCATAAAACTACACAATTTGCCAAATGGAAAACTCCCTTATTTTTTTCTATTCAATTCAGGGCCTAATCTATATGAAATGCCAATCAAGGTACTGATGAACTAACTCAATAAGCTTCGTTAAATAATCTGAGGAAGAGGTACTTTGTCCTTTTCAATTATCCTGAATGATTTTTCCAGTGAAAAACTGTTTAGATCTGATGCATTTAATTGAGATCCTTCCATAACATCAAATGAGTCAACATAATACTAGACTAAATTAACAATGACAATCTTTTTACAAATGAAAACCAAACTGGCAAAGAGAACAAAAGACAGGAATAGTCAAAATTGGAAGGTAGTGGGAAAATATGTGCAGTAGTTCAGCATTGCTGGTAGTACTGAGAATCAGTATAAGTATTTCAGAAAGCAATTTAGGATTTTTCAATTAATGTGACAAGAAAGTCTAAATCCATTGACTAAGATTTTTCTATTAAGTATATATGTAAAGGCAATCATTGTTAAAAAGAAAGTCCCTATATGCAGCAAAATATATCTCTTTTTGAAAGTGGAAACAAAATCGACATCCATCAACGGGGGAATAGCTAAACAAATTGTGACATAGGAATGTCGACCACAACAATATAAAAGGAAAGGAAAAAAACACGAAACAATGAAAACTAAATGTTACAAAATTACAAAGAATAAGCATCTCCCAAAAGAAACTAAAGGGAAAGACAATCCTAAAAAGCAGGAGGGTCCACAGGTATGTAAAACGATACCGATAGCAATATTTATGTTAATATTAAAGCCAATGAAACGGTTCGGTGGATGGAGAGCGCTGCCTGATTCAGGAAACGTTGAGTACATATGAGACCTATGGCATACTATATAACCCAGAGCAAGCAAATCACGTAACAGCTTCTTTTTCCTCAAATGTAAAATAAGTATAATGATAGCACCTACAATTCAGGGTTGTTGTAAAGATCAAATGAATTAATATTTCCTAAAGAAAGCACTTAGCATACTATTTAGCATAGTAAGTGCTTAATAAATACTTCATAAATACATTATTTTCAGAATTTTTTGAATGTACTGATAACCTTCTTGATGTTTTTTTCTCTTCCTCTTTTATTTTGTATTTTAAAAAATATCTTTTGTTATACAGCATGACTCCCAAAGGGGGGGAGAGAAAAGGATCTGGGGAAGTATTTTGGTAACATAAAAACAAAATATATCCATAAAAACTTAAAAAATCAAAATAAGGAGAAAAAGTTTAAAAAATCTTTAAAGAATATAAGCTGGAAAATTTAAAGCAAATATCTGGACTATTTCCATTAATATGGGTGAAATAAAGTGAATTTTGTGTAGTCATAGTTTAACTTCCTATATGACATGCTTACATTTATTAAGTATGTAATCACATATACCACATGAGTGTACATAATAAGGACTTTAAAATAGAACACTAGAGGTAAGATGGCACAGTAAGCAGTAAAACACTTATTCACCTCCAAACAAACATAAAATAGCACTCCAGAACAAATCCTATAACAGCAAAGCCAGTGGAAAGATGGAGTGGAGTGGTCTTTTAGCTTGCAAAAAGGGTCCATCTCACTTGGGTAATGCAGAAGGCATTCCAAGAGAGGAAGCATCCCAGCAAAGCAAGCCTCAGCAAACCACAGGGAGATTCTGAGGCCAGTGAGTTGTAGCAAACAAAAGCCAACACAAGCCACCCCCCCCCCCCCCCCCCCCCCCCCGCCAACGCCACTTCTCCACCCCTGCCCTGACACGTGTCTAAACATTGGGAGGGGAACCAGTAGATATCAGCTCTGAGAAACACCACATGCTCCAGTGTAAACCCAGGAAAACACAAAAAAAACACCAACTAGCCTCAGAACATGCCAGACACCACTACTAGGACTACAGTTCAGCAACAGATAAGCTGCCAGACTCCTACAACCTCCAGCAGCACCAGTTACTCCCGATTCCACCTCCTCAACACAGAAGCAGATTTGTGGTTCCCCCATGGGCCTCAGGGCAACATTAACAAGGCACCAGGTAAACAATCAGGGCCTGCAGCCACTGGCAAAAGAAGCCTGAGACACAGCCCCTTCCACCCTAGGAGCAGAGATCAAATTGAAAAGAAAGGAAAAAGGAAAGAGGGAGAGAGAGAGAAAGAGAAAGAGAGAGACAGAGACAGAGAGAGAAAGACAAAGAGAAAACGAGCAAAAACAGCAAAAAAAGGAACTGACCATAGAAACTTATTATGGTGACAGGGAAAACCAAGACACAAATTCAGAAGGGGACAACAATGTCAAAATACCTATGGGCAAAACCCCAAAGAAAAATGGGAAGTTGTTATGCAAGAAAATTATGAATAAAGATTCAAAAGCTTTGAAAATGGCTTAAAAAGAAGAATTGGCCAAATGAAAAGGGGGATACAAAAATCTACTGAAGAGTACAACTCCTTAAAGAGTACAATTTGGCCAAACAGGAAAAAAATACAAAGTCTTAAAAGTCAGAATTGAGCAAGTGAAAACTAACAACTCCATGAGACATCATGAATCAATTAAACAAATTCAAAAGAATGAAAAAAAATGAAGAAAATGTAAACTATCTCATGGGAAAAACAACTGAACTGGAAAATAGATCCAGGAGAGATAATATCAGAATCACTGGACTACCTAAAAGCCATAATCAAAAGGAAGATCTGGGCAACATGTTTCAAGAAATTACCAAGGAAAACTGCCCTGATCTCCTGGAACCAGAAAGCAAAATAGGCACTGAAGGTCCCAAAATAAAAACCCAAAGGATCATTACAGCCAAATTTCAGAACCATCAAGTCAAGGAAAAAATACTACAAATGGCCAGAAAGAAACAAATATCAAATATCAGGGAGTCACAATCAGGATCATCCAGGACTTAGCAGCTACAACATTAAAGGACTGAAGGTCATGGAACATGATATTCTGGAGAGCAAAGGAGCTAGGACTACAACCAAGAATCACTTAACCAGCAAAATTAAGTATAATACATTAAGAAAAAAATTCAGTGAAATAAAAGAATTTCAAGACTTCATAAGGGGAACAGAACCAGATCAAAAATTTGACCTGTAATATCAAGACCCAAGAGAATCATAAACAGGTAAAAAGGGAAAAGAAAACATAATGGATTCAAGAGAGTTAAACTGTTTACATCGCTACATGGGAAGATGATAACTGTAACTCTTGATAAGTGTATCACTAATAGTACAGAGAGAAAATATATACAGGGTATGGGTACAAGGTGAATTTAAGGAAATTATATTAAAAAAAAATTAAGGGATGAGAAAGAGGAGTACAACAGGTGCAGAAGTAAGGGAGAGATAGAATGGGGTAAATTATCTCATGTGAAAAGTTTTGAGAAAGACCTTTTACAGTGGAGGGGAAGATGTAAGGGGCAGGTGATATGCATAGCTTGAACTTTACTCTCATCAGTATTGGCTCAAAGAGGGAATAATATTCACAATCAGTTGGATATGGTCATCCCCAGCAGGGAAGTAGGAGGGAAGGAGATAAAGTAGGGGGCTGGGGAGGGGGATTAACAGAAGGGAGGGAAGATGGGGGGGTGGTAGACAATCAAAAAACTGGTAAGGTGGGAATGAGAGGAAAGAGAGGACAAACAGGAGGAAGAATAAGATGGAAGGAAACATACAGGTAATAATCATAACTGTGATTGTGAATGGGACGAACTCTCCCATAAAACAGAAGCAGGTATCAGAGTAGATAAAAAACCAGAGTCCTAGAATATGTTGCTTACAAGAAACACTTGAAACAGAGAGACACATACAGAGTAAAGTCAGGGGCTGGAGCAAAATCTATTATGCTTCAGTTGAAGAAGGGGTAGCAATACTGATCTTAGACAAAGCAAAAAAAAAAAAAATAGATCTAATTAAAAGAGATAAGGAAGGAAACTATATCTTGCTAAATTGTACGCAATCAAAATAGAAAAGAAAGAAATAATCTACCTGTCAGGTCTACAGGGAGGGAAAGAATTCATGACCCAAAGAGAGACATAGAGCATTACAGAATGTAGAATAGATCAGGGCTTCTTAAACTGTGGGTTGCAACTCCCAATTCACAGTTTAATAAGTGCTGAAGGGATCTTGAGTAGGAAAGGTTTAAGAAGCTCTGGAACAGAAAATTTTGATCATAATAAATTGGAAATCTTTTGTTCAAATAAAACTCCTGCAACCAAAATTAGGAGGAAGGGAGAAAGCTAGGTAACAATCTTTACAGCAAGTATCTCTGATAAAGGTCTCATTTCTCAAATATATAGAGAATTGAATCAAATTTATCAAAATACAAGGCATTCCCCAAATGATAAATGGAAATGGTCAAAAGATATGAACAGACAGGTTTCAGAAGAAGAAATCAAAGGTAGGTATAGACATATGAAGAAGTGTTTTAAATCATTTTTGATTAGAGAAATGAAAATTAAAACAATTCTGAAATATCACCTCACACCAGTCAGATTGGCTAATATGACACACAAGGAAAATGATATATGTGGGAAAGTAGGTGGGACAATTGGGACACAAATGCACTATTGGAGTTGTGAACTGATCCAACCATTCTGGAAAGCAATTTGGAACCACACTCAAAAGGCAACTAAGCTGTGCATGCCCTTTGATCCAGCAATACCACTACTAGGTCCTAAAAAGATCACAAAAAAGGGAAAAAAGGACCTACATGTGCAAAAATATTTAAAGTAGCCCTTTCTGTGATAGCAAAATATTGGAAATTGAAGGGATGGCTATTAAATAGGGAATGGGTGAACAAGCTAAGGTATATGACTGTAACAATACTATTGTGCAATAAGAATTGAAGTTCAGAAAAATCTGGAAAGAGTTGTACAAAGGGATGCAAACTGCAATGATCAGAACCACAAAAACACTGTACATAGTATCCCCAACATGTGTACTAATCAGCTATGAAAGACTGAACTCAGTGAAACAACAATTAAAGACAAGTACAAAGGATACATGAAGGAAAATGCTATCCGTATCCAGATAGAGAACTGATGGAGTCTGAATGCAGATCAAAATTTATTTTTTCATTTACTTTATGATTTTCTAGTTTTTTTCCTTTTGATCTGTTTCTTCTTACACAACTGTGATGAATAGGGAAATATGTTTTACATGACAACATATGTATAAACTATATTGAACTACCTACCATTTTCAGAAGAGGGGAGGGAGAAAAATTTGGAACTTGAAATCCGGTCAATATGATTGCTTTAAAATTTCCTGTAACTGGGGGAAAAAATACTACTTAATGCAAAAAGCGAATAAAATAGGGCACTAAGAGAATACTATTTGGTTAGCTATATATTGGTTGGTCATTCTGAAAGCAATCCAAATCTAAAATAGAAAACAGAAATGACAGTGATGCAACAAAGTCAAGATAAACAGTCTACAGTCTGGCAAAGGAGGCATCAAAAAATACTAAAGAAAATCATACCTTAAAAAAAAGAATAGGCGAAATGGTAAAAGAGGCACAAAAATCCAAAGAAGAGAAAAATGCCTTAAAAAAGAACTGGATGAACAGAAATAGATTTTTAAAAGTCACTGAAGAAAAGAAGTTCTTAAAAAATAGAACTGGCTGAAAGGAAAAGGAGGCACAAAAGCACACTGAAGAAAATTGTTCCTTAAAATTAAGAATTAGGCAAATGGAAGTTGATGATTCCATGTGATGCCAAGAAACAAATGAAATCAAAAGAATGAAAAAATGGAAGAAAATATAAAATATCTCATTGGAAAAACAAGTGACCTGGAAAACAGATTCAGTAGAGAGAATTTAAGAATTACTGGACTACCAAAAAGCCATGATTAAAAAAAAAAAAGCCTAGAGAACATCTTTGAAGAAGTTATCAAGAAAAACTGTTCTGATATTCTAGAACCAGAAGGTAAAAGAGAAATTGAAAGAATCCACTGGTAACCCTCTGAAAGAGATCCCAAAATGAAAACTCCAGGAAATCCTGTAGCCAAATGATACCTCATAGATGAAGGAAAAAATAATAAACGCAGCCAAAAAGAAAAAATTCAAATATTGTGCAGCCATAGGCTTTTAAATTGAAGGGCTGGAGGATTTGGAATAAGATATTCCAGAGGGCAAGGGAGTTAAGATTACAGTCAAGTATCACCTTCCCAGCAAAACTGGGCATAATCCTTCAGGGAGAAAAATAGACATTCAATGCAACAGAGGACTTTGAAGCATTCCTGATGAAAAGACCAGAGATGAATAGAAAATCTGACTTTCAAATACAAGAACCAAGACAAGTAGAAAAAGGCAACAGGCCAGAAAAATCATAAGGAATACTGCTGACATTCCTACATGGAAAGATGATACTTGCAACGCTGGAGAACTTTCTCATTATTAGGGCAGTTAGAAGGAGTATACATAGACAGAGGGCACACATGTGAGTTGAATATAAGATATCTAAAAAACTAAAATTAAGGGGTGAGAAAGAGGAATGCACTGGGAGAAGGAAAAAGGGAGAGGCAAGGTAGTGTAAATTATCTCCCATAAAAGAGGCATGAAAGAGCTTTTACAATGGAGGGAAAGATTGGGAGATGGAGCATTAGTGGGCATTTAAACCTTATTCTCATCAGAACTGACTCAAAAGGTGAATAACATATACTCATTTGGGTACAGAAATCTATCTCATCCTAAAGAAAAGTAGGAAGAGAAGGGAATAAGAAGGAGAAGGGGAGAAAAATAGGATAGAGGAGGGAAATACACAGTAATCAGAACTGTGAAAAAAATTTTAAAGAAATAATCTTTGATAAAGGCCTTATATCTCAAATATATAGAGAACTGAGTCAGATTTATAAAAATTAAAGCCATTCTCCAAAAGAAAAAAGGTCAAAAGTTTTCTGATGAAGTAATAGAAACTATAATCATATGAAAAAGTGCTCTAAATCACTATTGATTACAGAAATGCAAATGAAAACAACTTTGAGATACCCCACACCTATTAGATTGGCGAATAAGACATAAAAGGACAATGACAAATGTTGGAGGGAATATGTGCACAACTGGTATAGTTGTAAACTGACTCAAACATTCTGGAGAGCATTTTGGAACTACGCTCTAAGGGCTATAAAATTCTGTGTGCCCTCTGACCCAGCAATACCACTGAGGTCCATATCCCAAAGAGATTTTTAAAAAGGGAAAAGACCTCTATGTACAAAAATACTTATATCAACTCTTTTAGTAGTGGCAAAAAATGAGAAATGGAGAGGATTGCCATCAATTGCAGAAAGTTTAATCAAGTTACGGTATGTGACTGTGATGGAATACTATTGTGCTGTAAGAAATAACAAGCAGGATGCTCTCAGAAAAAACTAGAAAGACTAAGATGAACTGATGAAAAGTGAAGTGAGCCGACGCAGGAGAATACTGAACATGGTTCACAGCAACACTGTACAAAAATCAGTGTGAATGATGCAACTATTCTCAGGAATCTCAGTAACACAATTCTAAAGGATTTGTGATGAAAAAATGCTACCCACCTCCAGATTAAGAACTGATTGAGTCTAAACACATTGAATCGTACTTTCATAACACTTTTTTTCTTCTGTGTTCATGATTAACATGGAAATATGCTTTGCATGTCTGTACACAAATAAAAATAATGCTAAAAACTTGTTTACATGAATATGAGAAAAAATTAAAATTTTTAAAGACTCCTTTTTTATAGTCAATCACCTATTGCCACTCCTAACCTCAACTGAATAATAATATTGCTATTACTATATTCAAGTTCTCCTGGATCTGTTCATCTCACTCTTCATTATTTCAAGCAAGTTTTTCCAGGTTTTTCTTCCTAAAAATCAACTGGCTCATCATTTCTGACAGTACGGTAGTATTCCATCACAATCATACACCACAACTTGCTTAGCCATTCTACAATTGATGGGCATACTCTCAATTTCCAATTCTTTCCTACTACAAACAAAGCTGCTCTAAATATTTTAGAATATATAGGTGCTTTTTCTTTATTCCTAATAGTGGCACTGATGGATTAAAGGGTATAGAGAATTTTATGACTCTTTTTTAAATAATGAGATTAATTATTTATTTTTAATTTTCAACATTCACTTCCACAAGATTTTGAGTTCCAAACTGTCTCCCCATATCCCCCCTCTGCCCACTCCAAGACAGCAAGCATTCTGATTACCCCTTTCACCAATTTATCCTCCCTTCTATCACACCCCTCCCTTCTCTTATTCACCTACCCTCTACAGGGCAAGGTAGATTTCTATAGCCCATTGCCTATATGTCTTATTTCCCAGTTACATGTAAAAACAATTTTTAACTTTTGTTTTTAAAACTCTGAGTTTCAATTTCTCTCCATTCCTCACTCACCACCCATCCTCGTTGAGAAGACAAGCAATCTGATAATGGTTACACATGGAAAATCATGCAAAACACTTCTATAAGAAGCATATTGTGAAAGACTAACTTTGTTTCCCTCTATCCTATCCTGCTCATTTATTCTATTCTCTCTTTTGACCCTGTCCCTCCCCAAAAGTGTATACTTCTAATTTCCCCCTCCTCCCATTTGCACTTCCTTCTATCAATCCCCCCTCACCCCACCAGTTATCCCCTTTCCCCTGACTTTCCTATAGGGTAAGACAGATTTTCATACCCCATTGAGTATGCATGTTATTCACTCCTTAAGCCAAATCCGATGAGAGTAAGGATCACGCTTTCTAAATTATTGTGAAGGATGATGGCAACAATAAAAACAAAGTTAATAAAAGAGGTGGGCTAAGGAGCTGTAGATGAATTCTGTTTTGGTGATGGATTTAGGATGTCTATGGGACACTAAGTTATAAATGTACACTAGGAAGTTCGCAATACTGGACTAGATAGAACTCAGAAGGGAAATTACAGCTAGATACAAATATTTGGGAGCTAGCTGGATAAAGATAATTATTAAACCCATAACAGCTGATAGAGGAAAGAAGAGAGAATGGAAGGAAAAAGGAGAGGATAAAGCAAGGAGGGAAAAAAGAGAGGAGGACAAAGGAGAGTCACAGAGACAGGAGAAAGTTAGAGACTGGGATATGGATGCTGATGGTATCACAAAGGAGACAGAGAAGAAGCAGTCAAAAACTCAAGAAAAAGTAATGGCATAAAAACTGACAGAGAAGAGAGAATTCAAGAGAAGAGGGGTGGGGTTGGTCACCAATGTCCAGTCCTACAGAGGATACAAGAAGGAAGAGATCTCAGAAAAGCCCTCAGGATATGGCAATGAGGGGATGATAGGGACAGCAGACTGTGTTGAGTAACGAGGATGCAAGCCAAACTGGAAGTGGCTGAAAAGTATGTGAGAGTAGAGACGGTGGGGAAAATAAGTGCAGACAGCTTGGTTATAGCCATGATAGAAAGATATATACACATACTTGTTCCTAAGCATTTCAAATATGTAAAAGGCAGGCTGTCACCCCTAATGAGGTATCACTTTAATCTGTCAATTTCTACAACTTTCTTTGAAGCCACTAGCACCTCCACCACATAATCCATTCAGTTAAATAAATTCATATTGTGATTTTAACTATCTTGGAAAAGGAAAGAACAGATAGGAGAATGCTTATTTCTGTAATGCATTTTAACTAATGTATAAATACTTGCCATAGTACACTATCCCTGGGAAGGCAATTAAGAAAAAAAAGAACAAAATGACTCTACCTGCTTTTCCCAGATATCCACACTACTAATTATCTACCTTGTTGATGTCAGACAATTTACCTCAATTGATGGCAAGTAGTTTGGCTTAATAAGGAGGGAAAATATTAGTAAAAATAAATTTCATGACAGCTGCTTCTAATGAGAGAGAGAGAGAGAGAGAGAGAGAGAGAGAGAGAGAGAGAGAGAGAGAGATTGAGAATAATTTAGAGGAAATTCTCAAAAATTATTCACTTACATTCTTAATCTATCCAGACACTGCTCTCAGAGCACATGATCCTAAGGTGGTATGTCTGCAGTGAATACAAATATGAGCAACAAGAAAGCTCAAAATATCTTTAACTAGACAGGTTATCAATTAGCAGAAATGTTCTGAGCTCACTTAAATTAATCTTAATTTATTATATAATTATACTCAAAGAAAGAAATTAATTCTTTTCTGAACAGTGAAAGAAATTAATTCTTTTCTGAACAGTGAAAGAAATGCCACAAATAAAAAAAATTATAAAAAAAATACCTTAATAAATTACATGGGATGTTTAATAACAATAAAAAATATTCATGTGGTAGAATGGTATAATTTTCAAGTAGGAAAAAACCTTGGAAAACACTTCGTTCAAGCCCTTCATCTTGATTATGTTAAAACTAGAGACCAGTGACAAATGATCTGTCAACATTCACACAAACAAACGTGTCAGGGTTGGCATTTAAGAACCTTGGTGTTTGGAATCTTAGCCTTGCATTTTTTTTCCCCATAAAAAAGGAATGCTTGTGTTAAGTACTCAATTATCTCATATAATGAAGCATCTATAAAAACACTGAGTAATCATTTATATTTACCTTTACTGAAGAAAGCAGTTACCAGATGACTACTGCTGTTAAGTCCAAGAAAAATATTTCTTAAAAACATTAGAAATGATCTTGTAGATAAGTACACAAGGCTGATAGTATATGGAGGGAAGTCACAGACTCTGAGAGTTGTAAGGAACCACAAGTGGCCATTTAGTTCAATACATGCTTTTTATAACATATTCGTTCTATTTGAAGACCTCCAAGAGAAATGGCTCTAAGTACTCTCAAGCTGCCACACCCAAATTCTGAAGAGGTCTAACTTTTAATATTCTTTTTTCCTGACATCAAAGCAAAGTTTGTGTCATTACAACTTTCACCCGGTGCTCCTGTCTTACTCAGTATTCCAGGGTCAAACAGAACACATCTAATCGTTCCTTTATATAACAGGTCTTTAAGTACTTGAAGACAGTCATTAGGTCTCCCCCTTCACAAGAGTTTTCTTTTATACAGGCTAAACTTCCTTAATTCTTTCAATCTATCTTCATATGCCAGGAAATGTGAAGGCCCTTTACCATCTCCTGATTCACCTCCTGTGGACATTCCCAAACTTTTCAATGTCCTCCTCAAATTAAAATTACTAAAGTTTAAATTAAAAATACTGAACATAATAACACAGATGAGGTCTGATGAAGGCAAATTTACATGAGATTTCTCCTTCTCTATTTCTGGAAGCTATGCTCCCTCTTAAAGCAGACTACCTCATGTTTTTGGCTGCTACCTCCAGCTTATGAAAAACCTCCAGATCTTTTTTCAGAACTGCTTTCTAACCATATCTCCTCTCATCTTATATTTATTAAGTTGATTTTTTGATCCTCCAGTACCTACTGAATTACCATGTCATTACTGAATTTTTGTCCTAAGAGATTCAGTTTAATACTGCAGCTGTTAAAGTTTTCTGGATCCCAGATCTTCCAGTGTGTTTGCCATCCTTCCAGCTTGGTATCATCTACAAAATGGATGAGTACTCAATTTGCAGCTTTAACCAAGTCACAGATAAGAATGGAAGACAGTATATGGATAAGCACAGATTCCAAGTCACTCCACCATACAGACAATGAACCATGAACAGCTACTTTTGAATTTGGTCTTCTGAACAATCCAGCTGAATGTGTTATCATCTATTCCCTATCTGTACGTCTTTTCCACAAGAATAATAATAAACCTTATTAAAAGCTTTGCCAAAATGGAGGGAATTATATTCACAACATTTCCCTTATAAACTATAATACTATCAAAAGAGGTGAGTTTAGTACAGTATGACCTACTCTTTACAAGGTTGTCCTGGCTCTTAATAATCATCAATTTCCTATATAAATATGTGCCATACATCTCTTTAATGATCTGTCTTAAAATAATAATATCAATGATAGCTAGTATTTCCACAATGGTTTAAGGTTTGCATAGTGCTTTGCAAACAATACCTCACCTGATTCTCGCAAGAGCCCTAGGAAAGCGGTGTCGTTATGTCCATTTGACAAATGAGGAACTGAGGCAGGTGCAAGACTTTGCAAGAGTCACACAACAGTAAATATCTAAGGCAGGGATTTGAACTTAAATTTTTCTAACTCCAGGACAGTTAAGTGGTACAGTGGATAGAGTGCCTGGCAGAAAGTAAGACCTGAGTTCAAATCCAGTCTCTGGCACTTACTAGCTGTAAGATCCTGGACAAATCACTTAACCCTATTTGCCTCCATTGCCTCATCTGTACAATGAGCTGGGGAAGAAAATGGTAAAGCACTCCCATATCTTTGCCAAAAAAAACATCAAATGGGGTCGCAAAGAGTCAGACACGACTGAAACAACTAAATGATAACAACTGTGTGGCTTCATTTTTAACTGACTAAAACATCCCCAGGAACTAAAGGCAAGCATAGAGTCTACAGTGTGTATTCTCCTCCTTTTGAAAACTGAGACCTCTCCCATTTTCCATGTTTTTTCAGATATCATTTATAGCTGACAGTAACTGTATCTTCCAAGTCTTTCAATACTAGAAGCTAAAGTTCTTCTTGGAAGGTGATTTGAATACATCAACTGTAGCTCAGTAATCTCTTACTATCTCCTCCTGTCTTTGATATCAGTCATCTTGGATGTAAAGGCCATTCTCATTCACAGAGAAATAGAATCAAAAGTGGAATCAAGCAGAATTGCTTCTTTGTTGTCAATTATCCTTATTCCATCCATCCCAAGCAAAGAAGCTGTCCTTTCTCTGGTCCTTTTGTCCCAATATGGCTTTAAAAAACAAAACCAAACCCCTTTTTGAGACTATCATTCTGACCCCTTTTTAGATGACCATGCCACTCTCATATTCATTCTCTGTAAACTAGCCTTGCCTTCATCTTCTGTAATCTCTTTTTAAAATCTCAGTTAATTGGTGAGTTCCCTGTACATTCACCCTGATCTCATATTTATCAGTCATGCCTCTGAGTAAGATTTATGATCTTTACCAAAACATCTCATTGACTATTTTTCAGTAGAAGCACTCTATAGAACACTACAATAACAACATTTTTGTTTCTTTCTCCATCAACTTACATCCAAATACTTTCCATTATGCTTCCCGCTGCGGTGCCTGGATTTCTTTGCATGAGTAGACTTAATGATATATGATGCTATCTATCACGAGCCATTGATCCAGTCGTTGGATTCATCTCAGTAAAACCTATCAGGTCAAATTTTCCACCTAATCCCACATACCTTCCCCCTCCAAATGAGTAAGCAGCTGCTCTTTCTACATAGTGTGACAATGGAGTATCAATGTTTCCATACAGATCACTTACAGTAACATTTACCTGGGGTTAAAGCACATCTGGGCTATCCAATAAGTATTAATATTCATTATTATTCCATATCACTAGGTGGAAGAGTGCTTTTCTAAAATAATAAAATATTGGAATTCAATGTTTTCCTCAAATCTTCCTAAGCATTACATGTGGTAAATTTCTTTTCAAGACAAGAGAAACATCTCACTACACCAATTTAATTAAAATAATTCTGTTTAGTATAGCTCTATTAACAAATATATTTTCAACTGCAAGATAAAGGACAAGTAACAAATTCCCTTAAAATAAAAGAACTGAGTACTTGTTGTCAAGGGCTTAACTGCTAATTGAAATTAATGCCAAAGAGTAACTCTTAACATGAGATACATTTTTAAAAGAACCTTAATTATATCAACCATTATATGGGCTAATTAAGGTTATTAAGATGAACACTGATGAACAGGGCAATATGCCAAACTGAAGAGGAATGTTGGTAGATTTATTGTTTGCCATTCAAACACACTGTACAGCTGATAATACTTCCAATCACTCTTCAGATTAAAAAGGCACAGTGAGGAAAGAAAGGTCAATGCTTCTTCAATGAGTTTGAAGAAGTTAGTAATGGAAAAACAAGAATACAAAACTGACACCAAACATCACATGGGATCCATGTACACCCAGTTTGGAAAGTTGAACATTATCTTCCGGTCACAGTACATGAAAGTAAACAAGAACTGCTCATAAAGAAAGGATAAAAAAATACAACTGAATTTGTAGGGAGGGAAGGATAATGATAATGCACTACAAAAACAACCTCAGGCTCATGTACTATCCAAGACTGTATATCATTACACTCACTAAAGAAGAAATTCTCAGCCCATGTGCTGGAAATCAGTAAACCTAATGCCTAAATGATTTGCAGGTGTCAAAAAAGAGAAACTGCATGTAGGACATTTACTGTACACTGTGATAAAAAGTTTGCTTCCAAGCTTTCAAAACCAATCTTTATGAACTCTATATAAATTGCTGGCATTACTCAGCTGGCATAAAATTAATGAAAGGAAAATGTATATAAATGGTGGTACCCTTAGGGAAATTTATTAAGCAATTCTGAAAACAAGAGCTATTTTCATTTTCTTATATACCTAAAAGACAATTCAAGTAACTAACCAGACTGTCATTTACTTCTGACTTGAAAATTAAGTTGATTCAATTTCTTGATAAGCTTAACAAACTTCATCTTGAGCAACTATATCACATTATGTTTATAGTCAATATTAATAGAATCACAGAGAAATTTTATTTCTGACTATTGGGGGGCAGGTTTTTGGGGGGCTTTTCTAATGAGATACTGTATTGCGTTTTATTGTACGCCACATATATTGGAGAAGGGACTGGAAACATGATTTCATTGCTGTAAAGGACTCTTAACGACAAAACAACCTCTAATAAGGCTGCTTAGCATCTTCTGTGCAACTCAGTGTCTTAGAGCAATGCCTGAGACACTGGGAGTTCAAGGAACTTTTGCAGATCACAACCAATATGTACCACACATACTACTTGAAACCTGTTGTTTGTGATTTCAGAGTCACTCATCCACCACACCAGGATACTGGCATGTCTTTTCAGGTTCTGCTTGCTTGTATTTGAACATCTAGTACCTAGCACAGTGCCTGATAAAAGGCAAATGCTTTCATTCATTTCATTTACTCAACATGCCTATAGCTAATACCTCTTCTAAGCAGAGAAGGGGGAGGCATTGAGGACAGGGGCATATATAGTGGCATGATGGGTGATCAATGTAATACAAAAGGCCCAAGGTCCCAGACACTATATACAAAACAAAAGAGCATGTAAAGGTTAATGATGTACAACAAATTCCATAACTTATTTTACTGTTTTGGAGTATTTGAGCCCTATCTTTCTTATTCATCCTTTTCATGTTTGTATCATTTGGGCAAGGTAGGTGGTGCAGTGGATAGAGCACCAGTGCAGGAGTCAGCAGGACCTGAGTTCAAATCTCACCTCAAGACACTTGACACTCACTAGCTGTGTGACCTTGAGCAAGTCACTTAACCCCAATTGCCTCCTCCTGGGTCATCTCCAATCATCCTGATGAATATCTGGTCACTGGATTCAGGTGGCTCTGGAGGAGAAGTGAGGCTGGTGACCTGCACAGCCCTCCCTCACTCAAAACAAAGTCAAGTGCAAGTCATGTCATCCTTTCTCCGATGGCATGATCTTCTTCCACAACGAAGGACGAACACACACACACACATCTGTATCATTTAATTGTAGAATTCTCCTACATAAAGAAATTTACTTTTTTCTGCATCTGTTTGTCCCTCTCTCTAGACACATTAATAAAATCAAATGTCTACAAAGACTCTAATCTGACTCTTTCAGGTAACATAAAACTGAATTGAGGTTTTTTAATCTAAGCAGTGCATAATAATCTCTAGTAGTAAAGTACAACAAATGAAACAACTGAGCAATTTCAGGTGTGGATATTTTTATTACTGTTTACAAGCTTTAATATTTATTTTTGTCAAGGGCTACTTAGTTGGGAATAAAGAAAATTATTTTTTCAAAACTTGGCCGATCACAAAATAATGAAATGTACTCCAAGAGACTGAAAACCTGCCAAAGAGATTGAGATAAATTGGATTATCCCACAAACATTTGCAGGAAAAAAACAACAACAAAAAACAGAAGATTTGAAGATAAACCCAAAACAGCTCAAAAAGGATCTGATGACCTCATTTTTCTCCAGAGAGATCTTTCCTTACTAACAATGATAGTGAAATACCCACATGTGAACTCATTACCCCAGTATTCATTGAAATAAACAAGGTAGCAGCAGTTCCTGGCACCAAAGAAGATTAAACTAGCAATAATGGCCAAACCAAATCAGAAACATCAAGAAATCCATGAGGGGAAGGAGCAGGAGAGAACAACACAATTTGAAAGTCAAACAAGGACTGATTTCAAGAAACCAAATATGAAGAAATAAGCATTTGTGTTAAAACGAGAAGAGAAGGAAGTAATACAACAGGTCTACACCATCATGCTCACCTCAGGTGTTTCACCTTGTCAAGGAAGATATCCCATAGAGTTCAAATGAAAAGGGCTCACTACTGATAGTGATGGTCCATTTGCTGATGACAACATAACAATAGCATCAAACTTGAAGAATTATAAAGCCTCCCTAGTGAAATCCCTGGCAAATACATAGAAAGATACTTTGCTATACAAGAAACATAAAAGAGAGGTGCACTAGAGAGAAAGCACACAGAGCTGACTTTGAAGATGGACAAAGAATTGAGGCTAAAAATGAGTATTTGAAAGACCTTTAAACTGATTCAATACACATTTTATTAAGCACCCAATCAGACAATGCACAAGGTGTCAGGGATACAAAATAAAAACAACAAACAGTTCTTGCCCTTACAAAGCTTACATTTTACTGAGATGAGAAAACAGGTGAACAATTAGGTAAACATAAATATAGTTCATGTAACTTGAGGCTCAGGGTTCTATAAGGTTCTGTGTTTGCAAAAATTAAGGATATTCTTGGGAGTTGACTGAAAAAGGATAATGTTTTCATTTGGACTTATTGACTACATCTGGGAGTTTACTCCCAAAAAGCCACCAAAAATAAACTATTGTGGGTAACAAAGTACCTAGTGTCTACAAAATAGCTCAGTGTAACAAATGAATATAAGCTGTAGGACAGACATTATTTCACTACATAGAAAATGTAGGGGGCGGAGCCAAGATGGCGAAGTAGAAAGACGCACATACACATAGCTCCAAACCCACAAACCACAGACTGGCTAGAGGGGACCAACCCAGGGCGAATTCTGCACCTAGAGACCGCGGAATATTGGAGCAAGGGAGATTTCTGTTCCGGAGAGACCTGCAAACCTCTCGCGGGGGGTCCTTCGCACCGTGGACTGGGCGCCGGGACAGGGAGCAGAGGGCAGCCCTGCAGCGGCCACAACACCGTGAGGAAAAGATCCGAGAGGGCTACGGGGACGGGATCTCCAGCGGCCACGCGGGTCCCCCCACCCACAGAGGGACCTGCAAACCTCTCGCAAAAGATCCATCGCGCTGCAGACACAGAGCCCAGCCCGGACGCGGAGCCCAGCCCCGACCTGCGGAGGCGCAGCTCCGAGAGGCACAGATCTGAGAAGGCTCCAGAGACGGGATCTCCAGCGGCGGCACAAGCCCCCCCACCAACAGGTGACTGACGGGGGTAGGTGAGAGAGTTTCTTTGGAGGGTTGAGAGGGGAGTGGGGTGCCCCCATGGCTCGGGCCCCCCCAGGAGATAGAAGCTGAGAGGCGGCTGCAGACAGGGGCTCCCCAAACGGGCGGGAACCCGGATCCATTGTGGAAGGTCTGTGCATAAACCCCCTGAGGGAACTGAGCCAGAGAGGCGGCCCCGCCCCTGACCACCTGAACTTAATTCTCACACTGAAAAGCAGCCCTGCCCCCGCCAAAAACCCTAAGGCGGGAAGCAGCATTTGAATCTCAGACCTCAAACGGTGGCTGGGAGGACCAGGAGGCGAGGTGGGTGTGAGGAGAACATTCAGAGGTCAGGTCACTGGTTGGGGAGAATGCCCAGAAAAGGCAAAGGAGATAAAACTATTGAAGGGTATTTTCTCGGAGAAAAGACACTTCCTCCCTTCCTTTCTGATGGGGAGGAACAATGCTTGCCATCAGGCAAAGACACAGAAATCGAGGATTCTGTGTCCCAGCCCACCCAATGGGCTCAGGCCATGGAAGAGCTCAAGAGGAATTTTGAAAATCAAGTTAGAGAGGTGGAGGAAAGACTGGGAAGGGAAATGAGAGGGATGAGGGAGAAGCATGAAAAGCAGATCAGCTCCCTGCTAAAGGAGAACCAAAAAAATCTTGAAGAAATTGGCACCTTGAGAACTAGCCTAACTCAGTTGGCAAGGGAGGTGCAAGGGGCCAATGAGGAGAAGAATGCTTTCAAAAGCAGAATTAACCAAATGGAAAAGGAGATTCAAAAGCTCACTGAAGAAAATAGATCTTTCAAAACTGGAATGGTACGGATGGACGCTAAGGACTTTTCGAGAAAGACAGATTTCTCAGAACATACCGCGCAGATTGGAAAAATGGAAGATAATGTGAAATATCTTATTGGAAAAACAACTGACCTGGAAAATAGAATCAGGAGAGACAATGTAAAAATTCTGGGACTACCTGAAAACCATGATCAAAAGAAGAGCCTAGACATCATCTTCCATGAAATTATCAAGGAAAACTGCCCTGAGATTCTAGAACCAGAAGGCAAAATAAATATTCAAGGAATCCGCAGAACACCGCATGAAAGAGATCCAAAAAGAGAAACTCCTAGGAGCATTGTGGCCAAATTCCAGAATTCCCAGGTGAAAGAGAAAATATTGCAAGCAGCTAGAAAGAAACAATTCAAGTATTGTAGAAATACAATCAGGATAGCACAAGATCTGGCACCCTCTACATTGAGGGATAGAAGGGAATGGAATAGGATATTCCAGAAGTCAAAGGAACTAGGACTAAAACCAAGAATCACCTACCCAGCAAAACTGAGTATAATACTTCAGGAGAAAAAATGGTCTTTCAATGAAATAGAGGACTTTCAAATTTTCCTGATGAAAAGACCAGAGCTGGAAAGAAAATTTGACTTTCTAACACAAGAATGAAGAGAACCATGAAAAGGTGAACAGCAAAGAGAAGTCATAAGTGACTTACTAAAGTTGAACTGTTTACATTCCTACATGGAAAGACAATATTTGGAACTCTTGAAACATTTCAGTATCTGTGTACTGGGTGGGAGTACACACACACACACATGCACACACACACACATACATAGAGACAGAGTGCACAGAGTGAATTGAAGAGGATGGGATCATATCTTAAAAAAAAAATGAAATCAAGCAGTGAGAGAGAAATATTGGGAGGAGAAAGGGAGAAGTTATATGGGGCAAATTATCTCTCATAAAAGAGGCAAGCAAAAGACTTATTAGTGGTTGGATGAAGAGGGGAGGCAAGAGAAAACCATGAGGTCTACTCTCATCACATTCCACTAAAGGAAAGAATATAATGCACACTCATTTTGATAGGAAAACCTATCTCATAATACAGGAGAGTGGGGGACAGGGGCACAAGCAGGGTGGGGGGGAGGATGGAGGGGAGGGCATGGGGAGGAGAATACAATCCGAGGTCGACACTCATGGGGAGGGAAAGGACCATAAGAAAATAGAAGTAATGGGGGACAGGATAGGATGGAGGGAAATATAGTTAGTCCTATACAACACAACTAGTATGGAAATCATTTGCAAAACTAAACAGATATGGCTTATATTGAATTGCCTGTCTTCCAAGGGGAAGGGGTGGAGAGGGAGGGAGCTAAAGAAGTTGGAACTCAAAGTATTAGAACCAAATGTAATGTTCTTACCACTGGGTAACAAGAAATACAGATTAAGGGGTCAAGAAAGCTATCTGGCCCTACAGGACAAAAGAGAAGACGGAGACAAGGGCAGGGAGGGAGGATAGAGGAGAGAGCAGATAGGTCACAGGGGCAATTAGAAAGCTTGGGTCTGGGGCGGGGAGGGGATAAAAGGGGAGAAAATTTGTAACCCAAAATTGTGTGAAAATAAATGTTAAAAGTTAAATAAAAAAAAAAAAGAAAATGTAGAAGATGCAAAGATGCCTAGAAAGCCATACAGTCAAAAAATGCAACCCCCCCTCCCCAAAAAAACAAACACACAACATTTCCCCTCAGATGGAATTAAACTTGTAGATTTTATTAGGCATCTATTCTGATATTTCTGTAAATCCTTAGTTCTTCCACATGATCCTACATAGCCCATCCATGATTCATAGTTCATCTGGGGGGTTTGGACTACCCCTCACTGAAGGCAAATACACTTTGAAACTGGTAGGCAGACCACCACATTCCTATCAGAAATATACTGTCCAAATAACTCACTGTAATATTAGGGAGTGACGTGATCTAGATCTGTTGTTTCAGGGGTGGCATACATAAAAGTATGATCTTTTTTCTCCAAGAAGTATGATGCTTACGAAATCTCCTTCATCTACAGGGATTTGTCACCAAATCATCAAAATTGGGGTTAATCTTAGGTACTTCCAAAGCTGGTGATTCCTAAGAAAATTCCTTTCCTCTATCAGATGCTACTTAAAAAGTGAAAATTTTCTCCTCTTTAGATCAAGTGAGCAAGTAAATCTCTCCTCCTGTCAGATGCTAGCTTCCTTGACTCAAACAATATGCCCTTATTGTTGTGTTCTTGCTTCCTTAAAGTTCCAATTGAAATTCTACCTTCCATAGGAAGGCTTTCTACCTCTTAATTCCTGGCACATAGGAAGCACTTAACAAATAGTAATCCATATTCATTCTCATTTGTCTCTCTCTCCTTCCCTCCCGCATTTGATAGTCACAAATATCTTCTGAGACAAGCAAGTCAAAAATAATTGTATTCCTTTCACAACTGAGAAAACATTTACTGCCCCAAATGATTAAGACACAAATATGTAAAGGCAAAGTAAAGGCCAGAGAATCTAACTGATAAGGAAGAACTCTGAACACAATATACAAAACAATAATGAATATTTTCAGAAAAACCTAAAGTTTGGATGACACAGTTTAAACAAGTTATATAGGTTCAAATCATTCTTCAGATGTTTACTAATTATGTGATTATGAATAAAGAATTTAACATGTAAGAGTATCAGTTTCAACATCTACAAATTGGAAATACGTAAAATGTTTACTTATCTACATCACTGATATATTGTTAAGATTTTGTAAATCTTAAAGAGCTACAAAATTAGTTATTAACAAATGAAGGTTTTGTTAAGACATTTGAAGCTAATTTACTTCTATGATACAAGTATTTTAAAAGGGGGGCAAAATGAGAGATAGAATTACAACAAAGAAGAAATTTAGCTCAGTAATAAAGCACTAGTGTTCTAGCAAATCATTTCTGAGGATATAATTTCTGCTCAGGACAGAAAGAAAATACACAATTCTGTGATTTCACATTACTGCCTTAGAATTATTTCTCACCATCTGAAATCAGCTTATCACTTAACATAACTGATGCTTCCTTGATGGGGAGAATAAGGTGAGGCAGGCGCTCAAAAACATAGTCTGAGCAACATGAGAAGAATTACAAGAGATAAACCTTACGTAAGATGTCCAATCATTCTTATCCTTTGCTAGAGATATATTCACTTTTCACTTCAAAAGCAACTAAAAATCACTCCTTCCCTCAAGGCTTTCAGGAAAAATGAAAGCTCTGAGTACACAAAGCTCAAAGAAAAGGACCAAACGGAACAGCATTGTGCTAAAAACTACCACAACACAGAACTAATAGTACAAACAATTCTAAGTATTTCAGAAAGATAGCAGAGAGTATTGTTCAATATACTTGATTTGAATCTTTCCACTCAACCTGGGGAAATAATGGCTCTCCTTGGAAGTATTTACTACCGCAAATGAGGATTCCACATGAAGTTCTTCCTTGACCACCTCATCCAAGCAAACAGCATATGAAAAAAGAATCAGTAATTCCAAACAGGTTATACTTATGAACACCAAATGTTAATATAGGAAAGAAGAAAATGCATAGGCAAATTGCAAGATTCATAGCTTTGAAATCTTTTACCACAAATGTTAGTGAGGTTGAAAAAATGCACTTAAATGTCAGTTTGATAAAAGCCAAAAGAGCATTTCCCACATGTGTTTATATTTAAGTATATTAAAACAAGATGGAAAAGTAACAGTCATTCAAAACGAAGGCTAAAATATCAGCTTTTAAGGATGGTGATTTAAAGACATTACTTGAACATCTACATTTAATTTCATTGGCAAAGCAATCTCATGAATATGTTGTTTGATAAGCCTGTGCTATTCCAAATTGTCCAAAGTTTCATTTTTCCTATTGATTTTTGAAGATATACTGACTTTTTTTTAATACATAGTAATCAGATTCACTAGAGAAAATTAAGTGATAAACAAGAAAATAAATTCTGCTTAAGTATTTTTTTTAAATCCAAGCATTAGGTTTATATTTTTCTTCACTAAATAGAATACAGGCATATCGCATGCAGTTAAGCTTTGTTATACTAAATGGGTTAATGAATTACATTCACAGGTAAAATCTCTTAACATTTGATCCCACTACCTGAATGAAGGGAGGGTAAAATGAATGAATATTAATGAAATAAGAGAAATATAACACCCCCCCCCTCCAAAAAAAAAAAAAAAGGTCTGGTCACATAGAGAGAGTGAGTGACAAAAAACTGATGGAAATACTATGTACTCCACTGGTATCCTGTCAATTATAACACAATGAAAAAGGGAACCACCCAGGATAACCTGCTATTAGCACAGCGTCTGGCAAATAGCATGCACTTAATAAATGTTTGATTTCTTCCTTCCTATTGGAAGGATAATTCATATAGGGAGAATGTGAACAAGACTCGCAGGAGATCAGAGTGCATGAATGCTGAGCAAGTTATATCACTTGAATGAAGAGATCATGAATACAATGGACTACAAAATAATACATTAATAACCCTAGTACTGATTGAGAGCAGTACATCTTGGAGTCTGAAATCAAGTGGGCCATTGGAAGTATTGCTAACAATAAGGCTAATGGAAGTGACAGAATTCCAGCTGAGCTATTTAAAATCCTAAAAGATAATGCTGTTAAAGTGCTTTACTCAATATGCCAGCAAATTTGGAAACTTCAACAGAGGACAGAGGACTGGAAAAGATCAGTTTGCACCTGAATCTTAAAGAAGGGCAATGCCAAATATTGTTCAAATTAACGAACAATTGTACACATTTTACACATCAGCAAGGTTATTCTTCAGATTCTGCAAGCTAAACTTCAGCAATATGTGAACTGAGAATTACCAGAGGAGCAGGTTGGTTTTTCAAAGAGGCAGAGAAACTAGAGACCATGACTAGAGAGTAGGGAGCTGCAGAAAAACATCTACTTCTGCTTTATCAACCACACTAAAGCTTTTAGCTGTATTGATCACAACAAAATGTGGCAGCCCTCAAAGAAATGTGAGTACCCAACTCTCTTACTTGTCTCCTGAGGAACCTGTATGCAGGTCAAGATAAAGCAGTTATAACCGAACATGGAACAACTGATTTGTTTAAGATCGGGGAAGAGGTAAGACAAGGCTGTATACTGTCATCTTATTTAACAGAGTATATCATGGGAAATGCAAGGCTGGACAAATAAAAAGCCAAAATTAAGGTTGCTAGGAGAAATAACAAAAACCTCATATATGCAGATGTGACCACTCCACTGGCAGAATGTGAAGAATTTAGAAGCGTCTTAATGAGGGAGAAAGAAGAAAGTGTAAAAGCTAGCTTGAAGCTCACCATTAAAAAAAAGCCAGCTAAGATCATGGCAACTGGTCCTATTACTTCCTGGCAAAAAGAGTGAGAAGAAATGAAAGCACTGCCAGATTTTTACATTCTTGGGCTCAAAGACCACTACAGATAGTGACTACAGTCGTGAAATTAAAAGATACTTGCTTCTTAGAAAAAATGCTATGGCAAATATGGACAAAATATGTTTGTTGTCTCTAAAAAGCAGAGACATCACCTTTCTGACAAAGGTCCGTGAGAGTTGAAATTATAAGGAAAGCTAAGAGCTGCATAATCAATGCTTTTGAATACTTTTGAGAGTCCCTTGGACAGCAAGAAGGCCAAATCAGTCAATACTTAAATCAGTTCAGATTACTCACTGGAAAGACAAATACTGAAGCTGAAACTTAAGAACTCCGTTCATATAACGAGAAGACAGGATTAATTTAAAAAGATCCTGATGTTGGGAAAGATTGAGAACAAAAGGCAAAGGGGATGGCAGAGGACAGACAGTGTCATAGATGTAATTAACATGAGTCTGGGAAAGACTTTGGGAGGTACTAAGGACAGAACAGCCTGGTGTGCTGTGGTCAGTGGGGTTAGACATGACTAAACAATCATAAAAACAAAATTCTGAAAGCTAAAGAAATAAAATTGAAGATGAAAATGATTATGATAATTAAAAACAAAGTTATATCTAAATTACTAATAAGACACATCAATTTGATCTAAACTTATTAATTTTCCAAAATAAAAAATTAAAGGGAAGACACAATAAAAAATAAATTGTTAGAAAAAATACACTTAAGTAATCTGCAAAAAGCCTGAAAATTTAATATGAAATGATGTACCAAAATTAAAGAGTAAAATATAAATAACTCAAATCTCAGAAACAGAAATTGAAAACTTAACTCCCAAATTGAATTCATGAACTCATAAATTCATAAATGAATTCACAAAGAAAATTCTCCAATGATTATAGAAAATTATTCAAATACTTAACAGCTCAATTAACTCTTATCTTACATAAAGTGTTTGTAAAAAACTAAAATAAAAGATAACTTAGTATGCACTATAAGAAAAATGTGTTCTTGATATTCAAGAACAAAGAGATAAAGCAGAGAAAAAAAATCACAGATTAGTATCACTAATACATACTAATATAAAAATAATTAATATTAACAATGAGAGATTAGAATAATATATTCAAAACATCACTATAATCAAGTTGTATTTATACCAGGAATACAAAGATGGTTCAACATTAGGAAAACTATAAAAATTTCATATTAATAGTAATAGATTTTATGACTATCAAAACTTCACTTATATTGACAAATGACATTAAGAATAATCAGGACTTCTTTTAATATAATAGATATGCCTATTATAACGTGATATATATTGCATTATTTATAAGTATGCTTATAGTATATATGAATGTATATTATTCTTATAGCTTCTGTATAGAAGCCTTTCCAATAAAATCAGAGGTAAAGCAATGATGTCCACTGTCAACACTATTATTTTAGATATAAATTTTAAATAAATATTAGAAAGATTAGTTATAGAAATAAAAAATAAATATAAGAAATAAGTACATGAAGAAAAACTATCTAAAAGTATGTTTTACTTTTACTTTGCCAAATGTATGTTTTACTTAGAAAATATTTGAGATTCAATGTTTAAAAAAAGAATTCAATAACTTAAAAAGTAACAAGTTACAAAATAACCCCCTAAAATGAGGCTTTGATAGATCCCTGCTTCCCCCCGCCAAAAGGCATTCAAGATAACTACAAAATTCACAAAATTTCTCTGAGTCAATCTATCAAGGCAAACTCAAGAATTACATGAATATGGCTGAAAAACATTCTTGCAGAAAGAAATAATTGGAGACTCACTGAATGATTGAATCATGCATTTATTGTTTCTTATGTACAAAGAACTGTGCTTGGCAACTAGAGATACAAATAAAAAAGACAATCTGCTCTCAAGAAGCTCATATTCTAATGAGGGACAAAGACATGTAGGAAGGATTAATCATTATTCATAGTTGGGCCAATAATAAAAATAATGATACTATCTAAATAAATGTATAGGTCTAGTACTATATCCACCAAACTACTGAGGGTTTCTTTTATAGAACTAAGTAAAATATTAACAAAATTCATCTGGAGAAAGAAAAGCTCAAGGGAAATAATATTATTCTTTTTTTAAAGCAGGGATGATGGTTTTATCATACTGACTTTATCATATCTCAAATTATATTATAAAGTATCATTATCACTAAATAATCATAATCATTAAAACTCATTGGTTTGAAAAAATTGAAAAGCTAATCCATGGAACAGACTAAACAGGAATTCAAAGAAATTTAACACAGTAGCTTAAAGCTCATTAAAACCAAGAACACACTCTATTAGGTAAGTAAGGATTTGTAAATAATTCCTGGGAAAACTAGGAAGTAGTTTGACAGAATTTAGGATAACCCAATATTCTATACCCTATACCAGAATAAATTGCAACTGGATACACAACCGAAGTATAATAGATCACATTGTTTAAAAAACAAAATTTAGATGATAAAAGAAGAAAGTACCTTGTAAAGTATGGCTAGGGAAAGAATTCTTAACCAAAGGATATTGGTGATCATACAAGAAAAATCATACAATTTCAATTAAATAAATTTTAAAAACTTTTACACGTGCATACATACACAAAATCAGTGCAATCAGAATAAGAGAAACTTTTGAGTGTGACTATATTTGTAGTAAATATCTCTAAGGAAGTTCTGATATCCACGATATATGGAGGGAACTGATTTTTTTAAAAAAAGTTATTCCCTAAAGGATAAGTGGTCAAATAATATGAAGAGAAAATTTTCAAAATAAGAAAGACAAATTATCAATAACCATATAAAAGTATTCCAACTCAAAATAATAAGAATAATTAATTTTAAAAAAACTTTACATTTAACCTTGTGCCCACGAGACTGGAAAAGGTGAAAAAAAGTAAATGATGAAAGAGCCCCAGAAATGCCCGTACACTAATGCTCTACTGGTAGAAAATTCCAGAAAATAATTTCTGATAGTACTAGAAAAGTCTGCAAAGCATAATACTTTCTGACCCTGTGATATGGCTACTAAGTACATACTCCAAAGATGCCAAAACCCAAGAATTTGACCACAGGTTCTTGAAGCCTACCACACCTGCACTTGATGTGTGAAAAAAAAAAATCAAGCTGCTTCATTATATAAATATTAAGAAACTTATAGCCCAATTGTTATCACTACATTTGGAAAATATTCACACATGACTTACCACTCACACTACCCTAATGATTGGTTGTTGTCATTCACCTACGAGGAGGACCAAAATGACATCACCATGATAAAAGTGAAATTTCAGTGTCTGACTGTGGCTGATCGGATCCATACAAGCTCGGAATGCTCCACCACAGGCTGGGCACAGATAGTCTACATGAATATTTGGGGTGAATATCCCAAATTTGCACATCCTGCATTTACTTTGTGCTGTCTCAATTCTGCTTTGCTCAAAGAGCACAGCAGCTTTTCTTACATGGGCACGCCATGCTGAGTGGTCCTGTGCCAGTGTCTCCCCATGTTGCACAGTCAAATATAAAGTTTTTAAGAGAGACTTTGAGAGTGTCCTTGTATTGTTTCTTCTGGCCACCATGTGATCGACTGCCCCATGCAAGTTCTCCATAAAACAGTCTTTTTGGCAAGTATACATTTGGCATTCGAACAACACGGCCAGCCCATTGCAGTTGCACTCTCTGAAGCATAGTTTGAATACTTGGCATTTCAGTTCGAGCAAAGTGTCTGGTACCTTATCCTGCCAAGTGATCCTCAGAATCTTCCTAAGACAGTTCAAATGGAAGCGATTCAGTTTCCTGGCATGGTACTGTAAACTGTCCCTGTTTCACAGGCAAACAACAATGAGGTTAGCACAATGGCTCTGCAGACCTTCAATTTGGTAACACTGAGCTAGCTCTGACAATGCGTGCATCAACCTCATTGTCAATGCGTACCTTGGTAGTGTACTTTCCAGGGATCTAATGATTGACACAATTCATAAAAATATGAAATCATAACAGTCATTTAGGCTCAAAACATGGCATTATCATGGATTCCTCACAGTTGTCAAGTCCTGTCATTTGTACCTTTACAAAATCTCTCACATATGTCCCTCACTCACTGTTCACATTATACCCTCGTAATCTCACACCTGGCTTTTTGTAATAGACTTCTGATTTGGTCTCCCTGTGTCATGTCTGACCACTCCAATCCATGCTTTAAATAGCCATCCAAGTAGTCTTTCTAAAACACAAACGTGACCATATCTCACACACACACAGACACACACACACACATTCAATAAACTCCAGTGGCCCCCTATTACCTCTATTAGAAAATAGAAAGTCCTCCATTTGGCTTTTCTGTTGTTGTTAAGTCATTTCAGTCACATCCAACTCTTCCTGATCCCATTTAGAGGTTGGGAGAGATTTTTTGTATCCTCAGTGACTAGTACAGAACAGGCACTTAATAAATGTGAGCTGGCTAACTAGACTCCATTCAAACAGCAATTTCATATACAAACTGAATTTTTCCCACTAAGGTTAACATAATTTTCACTTTGATGCATCTCATCTTACAACTCCAAGGTCCTGAAAGTCTATCTGTCAGCCTTGGTGTTTTACATCTTATGTCTGTCCTTATGTCAACATGCACTAAAACTCATTTAAAAACCTGAGCATTTCATAGGTATTTTCTTTTATCTTTTCTAATACTAAAAGGAAAAACTCCTCAAGAAAGAAACTACAAATTTTCTGAGGTGTAAAACATCTGGAGAATATCCCAGGTCTTCCAAAGGTACATATTAAACAAAGGCCTGCAGGGCAGTTTATATCTGTACAAAAAACAAGTGTTTTAATTCTATCTGACAAAAGTGGTTGAAAAAATTAATGCATCTTTTTTTAACCTTACATTAGTAAAATACTTTCAGGCAGGCCTGTACAACTTGTAGCCCAGTGATTACTTATGTAGCTTACACTCACCAAAAGATTTCCTCTACATACAAAGGATGTTTTCCTTTACATTTTTCCCAGCCCATATCCCCATCTCCCAAATCCTTTGGAGTGGGCTACAGGTTGTGCATGTCTGCTTTAAGGTTTACCAAATATTTTCCCACACTGGCCCTGTAAGCTAAATAGTGCCATTTTATGATCCTGATGAGGTTACCAAGACAAAGCAACTAGCTCATGACCATCAGGCCAGTAAAATTCTGAGGTTAGATTCGAACCTGACTGAATTAAGCATTCTTCCCATTAGGCACCATGGCCCCTTCAAAAACCTAGAGAAACTAGATTAAAAAAGCAGAAACTTTTAGTGAAATTCAACTCTAATTACATAATAACCATGACAACACATGACACATTTTTCACTGATCACTATGGCAAGGAAGTATAAAGTGTCAATGATATAGTAAATGGTCATTGTTAGGTTGCAGTTGATAAAAGCATCAAGCTACTTTAGATCATAAAGGGAAAACTTATTTTAATTAAAACAATACCGAAATTGTGAAACATTGAAAATATCAGAATCTACCAAATCTTGCCTCCAGAATTTCAAAGGAAAAAATTTATCAAAACCAACTTTTTGACAGAAGAGTGGATACCTCAAAAAAAAAAAAGTAGAAAACTTGGAATTGTCAGGAACATAATAATCATTTGTGGTTTAAACTAAACTTCAAAAGCAGAACACATTACACAAATCACCAATGTTTGAAATGAATACTGACCAGTATAAAAGCAATGTAAATAAAAGGCCAAACCCTCTAATTTGAAGTGTATTCTGAATAGTCTTTCAAAGTATATATGCTTGTCCATAAATCAATGTTTTTACATCTCTTTTTAGCCCTAGATATACTACACAGATTCAAAACTACCGTTGCTGCCTTTGTCCCATTATTTCAAAGGTTTAATTTACATTAAATGTAGCATAACTTCTGTCCACATGAGATCATTTACAGGTTTTTCTAAATTCTAATGCTAGAAAATTTTAGTACCAAACCTTAAAACCCACAGATGCCTAGTTCCTTTTAAACTTATTAAATGTTCATTTACATAGAGGAGGAAGGAAAAAATAAAAACAGTAAGCTACTTCTGATGTAGGGCTAATGTCTATTTTTTCTTTTACATTTTATTCTTGACTTTTGTCTTTTACACTATAATCTGGTATGATTATTGTTCCTCAATGTAATATAAACTAAAAAAGAATTAGACTCCCACTGATCAAAGTACATTTTTTAAAAATGAGAAATACAGGTACTAAAAATTCTGAGGCACAAATCTGCCTATTTACTAATATGCTTGTGCGACTGAGAGCCAAAATTGAGAATTCTGGAAAAAAATTTGAAAACCCACCCCCTTCTAGTCTTTCCATGAATTCCTTGTGAGTACATAAGTGGATATATAATATTAAGGCTACATTGTGTTATAGGCTTGACAGCACAAGACAAATAAAAGGCTGATAAAAGGTACCAGCTGAATGAAGTGTTCATCCAGATCATGACTGTAGACTGTCTTTTCACTACACTTGGCTCCTGTACTTTAAAAAGGCTTTATGAATTTATATGGCACACTAAGAAGGTAAAATATTTCCACCCTATATTCCCAACTAATGCTTGAGAGAGAAGTGAGACAAATAGGATTTCAATTTTACATGAGATTTCATAACTTGCTATAACTAGATCATAGGACTTCTGAAGTCTTAATCAATTTGCCTTGCTTAACAATACACTCAAAACAAAGTCAGACAACAAACACTTTCCAAAGTGCTGATAAATCATGTGCTGGCCACCAGGCAAAGGACTAAGGATACAATGGAAGAGAAAAAAAATCAGGCTTTGCCCAAAGGATCATACCTTACAGGGGGGAAGACAACATCCGGTTAATTGGATGCATACAAGATATATACAAAGTCAAATACAATAACCAGAATGGAAAAGTCATTACCAGCTAAGGGAACCAGGAAAGACTTCCTATAGAAGGTAGAATTTGAGCTAAGTCTTAAATCCAGGGAAACAAAGGAGCAGAGATGAGGGGGCAAAACATGGCAGGTATGGATGATAACCAGTGAAAAGGTACAAAGACTGGAGATGGCCTGCTTTGTGTGAAGAAAAGCAAACTGTTACCATCGTCATCAGAGCTAATATTTATTTAGTATCTATTGTGTGGCAGACATCATGCTAAACACTTACCAAATGTTATCATTTCAATGGTACTTATAAAACTTACAAAATGTTAAATGTTATTTACAAATGTTGTTACAGCAACCCTGGGAGGGAGGTGCTATTACTATTCTCACGTTTCTGATGAGGAAACTGTGGCAAACAGATCGAGTGATCTGCCCATTTACATAGCTGGTGTCTCAGGCTAGATCGGAGCTCAGGCCTTTGTGACTCCAGATCCAGCGCTCTATCAATAGCATAACCAAGCTGCCCCAAATTAACCAAGTGAGCTGGACTGTGTATGAAGTGTCATGGAGGGGAATAAGGTGAAAGAAGGGTGAAACGTAGGAAGAGGCCAGGTTAAGAATATCTTTAAATGTCTAACAGTTTGGATTTCATCCTGGATGCAGCACGAAGCCAATAAAGCCAACGGAGCTCACTAAGCTGGAGAAGGAAGGAAGTTAGGTTTTCAGAAAATCACTATGGCTGCTGAGTAGAGGGTGGATTGCTTTAGGGAGAGCCCTGAGACAGGGAGACCAACCAGAAAGCTACTGCAAATATTCCAGGCAAGAAGCAATGGCTGTCTGAATTAGGGTGGTCATAATATGGAGGAATGGGAATTATACAAGATACTGTTGTTGAGTCGTTTCCAACTCTCTGTGACCCTATCTGGTGTTATCATGGCAAAGATATTGGAGTGGTTTGCAATTTCCTTCTCCAGTTCATTTTTGAGATGAGAAAACTGAGGTTAAGTGACTTGCCAATGGTCATACTGGTATTAAATATCTGAGGCTACATTTGAACTCAGGTCCTCCTGACTCCAGGCCTGGCACTCTATTCACTGTACAACCTAACAGAAATGTTGTGTACAAAATTTAAAATGAAATAAGATGTTCAAAAAAGGAATCTCTTGAGGAAAACAATCACTTTGAAAAATATCAGGTTAATTATCAGAACATTCTTCCTGTCCATTGACAGGCTAGAAAAAAAATTTTATAGCCAGACTAATAAAACTCATAATAAGAATTTGAACTCTAGTCTGAATGCCGCCAATAATGTACTTTTACAGAGCTTTTAATATTAAGGGCCTTATTGCTTTCACATGTTTGCACTTGATACAATAGGCCTCCATTTACACTCTTATAAAAATACTTTTTAAAAATTCAGTACGTTTTTGAATAGTAGTTTTTTGACATTAGATAAAGATATCCATGCACATACCACTTGCTTCATTTGTTTATATTTTTACATGTGGGTATTAAAAAGCATTTTAAATAAAAGTTTTCTATTTGAAGTTTTGGTTATTTAACAGAAACTCTCCCACAGTGTTTGGCTTATTATTATTTGCTACAGACTCTTTCTAAAAGCAAGAGGCAGCCCATTTTCTCCAGATGACTCATTAACACGCACAAGCAGAATGAAGTGTTCCAACTTGAAATACCAATGGCTAAAAATAACTTCTCCCATAATGACAGAAAATTCAGTTCATTTCTTTATTCTAAGAGTAATCTTAAAGGGTCACCTTTATAAAACACATGTAAAAAATTAGATAAAAAACCCCAACAATGAAAGAAAGAAAATAAACTATAAGAAAAAATGAGAAGCTAAATTTCTAAATTATAAGAACCCCAAGATCAATTTTTCTTCATTATTCAGGAATAAATTGTTGATTTTTAAAATAAGTTTTTACTTTCCAAATAAGCAAAATCATCACAAATATTAGTTATGAAACAAAGTTTAAGTACCATTGCTACAATACTGAATACCCTTAGATATAAAAATAACAAAATATGTTACAAATAATAAAATAAAACAGCTCTAAATGCTCAGTGTTGTGCACCCCATATGGGAAATGAAGGGTAATTCATTGTAAAATAAAGTCAAGAAAGAAAGGCAATAAAATTCTAATCCAATACGACAGTAAGAAATTTTAATAATGTCCTATCAAAGTTAAAGGATGTATCCTTCCTGTCTACTGATGAGATAAAATGATGTTGTCATCGAATGCATTTTGTAAGAGAACTTGTGTGAATTATTGGGTCAAAATAAAATCTATCAATAAATTTAACTCAAAAAAGTTACAAGTTAATCAGGTGTATAGAAATATTTCAGAATAAACAGGAAAAAATGGTCTATAGGATTACTTGCTATATAATGCCATCAAGGCATGTAAATCCAAATAGCTATTTTTCTGATAGCATCTCAACCAAACAAACCCAGAACTAAGGAGCACAACAGTACTGTGCTAGACACAAAAATATGACATAATGAAATGTCCTTCAGTGATATTTCAAAGTAGTTAGGAAAATGAAAAGTACTCAGATAACTATTACAAATCATAATCTGATGCAGGAGAGAAAAACAAAGTGTCATAAGAGATCAGCAGAGAGGATTATTTTAACAGAGGCAATCAGGCAAAGGTTCACAGAAGGCATCTCACTTTGAGCTAATCCATAAAGGTTTCAGAAAGAACAGGAGTCCTCTGCTCCGGTCACTGATAAATAATCGCCAGTTCACAGATTTCAGCTCCAAAAACAAAAATAAAATGGAGGTTAAAAAATAGACAACACTTTTATTTGTAATCTCATTATGAAAACGTACCCAAATTCTAAGAAAATCTGATTAGGATTTCAAATGATAAAGTAAACTATTTTTTGTATAACTGAAACCTATAAATTTAAAAGATGTTCATATATCATACATAATTTTTGGGAGTGACAACTCTGGGGCAATTCCTCTATGGAGGATGAATGAGAGGATACAAAGAACACAAAATCAGCATTACTAGGCAGAAGCTTTGTAAGGTGGGCAGTCATCTGGTGGGAAGGCAGTATCACCTACTGCCAGCAGAGGTCCACATGAATGCTTCTTTGTCATCTCCGTCTAACACGCATTCTCTCCATCAGTGAATGGATAAACCTGTCCTTCTTTCCACAACAGCTCCTCGGAATGCCCCCCACCACAATGGGGGCCTTTCTCCAAGTCTCATCACAATACAGCACTAAGGCTGCCTTGTCTGTTTCTTCTCATCCTCCCCATACAACAGACACACCTCCTTTGGACACTACAAGTTCAGTTAAGTCACTGTTAGATACCATAAACACTAGGAGGGAAGAAAAATTCTGAGAGCTGTGAATGGAGAGTCAAATTCCCCAGGAATGGAAGAAGTTCCTGTATCTCAGGGAGTGCTGAAACACAGAGAGAAAAGGCAAGAAGCAGTGGGCAGAGGGTAGAGGGCATCACAGCTAGGAAATGCTACCCATTGTTGACCAGTCTTCATACCATAAAGAAGACTGTTACGTTAGTTGGGGAGTAGAACCCTTGGGAGAATTGGTTTCCAGTGCGCTACAGGCATGACCATTCCATTTAGCCCCTTCGTCACCAAAGTGGGATTATTTTTGGCAAAGACAAAACAAAACCAATTTCAGACATCTCACACCTTCTACCAAGAGAAGCAACATATGGATATGTGACCAAAATATAAAAGTTCATGTGATAAACAAATTTACAGAAACAAGAAAAATTACTTTCAGATATATGATAGGAGAAGAGTTTATGACTAAACAAGAGACAGAGAGATCGCAGAAGGTTAAAAATGAGTAACTTCAATTACACAAAATGAAATGTTTCCCATAAGCAAATCTACTACAGCTAAAATTAGATAAAACAATACAATTAGTTGGGAGAAAAAAAAAACTTTGCAACAAGTTTCTCTGATAAAAGTCTCACTTTCAAGATATGTAAGGAATTTATTCAAATTATAAGAATACGAGTCAGTCCACAACCAATAAATGGCCTAAGATTAGAACAGGCAATTATCAGGAAAAGAAATTCAATCAATGAATAATCTTAAGAAAAATACTCCAAATCATTAATAATTAGAGAATGTAAATTAAAGTACATTCAGAAGAATAGCAAAAACACAAGTTACTCTGGAAGAGAGAGTGAGGTTGATGATTTTGGACAACTCTGCCTCACTTAAATCCAATTCATGACAAAGTCAAAATATCACCCCATGATGTCACTGGTCCTCTTCAAAAACAAACGTACAACAATTAGAACGACTACTATGATTATTACTACTAATATTAATCTACAGATGTTTTACATCAGATAAATACTTTCTTTCCAGAATAGAATGGGTTGTGGAAAAATCCTGTTCAAGGATTAAATATTAAGAAAATTGACAGGCTCCCAGCTACTCCAAAGGTCTTCATAATCAGGATTTCATTAACTTACCCCCCAAAATTCTTAAAATATTCAACAGACATACTAAAACATAAATGCTAAAGTATATTACAATAACAAATATAATTTTTTGCCTTGCCATCACTCTGAATGATCTAAAATTGTTCCCCTCCACTGCAGTACAACAAATAAGATTAAAGAAGAGACAATTTGTCTAATTTCTGAGTTACAAGAGTTCAGGTTAGATTTAGAAAACAGTATTATATCTCAAGTCAACAATGACAGAATAAAATTTTGGATTATTTTTTGAGATGTAGAATGAGAATATTTCTATATCTTATCTACTGATATGCTTTTCAAACTCCCAAGAAAATTAGCTGTTTTAACTTACAATCATTATAATGGTTAAAAATGTATTATAAAAATAGTCCCACACTCAATAGTCATCAACGGTATATACAGTGCATTTCCTTTCCACAAAGAGTCAAAAAGTCAATGAAAAAGGGATACCGTCTTCCAATGAAACTGTAAAGCAAAGAAAACATTTTTTTAAAGGTCAACAGCTACAATTACTGCAAGTGATTTCTTCCTATAATTTCTTCCTATACTAGGGATAAAACAACCTCTCTCAATCCAAGAAGGAAGAAATTTTAACTGCCTAGTCCATAGTAAATATTTAACAAAAGCTTGTTGAAAAATGATCAACTATGATTCCACAGGACTAATTTTGAAGCACGCTACACATCACATGTACAGAGAGGTAACAGACTACTGTGAAAAATAAATGACAAATAAGAGAATTTGATTTTCTTGACTATGTTTGTTTTTGTTTGCTTTACATTTGGGTGTGGGAAAAAAGAAAAAGAATAAAAATAAACTATTGCTTGATAATACAAAAAAATTTTTTAAATGTTGACAACTTGATCTGACCTCAGGTTGAATACTACTATTTATCTTATACCATCTCCCTAACCTCACCAAAGAAAATTCCCAAACATCATCTTATTAATCTACTTGGTCTTTCTTTTTTGATGGTGCGGATAGAGAGGAACATGGGAAGCCTCCTTTAAGAATGTTTTTTCTACTGCTTACAAAAAGCACATGTTATAATTGGAAGAAGCCTTAGAATCATGTAAAAGACCTTCTTATATTTATGAAAACACTGAGCTACCAGAGAGGGCATATGACTTATACAAGGTGATTCACAACAATAATGGCAAGGTCTAGATTTGAATCAAATTCATTTACTTTCCCATCTACTCAAGGGCTCTATTAAACTATATACTAAATGACATGGAAAAATTCAAAACTAAAAAGAGTTATAATTGTACGTGGCAAATTGGAAACATGGAAAGTTTAATATTTTCTATCACTAAAATGATTGGAAGATATCAATTCTAAATGTGTGTTCATTCTTCGTTGCCAAAGAAGACCATGCCATTCAAGAAACAATGACATGACTTGCACTTGACTTTGTTTTTGAATGAGGGAGGGCTGTGCAGGTCACCAGCCTCACTTCTCCTCCAGAGCCATCTGAATCTAGTGACCAGATATTCATCAGGATGACTGGAGATGACCCAGGAAGAGGCAATTGGGATTAAGTAACTTGCCCAAGGTCACGCAGCTAGTGAGTGTCAAGTGTCTGAGGTGAGATGTGAACTCAGATCCTCCTGACTCCTGCACTGGTGCTCTATCCACTGCACCACCTAGCTACCCAGTCTTTCTAAATAAGTAAGAGATGAGTGTGTAAGACAAGGAAAAACTGTTACATTTTCAGTCCCTTTTTATGTTTCTTTGTACTTATTAGATATTAAGAAGCTATTTGGCAATTTGCTTGTGACTTTCATCAGCTTTGCACCCCATTAGCTAAGCAAAATCAAGCAGAGGCAAAATTTGAAAAGAGAATTTCAAAGGTGTTAAAAGAGAGCTGGCAATTCAATGTAACTACCAATTCCCTCTGAATCAGTCTTGAACCAAAGACCATGCATAGTAAAAGCAGTCATGTAGGTATGAGAAGAGATGCCCCTTTTAAATAAGATATAAAATCAAGGCCAATTGTTCTCTAAGAAGATTGCAGAGACTAGAGAAGCTTTAACTACAGGATGCTGGCCAGCTTCCAATTTAAGCAATCACAGTCAACTGACCTAATTCTCCCTTGTAGTTTCGAGTCTGAAAAGACACTGTTTTTCTATTCTCAAAGGCCATGAAAAACTACTCTACTATGTTAAACAGCTATCAGGTTCCAGCCCAGACGTATGAGAAGGAATCTTTCTGGTGTATTTCCCAAACTCAAAAGAGTATTTACTATTTTGTACATGTTGGCAAAGTAAAATAAACTATTTAGACAGGAAGCAGTATAAAAGTTCAAAATAATCATCAAAAAGTTTCCTCCAATGTAAAAGTATCTCCAGGTTTTTAGATCATTTGATTGCAGATTACTAAGAGAAGTATATGGAGGACACATTTTATGATGGAAGCTCGAATGCTGTTGAGATGGATAAACACAATTTATCCACCCAGCAACTAAAATTACAATGTGGATAAAATGAATAATAAGAAGTGTTTCTCATAATGTATTTCACTTCATATGAAATATTTGTTTTGTAACATATAAATCAAATTTCACAAATCAAGTCTTATTTTCACTTATAAACACTACAATTCAGAGATTCTTCATTATTAACTAGTGTTTCTAATGACCCTGACCTCCTAACCATGGTGTTAAAATTTAGAGCAACAAGGGATCTTAGAAATTACCTGTTCTATCCCCTTGCTTTTCTAGATGAGGTAACTAAATCCCAGAGAGACATGTGACTTAACAATAGTCACACAGATAACAAATACTGACTAATTCCAAAACTAATGCTCTGTCTGCTACATCAACCACACTGCTATGTGTTAAAAATAACACCTCTATGCATATGACTCTCAAATCTCTCCCCTAAACACCAATGCCTAATTTTCAACTGTCTGCTGCTAGCTATCTCCACCGAGGTATCTCATTGCCCTCTCATACTGAACAGGTCTCAAGGCAAACTCATCACATTTTCCCTTGAACTTCTTCCCAAATTCCCCGTTTCTGTTGAGGGCATCATCATCCTCCCAATTAGCCAGAATTTAAATTAAAAAAAAAAAGCCTCACAAACAAACCATGTTGTTGCTTCTAATTACCAAATCCTTCCCTTTACAGCCCCATCCAATTAGTTGATGAGTTTTGTGATTCTCCCTTAGCAATATCATTCATATCTGCCTCTCCTCTCCACTCACACTGCCACATCATAATCCAGACCCTTTTTACTCTTTGTCTAAATGCTACATTAGCCTTCTTAATTGGCATTACTGTCTATAATATACATTTCCCAAAGAATGTATCTATTTCACACTCCTGCTGAAAACCTTCAGTGGCTCTCGAAATTCAAATAGGAAAATTATGACGTCCTTCCTTATACAGGCACTCAAGACCCTCCACAAATCTGCCTTCTGTTTAACTTTTTCAGCATCATTTCCTTCAACTTCCCTTACCACATTCTGAAGTTCAACTTGAATTCTGATTGGTTATTCCTTAATTCTACCATTTTGTCCCTTCCTTCCACAAAGCTTATTCCCCTTACACAGACTGCACTCTATCCACATCTCTAGCTATTAAGATCCTTCTCAGACTCAGATCAGATGCCATGTGATCTTCATGAAACCTTGCCTATTTCCCAAGCTGAAAATAACCTCACCATTCTCAAATATTTGACTGTACTTTGTCTGGAATTCTCCCTTACAATTACACAATCTTGCTATATGTAACTGTTTTCTCTATTCCCATTGGACTTTAAGTTCCTTAAGTCAAAAGCTATAATTTTAAAAAGAAAATCCTAGCATATAAGCAAAATATAGCATCTTGGACATAACAGATATTTAATAAATGTCTGCAAAATTGATTTTAACACACAAGAAGGGATTTGAACAGAGACTTGAAGGATGGATAAAATTTTTAATAAGCAGGATGGAATAGGAAAGGCATTTCAAGTAATAAGCACAGACATGGGAAAGAGAATTATCTATGGTAATAACAGTGGTAGACCAGTTGGCTATAACAAAACTTTGCTTGGAAAAGAAAGGTAGAGAGGAGTCTAATTCTGGAGATCTAAGCTAAGTAAATACTTCAGTTTATGTTTGCAGTTATATTATTTCTTTATAAGTCAGTTCATTTAGTAGCTTTGAGCTCCTCTCTAAAACATACACTAACAATCTTTAGAAATACGGTATGGAAATTTCACATATTCAATTACAAACTTTAAATACCCCACCTTAACAAGTAAGGTTGGCTATTCCAAGCTACTCTATACTTCCATTTTTCCAGCTTTAAATCAAACCTCTACAACAAATATTCAATGAGAACATTTCCAAGTCTCATTTGAGAGAGCTCATCCATAAAATGAGGATAATAAATAAGCACCTAACTCACATAGTTGGTGCAAATATGAAATAAGACAATACATGTTAAGTGTTTGCAAATCTTAACATGTTATACTAAAGCTAGCTGTGGTTATTACTTCCCCATAACACCAATGCTTTCTTGATCTGAAGACAATCAACACTTCTACAATTTGTAATCCAGTAAAATGACCATGCTCATTAGTTCTTGTAACATTAACATTCCTCAATGTAAAAATATCACACAGCTTAACAGACTAATGGCCCAAGTAACTTTACTAAATATACTTAGTAAAATACAAACAGCTGAATTTAAATGTGGATTAAGTTAAGTAGATTTCGTTACCTCTATCTATAAACTAACAACATTCTGGTCAGCATACTTCTTTACACTTATAAGTCAATCAAAAACATTTATGAACAAAAAGTACACCTACTATTCTATACACTACTCATATTCCATGTACTTGTTCACAGAACACTTCACAATTAGGACTTATATCTTCTCTTTGCCTAATTAGTTCTACCTCAAACCAGACCCTAAGATTTTTTTTATCAAAACGTTAAAGCTCAAAAAACAACCACTATCATCCACAAAGGGGACTCAGTATTTAAAATTTTATTTTTCTTCTTTTTCTCATAAGGCTTTAAAAAAAAAAAAGTCCTCTAGTAGAAAAAGACATGAAATTATTTGGAAAATGTTTTTATAAGCTGAAGAATCCTTGAAAAATAAAAATAATTACACCTAACTTTTATCTAATTTCTACTGCTTGCCTATATGGTAGTTATAATCTTCTCAAAGTAAGGCATAATGGCAATGAAGATGACTGAAAGAGACAGAACAAAGGCCTAGGGAAAAGAAAAGAAAATGATGAAACAAAAGGAAATTACATCACAGGAGAAGGTGAAACTATTTCACTACAGACATCTTAGATTTTATTTTCTTAAGTCTTAAAGCAATTGTTATACATTAAACACAAAATATATAATTGCTGGTTATGCCCAGAGATCTGAAATTTGAGGAAGGAGCCTAAAGGCACTGAAAGTTAGATGAAAGACCTGACTTATAAAGGAACAAATATTTGAAGCAGGTATCTATCATCAGTGGAGAAATAGAAGTCTACAAGCAATAACAACAGTTCAGATGTAAACAGTATTCAAAGAGATTCCTTCCATTCTGATGCATCCAATGCAATATGTCTAGGAATACTTACTGAGACATTCCATACTAACTAACACCTGGACCTCTGACCACCAAAGCCCTAGACTCAAAGGTCCTGTGCATACATGTGATAAAACCAAAGAAAAGGGAGGGATATTACTGTACAGACTCAAAGTACTTCAGATCTATAGCCTTAAAACTCACATTCCTGGAATGAGTCATTAGTCCAAATGCTGCTCATCAACATTTCATGAGCACAATCAACCTCTCAGTAAATATGTTAAGAAACAGGTCCCATAGAAATCTTCTACACTTTATAGTTTTAAACTGGAGTTAAGTCTAAAGTCTACCCGCCCATTTTTTGCTATTCAATCAACCTGTCCTATCTCTACCATTTTACCCCCTCCTACCAATATTTTAAGTAAGTAATTAATAGACACTGTCATAATAACAAACATAATCTCCTACAATGTGGATTATCACCAAAGTTGCCCTAAAAAAAAAAGTCCAAAGCCTCTACCAATCTCCACAACCTTGTTAATTGTATGTAGAAAATATCAAAGGAAGAATTAAACATTAAAAATTCCATGATGATAAAAACAGTCTAGTTAATGTGTGTCAAGCTAGCAGGACAAAAATCACTGTGATGTTTGGAAAAACCATAAATACTTGAGAAAAATACACGATTGCTACGTATTATTTCAACAGTTGGATCTATAACTATGTTCAACTTTATAAAGCAACAAAACATAAAGAGGCTAAGCTTGAGAAAGAAATAAAACTAAGTTTCACTATATTTAAGAGCTTAAGCTTAGGGGAATTATTACATTTTTATGGTTATTCATAATAGCACAATACATTTTAACTGGTCCAAGTACAGTGTCTTTATTTTATAAGTATATTGGAATTACTATCCAATTTTACTCCATGTGCCTGAACCTTCCCTTCTCATAGTTTGCAGAAACAAAGCAGTTTTGAATCACAAACAATGCCCTGCAGTCAAATACACTCATGAGGTATTAATTTACAACTTCATCTGTGATCAGTTAAAATGCATGTGAAATCTTAAACATCTTTAAAAAGCTTACCATAAATAGTTCAATAAGAGATTTTTTGGTAACATTACTTTAACAAAAAACATGTAAGATTAACCTTTATTGTAAAATGGAACCAACTGCAAGTTGTTTTTAAGACTATTCTGCAAGCAAAAATAATCTTTCAAATTAGACCAACTACTTTAAAATCTAAAAATTAATTGGAAATGTTAAACTTAAAATAAAAAAGTATACCTCCTTACAGTCTTGGAATTACTAACAACAAAGACAATGTATAGGTCATAGAAAAAATGAAAGAAGCATGCACATTTCTATAAACAGACTGCATTCATGTTATGTATCACATGCCCTTCCCTTCAAGAAAAATGTAAGTTCTGTGAAAGCCAAGAACTATTTTGGTTTCTCATCTTTATATCCTCTAATGCCCAGCAGAATCCTATATACAGTAGTTACTTAGTAAATAATTCTTACGTGGAAATAAACATTAAGAAAACAAAGATTAATCCTTCCAAATCATCTTAAAGAAAAAAATAGTACAATGGAAAGGGATAGTCATTAATCTCTAATCCATTGTAAGTTTACAGGGAATCACACAAAATACCAACAATAGTAGGAAATAATTTTACATTCTTCTTTTAAAAACAGAAAACCAAACCATAAGGTGACGATTTCAAATATAAAAAAAAATTGGGGTGATATATTATCAAAAGTTGGATATGCACTGTCAACAATCTGGAATATATCCTGGTCTGCAAGGGTGCATTGGGCCCAGGTGGACACAGGTTCAGCTTACTCGATTCTGGGTTGCCCAAAACAAGTTCAATCAAAAGTCAAAAGAGAAGGGGGGCTCCAATACAATTTTACTTTCTGACTAATTGGTTGTTTTTCCTTAAGTCTGCATAATTATTCCTAGTTATAGAACCCCATATGAAAAACTCTATAATACTTACAAATATAACCACTATTCTTTTAAGTGGATGAAAATTTGTATCTGATTTTTTTCCTGTAAGACAACTCCATTACTCAATTAGTTTAAGTCCTTTCTTTAACAGCTTGAAATTAACCAACGTAAGTTCTCAGTGCAAAATCCATATTTTGATGTGCTTTTCACATTCCCATCAACTCTATGCAAACAGAAACTTTATGATTCCCTTTGAGAGTTGTTTTATAAAACACAGGAAAGGAATCTGATTACAAGTTAAAATGCACATGGCATGGCTAAAATGTGTGTTCATCCTCCACTGCCAAAGAAGACCATGCCATCAGAGAAATAATGATGTGACTTGCACTTGACTTTGTTTTGAGGGAGGGAGGGCTGTGCAGGTCACCAGCCTCACTTCTCCTCCAGAGCCATCTGAATCCAGTGACCAGATATTCATCAGGATGACAGGAGATGAGCCAGGATGAGGCAACTGGGGTTAAGTGACTTGCCCAAGGTCACGCAGCTAGTGAGTGTCAAGTGTCTGAGGTGAGATATGAACTCAGGTCCTTCTAACTCCTACACTGGTGCTCTATTCACTGCACCACCCAGCTGCCCTGGTTGGCTAAAATATAACCACATATTGAAGGAAGACATGAGAGATGGGGTTTTGGAGGGAGTTGGTGAGTGCCAACTGTGTCCAAGTTTATGAGTGTACTGTTTAATGAAAACTCTCCCTTATTCTTTACTTTCCTATCACTGTCTGGTGTATTACTATTTTCTCAGCTATTCTGAATTACAAACTACTGTCTCCCTAGACTTTTCCTTCTCTCTCACTACCCTCCAAACCCAATGAGTTGCAAAATCTTGCCCATTCTACCCTAGTAACATCTATCAAATACACAAACTTCTCTCTCCTGTCACTGTCACCATGATGGTGACAAGCCCTCATCACTTCACACCTGGATTACTGCAATAACCGGATAGTGGTTATTCCTGCTTAAAATCTCTCCCCACAACAGTTCATATTTCCCCTAGTTGTCAAAGTGATCTTCCTTGCTTCCATAAACAAGATACTCCATCCCTTCTCTCTAGGCATTGTCTCTGGCTATCATGAATTTCTGGAATGCTCTCCATATCCTCAACTCTACATACTTAGGCTTCCTTGGCTTTCTTCAAAAAAGTCACCTTCTACAGTAAGGATTTCCCATCTCTTAATTCTGATACCTTCTCTCGTTTAATTATTTCCTATCTGTCCGATATATAACTTGCTGGTACAAATTTGTTTGCTTGTCTTCTCTATCCAGACTGTGAGTTCCTTGAGGGCAAGAATTGTCTTTTGCCTCTTTTTGTATGCCTGGCACATAATAGGTGCTTAAATAATTAATGACTGGCTGACAGAATTCCTAAAACATAGGTCTGACATACTGTGGTTACTGCTGTGTACAAAGTTCTCCTGGTTCTGCTCCTTTCACTCAGCATCAGTTCATATAAGTCTTTCCAGGCCTCTCTGAAGTCTTCCTGTTCATCATTTCTTACAGCACAATAGTATTTCATTACATTCATATGCCACAACTTGTTCAGTCATTCCCCAGTTGATGGGTATCACCTAGATTTCCATTTCTTGGCCACCACAAAGGGAGCTACTATCAATAACTTTTTACATGTGGTACCCTTTCCCATTTCTATGACCTGTTTGGGATAGAGTCCCAGAAGCGATATTGCTGGGTCAAAGAGTATGCACATTTTTGTACCCCTTTGGGCATAGTTCCAAATTGCTCTTCAGAATGGTTGGATCAGCTCACAGTTCCACCAACAATGAATTAGCTAACCCAAAAGTCTTACCCCAAAGTAAGCAACAGAGGCAGAATATGAACACTATGGCCTTTTTCCTGGAATTCACCATCACCATTCCTTACTAAACTGTACTTGGGAAGTGGAAAGGGGAACCAACAAGTAAACTCCTTTGTTACTTTGTCATGAAAACACCAACAAAAAGACCAGTCTTCTGAAGATGAACCACACTTAGTGAAACTGATACTAAAAAAAGCACTTACTCCTTCTCCAGGTTGGCATAGAGGACATTTCTAACTTGCTAGAACTGGTTAGAACTTTTCTGCCCTTGAACTAGAGGTCAAGGTCATATTTAAATTATGTAAAGGGAAGGGAATGGGCCTTTGATGGAAGACTCAGGACCTGCTTAAGTGCCCAGCAACTTAATTGAAAGAGCTTATGAAACTTATTCAGTTTGCAAACGTCTTTAGAATTTTAAATTAAAAATCATATGTAAGTGAGATAGTGGCTAAGTACCAGACAGAGTCAGAAAGCTATGAGTTCAAATCCGGCCTTAGATAAGTTCTAGCTATGTAAGTCTGGGTAAGTCATTTAATTTCTCTCAGAAAAGGTTACCTCACCTGTTAAAAGGGGATAATGAGCACTTACCTCAAAAGGCTGTTTTGGGGTTCAAAGGAGATAACATATAAAGCACTTTGCAAATCTTAAAGTGCTGTATATAAACAGTGGCTATTATTTTTCTTTTTTTTTTTGGTTAACTCATAGTACAAATTATTAACATATTGCTCCAAATTTTTTGGTGAGGAAAAAAGTACCTTGAGGTGCTTCACTATTACTAGAAATAAAGCAACCAAAGCTTGAAGCAATGGGCAGTAACAGAAGCGTTGCTATTGGGGCCCACCAACTTCCATAAAAAATTGCCACCATCTCAAGATTCTAGATAAAGACAAGAATGACCACGCACAAGTTAGGGTTATTATGGAAGAGAAGAAAGCCTCATTAAATGAGATCACATCTCTTAGAGCTCCTGTTAGACACTGGCTAGACAGAATACTGGATCTAATCCAATACAACCTTTTTTTTTTTAAATGAAGAGATCATGAATCCCAGGGAAACCCCAGAAGATTTGTGGAGTCACACTGCTTAGCAATGCAAAGAGGAGTGAAGAACGCAGGGCAGAGGCTCCCTTCCTGCCTCCTTGCAGTCACTCCAGTCTTGATTCTCACTTTGAAGAATGCTCTCTAGACCAAATAATGCTAATTCACTAATCTATTTTAAAGGGCTGATACAAGATGTGGCAAAGTATAAGAATCTGGAGAAGCTCATCAGGTGAAAAGTTTGTGAAATATTCACTCATTCCTTTATTAATAAAAGTATTTCTGCAATCGTGAAAACACCATGCTAAGTATTAAATTATTCCAATGAATGTACCAGTTACAAAAGTCATCAAAATTTTTGAGAACGGAATTTTCTTCAAGCAGAACCTTCACAAAATAAAACCAAGACCAAAATTTTTAAGGTGCCCAAGGGCATCTTCAATTCAGTTCAGCAAATATTTGTCCTTAGGTAAATGCAGAACCTCTTTATTTCAAGGAACTGAAATGAAAGGAGCCCAGCTACGCAACAACAACAGAAACTGTAAAGCAAAAATTTCAAAGCAATGAGGCAGATCATTCCAGTGTCCACAGAGAGGACAGAAAGTTTAGCTAGTACTAGATAATGTCAGAATAGCAACTGAATGTATCCTAAGGGAACTAATATTTATGAAATGACTCCCCATGCCCAAGGTGCCCAAAAGCAGTACACAAACAACAATAGCATGACTGGAACAAACAACATTAAAAGCCCCATAAAAAGAAATTCAATATAAAACAAATGCTAACTAACACACACGATGCAGATGGAGATAACGTAATTGAGCGGGTGTGTATGTGTGCGCACGCGCGCCTGCACATATTGACCGATGTGACTGATTTTGCCTGCCCACAATAAGACAACTATTTTTTGGTGTATGTTGCAGAACACCCTTTGAGCTCATTCACAATGCTCAGTAGGAGTGGCTCATAATATTGCCACTCAAGCAAAGAAAAAAAAAGAGCCCAAGCAAAAATGGGCCCTGTGTTATGATGTGGAAGAAAACAGAAACAGACTTTTAGACCAGCAGGAGCAAGCTCCAAGCTGTGGCTCCTCTAACAGAAGATTTCCAGCCTAACATATAACAGATGATTCTCAACCACCAGAGAGGCTCATTAAGATAGACGCAATCTCTGAGACAGCCAGCTCCTAAACCACAAAGTGTTACACAGATCAAAGTCAACTGTCTGAATTTCTCTTTGAAAGTACCTAGAAATCAATACAGCGCAGACATTATAACTTCCATACAAATATGGAAATTAAGCTATTTTAGAAGCCTATTCACCAATCCTATATACAATCATAATTAGATTAACAATGATTAGATTTATACAAGCAAGAGGCGATGGTAAGAATAGAAAGAAAAACAATGATGGTGAAGTTTAAGGTTCATTTTTTCATTACCTAAGTTTTCTCTAGAAGCTCTTTTTATAGGATCTGCTGGAAAATTACAGCAAAAACAAAAACAAAAAAGTGAGTATTAAGGGGGAAAAGACCCATTTCTATGCATACCTGCTGAATTTATGAGTTTCTTAAAAGAGATTAACTGAAATTTAATTGTGGAGGGAAGATGGTGCATTTCATTCAAAAAATTTTTAAATTTCAAAAGCACAATTAATTGAAGATACAGATGGATAGAATGCCAGACCTGAAGTCAGATTAATCTTCTTGAGTTCAAATCTGGCCTTAGTCACTTACTAGCTGTGTGACCTTAGACAAGTCAATTAACACTGTTTGCCTCAGGTTTTCATCTGTAAAACGACCTATAGGCAAACAGTCCCAGTTTTTCCGCCAAGAAAACCCTAAATGGTGTCACAAAGAGTCAGATGTGACTAAAACAACAACAACAACAACAAGGAAAAAACAACAACAACAAGGAAAAAAGCAGTGGTTTTAAAAACACTTAAATCTCAGAGAGGACAGCAACACTGGAAATTATCAATACGAACTCTAACAGAAGGATGAGAGAAAAGTGAATACACCAAATAGGCTGTTACTTACTCAAGGACATCCAACCAGCAGAAATGGATGTAGCAGGACTGACAAGAGCTTGACAAATCTTAAAGTGCCAAAGAAGAGGTAGGAATTTTTATGAATATTAATATCATCACCAAGAACCTGGTTCTCCAGCCACCCAATCTAGTGCACTTTCTATCATAGCATATTTATACAGATGCAAATAAACAAAATTCACAAAGTATTTTAAAATGGATATTGTATGATGTTGGCTTAACTGGCAACTATCTTGCATCCCCATGTCCACTGCAGGGCTGGAATTTGGCATATTACACAGTATGTAAATGAGGATAATAAACACTAAATATTAATATTCATATCCCCCACACACAGCCTAAAGTGCTAAACACCTAAGAGGAATTTAATACATACTTGTTGAAAGGAATGAAACATAACAACTGTGCATGATACATATTTGGTTTCTTGGTATGAAAATATCTAAATTAATGCTCAAAACAATAAAATATTACACATTACAACCTCAACCAGCTTAGTTTTAATATAGTATCTTTGATGACAAGTATCATTAGAGAAATTAAATTTAAAGGTAAGTTCAATTCAACTCTATAAGGATGTATCGTTCTATGCACTGGAGGTGCCAAGAGCAAAGAGAAATCAGAGCCTCAAGGAACCTACATCTTAGCCCTCCCTCCTCCAACAGGAGACAAAATGCACTGAGTTAACACAAAATTATACAAAAATAAATACCTAAGATAATTTCCAAGGATAACTAGCAGTAATATTAACATCTTAAAAAATGAGGAAAGGCTCATAGAATGACAAATCTGGAGTTACTGGGCCCCTTCAGTAGTTATCTACTTCAGCCCTGCCTTAACAGCAGCACCTGAACTTAACTGTGAGGGCCATTCCAGGTAAGGCTGGACAGCCTGTGCAAAAGAGAGGTGAGAAATCAGAAACCATGTACAGGAAACAAGAAGCAGGCCAATTTGGCTAAAATGTCAAAATACACAAAGAAGAAATAAGTCTAGAGAGATAAGAAGCCAGACTATTGACATTTTAAATATCAGAAGGGAAGAGGAAGAAGCATTTATTAAGTACCTACACTGTGCTAAGTACTTTACAAATATTATTTCTTTTGGGAGGCAGGTATAGCTAGGTGGTGCAGTGAATAGAGTGCTGGCCATACATCAGAAAGACTCATCTTCCTGAGCTCAAATCAAAGTGTCTCAAACACTTCCTAGCTGTGTGACTCTGGGCAAGTCACTTCACCCTGTTCAGTTCAGTTTCCTCATCTATAAAATGAGCTGGAGAAGGAAATGGCAAATCACACCAATATCTTTTCCAAGAAAATCCCAAATGTGGTCAAGAGTCAGATACCACTGAAACAAATGAACAGCAACTATTATTAGCCACTTTTTACAGTGAGGAAACAGAGGCAGACAGAGATTAAGTGACTTGCCCACAGTCACATGGCTAGGATATAAATTTTAAAAAGACAATTTCTGCACTCAAGAAACTTACAATCTAATGAAAGAAGTCAACACACATAAGAATGCTAAGACGAATAGATGGATGGAGTAAATGGGAAAGCAAGAAGTACCCCGTGTGAGAGCATCTTATTAAAACCACACAGACATGCACATGAAAAGTTGAAAATGATCTGGAGACTCCAGATCCAGACCTATATAGAAAAGCTGGAGGATGGAGCACTCAACTTCTCCCAAAGATGATAGCTGGATATGGAGATTTAATGGACTTCTCCGCGTCTCAAATTACTTTGTGATATCATCTATTAGGGTACAAATTTACAAAATTTCATCAAACAATCTGGTACAAACCAGAAGTCCTTGAAAGATAGCTTGGTGGTATAAACATACTGGACCAGAATCCCTACTATCTACCTGCATCCCAAGGATGGCAGAATTTCTTGAGGAAAGAAGAGAACAGTCATGAGTAGGAAAAATGGATATCTAAACTGACTCATCGCAGAACAGCTAAATTTCTACATTAAGTTCAGAGACAAAGAACTATGGCTTAGGCAGTTATAGGACAAAATAAAATAACTGTAAATAGTATCAATTAAAACATGATATAGTATCAATTTAATCTTCACAACATTGAGAAGCTGAAGAACATAAAAAGAACAGCATACAAGATGGTAGAGGACTTTAAGAAAAATCCAAATGAGAATTGGATAAAGGAACTATGAATGGATATCCTGAAGAAGACAAGACTTACAGAAGGTATGATAGCTGTCTTCAAGTATTTAAAGGGCTGTGTGTGCAAGTGAATTAAACTTATTCTGCTTGACCTCATAAGGTAAAACAAGGAGCACTGAGTGAATACTGAAATTTAGCCTTGAAAAAGTAAAATTTTCCTAAGAATCAAAGTTATCCAATAGTGCAATTCACTGCCTGGAGAAGCAGCAAGTTCCTCTTCACTAGAAGAAGCCTTCAAAGGTTGGAGGGATCACTTATCATGACGTCTAGAGGATTCTAAGTCACCTTCTTGTTGGATGAGATGGCCTCTAGGGGCCCTCTTAACACTCAGGTTCTTGTCTCAAATACACAGCATGGTCTTGTTTGCTCCATCTTCTGGGAAGATTATGCAAAAGGAAAAAGGCTACAGAACAGAGTCGTAGATCCAGGGTCAGGGCCTTCAATTCAATTTAACTCAAACATTCATTAAACACCTGCTATCTTAGAAGCACTGGTTATCTTGTTAGCCTTGATACCTTTCCCTGGAATCAAGCTATCAAACCTATACATGGGACTCTGTGGGAAGATAGGAAACAACTAGAAAATAATGCCTTCTAGTCCTAAATTATCATTAACTATAGAATAACCAGTTTTCCACAACATTTGTTAGTAAATTTAAGCCTTCTTGCAAAGGGAAAGACACAAATGAAATTTGTGTTCTTGAATTGCTTATCCTGGGCAAAGAGAAGAAACCAGTCTGACACAGCACTTGAACAACTTTCAAAGTCTTCATAAGGAAATACAGAGTAGGGGAACACCAAAAAAAAAAGGCAAAAAAAGGGGAAAATGTACCATTTTGGAAGTCAGGAAAACCAGACTTGAATCCACGATATTCAAGTAACAACAAATAGACTTTGTATTTTTTCCCCAACTACATGTCAAAACAATTTTTAGCATTCATTTTTACAAGATTTTGAGTTCCAAATTTTTCTGCCTTTCTCCCCTCCCCTCTTCCTAAAATAGTAGGCAATTTGACACAGGTTATACATCTGCTACCATGTAAAACATTTCCATACTAGTCACAGTGTGAAAGAAATGGATCAAAAGGGGAAAAAAACACAAAAAAGAATAAAGTGAAAAAAAATACTTCAATCTGCATTCAGAGTCCACCCATTCTTTATTTGGATGTGGATAGCATTTCCTTTGAGTCCTTTGTACTTGTCTTGGATCACTGAGTTGCTAAGAAGAGCTGAGTCATTCACTGTTGATCTTCACTCAATGTTGCTGATACTATGGTACAATGCTTTCCTGGTTCTGTGCATTTCACTTTGCATCAATTCGTATAAGTCCAGGTTTTCCTGAAATCTGCCTGTTCATCACTTCTTTTCGCACAATAATATTCCATGACATATTCACATCATAACTTGTTTAGCCATTCCCCAATTTATGAGCCTCCCCTCAATTTAACAAACAGTCTTTGGATAAGCCACTTAATGCCTTTGGCCTCAATTTCCTCATCTCTAAAAGAAGTGTTTTACAAATAATACATATTGTTGATGTAGTTTCTTTATCACATTCATTTACCGAAAACAAAAAGCATCAAGAGAATGCATTTTTGAAAATAAAATGGGAAAGGGAGATGAAATAGATGATCTCTTTAAAGTCTCTTCAAGCTTTAAACCATAAAACCATTTGGTTTGCCAGGTCAAAAGAAAAATTAAAATAAAACAAAATGATGCTATAATAAACCCAACACTAGCCTTTGTTTGGGCAGACTGCTGCCATACTGTCACAGGAGTAAAAGAAGCAGGACAGCAACAATTCACATATCATTGGACAGGAACAAAAATCTTGTCCGATCTATACATTGTTCATTCGTGAAGTAATCTCTTTATGTCTGACTCCTTAGTTCTAGTGCTGCAATAACCCTTCCTAGTTATCTGTTGTTGGGAGAAAAACTACCATCAGTTCCTATGGAAAATCTATCCTAACTGACCTCACTGATTTGAAATAGTTTGTAGCAAGACCTTGCCTCAGTATGAAATTTAAGGATCATTACACAATCTCCTAGAAGCCAAAGCCTATTAACTGTATGATTCAGGCTAAGTCACAACCTCAGTTTTGTCTTCTGTAAAGTGAGAGAGTTAGACTAGATAGTCACTAAGGTCCCTTCCAGGCTAAATGTATGTTTTTATGGACCTGCCAAAACACAAAGTTTCAAGTGTAAACTACTGAGCTACTTACAAAATGACCTTAATGTATGATAAAAATAAAACATTATCTGAAATGAACTATCTTTAGTTTTGAAAGCACAAACTGATTTAAGAACATGAATGTCTTATTATTTTTACTGGAATAAAAGAAGACTACTCATGTGAAGATAAGAGTTTTGTCTTTGGGAGTCATAATAAAAAAAGAAAACTTTCTAGCTGATAGAAAACAGGTCATCCCCACAGCTAGACTGCACACTCTTCTCCTTCCTTCCATCTCAAAATCTTGAATGTCCTTCATAAGCTCAAGTCCAAGGACATCATTTCCTAAGCACTGTCTTTCCTGATTCCTTCTATTCTTTTTCAATTCTCCAATTAAATTGGATTTACTCATCTGGAGACTGGTTATAATATATAATACCTCAGTATCAGGTAAGCTCCAGGTAGGCTGGGACTTTTTTATATATTGTAAGTTTTATATATTGTAAGTTTTCCCATTAGCAAGGCACTCAAAAATACACTGGTTACATTCTGTGGGCTTTCACTGACAGAAAGGTTTCTGCTTTCCAGAGTCAACATTTAATCAGGATCGGCATAGTGTTCTTACCTGCCTTTAAAATACATAAATCAGTTGAATTTTTCATCCTTTCATGATTCACTAGTTGTCATAAGTCAAAAAGCCTCAAAGACTTTTGTAAGCAAACTCAAAAGCATACAATAGAGTTTGATCCTAAATCCACAAAATGAAAAGTCTTCAAATAAATGTTTGTGGAATTGAATTTCCCTCAGTCACAAGGCCTACATGTTTCCTTTTAGGAACTGGTTGAAACATTAACAGAGCTTTACATTTTCTCTTCATCAGCAACTGTGGGGGAAGTTTCCATTTGTTCAGCTTACAAGAGAATCAGTCTCCTCACTTTACAATTCCAAAACACTCTCACTCACGCTGCTACGACATTCTTTCTCACTGGCTCTCATGGTTCCCTCCCCTGCCTCTACTGCTGGCAATGTACTCCACTGCTCCAATGACCTGAAAAAACCTATAGAGAGAGTATGTCCAAATCACTAGGAAAGAAGGGTGAGAAAGGTGGGGAGGAGCTGGGGCAGCCTGTTCAGGAAAGGGCTGGACCTTACTTAAGAAATCTCAGGCTGCTAAATGATATCTTACAGTAACAGTTCTTTGCACTTGAAAAATCTTTGGCATCCATCTACACTTCTGATCATTATTATAACTTTAGAGCTAGAATAGATCTTAGAAATCATGTAAGTCAACTCATTTTACATAGAAAACAGAAGTTATTACTTTCTCAAAGTTACATACGATCATTCTTTTCATTACTCTCATAAAAACAGGATTACGCATAATGCAAGGCAGACATTGTTATCCCCATTTTATAAAGAAACTGAGGCTCAAACTGCTTAAATAATCTGATTATAACTGAGTGAGTGAGTGGAGAGAAGAAAACATGAAAGAGATGTTTTGGCAATAGAAATAACATGATCTGACAACTGAACAGATACATGGTATGACTGAAGTGGGAATGACCCTGAGATTTTGAACCTTCATGGCTGGCAGGATGGAAGATCCTTTAATAATTAGTGAAGTTTATAACTACTGAGTCTTAAAAAAAGAAATCTTTTTTAAAAAAGGAAAAGGATTTATTTGTACAAAAAGAAAAAAGATTTATTTATTAGTACAAAAAATATTTATAGCAGCTCTTTTTATGGTGACAAAGAATTGGAAATTGAAAAGATGCCCTTCAATCAGGAAATGGCTGAATAAGTTATAGTATGTGATTATAATGGAATACAATTGTGCAATAAGAAATGATGAGTAAGATGCTTTCAGAAAAACCTAGAAAGACTTGTGAACTGATACAGAGTGAAGTGTACAGAACCAGGAGACCATTGTGCACAGTAACAGCAATACTGTATGATGATCAACTTTGAATGACTTAGCTATTTTCAGCAATTCAATGATTCCAGACAATTCCAAAGGATTCAGGATTGAAAAATGCTATCCACCTCCAGAGAAAGAACAGATGGAGTCTAAATGCAGATCACAGCATACACTTTTTTACTTGCTTTATTTTTTCATGATTTTTTTGTTCCATCTTTTTTTACACATTACCAACATGGAAATATGTTTTGCATGATTGCACATGTATAACCTATATCAAATTGTTTGTTGTGTCATGGAAGAGGGAGGGGAGGGAAGGAGAGAATTTAAAACTGAAAATTTTAAAAAAGGAATGGTAAAAATTATTTTGATATGTAATTAAAAATATTTTTCAAAAACATAGTGAAGTTTGAGAAGAATAGATAATGCATTCTGTTTGAGATATTAGGATTAGTTTAGGATGTCCATGGGATATCTAGTTCAAAACACCCAATAGAAAATTGGTGAAGTAGATCGAGAGCTCACAGCCTTTTGACTGTGTCCAAGTTTTACAGAATAAATCCTTTTTTTAAGGGGATCTGTCCTGTGAAGTTTGCATTCAGTCAACAACTATAGTCAATCACTCTTGTCCTTACTTAATCTGTAATCTCTAGGGAAGAAGTCCCGAAGATGACTTGGATGATGAACTATTTAGCAAACACAATTTCATGATCATATCAGCAACTAACTCTGCTTCCCATAACAAAACTAGGATGGTGGTGATATGAGGTGAAGCAAGAGAAAGTGTGGAGGGAAAAAAACAACATGATGGAAAGAGACTGGATTTGGGGGCTGAAGAAAAAATTATGATTGATTCCAAGGATGTGAACTTAGGTGATTAGAAGGCTAATAATGCAATGAAGAGAGATGATGTGTGTTCGTTCTTTGTTGCTGAAGAAGATTGTGCCATCAGAGAAATAATGACATGACTTGCACTTGACTTTGTTTTGAATAAGGGAGGGCTGTGAAGGTCACCTGCCTCCCTTCTCCTCCAGAACCATCTGAATCCAGTGACCAGATATTCATCAGCATGACTGGAGATGACCCAGGATGAGGCAATTGGGGTTAAGTGACTTGTCCAAGGTCACACATCTAGTGATTGTCAAGAGTCTGAGGTGAGATTTGAACTCGGGTCCTCCTGACTCCAGCACTGGTGCTCTATCCACTGCACCACCTAGCTGCCCGAAAAGAGATGATGAACTTTAGAGAAGGAGGGATTTAGAGAGGAATGTATTGCATTTAGACATAATGAACTTGAGGTTCCAGGAGGAGACGTCTAGTAGGCAGTTGATAACAAGGGATTGTAGTTCAGGAGAGAGATCAGGGCTGGATATATAGATTTTGAAGTCATCAGAAGATGTGATAATTGAATCAAAGAAGGCTGAGGACAAAATGGAGACGGAGAAGGGAGCAGGCCTGGAAGAAAGCCATGGGAGATGACAATCATAATGGATGGAAGAAGAATGATGCTTAATTGACGATATTAATTATAGAGAAAAGAAGACTTTGGAAGGAAAAAAGTATCTTGAAGTTTATCAGAAGAACAGGACTTACCTGCTTGGACCCAAAGGATTGCAAGTTATGAAAGACATATTTACATTTGATGTAATGGAAAGCTTCCTTTGGATTAAAGCTGCCCAAAACTGGAACGAGCTGCTTCAAGAAGTAACAGGCTTGTCTTCAAAAAGAGAGGCTGGATGACTTCTTAGGGATGTTGTAAAGGAAGCTTTTGGTGAATCACATGGTGGAGTAAATAGCTCTAAGGTGAACTTCAAACTCAGATTCTGTGAAATTCCATCCAAGTCAATTAAGGGGTAAAATTTATTTTACCTGTAACATTCAGAATTGCCCAAGACACTAGTAACATTTCTTTATGCATATAACTACATATATTTCAATTGAATTACATGAAGTACAGCAAACAAATTATCTCTGCATCACAACAGAAATATATTTGGGATAATTAAAATCTCCTCACATGCTAAATCCTTGCAAGTAATTTAATCTCAGTAAGGATACAATGTACTTTGTTTCTATTCAGGACAAATATTTGGGGAAGGGGTTGGGGGGGCTAATGAATAGTTTCTTCAAGACAGTGATATGTCAAGTGGTTCTCAATTTTAGTGCCTTCTAAATATTAGAAAGAAAAAAAATGCTATAAAAAAAGCAAGATTGGTTGTTGTCCTTCGTCTTTGAAGAGGACCAAAATGACATCACCATGACAAAGTGAAATTTTAGTGTGTCCGACTGTAGCTGATGAGACCAATACGAGCTCGGAATGTTCAACCAGAGGTTGGGCACAGATACTCCATGTGTATATTTGAGGTGCATATCCCAAATTTACGCATCCTACATTTACTTTGTGCTGTCTCAATTCTGCTCTGCTCAAAGAGCACAGCACCCTTTCTGATGTGGTCATGCCATGCTGAGTGGTCCTGTACCAGGATCTCCTATGTTACACAGTCAAATCCAAAGTTCTTGAGAGAGACCCAGAGAGTGTCCTTGCATTGCTTCTTCTGACCACTATGTGATCACTTGCCCCATGTGAGTTCTCCATAAAATAGTCTTTTTAGTAAGCATACATTTCGCATTTGAATTAAAAAAAAAAAAGCAAGATAATGGCTTTAAAATATACCTAGTATGGTAAAAGGGCATATTTACTACTTTATCTAACTTGGAACCTTTTGAGAATAATTGTTTTTGATAACTTCAAACAGAATTAAAATAAAGGGGAAATAGACTAAAGGACGAAATGACAGGCCAGAAACATCGGGACACAAAGTTCTAATATAGTATATAATATTGGCTATAAATTTAAGTTTTAACTATGCCAATTATTAACTTCATGAGTCACATAAGCTTTTTCAGTCTCAATTTCCTAAACTACATAATATAGGTAATAATATACCTGCCTTATCTACCTAAAAGCATCTTATCATGGCTAAAATAAAAATAAATGAAAATGTTTTATAACTGTAAAGTGCTATACAAAATCTAACACAGTATTACTATTATTACAACCACCATCACAGCACACATTTGCTTATATAAGTCCAAACATGTTATACACATACCCACACAATAAAAACCCAATATATTATGGATGACTTTAAGGAAGGTGGTAGTCTGGTCACAAAAGGCCATTATCATCGTATTATCAACAACTCTTTTATATAACATTTTAAGGATTGGAAACCTTAAATCTCTCAATAACACTGTGAATAAAGTTGGGCAAGAATTACTAGCCTCATTTTATAGATAAGAAACCTCCATTTCTGAGAGGTGAGATGATTTGCGTATGACCATATGGCAAAAGGAAACCTGAGGCAGAATGTGAACCCTAAGTCTCCAAGGTTCTATCCACTACAACAATGCACTGCTCAGGACAGAAAAGATTCAAGTGAATTTTAACAAATAAATTACTGAAAATATTATAAATATATATACACAAAAACAGTATTTGCCATTTTGGAAAATACCATTTGGTGTAATGGTTTTTCTTGAAACCACATATCAGTCTAAACTGTGTTCAAAAGCCATATTTTAGTAGGTGAAAAACGCATTTTAATGATGAATATATGTAATATTTTCTAATAAAGATTTATGGAAATTGAAAAATTAATGCTATATTTAAAATACACTACTGAATATTATATACAGCAATAAAGTATTTTAATTAAAAAAGGAATTTAAACTGTACTTAATCATTCATCTTTCTTGTTTACTTCCAACTCTTTTCCATACTTCACAAACACATGAAGCAGTTTATATTATTTCCCCAAACAATGAAATCATTTATCACCATTTCAGCATATTTATTGGTACCCTTTAAAGATAATTCATATTCCCAAACACAGATCAATTATGAAAATCTTACATGAGCAAAATCTGCACATTTCAGCCAAGTCTAAATACAGCTATGACAAGAAAAGGTTGGATATCCATCAAGTACCCATGGAAAGCTCAGAAAACAGAAATCAATAAAAAAATGCACTATTTAAACTAATCATTATAACTTTGCAATTTCATTTCTCATAAATAGATTATGCATCAATACTTATATATTCATTTAACAACAATGAAACGCAAAACTGTTTCCCATAATCATGTTTAAAATGGCAAGAAATACCAGAGAGATGGAACAAAATTGATATTTTATGCAAAACCAAGAATCACAACAACAACAAAATTATTTTCTACTCACACCTTTGGTCAAACAAAATTAGCTCCATCAAAAGGACCATCTTAAAAGCCAACTCAGTAATTGCTTTTAAATTTGTAAATAATGATTTCTGAAAGGAGTACAGGGAAAACAGAAAAGGTCATTATAATTTCTTTGAATCTACTCCAATTTCTGAAAGCCTCCATAGCCTCAAAGTCTTATAATGTCACAGAATTGTTTTTTCATTTCTGCTAGGAACTACTGCAAACTCAGCAAGTCAATTAAGATGGCTGAGATAGTGGACAGGTTAGCAAAGCAGCAACTGCCATGAACAGCTTAGGAACAAGTCACCGGGGGTAGTAACAAGCACCTGCAATACATGATGTCAAAAGTTCACAGGATTCCAGATCTAAAGCAGAAAAAGATTTTAGAGGTCATTTCCTCAAACTTTTCATTTTGTAAAGTAAGGAACTGAAGCTCAGAGAGGTTAAGGTCACAGACACAGTAAATGGCTGAGCAGCGATTCAGAGTCAGGTTCTCTGAGAGCAAATGCAGTGCATTTTTCATGGCATGTCACTGCCCCCATTCACAGTGTAAGAGGAGAAAAGAAAGAAGCATAACCTAGTTTTTGCAAAGAAGCATCATGTATGCACACAGTTCAGGTGCCCCTATGACTTGGGATGTTTTCCCTGGAAGTTTGTTGAGCACTAGGCCCTGCTACTAAGTGGCCTAACAGAGAATGTCAAAGTGACTTGGCAAATTGATATGATAACATAGAAGGAGTATGGGAATTAAAGTTGGAAGACTGGCTTTGATCCTAACTACTTGCACCTATATGATCTCAGGTATCTCACGATATCTGAGACAATGTCTCCATCTATAAATTAAGATGGTTGGACTAGACAACTGTTAAGGTTGCTTACAGCTTTGATTTCTATGATTCTATTATAAGTCTTCAGTGCAAGTTAGAAAATGGTATTCGTGGGGGGCGCAGCCAAGATGGCGGAGTAGAAAGACGCAAATACACATAGCTCCGAAACCAAAACCAATACAACATCTGTATAAAGTAACTCACGGCGAATTCTGGAGCAGTGAGGCCACAGAACAGTGGAGTAAAGGAGATTTCTGTTCCAGAGGGACCTGCAAACCTCTCGCAAAAGGTCTGTCTCACTGCAGACGCGGAGCCCAGCCCAGACCTGCCACGGCTGCCGCACCGAGAGGAACAGATCCGAGCAGGCTTCAGGGACAGGATCTCCAGCGGCCGCACAAGTCCTTTCACCCACAGGTGACGGGGGTTGGTGAGAGAGTCTCTTTGGCGGGTGGAGAGGGGAGTGGGGTGCCCCCATAGCTCGGGCCCCCTCGGGCGGCAGAGGCTGGGAGGCGACGGCGGACCAGGGCTCCCCAAGGAGGCAGGAGCCCGGATCCATTGTTGGAGGTCTCTGCATAAACCCCCTGAGGGAACTGAGCCTGAGAGGCAGCCCTGCCCTGACCTGAGCACCTGAACTTAATCTCACACTGAATAGCAGCCCTGCCCCCGCCAAAAGCCCTGAGGCTGGAAGCAGCATTTGAATCTCAGACCCCAAACGCTGGCTGGGAGGATCAGGAGGCGAGGTGGGTGTGAGGAGAATATTCAGAGGTCAAGTCACTGGCTGGGAAAATGCCCAGAAAAGGGAAAAGAAATAAAGACTATAGAAGGTTACTTTCTTGGGGAACAGGCATTTCCTCCCCTCCTTTCTGATGAGGAAGAACAAAGCTTACCATCAGGAAAAGACACAGAAGTCAAGGCTTCTGTGTCCCAGCCCACCCAATGGGCTCAGGCCATGGAAGAGCTCAAAAAGAATTTTGAAAATCAAGTTAGAGAGGTGGAGGAAAAGCTGGGAAGAGAAATGAGAGACATGAAGTCAAAGCATGAACAGCAGGTCAGCACCTTGCTAAAGGAGAACCAATAAAATGTTGAAGAAAATAACACCTTGAAAAATAGGGTAACTCAATTGGCAAAAGAGGTTCAAGAAGCCAATGAGGAGAAGAATGCTTTCAAAAGCAGAATTAGCCAGATAGAAAAGGAGATTCAAAAGCTCACTGAAGAAAATAGTTTTTTCAAAATTAGAATGGCACAGATGGAGGCTAATGACTTTATGAGAAAGCAAGAAATCACAAAACAAAACCAAAACAATGGAAAAATGGAAGAGAATGTGAAATATCTCATTGGAAAAACAACTGACCTGGAAAATAGATTCAGGAGAGACAATGTAAAAATTCTGGGACTACCTGAAAACCATGATCAAAAGAAGAGCCTAGACATCATCTTCCATGAAATTATCAAGGAAAACTGCCCTGAGATTCTAGAACCAGAGGGCAAAATAAATATTCAAGGAATCCACAGAACACCGCATGAAAGAGATCCAAAAAGAGAAACTCCTAGGAACATTGTGGCCAAATTCCAGAGTTCCCAGGTCAAGGAGAAAATATTGCAAGCAGCTAGAAAGAAACAATTCAAGTATTGTGGAAATACAATCAGGATAACACAAGATCTAGCAGCCTCTACATTAAGGGATCGAAGGGCATGGAATAGGATATTCCAGAAGTCAAAGGAACTAGGACTAAAACCAAGAATCACCTACCCAGCAAAACTGAGTATAATACTTCAGGGGAAAAATTGGTCTTTCAATGAAATAGAGGATTTTCAAGCATTCTTGATGAAAAGACCAGAGCTGAAAAGAAAATTTGACTTTCAAACACAAGAATGAAGAGAAGCATGAAAAGGTGAACAGCAAAGAGAAGTCATAAGGGACTTACTAAAGTTGAACTGTTTACATTCCTACATGGAAAGACAATATTTGGAACTCTTGAAACATTTCAGTATATGGGTACTGGGTGGGATTACACACACATACATGCACACACACACACACACACACATAGAGACAGAGTGCACAGAGTGAATTGAAGAGGATGGGATCATATCTTAAAAAAAAAAATGAAATCAAGCAGTGAGAGAGAAATATATTGGGAGGAGAAAGGGAGAAATTGAATGGGGCAAATTATCTCTCATAAAAGAGGCAAGCAAAAGACTCATTAGTGGAGGGATAAAGAGGGGAGGTGAGAGAAAAACATGAAGTCTACTCTCATCACATTCCACTAAAGGAAAGAATAAAATGCACACTCATTTTGGTATGAAAACCTATCTTACAATACAGGAAAGTGGGGGATAAGGGGATAAGCAGGGTGGGGGGGATGATAGAAGGGAGGGCATGGGGAGGAGGGTGCAATTTGAGGTCAACACTCATGGGGAGGGATAGGATCAAAAGAGAATAGAAATAATGGGGGACAGGATAGTATGGAAGGAAATATAGTTAGTCTTATACAACACAACTATTATGGAAGTCATTTGCAAAACTACACAGATTTGGCCTATATTGAATTGCTTGCCTTCCAAAGGGAAGGGGTGGAGAGGGAGGGAGGTAAAGAAATTGGAACTCAAAGTGTTAGGATCAACTGTCGAGTAATGTTCTTGCCAGTAGGAAATAAGAAATACAGGTAAAGGGATATAGAAAGCTATCTGGCCCTACAGGACAAAAGAGAAGACGGAGACAAGGGCAGAGAGGGATGATAGAAGAGAGAGCAGATTGGTCATAGGGGCAATTAGAATGCTTGGTGTTTGGGGAGGGGGGGGGGGGGTAAAAGGGGAGAAAATTTGTAACCCAAAATTTTGTGAAAAGTTAAATAAATAAATTTAATTAAAAAAAAAAAAAGAAAATGCTATTCTTGTTGAGGGACAAGTATTGAATGCTTGATTCATACATATTTGATACCACATACAGATCCCACCAAATTACTTACATGCCTCTTCTGCAACGAACATCAGGCGTCAGAATCCATAGGACTCAATCAGCTATAACGCTTATTTTAGCACAGATGAGACAACCCTTCAAATATCTATTTTTAGTAGCTAGATAAACCAGCCATAACTCTATTAAGTGACAGTCTTTGTTAACAAGTGGTGTTACAATTTTATTGACTAATAAATGTGGGCAAAAGAAATTACAATTTCTGTGGACACAATGGAGTGATACATTCCAGGTTGATATAATGTAACTAATGGGATTCAGAAGTGGTTAAGTGATTGTACCCAATATGCTTAATGTCAACTTGGAAGAGGTCTTTGGTCATAAAGGCCCAGAGCCCTGTGTTTGATCCTGTATTATTTAACATTTAAATCAATGATGTAGATAAAAGGCATGGATGGCATAAAATTTGCAAAGGACATAAAACCAGGAGAGAAACCTGGAATATTGGATAAGAGAGTCACAATCCAAAAAGATGTGGATAGGAAAAATAATAGGAATAAATGTAAGATCTTTAAATTTGGGTTCAAAACAAATCTTTTCAAGTACAAAGCAAGGGAGATGTATCTAAATATTTCACTGAAATATTTAGGGGATTACCAGCTCATAAGTTAGCGGTACAATATGACAGTCCACAAAAGCTAACGCAATCTTACACTGAATTGAGAGACACAGCATAGAGGAATGGGGAGTTGATAATCCTGATTTAATAGACTCAAATTGAAACTAAAGTTAGAATACTGTGTTCAACTCTGGGCACCAAGTTTGAGAAGATACACTGATAAAATGGAAAGCAATATGGAAAGAGTAATCAGGATTTTTAAGGTCTTCTAACTCATGTTATGAGGATCCACTGAAGGAAAAGGATGAGTTTAACTTAAAGAGAAGACTCAGCAGAAAAGATAACTGTTTCAATCACTGAGTTCTAAATGTGCCAGCTCCAAAACTATGATCCTATGATCATAAATATTTGAAGGGCAGTCTTGTAAAAAACGGATAAGACTTAGAATTATACTGCTTAAGCCTGAGGACAAAGTAAAGCAGTGGAGGAATCTGTGAAAAAGTAGATTGGGCCTAATGTAATGAAAAACTTTCTGACAAAACTAACCAAAAGTAGGATGAGTAGGAAGAAGGGAATATTGGGTTTCTCCTCAATAAAAATATTCAGGCAAAAGCTGGATAACTGTCACTTTGGGAGTATGTTAAGGGATTTGTTTTTCAACTCTAGCTGAACTAGATGACCTCTGAAGTAGCTTCCAATTCTGAAACTCTGTGGTTCTCATTTTTGCCAATATTTGCTTTCAGAAGGTTTAAGAAAAATGACATATGATCATGCTGAATCATACAACATTCACTCAGTTGTCTCCTACATATCCCAATGCAACTGTCATAAATAATATTAATAAGTTTTGAAGAGACTAACAGTTAATCTATTATTTTAAAATACAACCCATAAAATAAAACAAGGTCCCCTAACTTCTTTCCTGAGTATCCTTGGAAAGCAGGTGTTTCAATGACCTTTAAGGTATCACAGAATTCTAAATGCTATGATCTATGGATTCATTAACCCTTAATATACTAATGCTTTAGAAGTAATATTTAACTGACTTACCCACATTTCAAAATATTAACTAATCTGCTGCCCAGGCTTGCACCACACTCTCTGGGACAGTGGCACCACCTAGTGACTAAAGAAAGAAACTCGCTACCCTACTGGCTCTTTCCCATAGCCCTCCCTCAGGGGAGATCCTTTCTGACCCTTCCTTTCCTCTTTCATAATTCAATTATTCAATGTAAGACAATTTATTTTCTCCCATATATACAACAATCTTTTTTTTAACAAGTATCTCCTTTAACTTTAGACAATCCATTATGTTCTTCTCTCTTTACCCCAGTGTGAGCCAAAAGGTAGTGAGCCAACTTGCACTGAGATGCTACAAAAAAGTCATCATATTTGAAAAGAAATTAAGCATAATAATCAGTCATTAACCTCTTATAACCTTGAAAGTACCCAAAATCCTATCCAGAACTTTAACAAAAGAGTCTATTCTATCTCCTCAATGTTCTCTAATTAAATTTGCTCGTTATTAAGCACAATCATTGAAAATAAACGGGAAGAGGAATGGCTTTAGGAGAAATGGAATATATTTTTAATTTAATTATATTTGGGGTTTTTTTAGTTCTTCCCAATTACTAACATTAAATATAATAATATAATTTTCTACTATTTTTCATTGCAAACTCCTACATCAATACTTCTTCTATAAAGAACAATTTCTAGAAGGTCATAACAAATGGGAAAAGTAGAGAATGGGCCCAGAAATGAATTACATGCCTGTTGTCCAGTCTCAATAACTCAAAAGAGGATAAAATCTGAATGACAGACACCAGGTAATTAACTTTTTTGGCCAATGCATTTCAGGAAGTCATTTTCAAAAGCCTAGAAAAACTGTGATCTGTATTAGTAGAAGTTATAATCCTGATGAATACTAGATTCCTTGAAGTCCTTCACTAACAAACAGTCAATAGTCCAGCCACATTTTTAAGTTAAATATGTTTTTGTGGACCAGCCCAAACACCACATTTTTTTTACGAAGGGAAAAAAAATTCTGTGAACATTAAAATGTGACCTATTTATATGTTGGGTACATATAAACTTATATGTTGGGTACATATCTTACCATTTCTTGCAACAAACCACTCATATCCTGTTCCGAGAATGAGGTCTATTCCAGAATGTCCAAGAGAAGATAATATGGGACATGTGGGACTCAGCGTTTGCTGATTAAATGGACTTTGGGAGGGGAATTACTAGGAACATAAAAAGACTTGATGTTAATTAATGTTGATATTAATTATACTACTTTGATTTTTTTTTTGTTTCATGGTGTTCATGTTTAAGTTTTCTTGGTTACCTTGGTGACATGGAAATCTCCCTTCTCAAAATTAGTCTATTGTGAGCCCTCTAAGCAGTTTCATAAGTAATCTGACTTGTGTAATTCTGATTATAAATATATGAAGACTCTTATAGATTTAGCTTGTAGACAAGTGATCCCTGAGGGCAGTGGGTTGCCACTCCCCCATAAAGCAAAAGGGAGAAATTGAGGGGATTAGAACAGTTAGTGGTTATACTAACTCCATCTTGTGACTCAATTCTGGAGCTAGCTCAGTTCCCTTTTTATTCAGTTATGGGTTTAGTCCAACTTCTGTCATCTGAGAAAACTTTATTTAATTGTGAGTACTGGAAGAAACTCTTATTGTATTTGAGTCTAACCCTGCATGGCTGGGAAGCTGAACTCCCTCTACCTGCTGTTAGAGACCCTTAAATAAGGATCTAGGTTATGATCACCAGAAACTCAGTCAAATTCAAAGGGTTTTCTCATAATTGCATATCTCAAGTAACTCATGACTTACTTGAAAGCTGGCTCTGTACTGGTTAATCAGTTATTGTTTCCATGTTTCCTTGATTGTTGATAGACACTTGGGAAGAGAGGGACACCTCTTTTATTGAATTCAGTGAATTACACCATTCACTCACCCCCTCCCAACTTGGAAAGTCCCTAATCTTTCCTCCAATTAGAACTCAGATTACCAAATTTATCCTGATTAATTATTTTCTTTTAAACAATTTATCTTATTGATTTATTGCTTTTAACATATAAAAATTTGTCTCCCCTTGTATTCAGAGTCCAGTGCCAAAGCTGAGGAAAGTTACTGGTTCCAATTTGTTAGGCAATTGGCAGGCATTATTTAATAAATCAAAATGCTCAGAAACTCAAACCTTTATTTCCTCATTTATTTTATCTTTCACCTGCACAGTACAAGGAGGTCCCAGATTGACACCAGGGTACTGTGTATAGGGTAGAAAAAGGTAACAACTGGAAGATTTAGAACCTATTAACCAGTTCTGGGTCACAGATCCACAGCAGACTGAGAAGGGGATCTATGACCAGGGAGAGTGATCCCTAGTAGGGAGGTCCTGAGCAGTGGGCCAAGATGCAAGAGGAGTGATGTAGCTCAGATTCTAGGACTAGAGCAAGGCCTCAGTTCCAGCTTCTAGCCCAATATGAAGCTTGCAGAGGAAAAATCATGGCAGGAATCAAAGATCAAAGGGAAGGCTACATTTCTATTCCTCACTAGCTGATAGGGCCTGAGTCCAGCAGAATCTACCACTGTCCAATCCCAAATTCAGGTCAGGAACTTGCAGAACTCAGACCAGAGAGGTAGCCATCAGCCTTTGTCCAGGATTAGATAACTTCGGGAGTACTGAAAAAACTGCAGATCCTCAGTCTGCCCCTGAGATCTTGGAATCATATAACACCTTAGTGTTGTATTATCCCAAGAAAACAGAAACAAAACCAATAGACCTTCCCTCTAGAAGTATGCAGAGTCCAACCTTAACATCAGGACTAAACTTAGGATGCAGTCTGGAAGAAAGAATGAGCAAACAAAAAAGAATACTACCATAAAAAGCTGTTATAGTAGCAGGGACATTCAAGACATAAACACAGAAGAAAATGACTCCAAAACATCTAAAAGCAAAGCCTGAAAGAAAAATACAACTTGGGCACAAGATTCAACTAGAATTCCTGGAAGAAAGAGAAATAGAGAAAAGTAAACATAATAATAAGGTGCTAAACAGAGATAAATTGCTTACATTCAGCTATAGGGGACTGATACACGTGTTCCTTCTGAAAGCTATCATCACAGAAGAAAGTTATCGTCACAGAAGAAACAGAGGTATTTTAATTAGGCAAGGCCTGATAGAGGTTCTCTTATGTCTTGATGATGGAAAGAAGGGAAAAGTAATACAATGAGGGGAACAGGGAAAAATAAGTTTGGGGAAAATTACCTCATAAGCACCTGGAGCAAGTGGACATGTATAAAAACAACGAGGGAGTGAGGGCAGCAGCTGACATTTGAATTTCACTTTCATCAGAGCTAGTCAAAAAAAATAATAATAGACCTGCATATCAGCACCCTCTTCCTCAACTCAATATACTCTAGTGGCTTCTGAGGGCCTCCAGGATCAGATATAAATGCTTCTGTTTTGCATATAAAAAGCCCTTTACAACCCAGCTCCTTCCTGGCCTTCTTACACTTTTCTCCTTCAAAGACTCGACCTGGTCCCACTGGTCTACCTGCTGTGGCTCAAACACAACACTACACTACACTGACCATTTCCCTGCCTTTGCACTGGCTGTTCCTCAGGTCTGGAATCCCTTTCTACCTCTACCTCATGGCTTCTTTGGCTTTCATCAAGACTGCTAAAAACCCAACTTCTGTGAGAAATCTTTCCAGATCACCCTTCCCCCCACCAATTGCTAGAGCCTTCCCTTTACTCTGTAAATATGTTGGACTTACTGGTATTTGCATGTTGTCTTCTCTATTAGACTAGCAGATCCTTGAAGGCAGGGAAGAAGTTTTTGCCCTTCTTTGTATCCTCAAGACTAAGTGTTATGATTGGCACATAGTAAGTACTTTACAACTGTTTGCTGATAAAGATATCAGGGATAACTTTGCTGATCCTCTGATTATTATTAGCAAGTGAGGCATAAAAATGGGAGATAGATGATCATCAAAGATGTCTGCAAACGTTTACTGTCCTATCTAACGCAAAGTCCAAATGAAAGCAGAATGCCCTCCAGAGGATGAGATAATCTAGATGGTTACAATCTGTACCACTAACAGATGAACCTAAATCAATATGATCATAGCTCCACAGTGTGGAGGGAAGTGAAGAAGAGAAATTCTGTAATTTTTTACCACTACCTATTTGATAACTTCCACTGATTAGTATTAAAGAAAGGACAGAAAATAAAGAATTAATCATTTCAGCAAGAAAAAAACCTTAACTATAAAAATATTAATGGGATTGTGACTTACTGGACATCACAGTCCATTTTAAGAATAAGATATTCTGTACCCTAATGTTCTTAGGTCATTTATTTCATTGTTTTGAAGCCTTCCATTACCAATTTACTCACTAAATACAATCTATCCTGTGACTCATTTCAAAACACTAACATTTACTGACAGATGCCATGTATGCCTTTTGTACAAAGACAATCCAAGTCAAGTCAACTACCGGAGCCAATCAATCCCCCTTGACCAAGCAAGTCTCAAGGAGAGTTTTAATACCTCTCAAGAACTAGCCTAACATGTAAGCACAGCAAAGCCCTAGAAAATGCTGCTCATACCACACTACCCAAAAGAAAAGGAATGTTCTTTCCTAACAGATGTGAATTTACTCATTACTACTCAAAGCCTCAGTCTATTAGTAAGAGAGGTAGTTCTCATTTACTTTTGAAATTCTCCCTCTAATTTTTTTAGCAAGTAGCTTCAAAATCATGTACAGGCAAGATTAACAGGAATCTAGGATGTCCTAGAACACCTCCCTCCCTTCAACCTCCTAAGACAGCTCCTCTGTATAAGAATTACAGGGTAAGTAAAATGATTCAGGGTGGCCTAAACAGTGAAGACTTCCTCTGCTTTTCCAGTTTTAGATGCAGAGCTTGCCAAGTAGCTGCTAGAGCTCTGACCCACTCTTCTGGCATTCTGAACTTGCGTTGTAGAATGTCGGGAGCAGCTTGTGAGGTTTATTTCTCCATGATGCTGGAAGAGCAATAGACACAACACAGCTTTGCATCTACAGACAAGTGAGAAGTGATAAGCAGCTATGGGTCTAGGATTAAGGGAGAATATAGAATAGCTCTCTCTTCCTTCACTCTAATCCCTCTTCCAAGTGACACCCTATTAAGTAGCTTAAGGCAGTTATCATGACCTCACTAAATCTCTCTTTAGACTGAACATCCCCCAGTTGCTTCAACTTATGCTCAAACGGCATCATCTCTAGCCCTTTTCTCACCATCCTAGCTGTCACCTTCCATAATACTGGTTGTTGAGTTAAAAAATGCCTAGATATGCTTCAACTTGATCAACATCTCTCCTATATTTGTAGCACCTGGAAGTGCTATTCTCCAATCCTAAGAAGAAGTACAGTAGAGTGGAAAGAACACTTAACTTGGAGACAGGAAGACCTGGGCACAAATCTTGTCTCTGATTTTTACTCAGCTCTATGACTACTTGGTGTCCCTGAGTCTCAAGGTCTTCTTCTGTCAAAAAGGGATTACAATACTTAAGATTCAAATGAAATAATGGATATAAAGCACTTTGCAAACCTTAAAGTCATAAACATGTCAACTTTAGTCATTATCATTTTTGGCTAAAGTGAATATGAAACTGGAAAAAATATATATTTGTAACTGTGGAATTCTTTGAAATGGAATATAAAGGATTACCTACTAAAAATACTGCAAACTAAAGAAACAATTTCCAACTAAGGAAGATTTTTAAAGAGTTGTAAAGATAAAAATCTGAAAATGATTCATAGGATATGATCACAATGGCAACACTTTCTGAACAAAACAAGATGGAAACAAAACCATTCAATTTGTGTTATGTCAAACCAAAAAATGGAAATCTTCATGAAAATTAACAAGCGCACCTCAGTATGATGGTCTTATGATTTGAACTGAAGAAGACCTTGACCTTGAAATTCTATGCATAATTTTCTCTTTAACAAACATGAAATTGTAAAACTGAATTCTGATTAGGTTTATCATGAAATAGCTCCCTTATATGCAGGTAACAATAGTATTAAAAATAGGACATGTGGGAAAAAAAATGCAATCCTAGTTGGAAATTCCTTAAGAGTGAACAAAAGTGCTTTCATATATGATCCTTCTGACAATGCTGCGAAACCATGCTAAATGATCTGTTCAAAGTTACCCAGGTAGGTAGTGGCAGATCTAAAACTAAAATTCTGTTGGCCTAGTCTTCTTCTAAGTACTCTTTCTACATCATTCAGAGCTCTGAGATGTTATCTTTATTTTGATTTGTCCTTGGCAAAACACACACAACTTTTATCTGATCAAGAGATTATTTCAAGAAGCAATGACAAAGAAGCAGACAAGCTGGGAGCCACAAGGGCAAAATATTGTATATATTTTCAGATGTGGTCACTGTATATAACATGTTACTGCTTAATTGTATTCCTTTGTTATAAGGGAGAGTTCACCAAAGGTCTTTCTAGAAGTTACTGCTTTATATCAATAAAAGTTTGTTTTTGTAAAGAAACTGACAATAAAGTTATAATTCTGCCCAGATTTGATTAGGAAAGATACGCAAGGAAATGGCTTATAAAAAAGACAGAAAAGAATAATATTAAGATATTCTTCAATTCTGTTAAGCAAAAGTGGAGAAGCAAGGGAAACGATGGCTATCTCAGCCAACAGAAGAGAAAACTATATGAGAGCCATGATGAAGAGATGTTCAATGTAAAAGACAGATATAAAAATCCAATTTAAAAAGTCAGCAGAAAGTAGAGTAATCAGCATGAATGACAGCAGCCCAAGCACCTTTCATAAATGAATTCAAATTTGTATGCATACATTGTCAGAGCTGTTAGGGACCTCAGAGATCACCTAGTCCAATCTTGTCACTCTACAGACGAAGAAACGAAAATCCAGAAGAGCCACACAAAGTTACAGTTATTTAGAGGCAAAGCTGACACTGAAACCCAGGTTTACTAACTCTCAATCCCAAATTCTAGAAATTAACTAGAAAAAGGTTCCTAGATCTACAGCTGGCAGGGATCAGTCCATACTGTCTAACCTTCTTATTTTTGAGATGAGTAAACTAGGGACCAAAAGGTTAAGTCGTTTTCTAACTTCACAAAGGTTGAAAGCAAAACAGGTGGGATGTGCACAGGCAGAGATGGGGCAGTAGATAAGCCAAAAGAGGAGGCAAGAATTGACATGAGAGCTGCTGCACCAAATAAGAAACTCAGCATGGCCAAATCCTCAATCCAACCTCTCCTGCAGACAGCTGACAAAGTGGCATTCCTAAAGCAATAGCCGAAGTAAGTCCCTGACTAAAAGCTCCATTAGCTCCTGATGGCCTCCAGGGCAAACTCCTAGGTTATTACTTAAAGATCTTGCCCATGTAGACAGTCTGCCTTTCCTGCCTTTTTGCGAAACAGTTGTACAGCCATTCTGCAGTCTACAGTCCAGTTTCAATTACACTTAAAAACATTTCATATTTAACCTTTGCTCCGCACAGGCTTTCATCATACCTGAAATGCACAAGCTCCTCACCTCTGCCTCTTAACATCCCAAAGCTTCTGCAAAGATTCCACCCCAAAAAATTACCTTGTATTTAATTTGTATACATTTTGCAGATACTACTTTTCTCCAAAAGACTGTAAGCTCTTTGAGGGCAAAAGCATTTCATATTTGTCTTTGTATTCCCCTGTACCTGGCACAAAAAAAGTCTTTAATAAATACTGGTTAGTTAATTGAATGATTAACTGGAGAACCTCTCCTGCCTCCAGGTTACTACTTGAACAAATCAAATCCCCACAAAGAGTCATAAAATATAGGAAGCAGAAAGGTCCCCAGGTACCATCTCTACCTCTCAGAATCCTCAATTTCTTCAAGGTCCAAAGAATGTGCCATGTCCTACGCAAAGCCTTCCTGGATCCCTTAAATTTTTAGTGTTATCTCCCTCTACCTCAAATGATCAATCAATCAATGAGCATTTATTAAGCACCCACTATGTTCCAGGCACTATGCTAAGCACTGGACATACAGAGAAAGGCAAAGTCTTTAGAAACTCGTAAACTAATGGGAAGACAACAAGAAAACAAATATGTACAAACAAGCTACGTACAGAATAAATGCTTAAGAGAGACTGGCTACTCTCTCTTTTCTATGTTGTGCCTGGAATCACTGACTTGTGTTCCTTTCTGTTTTCGATTAACAGCCACGGATTCCTATGGCAAAAATAATGCCCTTCTCTAACCTTCTGCCTATTGATTTTGCATTTATATTTTAAAGTCCAAGTCAACTACTAGCTACTGCCTTCAGCATGCATATAAAGGTCAACGACTTAGAAGATTTTAGGTTTGTTTTGCATGACACCTAGAGACTGAAAGTTGCTTGATGTAAAAGAAAACGTAACAATTAAAACTATCCAAAGAGTTCTCCAATCACAAGCTAGATAACTATTTGGAGGATGTATATTGTAGAAAAAATTACTATTCAGATATGAGTAGGATACAATGGCATCTCAGGTCCAACTATGAGACTATGGCAAAGTCTACGAAGAAACCCACTGTCTCCAAGTTTTAATGAAGCAATGAATAAAAAAGAAAGTGTTTATTAAGCAGTAAGTACCAAGCACTGGGCTAGGAGCTGAGAATACAAATGCAAGATCCAACAAGGTCATAGTCCTAGAGTAATTTACATTCTATGTGGGGGAAGGGGAAACAATAGGAGAATAGTACCCAGGGAGGGGCACTCTGGTCCCAAAAGTTTCCGGGACCTGGAGTGGGGTCTGAGGGAAGTAGATCGACACACTTTTTCAGTAATAAGAGAGAGTTGAAATGATCATGGTTCCAAGTTCCAGAAGAGGAAGAAGGGAAAGGAGGGGAAAAGCCCAGTAGCCAGACTGTTGGGGCGGAGGCTATGGAGGAAATGACCACAAAGGAAGGAGAGAAATGAAGTACGGACAGCTTTGTGTGGGGCCTTTCTTTCACAAAACAGAGGTGAGCTCTACCACTCTTTAATTATACTCTATTATTCACTACAATTCTTATAGAATTACTGCATAGTTATTACCGCCAATTTTTGCAAATCCTGTCCCTGGGAGTCAATCCTGAAACTCCTTTGAGCATCTCAGTTGTCACCATTAGCACCTAGCACACAGAAGGTACTTTTAAAATGGTGGCTGACTGAATGATCTGCATTGAGTTTTCAATACTTCAGACTGATTATTCCCTTCTGAAATATCTTTTCCTATTGGTTGCTAAAATATTTTATTACCACATAATCTTTTGTCAGGAGAAACAAATGGGTACTAGAACAGTCAGAGTACCCAAGAAGCAAATTTCATTCAACTAAAATAATCACTTTCTCCTCTTTTTTGTTTGTTTGTTTGTTTGAAGGCAAGCTTACCTGAACTGAGCCAGTGGGGGTTGGGGGGAGTGGACCCTCCCTTTCTTCACCTTCCCACCCCTCCCCATGTTACTGCTACTGGTCAAGAAAATTACACAAGTATAGAAATAAACATTATGGGATATACAGGAGAAGAGAAGGCAAATAAATGCTTTAATTTGAAAACCAAAACAATGCACATGATGGAATAACTCTGATTGATCCTTAATATAAAATTGGTATAACTAATTTTAAAGAACAAGCCTAAAATCAATCCATATCTCTCAAACTATGGGGAAACTCTTTAAAGCTAGTTGGAAGACAAGACTAATCTTTGGACTAAATGTGATAGCCGAACTATTTGTGTAGTTATGATTTGACCCAAAGCACAGCATAATCAATATAAATGCTAGGTATATTGGGGTGTTATAGTTGTGAATTACTAAAACCACAAGACAGCTTGGAAATTTTTTCATCTTTTTATCTCTTGATATGATCTTATACTCAACAATCAATTTAGCAGACATTTATTAGGTTCCCAACAGATGTCAGTCATTGTGCTAACTGTTAAGGATACAAATACAAAGAATAAAGATGGTCCCTGCCCTGCCATCAAGGAGCTTAAAGTCCAATGAGGGAAGGGGGTGGGGGGCAGCAATGGAGAGATCTGAGAAATCCAAAATGGGTGCAGCTGCATGGGAAATTATGAGTACATGCCTAAGGACATATCTCTCCTGACTCCCCTCCTTAGATGGAGTAGGTTCTACCCTCTAATCAGAGGGGCAGAGGGTACTGATGAGCTATGAGTGCCAAGTGTTTGGATGCTGAAAGGGAATTTTTCAATAATGTGTTTACTGGGGACATAGTGGAGAAGTTTGTTGTTGGTTTTTTTAAAGTACAACATGAGTGCAGTCAGAGAAGCCAAAGAAGTACCAAATGAGTGCATACAGATGAGAAATGAGAAGATGCCTCTTTTGTCTCCAAATAAATTTTTACATTCTCTTGAAGGGGGGTCAACACTCCTGTAGCAGAGATAAAGTAGACTATAACTAACTTAAAGACATTTTAACATTCTAAAGAAAATACATTTTCTAAAGGACATAAGTCAGAAGAACGAAGGGACCTTTACAAACATAATGAAAATGTGGGTGCATTTCACTAGTCCTCTATTCTATATCAGTGACTAAGGCTTACATACTAACTGGCTATAACGAAGACAAGATTTTTTTTTTTTAACAATGAAATACATTTGAGAAAGATTAGTGTAAACTTAACCAAGACCCCATTATTTTGTTATTTCCTCCCTGCTGTGAAATACAAACTAATGGTTTGGTCTTTGGCTATTACCTTACACATATATAATATGTATGGACAAAGAATTAACATCAAGGGATAAGCCCTGCCTTCTGATACGCCAATCAATTAACCAATATTAAGCACCTATCATGACAGGCACTAGGAGTGCAAATACTTAGAATGAAAATGTCTGTCTTAAAAAAGCTTATATTTTGCAGGGAAAATCAAGTACATACGTGAGCAAAGACAGAAAAAATACAAATAAATATAGGGGGGCGGGGCACTCACAATGATGGGGGATCAGGACATTTTAGGGATGTGATACCAAGAACCACTTCATCTCTCAATGTCCCTACTTTTCACACCAAGAGTCCTCTACATGGACAAAAACAGCTCCAAAGTAAATACATACAGACCCTTACATACATACACATACACAGGGAAGAGAACTATTTTGCTCTAAGATGTATACCACAAAATTGTCTGGGATGGTAACAAATTTTACATACATTAATTAAAGCCATTAAGAGTTAAACCTTATGTTTGAATCTTATGTTCCTAAAAAGTAAGACCATGCATGGCTTTGACTTTTTTAGAGCATGGATGCTAAGTTTTGTTCTGTCTTCTTTTCATTAACACTCTGCCACCCAGATAAATTCTCAAAATTCTCTAAAATCCAGTTCTGAAAAGTTTTTATAGGTCATAGATATAGAGCTAGAACAGGACTTTGGAGATCATGGATTCTGACCCTCTCATTTTACATAGGAGTAAAAAGAAGCGCAGGAACGTCATACAGCAGCAGAATTTCAATGCAAGTCCAGTCCTTCTGTCCACTACCCTACTCTATACTTCTCTAAACTGAGTAAACCCGACCCTTCTCTAAATCCTTGCTATATGTATCAGCAGTACAGAACTTAATTCACTGAGCATTTATCAGGGCCTGGGGATACAATGACAAATATGAAAACAATCCCTGCCTTCAAACAAATAACACTGCTAGTGGGAAAACACTCCTCACATACCTGTATGTATGGATAAATAACTAACTGGAGAGGAGAGGCTGAGCAGTAACAACTCTAGGGATCAAAAAGGATCAGGGAGGACACAGTGAACTAGAAATTCCAAGAAGCAGAGATGAGGAAGGAGAGATTGGGGAAAGGGAGGGCTGGGGGAAACAGACAAAAGCATGGAAGGCAGGCATTCCCACCAAGATGGCTATCTGAACAGGAGACTCACCACCCAGCAAAAACCTAAAATTCACACCAGACCAAATAAAGATCAAGAAACACAAAGAGGAACAAGAGCAAATGATTTCGTTATTCCTAAACTACCAAAATTAACATTTTAATCTAGCTAGAAATTAGTAGGCAGAGAACAGCATCTCAGTCCAATCAGATACCATCAACCCCAAAGCCCTCTGTTATAAGGTTTTATTTTCCCCATTCCCTTGATTAACTGAGAAAAGAGAGGCTGACAGTAGTGATGAAAAAACAGGGACACTGTAACTTTTTAAAAATACACAACAGAGAACAGAGGAGTTTTGAAAACAATGTACGAAAAGTATTATTTTTTTAAAAAAGCAGTAAGCATGAAATGAAAATTCAGGGTTTTTTAAAATTTATTTTCATGGTCTACTACATATCCTTATACTTTCTGTGGCATTTAAGTTCAGCATTTTAAAATAAAAATTCTATCTTTAAAAAATACATGGAAAAAAGAGATGAAGAGAACTACAAGAAAATTAGAAAAGAACCCAGTTTCAATTCAATTCAACTAATATTTAATAAATACTTCTCTATGCTAAGCACTGGAAAGTTAATAAAAGAAAAACAGTCCTTGGCCTCAAAGAGCTTACAAACATACGGGGGAAAACAAGACACAAAAGGAAGCTGAAAAGGAAGAGAGCACTTCATAAGCATTTTCATTTTAATCATTCTTAATTTATATCTAATTGTCTTTCATGATTAGCAGCATTAAAACATGCATTAAAAAGACCTATTAAGAAAAAATAATAACAAAAGTCATCTGAAAGAACAAAAGGTCCAGAATATCAAGGGAATTAATGAAAAGAAATGCAAGGGAAGGTGGCTTAACCATACCAGATCTTAAACTGTATTATAAAGCAGCAATCATCAAAACTACTTGGTACTGGCTAAGAAATGGAGTAGAGGGTAAGTGGGATAGGTAAGGTACACAATCACAGTAGTCAATAACTACAGTAATGTACTGTTTGATAAACCCAAAGACTTCAGCTTCTGGGATAAGAACTCACTATTTAACAAAAACTGCTAGGAAAGCTGGAAAATAATATGGCAGAAACTAGGCCCAGAACAATATCTTGCCATACACCAAGATAAAATCAAAATGGGTACACAATTTAGATATAAAGGGCTGATACTATAAGCAAATTAGGAGAACAAGGAATAGTTTACCTGTCAGATTTATGGAGAAGGGAAGAATTTATGACCAAACAAGAGGTAGAAAACTTCATAAAATATAAAATGGATGATTTTGATTAGTTTAAATTGAAAAGTTTTTGCACAAACAAAGCAAATGCAACCAAGATTAAGGGAGAAGCAGAAAACTAGGAAAGAATTTTTACAACCAATGTCTCTGATAAACGTCTCATTTCTAAAATATATAGAGAACTGAGTCAAATTTATGACAAGTCATTCCCCAACTGATAAATGGTCAAAGGATATGAATAGGTAGTTTTCACAGGAAGAAATTAAAGCAATCTACAGTCATATGAAAAAAATGCTGTAAATCACTATTGATTAGACAAAGGCAAATCAAAACAACTCTTACTTACCACATCACACCTATCAGATTGGTTAACATGACAAAAGAGGAAAATTATAAATGCTGCAGAAGAAGTGAGAAAATTGGAACACTACTGCATTGTTGGTGGAATTGTGAATTGATTCAACCATTGTGGAGAGCAATATAGAGCTATGCCCAAAGGATTATAAAAATGTGCGTACCCTTTGACCCTGGCAATACCACTTCTAGGGCTGTATCCCAAAGAGTTCATACAAATGGAAAAAGAAGTTGCATGTACAAAAATATTTATAGCAGCTCTTTTTCTGTTGGAAAAGACCTAGAAATTGATGGGATGCCCATTAACTGAGAATGGCTGAACAAGTTGTAGTTTATGAATGTAATAGGATACAATTGTGCTATAAGAAATGATGAAGGGGGTGGAGCCAAAATGGCAGAGTAGAAGCAGGGATCTGCTAGAGCTCTCCCCTCAAATCCTTAAAAAAATCTGTAAAAAAAAATTACTCTAAGCAAATTCTGGAGCAGCAGAAGCCACAAAATGACAGACTGAAGCAAATTTCCAGCTCAAGACAATCTGGAAGATCTACAGGAAAAGTCTATGACACTGGACTGGGAGCACAATACAGTTTGATCTGGGTCATGCTAATGCTGATAGACCTGGAGCAGACCTTAGGGAACTGAATTGCTGGTGGCTATTGCAGTTTCTTGATTTCTCAACCCATAAATGCTAAAGACAGCTTCGAAGGTCAGAGGGAAGGGTCTTTCACCTAGCTGAGAGGGGAGCTTGGTCCAAGGCAAGCACTGGTCTGAGCACTAGCCCCAGGCAGCAGCTACAGCTGATGAGGAGGCTCTTTCTGGAGCCATCCACATAAGCTCAAAAGCCAAGTAATTGGCTGGGAAAATGAGCGGGAAAAAACAGACTACAGATTCTTTCTCAGTGAAGAGATATTTTCTTACATCACTGATGAAGAGGAAGATCAAAACATACAATCAGAAGAAGACAACAAAATCAAAGTCCCTGCATCCAAAGCCTCCAAGAAAAATACTAATTGATCTCAGGCCATGGAAGAGCTCAAAAAGGATTGTGAAAATCAAGTAAGAGAAGTAGAGGAAAAATTGGGAAGAAAAATGAGTGATGCAAGAAAATCATGAAAAACGCGTCAACTGCTTGCTAAAGGAAACCCAAAAAAGGAATATTGTAGCCAATTTCAGAGTTCCTAGGTCAAGGAGAAAATACTGCAAGCAGCTAGAAAGAAACTATTCAAGTATTGTGGCAACAATCAGGATAACACAAGATTTAGCAGTTTCTACACTAAGGGATCAGAGGGCTTGGAATATGATATTCCAGGGGTCAAAGATTAAAACCAAGAATCACCTTCCCAGCACAACATCTTTCAGGGGAAAAAAATGGATATTCAATGAAATAAAGGACTTTCAAGCTTTTTTGATGGAAAGACCTGGGTTGAATAGAACATTTAACTTTCAAATACAAGAATCAATAGAATCATCAAAAGGTAAAGAGGAAAGAGAAACCATAAGGGACTTACTAAAGTTGAACAGTTTACAGTCCTGCATGGAAAGATGATATCTGTAACTCATGAGACCTTTCTCAGTATCAGGATGGTTAGACAGAATATAAATATGTGTGTGTATATACATAGAAAGAGAGGCAGAAGACAAAGGATGAGCTGATTATGAAGGGAAGATATCTAAAAAATAAATTAAGTGTTGAGAGGAATGTACTAGGAGAAAAAGAAAGCGAGGAGAAGAATGTAGTAAATCATCTCACATAACAGAGGCAAAAAAGAGCTTTTACAATGGAGAAGAAGGGGAAGATGAGAGGGAATAAGTGAGCCTTACTTTCACTGGATTTGGCTTCAGGAAGGAATAACACACATACTCAATTGGGTATAGAAGTTTATTTTACCCTACAGGAAAGTAGAGGGGAAGGGAATATGGGGGGCAGGGGGAAGAGAGAACAGAAGGGACAGCAGATTGGGGAAAGGGGTAATTAGAAGCAAATAGTTTTGTAGAAGGACAGGTCAAAAGAGAGAATGGAGTGGATGGAGGGTGAGCCAAGATGGAAGGAAACACAGTCTTTCATAACATGACTGTTACAGAAGTGTTTTTCATGACTACAGGCATATAACATATCTAATTACTTACCTTCTCAATGAGAATGGATGGGGAAGGGGAAAGAGAAAGAATATAGAACTCAAAGCTTTAAAAATGAAAGTTAAAAATTGTTTTTACATGTTATTAGGAAATAAGAAGACAATGGGGTACAGAAATCTATCTTACCCTACAGGAAAATGGAAAGGCATTGGGGGAGGGGGGTGATAGAAGGGAGGGTGGATTAGAAGAAAGGGTAATCAGAATACATGCTGTCCTAGGGTGGGGTTGGGGGGAAGGGAGAGACGTGGAGAAAATTGGAAATTCAAAATTTTGTGAAAGTGAATGTTGAAAACTGAAAATAAGTTAAAAAAAAAAAAAAGAAATGATGAGCAGGCAGACTTCTGAAAAACCTGGAAAGATTTATATGAACTGATGCCAAGTGAGGGGAGCAAAACCAAGAAAACATTGTACACAATTATAACTACACTGTGCAATGACTAACTTTGATAGACTTGGCTCTTTTCAGGTTCTAAGACCACTCCATAAGACTCTTGATAGAAAATTTTATCCATATTCATAAAAAGAATTATGAAGTCTGAATGCAGATGGAAGCATACTATTTGCTCTTTTTTGTTTTGTTTCTTCCTTCTTGTGGTTCCTTCCATTGGTTCCAATTCTTCTTTACAACATGATTAATGTGAAAATATTTAATATGAATGTATATGCAGAGCCTATATCAGACTGCACACCATCTTGGAAAGGGGAGAGGGGAAGAAGGGAGAAAATTGAAAACTCAAAATCTTATGCAAATAAATGATGAAAACTAAAAATAAACTTTTAAAAAAAGAGCTATTAAAGTAAAATACAATATTGGGAAGGTAACTCTGAAATTCCAGAAACATGATGTGTCAAAATTCCTAGAAAAGGCAAGGGGGAAATGAAGGTAGGGGTACTTGATTTACAATTGGTATTATAAAATCTAACTGACCAATGGCTTTCACATCTCAGCTGCCAAAGTGTACCCTCTGTGAAATTTGATTTACAATTGCTCACTTGAATATTGTTCAGAATAAGCCAATTCTCAGCACCAGGTAATTAAGGAGAGTGCCCTGAATATGAACTATGAGTTATCAGAACACATTACACAATCAGTACTTTGAGCCCATGGCACAGAGGAGCATAGGTTTCAACTGAGCTTCTCCTTTTAAAGATAAAGCTTTAAGGGGATCAGTGGATAAGATATTTGTGTGCATTATTTGACATTATGAACCCTCCATTTTTTTCTCGAATCAAATAACTGCCCCCAAATTTTGATTATGACTAAATCTGTTGTATTAAGTCTGAAGCTGATTAATGATGTACTGTACCCTGCTAAGTAGAATTAAATTAGTGTGTAATTGATTAGTGTGTAATTGAAGCAGTTGTAGATTTACCAACTCTAATTAGGATGGCTTATTACAGATAATTTACACTATAATATAAAATAGAAAATAGAAGCAAGAGGTTCATCAAAAGCTTAAGTTAAGACCAGGTTGACAATCATATAAATTAGAAAGGGCTGCATTCTAACATCTGGCCAAATAATTAAAGAGCAAATCATATCAGGCCAAGTCCTTTAATAAGGGCAAACCAATGATTAACCTTTTAGCCTAGATTTTGAAGCAATTAGACTATTTATGGCAATCTGCTAGAATATGCTATATACTTATGTGATAAGTCTAAAAAATGAAATAATACCATACTCCTTTCATTTTGTCTAATTATAATACTGAATCACATTAAAACGAGCACAAATCAACACTTAACATGTTGTAATAACTCATTTTTAAGGTTCTACATGTAGAGGAAAATCACACCTTGAAGCAAGTATAATTTATTGCAGTACAAAATGAAACAATATCTTAACAAAGAAGGAAAGAAGGAGAAAAAAACCTACGAGCCACAAAACACTGGAGCAGTGTCTGCAGTTTTCTCTATATTCCTGTGGGTGGTAACTACAGCCCAGAACATTCGACACACGAATTGCTTGCTCCCATGAGTATAACACCATAGTAATTAGGTTCATTATCTTGCATGCTAATGACACAGAGATAATAAGCTTGCAGTGAATAATTCATACACTGCCAGGTCTCACTGTGATGCTCATTGCTAACAGTTTATTTACAGTATAAGTTACACTGCATTTTTTCTACATTTTAAATTTACTACATAAATAAACAGGGACTATTTAGGTTAGAAGTCTAATTTAATATCTGTAAATGGTAATAATGTTAACCAGACATGACCTTGCATATTGATATAATTAATTGGAGAAGATCAGTTTGCTCAAACCACAGTTCTATTTTACAGGAGCAAAGTAGTCTTCTACAAAAGTTCTAATTAACTTAAAATATTTTTCAAAACAAATTCATTATACAAAATTGATGTGAAAAAGCTACGCATTACATTGTCAACCTTTGCATTTTTCTAACTAAAATTTTAAAAATTACTATCATTCTTCTTTTTAAAAACCACATATATCAACTTGAAACATCTCACATTCAAGTACAACTGACTGATTCACTCATGGTCTTCAGGATGAAGATACTTTTGCAACAAATATCCAACCTTCAGAGGTGGGGAACCTGTGGCCTTGAGGTCACATGTGCCCACCTCTGCTCCAGACCCACCCCCATGACTGGAATGCTTTCCCTCCTGCTCTTAGAATCACTGGCTTCCTTCAAACCTTAGGAAAAGAACCCCCTCCTACATGATTCCTCTCTGTCTCTGTCTCTGTCTCTGTCTCTCTCCCCCAAGATGGGGGTAAACCCTCCATTCAAATCACCTTGGATTTGCCTTACATATGTTTTGTATTAACTTCAATGTTTACCTGTTTTTCCTCAATGGAATGGAAGTTCACAGGCAAGTATGATTTTGGTTTTATCTTTGTATCCCCAGTCTTAGCACAGTTTCTGGCACATAGTAGGTATTCAATAAGTGCTCCTTGATTAATCGACTGATCTAACACATTTTAGTTCAAATCAAATGACTTGTAAAGTAGTGATTGTTTTCAATCTTCACCTAATCTCATACTGTTTTCATGAAGCTGTTTCTGGATTTAGATTAACAAATTTGAGATGAATTAATTTCAAACCTTTTAAAAGTGATTGTTTCTAGTGAAAAGCTGCCATAATTCATCTCACAACTTACACCTATTACTGCAATTTTTGTGTCAACATGCACCTGAATTACCATGATCTCAATATCTCTAAATCAGTCATGTAAAAATCTTCTATTACTTTTTTTTGTGTTTCTACAATGATGCCTTTGAAAAACATTTTATCTCCATGAAAAGATTGTTTTAATATGCAGGTGCATTCCAAATGATATGCATCTGGTAGTCATGAGGGAAATGAATGAATATTGTTTCTCTTTACATACAAATTGTTGGTATTGTTAAAGGGTAGAGTCTTCCATGAAATTTTAAAATAGCAATAAACTATGAAGACAGTTTTTTTTAATCCAGGTGTTCCCTTTTAATGTCAAGGGTCCAAATAAGGATAATATATATAATCTACAAAATATTGCCAACAAAGTTATAAATTAGACAATTTTTAAAAAATCCATAACTGCCCAAAACAAAAACTGAAGCATTAGATACATCAGTATATTTACAGTATCCAAAATATTTAATATTTGATAAAGGAATAGAGAAAATCCACAGGTTAAGGGCCCAGGAAACTCTGCAGCTGCAGGAATGCTTCTTAATTCAATGTGGAATTTACTTCCTTTTGTGCAGCTGTGGAATTCCACAATTTGGTGTTTCATCAACGTCCCCTTCCCAAGAGTGGAGTTTGGGATTCAGCTCAGGCCTCAGATTAATCATCTGGCAAAGTAGGCTCTTGGAAATAAAAAACAGTAACTCACTAAGGCATCTTATCTCCCTCACTAGGGGGTTATGAAGATGAATTAGGTAATGTTTGTTAAGTCCTTTGAAGAGGAAAAACACTAGTGTTCAAGCATTATAATTTATCATCATCATCCTCAATGAGAACCTCACATTTCAAATTAGACATCAATTCTTCCTTGGTTTGCTAAAAATATAGCAAGGAAAAAAATTATTTAAGCCACCTCCCTTTTCTTTATCCTCCTTGTTATCCAGAGACAGGAAGTAATGGACCATATGTCCTCAATCAATGACACTTTAGGGATGAAAGCTGCCTCACTTCATAAAATGGAAAAGTAAATAATTACAATCCAAACTGTGTAAGAGAAATAAATGGTTTGCCTAATTCTTCCCAGAAATGACAGACACAAAACTTCAATTTCAAAGAATACTTCTGATGTCCCTATTATAAGAAGAGATCAAAGAATAAGTACTATACAGTCCCTGCCCTCCTGGTGTTTGCAGCCTGGTAAAATCAATCAACAGACACTTTAAGCTCCTGAATGGTGCTGGGCACTCCTTTAAGACATAACGACTCAAAGTGAAGGGGTAAGTCCTCATTCTGAAGAAGCTGCCTTTCCAAAAAGAAAAAACAACATGTCTACACGTGTTACTCGTACAGGTGTATGTGAGACACAAACAAAGCAAGCTCAAAGTAACCTTAGAGGGGAAGATGTGTGTGTGTGTGTGTGTGTGTGTGTATAGATAGATAGATAGATAGATAGATAGATAGATAGATAGATGCACAAATAATTTTCACAAAAAATTATCACCCAGATATTAACAGTAAGCCATAAAAATTAGAGAACAATGTTTCTTAATAGATGTTGCCACTCTAAATACTCATTTTCTCCACATTACATTAAAGAGAAAGGGTTTCAAAATACAGACCTAAGAAAAAAAATCAAAGCAATGTGCGGAAACAAAGCATGATTATCCCTGCAGACCTGCCAGCAACTAGAGCTGGTAGGCCTGATGGTGTGTTCTGTGAGCCCAAAGAAGATGAACTTCAATTTCAATACTTAAATTCAGTTACAAGTCATTGTATCCACCTGTGCAACAGTGTGAAGAACTATAAACATAAAAACACAAGACAGCAACTTGTCATGGGACCTTCTCTATCTGAATTCCATCAAACAACATGAGAATGATGGTAATAAAAATGATAACAAGCTGCCACTGAGCACGTAGCATCTGCTTTATATTTATTTCCTCTAATCCTCTGGTGAGGGAAGCATTACAGGTATTTACATTACAAGTATTTTTAAAGATAAACTCTCTTGGGAGGTTGAAGTGACGTGCACTTGGCTATACAAGCCAATAAATGTCAGAGTCAGAATTTGAATACAAGTCTGTCTGACAAAGTCCCGGACTCTATCCATTATGCAACACTGTCAATATAATGAAATAATCCAAGATACATGCATAAGAGAAATAAAAAATGAGGTACTACATGAAGGGATAGATCACTGCTGACCAAGGGGAAGCTCGTAAACTTCAGAGAGAAGTGGCATTTGAACCGGATCATAAAAGATAGGTAGGATTTCAAAAATGAAATTGCACTGGGATAGGAAGAATGATTTAAAAAAAAAAACAACGAACACCTGCCATGCCATTGAGAACTACTCAAATATCAAAGTATAAATAGGAATAGAGGTAAATGTTTTATGGATCAATAAAAATTTGCCACAGACCAATGGTAAACACAGAACTACTGACTGTGACTTCATTTCCTGTTTATGCCTATGAGTAAAAATATAAGGGGGAGGAAAGGGGAAAGACAGGGAGGCAAAGGAAATAATAAAGACATTCATTTAATTTGCTTCATTAGCCAAATAGGCTACACAGACTTTGCCCATGTAAAGAAACTTCATTAATGAAAATAAGCTACACCTTTCCAAAGGGTACCATCTCACTAAATTACCCTGAAGCCTGAAGGCAATTTATGTCCCCTAGGAAGGTTCCAGCTTTAAGGTAAGAGATTAAGAATCAATCCAAAAAAAAAGCCTTCTATTCCATTTAAGAGACCATGTGGATCTGTTAAAGCATAGATTGTTAACAGAAGACTAAAGCATAAGATGCTTACCTGAACCTAAGGATATTTTTTTTATAATACTGTATTACATTAAGTACTTCTTAAAATTAGACATTAGTAATATTTAGAGCTCAAAGACTATGGTATATCTGTTGTCTAAAGGTAATCTTAAGTCTGAAGAGGTTCATTAGCAGGTTGGCTGAATGTGATCATTTTTGGCTCCAATAAACAGTCCTTTAAGAACTGCTAAGTCACTGAGGGGTTATAATGTGAATAATGAAAAACAGTTTGAAAACTATTTAGAAATCAGAAACCTTTCATATTAAAGGCATGTGCTATAAGACTGTATACTAAGCACAAAAGGCAACAGAAAACTTCCTCGTGCAAAATAAAACAAAACAAAAATTAAGAAAATGCTAACATAAATACAAAAATTTTAATTTAAAAATTTAGACAAAAAAGTAAAAATATTTGAAGAGTGCTGTGATTACAATTAATACCTAGTGCAAGGACTTAAGTGCTTGAGATAATGCCATCTCACATTTCTACATTGTTTTATGGTTTAAACAAATGGTTTTTTTTTTTCACAACAATCTTAAATGGTAAAGGGGGGGTACTAGTGGGGAAAGGGAGTGAAACCCTGGATCTCACTGACATAGAGAATTTGCACAAAGGCAATTCCCTCAACCAGTAGAGATAAGCAATTGCTCTACATATTAAAATTTAATTGACTGAAATACTGAAAATTTAAGTGATTTGACCAAGTTGATGTAACTAGTTGCATGTGAGAGACAGGACTTGAACCCAGGGCTTTCTGAGCCCTTGACTCCAAAGCACAATTTCCATCTGCAACAATACACTGCCTTTCATCATTCTACATATGAAAAAACTGAGGCTCAGAGAGGTTGTGACTTGTCCAATTTATTAACAGAGTTCATAGGTGTTAGCACTAGAACTTAAACTCAACTTTCTGACTCCAACTCTAGTGATCTTTGCACTCATCCATGGAAGTTACAGTTCTTCCTCCATGTGCACAGGAAGGCTCACAGCACACTAGATATTATATACAAGATGAGAAAGTGTAGAGGAACAGTGACTTGTACCCTGACCCAAAGATAAGAAAAATAAAGGTTAACTACCAATCCAATAATGAAAATTTTGGTGGTCAAATAATTCAAAATGAATACAATATTTAAATGTGAGAATTTCTTGGTGCTTAAAAACATGAAATTAGAAGGTATTTTAAACCTGACTTTAAATCTGGTGAAAGAAAAAATATTATCCGTATTCCTCAAATGCAAATGGATAGAGTAGTGGACTTGGGAGTCACAAAGACCCATGTGGGAATCATCCCTCAAGACACCTACAAGTTAACTGGATGACCCCAAGAAAGTCATAACCTCTGAAGGAGAGAAGGAAGAGAAGGGAAGAAGGGAAAGAGGGAGGAAGGAGAGAAGGAAGGGAGGTAGCAAGGAAGGGATTGTGTGGAATTTTAATAATCAACTCCATTTAGTAGTTACATAAAATAACTTGTAGAGATTACAGTATAAGAAATTATCAATCTGATGGCAATCACCTCCTGATCAAAGAAGAATAAAAACATAATGTATGCTTGTTTTCATTAGGCTTAGTGTACATCATTATAATTCATATATCAATATAAAAACCTGGAGTTGATTCTCTTTCTAGAAAAAGTCCACCACATCGAAGAGTCTACTTAAAATGCTTTGCTAATCTTTTGAGCTAAATACTCTTTATAAAATTATTTTACATGTTCTTTATTAAATATGAATAATTATGAAATTATTAATCATATTAATAATATAATTAATAATTATATAATATAAAATATATAATGTTATATGTTATTATATATTATAATATATAACATAATATAAAACATATATAATATAAAAATAATTAAACTATTAAATATAAATACTTTACTCATAATTTTCTTTAGAATTCATGCTAAGTAACTAACAATTCACTTCATTTATTAAGTCCCAACTGTATGTCAGGCATGACATACATCCAGCCCTCACAAAGTTTATCACTGATATGGATAATTGTACATAAAATATGGACAGAGTAAATACAAAGTAATTTTGTAAAGAGGGCCTCCATAACAACAGCAAGAATAAGGAAAGACCCTGGGTATCTGAGTTTCACTTGGAATAATACTGAATGAATTCTCCCCTCAAGAAGAAAGAGAATATCAAGGACTAACAATAATTTGAAAATTTTATCTCTGAAAAAAGGCCCCCTAATCCCCCAAAAGCAAAGACATTTGAGGTCTTTCTCAATAACAATTAATTATAAAAAATGAAAATAAGAAATAAATTCTATAAACATACTATGATTAACACAATTCCTTCATTCTACTTGTGAATCCTTTGCGCATGTATGTTGTTTCCTTATAAATCATTTGTTTTAGCCAGGCTCTAAATAAATCATCCCTCTATAAGAAAGAGAAACCAGTTCCATTCTTGAATTATGAAATTTATATCAATTTTCTGGCATTTTAAATCAATGTAACAAATGGCTCAATTTCAAATCAATTTGACGCACGTAATTTGCGATAAGCATGTCTTCCCATAGCAAACTAACAAATGAGCTTTTCACTGACCTCACCATGATCATACCAAGAATTTACACAAGTTTAGAACATGCTGGTTTAAAGTAAAAACAACTAAACCTTCAGGAAATCTTAAGAAGGAACATAAAAAGACAAGAGTCAAAATGCTATACTTTACCACAGATATCTAAGTAAACCATCAATATTTCTAGCTATATGAAAGTAGGTCAGTTTTCTACTGCTTAAGATTTTTATGACATTATGAAATCTAACTATAATTTTCTGCAAGTTTTATCATTTTACTGACCCATATCATGATTAACAAGAAAAAATATAAAACCATTCACCAAAAATTCCAATCTTTCAATCTTTTTTTAGAAACACATTTCCTACATATAAGATACAAACCTAAAAATTCCCTCAAAGTTCAATCTTAAAGTACTATGTGATCATTTAAATGATGGCAATAGGAAACATGTCTCACAACTACCAGAGCTATGCTATCAAAAAGGCATTACTCTTGATCAGCAGTGAAGTACCAGGAAACCGACCAATCTGAAAGAGAATGAAGTCAATAATGTGTGTAGGAAGGGCGCCGGGAGTACATTCTGGCCTCTCGTTTTACGCACCTCATTCCTCCTTATCTACCAAACATAACTCACGTGAGGACAGCTAGAGAGCAAATGAAAACTGAAATGTGGTACTATTAAACTGGAAACAGCCTGGTTCCTACTCAATGAGGGATTTCATTCTACCTCACTCCTTTATTGGGGAGGGAGGGAAGGAAGGAAGGAGGGAGGGAGGGAGAGAGGGAAATCTAAAATATGTAAGAACTAAAGTTAAAAACTGAGCTATAATAGACAATCCTTCAGTAATAATGAATTTTAAATTTCCATTTCAAAACAAGTATTAAAAATTACCACGTACATAGATCAGTCAAATAAACTAGTTTGACTTTCAATTCAATAACAAAGAATTCAGGTATTTATTACAGAATTTATAATTAACAAAAATTTCCATAGCAGCTTCATTAAAATATAACAAATTCAAATAGTACTGACTCCTAACCTCAGTGAAACTGATCATAAGACATGCAGCTGTAATGGACTAGTCAGTCATCAAGCATTTATAAATCACTTACTATGTGTAAGGCACATGCTAACTGCTGGGAACACAAAGAAAAGCAAAAATTAGTTTCTAGCCTCAAGGAGCATATGTTTGGGGTGAGGGGGTGCAACATAGAAACAACTATAGAAGACATGGTATGAGTATAGACAAGGGAGATGAATCTGAACAGAGAAAAGATTGTGGGGAGCTGGCAGGCAGGACTAAGCAAGGCCTCCTACATAAGGTAATATCCGAATAGATAATGACCACAGAAATAATTTAATCAAATGATAAGCATTTATTAACCTATTACATGTCAGGCATTGTACTAGCCACAGGGTGTATGAATGCGAAACAATGAAACAATCCCTACCCCCAAGAGTTCACATCCTAATGGGGAGATTAGTATACATAAGTCTATAAAGAACAAATAGAAATAAATGCAAAATGTGTAAATACAAGGTAGTTGGCAAAAGGACACTAACAGTTCGGGTTCATGTATAAGGGAATGATTGAGGGAAGAGAAGAATTCCAAAAGGCAGAAGTAAAGATGTGCATTTGGGGCACTAGCAATATCTAGTACAAAGGAATAGAGTACTGTGTAGGGAAAGGGCAAAGTTCAATTTGACTGGAATATAGAGTGAGCAAGGGGGAGTAATGCACAATGGTACTAAGAAGGACTGAAATTAGAGCCATACTGTGAAAAGCTTTAGAAGTTAAACAGGAAGTCCTGCAAAGTAAGGAAGGGCATGCATTTGGTCATGACATCTGCAGGACCAAGGCTGGTCATTATGATTACAAAATATTTAGATTTTTTTTTCCTTTTTTTTGGTCTTTCAATTTACATTGTTGTCATCACTGTACATAAAATTTTCCTGGCAAAATCATTTATTTGTTCTGTACTAGATTATAAAGCTCCTTAAGAGAAAGGATAATTTTGTTTCTATTTTTGTACAGAGAATGCCAAACACTTGTTAGATATATAATAAATGCTTATTAAGTTGAATTAAGACACAATCTATTTATAATCATTGAAATTTGGCTTGAAAGATACCTCAGACTTTTCTAGTACAGCCTCTTGAACATAATAAAGAGTAAAAAACTAAATGACTCTTCTAAGATCACACACCTAGTTACCCATCAGGAAGAAAACACAGTTCGATGGAGCATGGATCAGTGCTTTAAAAAAATGTTAACTGATATCTTTTCCTTTTAATATTACCCAAATTCTTCCCAAAATACTCCTCTCCTTCATCAGAGACATAGCAAAACAAACCAACACATCAAAAATATCTGACAATATATGTAGTGCTCCATACCATGAATCCCCCTACCTCTGCAAGGAATATGGGGGAGTAATATTCTCCTATCTGTTCATTGTGCTTGTTCTTTGTAATTTTGCATCAATTTCGTGGTTGCTGTTCTGTCTGTTTACATTGCTGTAAGTACTATGTGTATTGTTTCCTTGACTGCTTACTTTCACATTTCACCCATTTGTCAAGTTGCTCCACATTCATTTCGTTTCTTATAGAACAAGATTATTCTGTCACATTCATGCAAACACAATTTGTTAAGCCATTTCCTCCAATTAATAGCATCTACTTTGCTTCTACTTCTTTGCTTCCACAAAAAAAGTATTGCTTATAAATACTTTGGTGTATATGGAGTAGTTCTTTTTATCACTGGGCTCCTTTGGGTATATACATTGCATTAGAATCTCTGCATTCAAAGGGTATGGTTAATTTAGCCACTTTATATGTCTAATTCCAAATTTCTTTCCAGAATGGAGGTAGGAATTCAGAGCTCTACCAACAGTGCCTGTCTTTCCATAACCCCTTAACATTAATTATTCTTATCTGTAAGGGAAAGCAAAGCAGGATCTTTTGCTCTTTTTGTTTTAGTATAACCAAGAAGTATAATGCCTCTATTTGTTCTAGGATCCATGGCCATTTAGACTGTTAACGCCAAGGACCCTTGGAGGGGTGGATTGTAAGGGCAAGCAAAGTAGGATCTTTTGCTGTTTTTATGTTAGTATAATCAAGTGCCTTGGATTGAATCTTGCCTTTATCAACCAAGAATCTAGGCTAGGAGTAAAGTACAGAAATAAGGATTTCTTTAACTAGAAAGAGTGTATGTATTTGTATTGTTAATGTGATTAAAGATCTTGCCTGCCCATTAAAGGAAGTTTGATCCAGGAAGATTTGTAAGAAGGCCCACACCTCTTGTTAATGAGGCACTGGTTCTCAGTGGTTGGGATGCCCCCTGACTCTAAAAAAAGGTATGAATGAATTGTGTGTTACATATATACCATACAGTGACTATAAGCTACTATAAGCCCACCTACATTATAAGACATGAGAGGGGTTATGTTTTACAATTCTTTTAAATGCACCATACCATCTAACAGTGTTGAATACTGAGTTGATTCTCCATAACTATTTGTTGACTAATATCTTTTTAAAATAAATTCTTTAAAAATATCATGTTCAAACTTTTAGGATTTTACTACGTAAATATAAATCTTACACTGTCCTAGTTTATTAAAACATAAACACATGAACTTTCTTCAACATTCTTTTTAAACTCAACAATAAATCAATTGTAGCTCCTTAGATATTAATCTCTTTTACTTCAGGGACACGAAAGTACTAAAAGCTTCCTTCACCAATACAAATCAAAATGCTTTTATCTTAATATCATGGGATAATAATAATAAGCATTCACATAGCACTTCAAGGTTTACAAACCTCTATACAAACCTCCATACAAACCTCATCTCACTTACACCTAATAACAACCCTGGGAGGAAGGTGCTATCATTATCCCTATTTTAGTAGATAAGGAAACTGAAGCAGACAAAGAGATTAAGTGACTTGCCCAGGACCACACTGCCGGTAACAGCTGAATGTGAACTTAGGGGTTCCTTACTCCAGGTCCACTGCACCACCTAGCTGCCTGTCATGATAGAATTTGGAGCTGTATGGAGCTCAGAGATCATTCAGTTCAATCTCCTCACTTCATAGATGAAGCAATTAAAGAGCAGAAAGTTTTAGTGACTCAACCAGGATTACACAACCACTAAGGATCTGAGACAAAATTCAAACCCAGATTTTCCTGGCTCCAAGTTCATTGTACTCTCTATTATACTACAAGGATTTAGCCTCTCATAGATGGACTTTAGGAAGTTTTTCAGCCACAGCAATTTGTAACCTGGAAGGCAACTTTCTGGTGCTGAGCCTATCCAGCTTTAGCAAGGGGAGTCTTTAAATATCATATCTGGGTCTACTGCTGAGGACTTAAACAAAAGCTATCTAATTCTGTAGGGCCTACCAGAGATTGTGTTCGAGTGTGACATAACACTGAGAACCAGGGTCACATCCATTCCACAATGAAAGAGAATGCAATGCAGGAACCGTGCATACATTGTCATATACTTTAGCAAAGAATACAATTCCTAATTTAAAGATAAATCAGTCTATGCTCACCACACAAAATATTTCATCACAATCAAATATCACAAAAGTCATTTCCCAATTGCTGGGCATCACCTCAATTTCCAGTTCTTTGCCACTACTAAAAGAGCTGCTATAAATATTTTTTTTAACATATAAGTCCCTTTCCTTTTTGTTTTTTATTTCTTTGGAATACAGACCTAGTAATAGTATTGCTGAAGAGCTTAAGAATTTTTTTAAAAATCTTATATAAACTGGGCCTGATTAGAAGAATCAGGTCCTCAAAAAGAGACCTTAGAAATCATCTACCCTCACCACCCTATTTTACAGATTAGAAATTAAGAACAAAAAAATCTGAAGTCACACAGTACGGCAGTGGTAGAACCCTCCAATCAATAAACAACCATTTATCTATTAGCTTAATAACTGTACTTAATAACTATTTGTGACTGTTTCGTATTTTAAAGAAATTACTATAAGAATATTCATAATGTTAACATTCTTCCCTAAACAGGTTTGGCAGAAACCAGAAATAAAAAATGAAATAGTCCCTGCCATCAAAAGTTTATATTCTACTAGGGCAAGGGTTCTTTAAATATGAATTTACTGCTTCTTTTTAAATATACTGATAATTGTACATTAATATAACTGATTTTCTTGATAATCCTATGTACTTAATTTTATGTATTTACAAACACTCTTCTGAAAAGTTTGTAGGTTTCACTAGATAGCCAAAGGGATTTATTACATATAATAAAATTGCAATTTTATATAAGGAATAAGGCAAAGGGATTAATTTACTTGCTGATTAAGAATAAATTATTTACCTTTATCTAACACATAATAATTTTATATTTTGAAGCCTCACAAAAAAGTTATGGAAAACAGTTTGTGTTAGAAATACAGAACATACTTCTAAAATATTTATGACAAAGTAGTACAATACAGGATTTCATATGCTTGTTCATTCTTGCTACACATCCTCACCTAGAAAGTAATGAGTTAATACGTTATCTCTGTTGTTAAGCAAAGTTACTGCTCTACCAACACATCAATAGATTTCTGAGCACCTCTTAGATATATATACTCACATACATTTGGACTTTTTAACTGGTCATGAACTATGACTTCATTATGGCTGGGAAATCTCAGAGTAGCCTCTCCCTCCAGTGATGCACAATGGCAACTATAAAGTTCAGTATTTATTAGAAAGCTATGTGGGGCATTCAAAGTTACCCAAAATTACTCAAAGACTTACCCATGATCAGGAGTTAGGTGTCAGAAGCAAGCAAGATTTAAACAGAAATCCTGCTGATTATGAGGCCAGCCTCATATGTGAGTACATATGTATGTATGCATGAATGCAAGCTATGCTGTCTCTCACACATATAAATGCTGAATGTAGAAACAAGGATATAAACCTCACAAATAAAACTTATAATTGTTCAAGAGGAGTGATATTTTATAAAGGTAAGAAAGAAAGCCTGACTTCATATTTTCTGATTTCCAGCATTTAAATACATATTTTAGTCATCTGACAAGTTTCTTTTTCAAGAGTCCCCATCATCATATCTAACCTTTTTTGAATGTCTGGAAAACAAAATTATTTATAGCATATCAATTCACTCATTTTCTTTACATAGAGAGATGGTCCTAACAATCTCTCCCTAAGTTGTATAAAATCACCAAAGAAATAAAGGAAAAAATGAAGGGTTGAAAATATAAAACAAGATCCTTCACCATGAAGGAACATAACCTTAAAAAACAAACCAATGCAAAGTAGTAAAGCAGTTTTCAATCAGGCTTTTAGTTCCAAATAGTTTATGTAAAATTAGACACATTTTAGACTCTATGAAACAAAAGAGAATAAAAAGGAACTAGTCACTGTTCTTAAGGAGGAGAGCTGAGCTGGGGAGACTAAAGTCACAAAAAACTGGAAGTAAAAGTAATATAAGGCTTAAATGTAGTATAAGATATTGTACAAGAGTTACTGAGAAAATTACTGCTGGGAACTCAAGATGAAGAAATTGCTCTGGGTTACAATGTACATCTGTACTTAATCAGTACTAGATCTTGCTTTTTTGAAGGAAAGTTATAGTAGCGATAGGGAACTACAACTATCCAGATATCCACTGGAGCCCTCTCTGTACCAAAAAAAGACAGGCTAATTTCATCCTTCAAAGGTGGAGGAACCAATAAGAGAGGATACTTCTAGCACTGATTTCAACCAAAAAGGAGGAGTTGTCTACTGTAGTGGAAATCACAGAAACCGCGGAGAGAAGTGACCACTCCTTCCTAGAGCTGATGACAGAAAAAGAGAGGAGGGCTAGGTCCAGTGTAATGTATCCACAGGGCTGCTACACTGGTAAATGCTTAACAACTACTTCTCCAAAAATGCAGGAAACACTTTCAAGCTTAATCTGCAGCATTAGCATTTTTCACCAACATTTCTTAATTCTAGACAAACAACTGAACAGTCACTCATGCCCAGATGTGTACCATGGCACCACACTCCTGCATATACTCTAAATTTGGGAAGTGTCTATTTCAAAGGGTTCAAAAAAAGGAAAGAGAATTGAGATACTATGGACTAAAATTCTATAGGAACTCAGCTCAGGAGGGATAGGAAACTCGCAGGATTAAAATTTTAAAGATGGAGAGAGCAACAATGGGAGTTATCTGAAAAGACCCAAAGATGCTCAGAAAACCTGCTGACCAACTTAGATTTTTTAAAAATTTTTAAAAAAAATGAAAGCAAGGGCAGGTAACAAAGGATGACATGGCATCAAAAGAATAATGTTAGTAGTGTTAATGTTCAGACCCAGTTGACGCTGTCAATAAAAACGCAAGACAAAAAGAGAGTGTTTTAAAGCTATAGCTATATGGAAAAAAAATGTACCAAATAAATAATAAAAGAAATACACTTCGAAACAATTCTGAATTTTCACTTCACAATGAGCAAATTGGCAACAATGACAAACAATGAGTTGTCACGCCTGGAGTTGTGGGAAAATGGGCACACTAATGGTAGAGCTGTGAATTGGTCCAAAAATTCTAAAAAGCAATTTGGAATTATGTGACGGGGACTAAATGCCCACACCTTCTAACCTAGAGACTACTAGAAATATACTCCAATGAGATCAATGACCCAAGAAAAGGCCCTATGCAGGTAAAAAAAATATTTATAACAACACTTTTTGTAGTTGCAAAGAACTGGAGAGAATGTAAGATACCTGCTGGGTAGAGAATAACTAAAAAAGCTATGGTATTTGAAGGAAACGGAAGGTTGTGGTACTGTAAGGAATGATGAACACAAGTTCAGAGAACCACAGGAAGACATTATGACATTAAAAAATGAAGGAAGCAAGCATAAGAAAAGATTAGACAAAATGACTACAAAGATATAAAGGCAAAAAAAATGACAAAACAATCAAAACAGAATGTAGCAAAATTGTAATGTCTAAGTGTGGCCCCAAAGAAGAAATATAAAAAGGTTCATCCCTTTCCTCTCTGCAGACATAGGAGAGCATAGATATGGGACAATGCATTTAGTGCTGGGCTTTTTCAATATTGCTTGGTTTTGCTGAGCTGCTTTTGTCCCTCTTTTTTTCTTTGCTCTAAGGGGATGGCTCTCTATCATAGGGAAAGGATATTTTAAGAAATGGAGGTGATATAAAAATGAAAGCCATCCATAAAAATAATTTTTTAACTTAAAGCTAATTTTGGAGATAGTGTCTGGGACCGTGATAACAGACACCAAAACCAGCAAAAATTCACTCAATTCTAATTCTGCTTCCAAGTGAGGCAGCACATTATGAAGGATAATTTACAGAGAGCTGGTTTAGTAACCAGAAAGGTCTGAGTTCAGGTTCCATGTCTGACACTTTCCTAAGCAAGTCACTTAACCTGTCAGTGCTGTAGATAATTCTCCAAGACAGTTAGTTGAGGAAAAGGTGCTGACCTGCATGGATGAAGGGAAGTGCATCATCCAAGAGTTCCCTCTATCAATTAAATTCCAGGTGCAGTCCTTATGTATGTATCCTTTCTCTTGCAAGGAGAATGACCTTGATCCTAGCAAGGAGAGCAAAATGGCTAATCCAGAGATGATATTCAAGATAACTAAGGAGCACTTTAGTCACCTTTCATGAACTCAGGTCACTGGGCACAGATGAACTACATCCTGGAATCCTGGAACAACTGGCAAGAATATGTGAAAGGTCCTGAAGAATGGGAAAAGTGCCCCAGAAGAGGCAAAGGGTATGTGTCCTTCAAAAAAAGAGAAGACCATATAATTAGCAAACTACAGGCAAGTGAGACAGATGTTAATTTCTGGCAAAAATGTAAAATGTATTATTAAAGCAATAACCATGTCTTGAATGAATCTCTAGAAAAAAATTTTTCTACAGTAACAGAGCATTCCAGAAGAAGCTCATTTTCTTTTTGGACAGGACTGCATAACCGATGGCTCAAATGAGTGCTACAGATATAGAATGATACAGGGCAGATAAGAATACAATACTATAGATTCACAATAGGTGGAACAGCCAAGGTACAGGAGTATTAATGGTTTATGCTAACTAGGAAAGAGGAAGCCCCCATGTGGCCCAGTACTGTTAAACACCTGCATTAATGGCACTGGTAAAGGCACAGATAGTCACCTAATTCAAGCTACAGAGAAACCACAGCTAATACTGGATGACAAAACAAGATTCAAAAAGATAATGACAAGCTAGCATATTGGGCTAAAGTTATTAAGATGAAATTCAGCAAGGCCAAATGTCAGTTCTTAAATTTGGGCTCAAGAAACTGATTTTACAAAGGGAAGGCACAATTACACAGCAGTTTTTTCTGAAAACTAGGACTGTTAGTCAATGAGTTAGCAGGGAAAGGGAAAAAGGAGGGAGGCAGGGCTAATCTAGTCTTGAATTCATTGAGAGAAACAAAGGAAAGGAAGGAAAAAGAATAAGAATTACATGTCTCATATGTAGTAGGCACTGTGCTAAGCAGTTCACAAATATTATCTCATTTGATACCCACAACAACCCTGCAAGACAGGTGCTCTTATTATTCCCAATTTACATTACAGATAACTGGGGCAGACAGAGGTTAAGTGACTTGTCTAGGATCATGCAGTTAGGAAGTGTCTAAGGCCACATTTGAAGTCAGGCCCTCCTGACTCCAGGACCAGTACTCTATCCACTGTACCACCCAGCTGGATCCAGGAGTAAAGAAGAGATAGACTTGCTATACTCTTCCCCACCCCCCACCCCAGACCACATCTGGGACACTGCACTGCAGTTTAAGAAGGATATTAATTAACATGCTGGAAAACATTCAGAAGAGGATCCCCAGAATGAGACGTTTTGCCTGGAGAAGATAGAAAATATGAAAGGTGTTTTCAGTACTTGAAAGACTGGTACTATAAAAGGTTGACTTGTTCTGTTGGCTACAGAGGGAAAAACCAGGATGGTAGAATCTGCCAAGAGGCACATTTAGATGAGGAAGTAATACATTCCAGGTGATCCATGGGGATCACCTGTACAAAGGTATGGAGAACAGATATAGTTTGACTAAAATGGAGAGAGCAGCACTGGAAAAGGACTACTCTTTTCTACTAAAAAGGGTCTCTGATGCTCCCTCCAGCAATCCAGACTTCAATCCAAATGTGCCTGCCCATCCTGGGCAACACTTATTCACATGCACCCATCAATTCACCATGCACCAAACCCAGTGAGCTGCAAACTCTTCATTCTCTCTTGAAATCATGACAATACCATAGAATACACAGACTTACTATCAGTTGTCACTTATTTTCACCCTAAACTGTCACTTGCTCAAGCTTCTCTTCTTTATTGATAGTCTCTGATGATAGTCTTTGATAGATATTGATAGTCTTTACTATTTCTCTCCATAATTCTTTTTTCTACAAATGCATTGAAGCCTACTTATGTCCCCAACACAACCTTTCGAAGCTCTATGGGTGAAACTCACCGACAATTCTACAAAAAGGTGTAGCATTAGAAGAATATTAGCGCATGGGCCTTTGTTTAAGAGAGAAATCTCGGATACCCCTAAAAGAGGTCTGTGATTTCCTAAAATCCTGTTCCATTCTGGGCCCAAGGCATCACTCATTTAGAGTGCCTGTCCAAGACGTTCTTCACCAACTTCATTTTTCCTAGGTGGACATTTAGAATAAATTCTTCTGAGTGGTTATGGATCTCATTTAGGTCGCTCTGCACTGTTCCAGACCTTGAGAAAATCAGAATAATGTCATATGCAAAGAACAGAATCTAGAGGACCTTACCATTTACAGGACAAGGTTCTTAACTTACAATCCATGGATAGATTTCAAAGGGTTCATGAACTTGGATAGGAAAAAAAAATTACATCTTTATTTCCACTAAACTCAAAATGAAATTTAGCATACATTCAATTAAGAATTTTTTTAAAAAATTATTATGAGAATAGAGCGGTGGATCAGGAGAACAGGTTAGGTACACAGGACAGTAGTCAATGATTACAGTAATCTGTTGTTTCGTAAACCCAAAGACTTCAGTTTCTGGGTTAAAAACTCACTATTTAACAAAAACTGCTGAGAAAGCTGGAAAATAAACTAGGCACAGACCATATACCAAGATAAAGTCGAAATGGGTGCACAATTTAGATATAAAGGGCTGATACTATAAGCAAATTAGAAGAACAAGGAATAGTTTACCTGTCAGATTTATAGAGAAGGGAAGAATTTATGACCAAACAAGACATAGAGAATATTATAAAGTGCAAAATGGATAATTTTGATTACACTAAACTGAAAAGTTTTTGCACAAATAAACCCAATGCAACCAAGATTAGGAGGGAGGAAGAAAACTGGGAAAGAATTTTTGTAACTAGTGTCTGTGATAAAGGTCTCATTTCTAAAATATATAGAGAACTGAATCAACTTTACAAGAATACAAGTTATTCCCCCATTGATAAATGGTCAAAGGATATGAACAGGCAGTTCTCAGAGGAAGAAATTAAAGCTATCTATAGTCACATGAAAAAATGCTCTGTATTATTATTGATTAGACAGATGCAAATCAAAACAACCCTAAGTATCACATTAAACCTATCAGATTGGCTAACATGACAAAACAGGAAGATGATAAATGTTGGAGAAGATGTAGGAGAATTAGAACACTAATTCATTGTTGTTGGAGCTGTGAGCTCATTCAACCATTCTGGAAAGCAATTTAGTACTATGCCCAAAGGGCTACAAAAATGTGCATACCAGTAATATCACTTCTGGGACTCTATCCCAAAGAGATCATAGAAATGGGAAAAGGTCCCACATGTACAAAAATATTTATATTAACTCTTTTTGTGGTGTCAAAAAAAAAAATCAGAAATTGAAGGGATACCCATAAATTGAGGAATGGCTAAACAAATTGTCGCATATGAATGTAATGGAACACAACTGTGTTTTAAGAATGATGAGCAGGCAGATTTCAGAAAAACCTGGAAAGACTTATATGAATTGATGCTGAGTGACCAGGAGAACACTGTACACAGTAACAGTCACATTGTGTGATGACTGACTTTGATGAACTTAGCTCTTCTCAGAAATGCAAGAACCTAAAACAACTCCGAAAGACTCATGATGCAAAATGCCATCCCTATCCAGAGAAAGAAATATGGAATCTGAATGCAGATCAAAGTATTTTTGCTCTTTTTTTGTTCTGTCTTTCTTTCTCATGGTTTCTCTCATTCATTCTAATTCTTCTATATAACATGACTAATGTAAAAATATGTTTAATGAGAATGTATATGAAGATTGCATGCCATCTTGGGGAGGGGAAAGGGAGGGAGGCAGAGAAATTTTAAAACTTATGGAAGTGAATGCTGAAAACTAAAAATTAATTAATTTTTTGAGAGTTATTCTGAGAAAGGATCCAAAGGTTTCATCACATTGTCAAAGGGATCCATTACACAAAAAAAGGTTAAGAATTTCTTAACTTGGAGCCTTAACATGGACATTCTCCATAACACCGGTGAACACTTGTGGCAAGCACACATCTCTTCGTTTTATGTCTCATCTAATATTATTGATCAATAATTACAGCAGCTAGGTGGCAGAACTGATAGGATGCCAGGTATGAAGTCAGAAAGACTCCTCTTCTGGAGTTCAAATCCTGCTTCAGAACCTAGCAGTGTGACCCTTCTTTAAGAAGTTCAGCAATTACCTTGGAAAGGAGGTGACAACTCCCATTATTATTTTATGCATATTTCATATTTCCTTGCCTCCTGTGTCCTCCTGGTAGAAATTAAGCTCCTTGAGAAAAATGAAAATTGTTGTACAATGCAGTGGAAAGAGAGCTGAATTCATAGTCAGTCAGGAGCTGGATTCAAATTCCAAGTGTGGTACTAACTACCTGTGTGACTTTAAACAAGCAACCTACCCCATCTAGGTCTCAGTAAAATGAGGGTACTGGATTAGATGACCTTCAAGATCCCTTATTATTCCATTTTTGTTTTTGTGTTACCAGTACCTAACACAGAGTCTTGCAAATAGTAGGTGGTTAATAAACATATATGGAGCTCAATTCTAATGAAAATCATTTATTGGATTAAAAAAAAGTTTTAACTGATTACATATAAATTTTATCTGAACAAGTTTTTCCATTAGTATAGTCATTCTAGATATTTCCCTTAAAGATAATTTCAGCAATTCATTCTTCTACACATTTTGTCTAATATTCATTAATAGCATTAATATAAATTTTTTGCCTTTAATTTAACCGAGCAAAGAAGTCATCAAGAACCACAGTTTTATGAAATATCAACCAAGGAGGAACAAAACTATTGCTTCACAGGATGAACCATGAGACTGATGTTATTTAACATATTTTCAATGTGAACCTCAGCAGAGAGGCAAGTAATCACAAAAAACCCATAAGGATCCACTGTTTTCCTATCAGCTTCAACACAAGAATGAACAGTATTTAATAATATTTCCACCAAAGGGCACTACATAATTACTGTACTCTTGACTTCTTCTTGAGAAGTTTACAACCTTGTACTTCTATGAATGGCCAGTTGTAAATGTCCACCAAAGCTTAGGACCACTGTTTTAATTGTTGATTTTTTAAGCAAGTAAAGGAGATATTGAAAGAATTTTCAAAGAACAAGTGGCTGCCTTCTTGCCTCTAGCTTTATTTTTTGATACCAAGGTTATCCTATATCATGTATCCATTCCCTATTCCGGCTAGAAAATTCATACTTTATAGCTGGGCTGTAGCTATACATTTTATGACTTGGAAGCTATCACCATTTTATTGTTGCTGAAAAGCTAGGTTCTCAATTTACTAATGTACTTAATAAAGTTAACAGCCACTACATCAAACTAAAGTACAATTTGTTTAAGAAAGAATTCAGTGTAAAAGTGGTGAGAAGAAAGGGACACCAACATACTAAAGAGTTTCATTTTGAGATTTTGCCTAACACAAAGCAATTCAAAGATAAGGCTAACTGTGTGACCTTGACCAGGTCACTTTCTCCTGTGTTTTGGGTCCTCCATGTATAATACAGGAGAATTTAACAATGCGACCTTGAAGAATCTATCATTCTGCACACACACACACACACACACACACACACACACACACACACACGCGATGCTTTTAAAATTTTGGGACAAGGCCAGCAACTGAATTGATATAGGAAATCTCCAATTAGGAAACTCCCCCTACAAACTGCTCAGCACCTGTACTGCACATTACAGTGTCACAAAGTTGCCTGGACCACTGAGATGTAAATTTACTTTGTCAGGTTCTCATCACCAGGATGTGTCAGGAGCAGGACTTTCAATGGCAAGACTAGATCCCAGAGTTCCAGCTGTCAGGGTACTATGGAATATCCTACTGTCATAGAATTCAATTACATTTAACAAACATCTCTCAAATACCTATTACATCTACCAGTAAACAAAAAACAGAAGTCAGACTCAAGGCCCCAAAGAAAAAAACTTCTAAGAGCAAGATTTTATTTTTACAAATCAAAATATGCCCTCACACAGCAGACAAAAGGTCTACTAATCTACTGTAAAAACCATAAAGTTTTGAAATCTGTGTTCTAAATATTAGAGGACAGAATTCAATATACCAAGAAGCCTCTTCTGAGACTTGCATCTTGTGAGATGGGAAATGCCTGAAATATTTAAAAGCAAGCTTCTCTGCTGTTTCTTTGCCATTGTTGGCAACAACTATTCAACTTTGTATACACATATAGACATATCTATATATCTTACAGAGCAATTCCAATGGCCATATTCTAATATGAAAAGGACTTAAGCAAGTACATTAAATACACTAAATCATTTTTATCTTAGGAATGCACTGAATTTTTAATACCCCACACCTTGATATATTTAGTTTATAATGCAAGAATCCTTTTAACATGCAACTGAGACTGTTATTACATTACAGTCTTTAAGTGAATATCTGTCAGTGCAACTGTTTACTAGAAATTCAAACTTATATCTGAAAAAAATCATCTTTTTGCCCTTAGAAAATGACTTTTCAAAGCTGAATTAGACTTTCCTTTATATGGGGTAATGCATACAACTACATAAAACAGTCAAAACATTTATCTGTAATGATAGATAACTATGTAACCGCTGCTGTTTTGAAAGGATAGCACCTTTGTTAGAAAAGCATTAGAAATCACAATTTCAGCAACTCAGCACCTCTTTATAAAAATAATTCATTTTTATGAATATGCAGGGATTTTTTGTTTTTTTTAAATATGGCTGACTGATTTACATATCCCCACCTGCCAGCCCAAGAAAAAGCAGCCACATAATTTTTTTTAGATCAAAAAAAGCTCTCTGCAAAATTATTATGGTTAGAAAATTAGACTTTATATCTCATCTGGGCAAACTTACAAATCAATAGCCTTCAAATAGGTTTCTATTCAGCCTTTAAGAGGCAGAGTTACGTAAAATGACTATTCCCAAGGCTCCTTCATTTCCTCCAATAATCTCATTGCCTGATAATATTCACGGTTCTTTCTTTAGCTCTAGACTTCTATTTTAAAGAAGTCATTTGTCACTCCTTCCATTGCTGGCTTACAGATTTCTTTTTTAAAGGAGAAACAGCACCATCTGGTGGTAGGATATTCTAAATCACAGGAAAAGAGATTCTTGATCTTTTTGTGTGTCATAGAAGCCTTTAGCAATTTGTTGAAGTCTATATACCCCTTCTCAGAATATTTTTAAATGCATAAAATAAAATATACAGGATTTAAAGTGAAGCCAGTTATGCTGGAGTAATCACCAAAATATCTTTTAAAAAACAATCTCAGAGACCTCAAATTAAGAACTCTTGGAATTTAAATTTAAATATTATAAACCTAAACTACAAAGTGTTGATATCTGGAAATGTAGACGTGCAGTTCCAAAAATACAGACCCATGAAATGGAACTGGTCATTGCTAATAGTACATTAGTTCCAGGATGACTACTATGTAAAATGGAACTTTGGATGGAAAAGGATGCAACTAAATATTTATCTTTCAAACACATGACTACAATATTACAAATGGAGGTAGGGAAAGAGGGGATGTATCCTTTCATACTAAAGAGTAAAGCACAGTATAAAACCAGGCTCTTCAGAATATTCAAGGATGCTAGATTCAGGCAATCTACGTGGCCTTTAAGCACCAAAAATTTCTTAGCCATTCAAAATGAAAATTTAGAAAATGTATTCCCACTTCCATGCTTTCTTTAAAAATATTTAATCTTTTCTAAATGTGGATTATCACTGAATATTCATTATTTTTATTCATATTTACATGTCTTCATGGCCTGCTATGTTATTACTATTATGATGTGAAAATAACTGCACCCGGTATTTGTCACCAAACTGTTCAGCCATGGGAGAAGTGCAGAAGAATGATTCATCCTTTCTACAACATGACCCGCTGGCAGATTTCAATCATTATGCTTGCTTTTTACAGTGGCTTAGGTCCAGAGCTCAACTGTCACTATGTACTGTGATTAATGTCAGCCCATGGGGAAGAATCCCCACCTCTCTTCCTCACCCTTGCTTATTAATCTTATTAATCTGCTTTACTGGAAATCTGTTGAAAGGGTATATCAAGGTCTGAGAGGCTTTCTTACCAACATATATCATTTAGGACATGGATTTTGTGATTTATACTTTAAAGATTATTCAAAAATCTTTTGTTGTTGTTGTTGGTGGTGGTTTATGTCCTGGTTCTCAGCTATGCTGTTAAGAAGCTGAGATGCTATACCTCTATCACATAACTCACAGAGCTACATATCTAGCATATAATAGGAAGAATACCACTTAGGACAGGAGTACTAAGAACCTACATCAAAGTCCCCAAAGGAACCAATTAGCTCCGTGAATATGGGCATGTGACACTATCCCAAGTGACACCATCATCTATAAAATGAAAGTAACTTTGACATAATTACCCCTAAAGTGCCACAAATTGATGAGTTGAACTCTAACTGCAGGCTGCTTTATGGAGATCCAAAACTTTCGATGGATGTTCCATAAAGGACAGAGATAAACCTCAGACTTGGAAGGGACCATAAAAGCCTCCAATCCAACTCAGCGTTGGGCAATAAATCTCTCTACATACCTGACAAAATGGTTATAACCATCCAACCTTTACTTGGAGACTCCTGGTTATGGGGAATCTACTTCCCATCTCCCCAAACTCTAAGATAGCCCATTCTGCTTTGGGATAGCTCTAATTGTTGAGGAGCTTTTCCTTTTCTCAAAAGCAAATCTGTTTTTTTGCATCTTCCACTTATTTGTTCCTACTTCTGTCCTCTAAGACTAAGCAAAACAAATCTAATCACTTTTAAAATATTTGAAAACAACTACGATGTCCCTCCTAACTCATCTTTTCTTCAGTCTAAACATTTCCATTCCTTTCAACCAATTCTCATATGGCATTGTCTCAAGGTCCTTCATTATCTTGGTGTTCTGGCTTTGGATGTCTTCCAGCTCTTTTATGTCCTTACTTAATTGCAGGTGAACACACCTACTATGTGTGTTCTAGCACTATTTCACTGTGCTAAGCATTGGAGATAAAAATACAAAGACTGGAACAATCTCTACTCAAGCTTACATTTTGGTAAATATCAGTTCTAAATAGAATTTAACACAGTTTAAAGATGGTCTGATCCAGGCAAAAGATAGCAAGACTTCCGTAATCCTAGACACTATGCCTACATGCACCCCAAGAATGGATTAGCTTTTTGGACTACCATATCATACAGACATATTGAGCTTACAATCCACTACAACTCCCATACGTTTTTCAAACTGCTGCCTAAGTAATACCTTCCCCATTTGTTTGTTTACACTTCTTGGAGATTCTCTGAACTCAAGTATAAGGCTTTATATTTATTCCTCTTAACTTTCTTACAATTAAATTTAGCTCAATGTTTAAGCCTAATAAGACCTTTTTATGATATTAATATAACTTCCTACAAATTAGTTATCCCTCTAAGCTTTGTAGTGTCAGAAAATCTGATAAGCATGTCATCTACCTCTTAACCAAGTCATTTGAAAAATGTCAAATAAGCACATATCCCCTGAGGTCCCCCACAGCAGCCATCCTTCCATGATGGTATAAAAGCACTAAAAACTATTCTGTGCATCTGAGCATTCATTCTGTTCTGAAACCATTTAACAATATTATCCTCTTGCCTACCTCTCTTCACCTTCCCAGAAGAACAGGAAGAGATACACTTGGCCAAAGGTTTTCCCAAACCCTAGGTAAACTATCTACAGCAATTCCCCTAAAAGTTTAATAGCTGTCAGAAAAAAAAAAATAGGTTGGCCATGATATATTTTTAATGAAGTCAGATGTCTGCTCTTTATTATGACCACTTCCTTTTCTAAAGCCTCACTTATCATCGCCCTAATTCTAGGATTTTATTAAGAATCAAAGCCAACCTCAACATCCCAGAATTTGGAGATTTTACCACATCCTTTCTGTGTAAAAGAGGACATTTGCCCTTCTCCAATCCTGTGATACTCCTCTCATTCTCAACTACCTTTCAAAGATCCCCTACAGTGGCTCCTGTCATATCTACCAATTCTTTCAGCACCCTAGAATGTCCTTCATCTGGGCTTGCTGACTTTAACTTATCAAAAGTTGCTAAATTCAACTCTCTCTTCTTCCTCCCAGTTTTCAATTTCCTATTTTTTAGTTCTATCTTTTGCAGTCAAAGAAGCATTCACACTTACAAAGAAAACAAAAGCAAAATAAGACTGGAAAATCTTGATCTTTTCTCTACTGTCAATTATGATCACCACACCCACCCGAAACATCAGTCCATTTGTTTCTTTCATCTTTCTTCTTTCTCTAATACAACTAAAATAAAAAATCAAACAAAACCCATGTTCTCCTTAGACTTCTGGCACAAAATTCAGCTTGTGCTGAGCGTTCGCATTTCTAATGCTGTTCTTACAGGATCACATTTTTATTCATTCTTCCTACCTGGCCTTGCTTCCATCATCTGAGCACATCTACCTCAAATCTATACTAGTTGAGGAATTTCTTGTACACCTATATCAGTCTCCTCTGGCATTTTCCCCTTTTTCCTCTTCAATGTCTGTTTGGGTCTTCAGAATTTCTTACCTGAGGACTTACCATTTCTTCTAGGTTGACTTTATTAGCAGAATTTTTATCTATAGGATATTATATCTTTTCTCTGAACCCTTTGAAATCTGAACCCCAAACCTACAATGTATACCAAATTAAACTTGGCTTTCTTCCCCTTTTCTATCACAAAATGGTGTGGACACTTTCCCACAAGGGTTCCCATCATTTTTTACTTCTACAACTAGTTTCTTCTTGTTTGACCTAGGATAGCAATTCAACCTGTTTCATCCTCCACCCTCTTATGAGATCACACTATTATTAAGGGAAGCCAAAAATATATTAGTTGTTGTTTGGCAGAGAATTTTAGTTGATAATGGAATCCTCCCAGCAATGTAGCAGTATTGGTGCCTCAGCACCAGGTTACGATCCGTTTCTAAAACATACCATCTAGTTCCTCTTCCATCCATGTAAAAGGATATATCCCTATATGGGCTTCTATTTATGCTTCTCATCATGCTTACTCCCTCTGGTTTCTCCCTCATCAGTTTACCTTTCAAAATATACAATGCTATCTGCCCCTCCTCCTCCCAGATTTTTACCTTTCCTGCTTTTGCTGAATGAAATATGCCCTTCCAAAACCACAGTAACAAGCCCCCAAGCTTCAGGGATACCAGTGACAATTATTTCCTTCACTGCATTATCATCTACAGTTCATCTTGCTTATTACCTATACTTTTGTTCATCTGTGCATAGCCAAACAGACACAAATGAACACAAGATGATTACTGGATTCTTTCTTGGCTTTTGTCTCCTGTGAATTTCTAGGAATACTGCTATTCTTCTTATAATGTAATTACTCTGAATAGTATCTGGCTTAGTAAATATATGGAAGCAGTTATTTCCCTCTCCCTTCCTCCCTTAAGTTTGTAAGAATTCAGGCAAACATATTTTTATCAATCTTTTATAAGGTACACTCCTTATAAGCCAAGAGATAGTTATTCATATACTTTAAATGTTAAGAAATTCAATTCCTCTTATCAAATTATTACCAGTTCACTTCCCAAACTTGCCTTTCTCTTCTGAAATCCTTGCCAATAGGATAATTCTAAAATCAGTTTCCATTACTTGAGCAGACACCAAATGACAAAAGGAAAAAGTCTGTCTAGGAGTTCTTCGCCTTTTTTTGCATCATGAACTATTTTGGCAGTCTGTTGAAGCCCATAGACCCCTTCTTAGAATAACATTTTTAAATTCATAGGATTTGAAAGTAAATTAAGAATACTGAAATAGGTACTAATTTTTTAAAAAACCAAGTCATAGACCATAAGGTTAAGAGTCATTGGTTTAGAAGAAAGCTATACAGTCAAGTAATACCAAATCCAGGACTAAAACTTTTCTGTGGACAATTGAAAGATAGCTATTTTGTAAAAAATTACAGTCTAATACTTCTTCAAATCTTTCCCTTTTTTAAATACACAATTTTAGCAAATCATATGATTTCAGATTATGCAAGAGTTATGCTAAAGTCATGCTTTAAGAAGGCAAAAATATGGAACTAAAAAAGGTAGAAACTTATACATCAAAAGTATCACATAAATGCAAAATTGATAATGAATAATCACTTCAAATGAGCAATCCAAAGACTACACTGTCATTTCTAACATAGATTCATCCATGATCTACCAATGTCAATGAAGAAAATACTAGATGCCTCACAGAGATGTCACAAGACAACAGGACTTAGAGAACATCATGAGGACAGAGCACAGAACATCTGCTTCCCAAGCAAGGGTCTAACATCCACCTACAGTTATTACTGTTTCAGATTTTAACATCCACTGTTTGCCAAAAGTGAATAATTCTGTAGTTCTGATTAAAATGGCAAAAGTTTCCTGAAAATCAATATGATATAGTAGAAATTTAGAAAATCTGTAAAACATGGTAAGATGAAAAGAGTAGCATATAAAAAGTTCAAAAACCTGGGTTCTGGTAACTAGCTATGTGACAGTGGGCAAGTCCTCCTCCAGAAAATGAAAGCATGGAACCAAGATATTCTAAGGCCCTCCTCTAAAAAATGAGGGCACAGGACTAGATGAATCTAAGGTTCCCCCCTCTAGAAAAGGAGGGTATGGGACCAGGTGACTCTAAAGCCCCATACCAATTCAGATTCAAAGAGTTCAGGGGCTCAAAGCATTCTCCTTGCTATTACGTAAGGGCATAGATTAAGCGCCACCTTATGGATATATGTAATAATAACAACAGATTTTAACTTGAGTTGGTCAAATCAAGCATTTTCAAATTTTATCACAAAATCATATTCATGCAACTGAGGTACTAAGAACTGTAGAGCCCAACCCCACACCACAGAGCTTATAACCTAGGCCAGACTGGTTCCCTCAAGAGCACGGGAGGTTCTCCTTGATGCTAAAGTGCTTTATTTAATTTGCTACATGTATGCACACATTCAAAAGGCATTGCTTAAACATGTCCTAATAAAGTTATTTCATCATGCCAGAGATATAAACATGTTCACTGGTGTTTTTTCTAAATCCTAGCTTACAATATCATTAGATTTGAGAAGGAAGAAAGGAAACATGACTTTTTAGCAGGCCCAGTTGTTGTAAGTCTAGGGCTAAAGTCAGTAATTAGATACAATTCAGAACCTGCTAATTACCTATTTTAAAATAGGACCAGGTAGATATTCTTTATATGGATTCTATAGGTACCCTGTCAAAGAAAAAAGGTTAAGAATGCCTGATTTAACAAATTAACCACAAGATAAAAGAAGACTGAAAGAATAAGCAGTCACATCAAAAAGAATATCTATAATACACACACACGTTCAGCAGAAATATTCATTAAGGAAAATCCACAACTCTTCTCCACTATACAAAGCTGCCTCACTTAAACAGCAAATTTAAAATCAGCAAAAATTAAAACATCATAATTAACTCTTCATTTTTTAAACAGAAGAAAGTAATTTACTTTGCCTAGGTCCTGAATAAAGAGGTAGTGAGAACAACTACATTTCCATATAATTTGTTCTACTGAAATTAAATACATTTGTCGAGCACTGAACTTGGCAAAAACTTTTATTGACCAAAGTGGGTAAGTATTCAACAATTAGTCCTTGATTAACTATAGTGGAAAAGATAATACAAAAGAGTCAATAATGCACAAATAATGTATACTTGCTTTTGGGATACTATTACACTTGCATTTTAATATAGTTATAACCAGCTATGAAACAAAGGAATAATAAATTACTTAACCTCTCTGGGCCTCTTTAGAAGGGAGAGCTTGGCCCAAATGATCGCTAAAGTTCCTTCTAACTCAAAAATTTTACGATTCCATTATGGTACTTCTGATTCAAAATACTTCAAATAATGAAAGAAAAGAAAAGTTAAGTCAGATGGAGCAGCAAGATTAAATTTCTCCCCAACCTGCCTTGCTCAGGAGTCTTCTGGGTCTCAACTGGAGTCAGTATCATCTCTCAAAAGACTACAAAGCCCTAGCAAAAGCAGTGGATGAAACTGCATTTCAATGCCTTTATTGTTCACACTTCATCCAATTTAGAGATCACAAGTGATATTCTTTTAAAAGTTATCATTAGTGGTTAGTTAATCTAAAGAGTACATGGGGTCATTAGCCAATTGTGCATTGTGATAGCACTGTAGAAAATAGCTAGAACAGAGCAAGCATACTCCTTCCTCTTAAAACCTAAGGGTCAAACAATGCTCTAGGGCTTTAAAAACAGTCTGGGCAGCTTCACAAGTTTACCCAGCATGGCTATTGTCATGGACACTGTTCAAAAGACTTGTCTTGATTGTTTTCAATATGTTCTGTTACAAGAAACAAAAGGCTCTTCCAGGGAACAATTTCTGACACAGTTTGAAAAGATTATCTATCATGGGTATCTTCAGGTTGATTAACACTCTTAAGGCAATTTAACCAAGACTTTTTTTAAGTAAATTACGTACAAATTAATGTAAACAACTTTAGTCTAAAGAGAAAAGAAAGGGTCTTTCCCTTTTCCTCTAAGATTTTCTGGTGGAAAAACCTCCTGCTAATAGGAAGAACTAAGAGAGAAGGGGGCAGGGGAGAGAGAGAGAAGGGTGAAGAATGCATGCATGTCCTCAGGGAAAAGGCAAACCCCTCAACCTCCCTCCTCTTCACCATCTCCCACCACATATAATGGAAGAGAGAAAAAAGCTCTAAGGGAAGGATCTAAAAATCTATAGGGTATTACTTAAGCAGCAAGCTATAAAAGAAGGCAATATGGGAATGATTCCAAACCAAAATAAACATGGCTGGAACCAGAGAGATAAGTAGCCAGGGGCATTTTAACATGAAGCAGCTGGAATCTAAGGACTAGCCCAGAAGGACTTATAGCTACCAGCTAGGAAAAGAGTGAATTACAAAGAAGCAACCTCATTAGTATCTGAGCATAAAATAAGTCTTAGAATAAACTGTTAACTTTAAAGAAGGGTAAAATACGGTATACCCAATTCTATCTTAAGACTTTTATTTCTTTTAAAATTTGCTCAAAAAAACTTTAAATGTAAAAATCATGTTATATTTATTCATTTTCATTTTTAAATGAAGAATTAAAGTACATTTATCTCTATCTCCATTATAAAATATATTTTTAGTCAAGAAAGAGCTTTCAGGACCATTTAATCTAAACTCTCATTTTATAGCTAGAGAAACTGAAGCCCAAAGGACTCCATGTACCTAAGGTAGCTGAACTACAACCTGCAAGTCTTAGCTTTTTAAGGCATTAAGAAGCTCTTTTAAAGGCAGAATCTGCAAACTGAGACATTAAGTAAAATCATCATAGTGACCTGGTAAATCGTGTCCCTGCTATACACTCCTCAGATTTCTTACATGCCACCACCTCTTCCCTCTTGCTCTCCCCTGAAGCAAAGGCTCTCTACCTAGAGTTCCCTCTTCTCTTTTCCTCCTGCCTGGCCTCCCACCCCACAACTCCTTAGCACTAATTTCTTATAAATAGGTGGGCTTTCTCTTTGCCAATACTAACTCATTTAATAGGCATTTATTAAGGGCCTACTATGTGCCAGTGATAGGCACACGGGACACAAAAATAAAAGTACATATAACTACTGAAGGAGGTAAAAAATACGCAAAAGAAATAGAAAGTAGTAGGATCACTAGTAACTGGGAGAACAAAAAAGGCTTCCCCTTAGAGACAGAATAGAGGAAGTGAAACTTGAAGGAAGCTGGGAATACTCAAATGAGAAAGGCAAGAATGCATTCCAGACATGAGAAACAGACAGTACAAAGGCACAGAGGTGAGCAGGGGCATCTCAAGTTGAGTGAGCACTGGAATATAAAAGGAGGTATGTGAAGTAAGTCTGAAAAAGTAAGCCAAATTATGGAGGACTTTAAATTCCAGGATATTTTATCTGAAAGGGAAAAGAAAATCAGTGAAGATTTTCAAATAGTGAAGGGATATAGTGAATCTTATGATTTAAGTACATCAACTTGGCAACTCTATAGAGGACAGATTAGAGGAGAGACCAGAAACAAAAGAGGCCAATTACAAACAACTCAGGTAAATGCCAAAGAGATGTGTGATCAAAGTGTTCAATGAGATCCGAGGCACAAAAACTGAATAATGGCTATGGAGGGAGGAGGGAGACCAGTGAAAGCTTCACAGAAGGGACTGAAAGGCCCAACCTAGCAGCTACTATGTGCTGGCATTGTGCTAAGAGCTGAGGGATACAAAAAGTGGCAAAAGACAGTACCCATCTTCAAGGAGCTCACAATCAAATAGAGGAGAAAATAAGTTTCCCCTCCCCCCCCAAAAATGTATAAACAAGCTATATACAGGATGAAAAGGAAGGTATTGAATTGAGAGGGGTTACGAAAAGCTTCCTTTAGGAAAGGGGATTTTAGCTGGAACTTAAAGGAAACCAGGGAAGTCAGTAGGCAGAGATGAAGAAAGAGAACATTCCAAGCATAGGAGAGAGCCAGAGAAAATGACCAGAATCAAAAGATGGGGTGTCCTCCTGGAGGAACAGCAAGGAAGCTAGTGTCACTTAACAGGAATCTATGTGGCAGGGAGTAAGGAGTAAGAAGACTGGAAAAGTAGGAAAGGGACAGGTTAAGAAGATCATTGAATATCAAACAGAGGATTTTGTATTCAATCTTGGAGGCAATGGGGAGTCACTGGAGTTTACTAAATACAGACTTATGATTTAGGAAAACCAGTTTGGTGGCCAAATGGAGGAAGAATTGGAGTAGGAAGAGACTTGAGGCAAGTAGACCTATTACAACAGGCAGGCTATTGCAACTGTCCAGGTATGAAGTAATGAAGGCCTGCCCTAGAATGACAGCAGAGAGAGAAGAAGGTGCATATGAAAGATATTGCAAAGGTGAAATTTACAGACCTTGACAAGATTGGATATGGGGGGAGAGGAGTGAAAGATAGTAAGGATGTCTTCTAGGTTTTAAGCATTAGGGTCCAGGAGGATGGTGCTGCGGTCTACAATAATAGGGAAAGTAGGAGAGGGGAAGCTTTAGGGAGAAAAAAGAAAGAGTTCATTTTTTAATCACAATATTTCAAAAGAATCTTTGGAGAGGAGAGCAGAATGGAATCACTTGCTTTCCATGCCACTCAGAGAGCCCCCTAATACAGAACTACTGTTGCTGTGCTACTCCCTTAATAAAGGAAAAGAGATATGACTGGAACATATGGTCTTGCAGCTCTGGACCCGACAGGAGAGAGAATCAAGGAGAGATAAGAGAATATTACAGTATAGCTGATAATAAGAAAAAATCAAACTGCAGTGTTTACTAAGCTCTACAGAGGGAGCTACTATCAAAGAATAAATTTAAAGTACAGAAAAGTTAAAAAAAAATAGACCACTTCAACTATTCTTTCATTCATCAAGATGAAGACTACTTCATAGAATCATAAAATGCTAATGGTAAAGGGGGCCCTTAGATATCATTGAGTCTAAATGCTTAATTTAATTTTTTAAATTTTACTGAAGTCTTGTTTTTTTATAACACATTCATTTGCAAATATATTCCCCCTTACTCACTGAGCCTTCCTTTTACACAAAAGATGGGAAAAACTCAGCACAACCAAGCCACACATAGTGTATGTAATATTCCATGTTCCTAGTTTCCCACTCCCCAACAGAAGGAGAGTAGGTACATTTCCCATTTCCTCATGTCTTCTCTGGAGTCAAGACTGCCCAAAATAATTATGTAACACTCAGTTTCACTGTATCATTCTTTTTGTTTACATTGTGACAGTCTTTACATTGTATACAGTTTACATTGTGTATATTGTTTTCTTGGTTCCATTTATTTCACATTCCAACAGTTCATATAATCCTTCCCAATTTTCTCTGAATGTCTCATATTTCTCATTTCTTACTACATAATACCACAATATATTTATGTACCACTACGTCCTTACCCATTCAAATCCCTCATTTAAATGTGAGGAAGCTAAGGGCCAGAACAAACCAGAAAATGGCAAAGCTAGTATTGAAACTTAACTCCTCAGGGGGCAGAGCCAAGATGACGGAGTAACAGCGCAAACTTTCTAGAGCACACCTGCCAAGCCCAGACAAATACCTATAAAAATACGGCTCCAAACAAATTCTGGAGCAGCAGAACCCATAGAATGACAGAGTGAAGCAAATCTCCAGCCCAAGAGAGCCTGGAAGGTTGCTGGGAAGTGTCTATCAGGCCATGCAGAGGGCAGGACGCAGTGCAGCATGAGCAGCTTTGGTACACTCAGGACATGAGCAGGCCTTGGGGAGGCTGAATCTCTCACACCTGTGGCAGTTTCCAGACTTCATGACCCCCAAATGGTGAGGATAAATTGGAAGGTCAATGGGAAAAGCCTGTGGAATCAGTACAGGGAGTGGAACTGTCCAGCCTCAGCCCCAAGGAGGCTGAGGGGGGAGGGGGCAGAGGAACCTATGGCAGCCACAGCAGCAGCAGGAGCAGCTGCAGCCACTGTTTCTGGAGCTCTATCTAGGCCCACAAACTGTGGGCCTAGTACACCTCCCACCCCCACTACAAGTTGAAAACTACCCTGACAGAGAGCTTAAAAGTCAAGTAAACGGTTGGGGAAATAAGCAAAAACCGGAAAAAGAATCAGACTACAGAATCTTACTTTGGTGATAAGGAAGACCAAAACATTCAAACAGAGGAACACAAAGTAAAAGCTCCTCTACCCAAAGCCTCCAAGAAAAATATGAATTGGTCTCAGGCCATGGAGGGCTCAAAAAGGATTTTGAAAATCAAGTAAGAGAAGTAGAGCAAAAATTGGGAAGAGAAATGAAAGTGATGCATGAAAAATTAATCAACTGCTTGCTAAAGGAGACCCAAAAAAATGCTGAAGAAAATAACACTTTAAAAAATAGACTAACCCAAATGACAAGAGATCCAAAAAGCCAACGAGGAGAAGAATGCCCTAAAAAGCAGAACTGACCAGATGGAAAAGGAGGTCCAAAAGCTCACTGAAGAAAATAATTCCTTAAAGATTAGAATGCAGCAGATGGAATCTAATGACTTTATGAAAAATCAAGAAATTATAAAACAAAACCAAAGGAATGAAAAAATAGCAGACAATGTGAAATATCTCAATGGAAAAACAACTGACCTGGAAAACAGACCTAGGAGAGACAATTTAAAAATTATGGGACTACCTGAAAGCCAAAATAAACAAAACAAAACAACCCAGACATCATCTTTCATGAAATTATCAAGGAAAACTGCCCTGATTTTCTAGAACCAGAGGGCAAAATAAATATCGAAAGAATCCACCAATCATCCGAAAGATCCCAAAAGAAAAACTCCTAGGAATATTGTAGTCAAATTCCATAGTTCTCCGGTCAAGGAGGAAAAATTGCAAGCAGTCAGAAAGAAACAATTCAAGTACTGGGGAAATACAATCAGGATAACACAAGATCTAGCAGCTTCTACATTAAGGGATCGAAGGGCTTGGAAAAGGATATTCCAGAAGTCAAAGGAACTAGGATTAAAACCAAGAATCAGCCACGGGGAAAAAATGGTCATTCAATGAAATAGAGGACTTTCAAGCATTCTGGATGAAAAGACCAGAGCTGAATAGAAAATATGACTTTCAAACGCAAGACTCAAGAGAAGCATGAAAAGGTAAACAGGAAAGAGAAATCATAGGGGACTTACTAAAGTTGAACTGTTTACATTCCTACATGGAAAGATAATATTTGTAACTCTTCAGACTTTTCTTAGTATTTGAGTAGTTGGAGGGATTATATACGTATAGACAGAGGGTACAGGGTGAGTTGAATAGAAAGGATGATATCTAAAAAAAAATTAAGGAGTGAGAGAGGAATATATTGGGAGGAGAAAAGGAGAAATGGAATGGGGCAAATTATCTCTCATAAAAGAGGCAGGAAAAAGATTTTACAATGGAGGGGCAAAGGAGGGAGGTGAGAGGGAAAAAGCGAAGCTTACTCTCATCACATGTGGCTTAAGGAGGGAATAACACGCACACTCAATTTGCTATGAAAATCTATTTAACACTACAGGAAAATAGGGGAAAAGATGATACGTGGGTTGTAGCGGGGATGACAGAAGGGAGGGCAAATGGGAGGAGGGGGTAATTAGAAGTAAACACTTTGGGGAGGGACAAGGTCAAAAAAAGAAAATAGAATAAAAAGGGGGCAAGATAGGATGGAGGGAAATATAGTTAGTCTTTCACAACATGACTTTTATAGAAGTCTTTCCATATATCTATATCAACAGTGATCAGTTGTGAAAGTCTTTATGAACATTAAAGTAAATGACAAGAAAAAACAACATTCACTTTAAATAGCATCATCCTTCCAAAAAATCTTTAAGGAAATTGTTTCTTCAAATTCCAACCATCTGGGCCCTACGGCAGTTAGATGGTACAATGGATAGAAAATTGGGCCTGGAGTCAGCAAGATTCATCTTCTGAGATCAAACCTGGCCTCAGACACTTACTACCTGTGTGACCCTGGGCAAATCACTTAACCCTGTTTGCCTCAGTTTCCTCATCAGCAAAAATGAGCTGGAGAAGGAAATGGCAAATCACTCCAGTATCTTTGCCAAAAAAAAAAAAATCAAATGAGGCCACAAAGAGTGGGACACAACTAAAACAGCTGAACAACAACAAAAATTGAGGCCTAAGTTTATCTCCTGACGCTTCCCAAAAAAAACCTAGCTTTTATATCTTATACTTCAGTAGTTTTGAGAACTGAGTTAACCATTATACAAACAATTCAATGCATGAAACAAGATATAAGACAAAACACAAATACATATGCCCCCCAGCTAATTTCTCTCCCTCAAGGGAAGGAAGATAGGAATCAGAATGCCCTTACAGAAAATCCCTAACAGGTTTCTGATACCACTTCATGGCCCAGTAATGCTTGACTTTCTATAAAATAATGGATTTTTTTGTCTGCCCATGCCCCTTACTTACCTGTCACATAAAGATTTATATTTTCTTTCACTGGTATTCCATCTATAATTGGCAAATACCACAAACAAATTTCATAATTCTTAAAAAAAAAATTCAAGAGGGACTGACTCTTGGCTTGCAAGGGTTTTTCATAGAGAAAGGGAAAGCTCAGCATAAAGAGAAATGGAAAGACATCTGAGATAGTAGAGAACATAGGACAGCTAGGTGACGCAGTGGATAGAGACCTGGGCCTGGAGTCAGGAAGACCCAAGTTCAAATCTGATCTCAGACACTACTAGCTGTGTGACCCTGGGCAAGTCACTTAACCCTATTTGTGTCAATTTCTACATCAGCAAAAATGAGTTGGAGAAGGAAATGACAAACCACTCCAGTATCTCTGCCAAGAAAACCCCAAATGAGGTCATGAAGTGTCGTACACCAGTAAAACAACTAAACAACCAGCACCACAACAAAAAGAATACAAGGAAGTAAGGAAAGGTTTCTATTAAGTGGCACCTAAACCAAGTCTTGAAGGAAGCTAAAAAATTTAAGATATAGGAAACCAGCAAAACTATAAAATATAGAGAAATAATAAAACAGAATATAAAGAATTAAAAAATGTCAGAGAATATGAAACACTTCAAAAAAAATCCAACTGATTAGGAAAACAGATGAAGAATTGAAACCATAAGAATAAATGGACTACCTGAAAGCTATGATCAAAAAAAAAAAAGAATCTTGATACAAAAACATAAGAAATAACTAAAGAAAATTGTTCTGAAGCATTACAGCAAAAAAGGAAAGTAAAAACAGAAAAATACACCAATCACCACCTGAAAGAGATCCTACAAGGAAAACCCAAAGGGATATTAACAGCCAAATTCTGAAACCCCCACTCAAGGATGAAATATTATGAACAAGAAAAAAAATTTTACATATGGCATGTAATCACACAAGACCTAGCAGTGACAACACTAAAAGACCACAGGTCTTAGAACACTATATATGGAATAGCAAAAGAACAGCTTCCAGATGAAAGCATCATACCCAGAAAAGCTAAGCATAATTCTGGATGAAAAAAAGGACATTTAATGAATTGTCAGACTTTCAGGACTTTGTTTAAAAAAAAACAACTGAACTTAATTGAAAATTTGACATTCAAAGAGACACACAAGGTACATACCAAAGACTAATTTCAAGGAACTCAATAAGGACAGATGGTTTACCTTTTATGTATGAAAAATGTAAAACATAAATCTAAGACTGTTATTAGTAACTGGGTAGTTCATAAGAAAGACTGGGGTAGGCGTGAGCATGATGTGACTTCAAAAAGTAAAACTGTTCAGGAACAGCTAAAAAGAGTAATCTCATACAAATGAGGTGCAAAAGGAATAAATAGTACAGAAGAATTAGATAGGGAAGGAGGGCTGTTAGTTCAGGAAACCTACTTTCATCAGGAATGAGTTTAAGAGGGATACATACACATCTAGAAGAGTATAAAAGTCTTTTAAATTTAGAAATAAAATACTAAGGGGATAGGGAGGGGGCAGAGGATAAGATAAGCATCTTTAGAGGGAAGGGTGAAAGAAGAGGTCAAAGGGGAATTATAAAAGGATGTTTAGATTTATGGAAATGGAAGATAAGGGAGGGATAATTGGAGGGGGGGCAGGTCAAATAATAGGAAGGCAAGGTAGTGAATGGAGTCAAGAGGAATAGGAAATAAGAGATACACACAAACATGAAAACAAAGACTAGGAGTTGAATCTATTACGGAAAGCACATGTTTATATATGTATCTATGTATATGAATATATGTATAAATATAACCATTCTTAACTGAAGTGGGGGGAGAAAGGGGAGGAAAAGGAGGAAAAAGAACAAACTAAAAAGTATACAGCTGAGAGCAAAAGAAAACCTACAAGGGAAGCAAAGAAAAGACAGTTCTCAACACAATACGTAGTATTTAATATGTAGGCTTTCTTGAAATGGAAATTTATTGCTATGTATTTTGAATCCTCTCTTCTGTCCTGCTGTGCATATGACTTTTTTTTTATTATTCTATACTTAAGCTTTAACATAAGTTTATAATATTTTATTTTCTTATTATGTATTTAAGTTTTAATTTAAAAAAAATTTTTAAGGGAGGTAGCTAGGTGGTATAGCAGATAGAGAACCAGCCCCAGAGTCAGGGGGACCTGAATTCAAATCAGGCCTCAGACACTTGATGTTTACTAGTTGTGTGACCCTGGGCCAGGCAATTAATCCCAACTGCCTCAGCCCCCACCAAAATTTCCGAAATCCATCACATTACTAAAAAAAAAAGTTTAAGAAGAGGAAGGACATTTCAGGAAGAAGAAATAGTTTGTACAAAGGCAAGAAAGGGGCAGATAAAATGCAGAATTCTGGTAACAAACTGTAGGCCAAGTAAGTAGTTGTGTTCTTTACTTGAAGTCTTCAAGCAGAAACTGGGTGACCAAGACTTGTTCAAAAGAATGAATACAGGAATTCCCCCTCAGTTAAATTAAATAACTTCATATCCCTTTCAAATTTGAGATTCTGAAATTTTGACCTGAGACCAATAAGTGCATCAAGCTAAATTAATGTTTGGCTTTTCATTACTTTCTGGGTTTCTTTATCCTTCTAAAGATCCCTCCATTCCTTTGGCTTTTTCCTCTAGTTGGTCAGTAACCCCAGAATCTCCATTCTAAGTGCCCGGGTCAGTCATGTTCACTACTCCATTCGTTTCTGAGTCCCATTCTTGCTCACTAGACATTTTCTCCACTGTACCCTAGCAGATACTTTCCCTACCCACTTCCACCTTCATCTCTTCACTTTTCAGCTTCCTTTCGTATGTTATCTTCTCCCATAAGAATGTGAGCTACTAAGCACTGGAAATTTATATTCCAATGTTTAACACAGTGCCTGGCACAGGAAATACTTAACAAATGTTTGTAAATGAATTAAAACTCACAATTTTTGATGCTTTTGGTGACTCCAGTAGTACTGTGAAGAGGACTTATATAATAGTAAGGGGTATTTTGTGTTTTTCTCTAGTTAATCACTGTGACCAAAGAATTCATCCCTGAGTTGCCAACTTGCTAGTGAACTTCACTGAACTAAGAAGGCTGATCTACAGACAAAAGAAATCATCTAATACCAAGACCACACACAAAGCCCTCTTCAGCATGGCAGAATACGTACAGTAAAACTAAGAGGAGGGAGAGAGACTGACAATTAGAGGGAGCAAGGATGGGCTCACAGAAAAAGAGGTGACATCTGGGCAAAAATGGAAAACAAGGATTCTGAGAGGGCATATAAAGGAGAAATGCATTTTAGGCTTCGAGGAGGGAAAGGCCTGTACAAAGATTTGGAAAAGGAATGCTGAATTCAGGCAACAGTCAGTGGTCTACTTTGGTTTAGGGTGCATAGGAGATGATAAATGTTAGGGGTTTGTTTTTGACAACTGCAGGTAGAAAAATATCAATATTATCAATTCACCTAGTAAACAGATTCCAGTCTTACTCTCTTACTCTACAGTTGAAGAAACCCACCCAAAAGCTAAGTGACTTGCTGAAGGCCACAGAGGCCATAAACAGCAAAGCCAAGTGCTTTGATTCCAAATCCAGTGTTCTTTCAATTATCCACAAGGCCAAATCTTTAAAACTTTAAATTAGGAGTGCTCACTCAGGATTCAAATTCTGCCTCAGACATACATTTAAAATAATTCCATTTAAAATACTTGCTTCACTTCACAAATTGTAATAACTGACATCTGGCCTTTGGCAAAACTTTTTTAAGTCTGCAGTTTGCAAAGCACTTTAGGTACATTATTACCTCATTTGACCATCACAACCCCCTTGGAAAATAGCATACATAAGTAGGTTGTTGTGTTTGTGAGGACCATAATATCAGAGAGATGATGACAGGACTTGCAGATGACTTTGATTTCAGTGAGGGAGGGCTATGCAAGGTCATCCAACCTCACTTTCTCCTCCAGGGCCATCTGGGTCCAGTGTTCAGATATTCACCAGGAAGACTGGAGATGACCCAGGATGCAATGGGAACCCCGGCCTACTTAGACTAAGGTCTTTTCAAGTTCTAACTTTGAGTGAGATAATATCTATTCAGTCAATAGGCCTCTTTAAGTGGTTACTCAAGGGATAGTCCCTTTAATCAAAAAAAAAAATCAAACTGGGAGGGAAAGCCCCTCAAGGTTTTGACCATCACAACCTCCCTGGGAAGTACTATATACATAACTAAGTAACATTCCCATGAAAGGGCAGGAGCCAGATTTGACACCAGGGCTTTGGTTGAGCCCTCTCATCTACTAAATCAAACTGCTTTAATTTGAGACACTGACTGACATTTAACACAGATGTCAGACAGCAGGTAAGATGTGAACATTCATTTCAATATTTGAAAATACAGAGTGTAAATAGACATGACATGGTTTGAACAAGTTGAAGCATTTCAGGTTCTGCCTCAGACACTCAGTTGCTGCAGGAGCCCTCACCTCAGCACTCTGAGGGGCAGTTTCTTCATCCATAGAATGGAGATAAGATCAGCAACTACTTTACAGAGTGAGGATCCAATGAGAAAACATACAGGAAAAAAAAAATTTTAATTGTTAAATTTTTCCTACTAAGAAAATATCCCCCCAAAAGTCTTTTGCAAATATGGATTTGTGAAAAGAAAGAAAAACAGGAATTTGAAGAAAGATGTTTGTGTTGGAAGAAAAACAGGGCCAAATCACCAGGCATTCCTGACCAAAGTTTTCCTGTTTTGTTCCATATTCATCCACCCACAGATATAGGAAAAACAAGTGGGGCTGTGAATTGTGAGTGACTAAGGTTATGGGGAAACTGAATCATCAGATGTGAAGGACTGAATACTTTTTTTTTAAAATGAAAATGGATTTAATGTTTGACACATGCAAGGACACCAAGATAATTAAAGCATTATTATTACCAGCTAGAGCTAAAGCAACTACAAAAACCAAGCATGAGCCTGATGACAGTGTTTGCCATTTGAGTATTAGCTTAAGAATGACCAGAACAATAGCATCAACAATTTTATTGTTATCTATTATTATTATGCTGTGACAGTGCCATTTAAAGTCTGCAAAGCCCAAATATACAGAATCTCCCTTGAGCCTCACAACAGTGCTGGGAGGGGGTCACTACACATATTTCCACAGATGAGAAAACTGAGGCTCAGGTCACATGACTTGCCCACGGTCAAATTGAGGTGGGATGTAAACCTCATGTCTTCCTGACTCTCAAGTCCAGCATTTCATCCAATATATCAGGTTGCCTCTGAATTAACTAATTAACTAACCACTAACCATTGTGGATATTTATCACAGGTAGGATGTCTACCATATGGTGAATTATTTGAAGCATCAAGATGCATGAAACTAAGGAATTTTTTTAAATGGCCTTCAGTACCTTGTGATTCCTCTTTTCCATTCTACAGTAGCAGCAGCAGAGTGCTAAGAATATAGATTTATAAATATTCATTTAAGGATGAGTACTCTTAACATTAAGAGTCTGACCAATAATTGATCCACTACTGAGGGACTGAAGGCCACCTCTCCTGACATTCTTGCTATCAGTGAAGTCAAAAGGAAACATAGCTGTGTTTTTTTACTGAAGGACAACTAGTTGATTCTCCTTAAAGATGCAAAAGTAAATAAAAAAATAAAAGCAAGAGTTTAAGAAACTATTTCATCATGTGGCTCAAAATAACAAGAAATAATAATTTTTGGTACATTTGATCCTCTCACTTTGCAGTGCTTGTTTAGGAGCATCTAAGATAGCCCACCACGGAGTTTCTGATCCTCTTTTGCCAAAATCCAAAATATATAAAATCTGTGAAAAACTTGGCAAGATCCTCCAAATTAAGTTAACATACATTTTTACATGATGACTAGCATGAAAATGCAAATGGGGAGCATGGTAAGGCTCTACTGGAAAATAAAAGACCACATGGTAAAAGAGAACTACATGTGGAGTAAAAGTAAAATCTGTGTTCAAATCCCAGCTCCTCTACTAACTGTACAGCACTGGAAAAGTCCCAATTTCTTTGGGATTAAATTTCCACAAAATGAAGAACTGGGTTAATATTAGATTAAGATCCCTTCCCACTCTCTATCCTACGAAATCAAAGAAGCTATGGACCATTCAAAAGTCTCAAACCTATTTATCATGGATACTTTTGTCAAGAAGAAAGTTGGAAAGAGATGGCTGTGGTGAACACCCCAAAAATCATAAAAATAAAACAAACAAATAATAGTGATGGTTTCTGACACTTATAAAGAACTTTAGATTTTGCAAAACATTTCTGATATGTTCCTTATATTATGAGATATGTGCTACTCATATTGTGAGACTTAACAGATGAGAAAACTGAGGGTCACTGAGGTATCAGTGCTAGAGGCAATATGTGAACCCGACCCAAGTTTGGTACTATTTTCAACACCTATTTTGACAAATGAACAACTGGCTGTAGATTTAGCATTTATTTCAGAGTCCCCTGAAATATGAAAAGCAAATCACTGATAAATTAAAGGTTAAAGCAAGGAACCACAACTCAATTTTTTACAGGTCACCCTAGAGGCTGCAACCTACCTCTTTGTAAAGCAGAAGTAGAAACTAGCCTGTTGTTTTCTCCAGTTTGCTTCCTGCACAGCCCTCCAAGAATAGTGCAAACTCTAATGACCAGATAAGAGGCTCTCAGGGTTGAATTAGATGAGCTCACCCCAATGATCCCAGGAAATGAATTTTTGTTGTTTTTCTTGGTATTGTTAATGTTCAGTTGTTTTCGGACATATCTGACTTGGCAGCTCCATTTGAGGTTTTCCCGGCAAAGCTACTGGAGCGGTTTGCCATTTCTTTCTCCAGCTCATTTTACAGATGAAGAAGCTGAGTTAAGAGAATTACCAGGATCACACAGCTACTAAGTGTATGAGGCTAGATTTGAACTCAGGAAGATTAATCTTCCTGACTCCAGGTCTGGTGCTCTATCTACCTCAACACCTACCTAACCCTGAAAATCAACTACCTTACATTTATTTTGTATTTCTTGGTTATACAATTATCTGCATGCTTGTTATCTCTTACCAATTGTATCTCCTTGAGAGAAGAAACTGTTTGAATCTTTGTATTTGTATCTCAAGACTAGTGAGTGATATATATATATATATATATATATATATATATATATATATACACACACACATATTAGGTGTTTATTAGATGTCTGTTGACCGATTAATTCATCAGCAAGAATAAAACCATACCAGTACTCTATTATCACAGTACTAAAAACACTTAGTTTTTGGAAGAGGCAATGGCACTTAATATGATATGGGCTGGAGCTGATCGTTAAATTTTCAGTATGAGCATCTTCACCTTAGAAATTAGCAAGCTTTACAAATCAGGGTTTAAATTATTATTGTGCTGATTATATAGACTTTAAAAAGTGATGAAGAAAATGCTAATAATATAGATTAAATTTAAAAGTATGTCATATGTCATTTTTTTCCAGAGAACTGGTTATCAAATATTTTACCAACATACCCTTGAGCATACCTGACCAAATAAATTCAAATTAAATCCATGGTAGAGACAACACAATTTGAAAACACTCAAGGATAGATTTTTTTAAGTAATTTAAAAGTTATTTAAAATGGAAAATAAAAGGGGGGGGGGTATGACTAATGGTGTTTTTCCAAAAAAAAGTAGTTGGGGCCAACTAATCTATACACTTATTTTGTCATCTCCACAAAATTTTTATAAAAATGAGCTATATGTGCATTGAGATTACCCTTGAAGTTAATTTAAAAACAGGTTTTCACAAATATTTTTCCACAATGAGCTATCTTTACAATTATAAAAGTGATCAAGAAGTAAAGAATATAAGATTCCACTATATCTACAGTTTATTGATTTTTTTTAAAGCATTTGGACACAGAACATAATAAAATCTGAAAGTTTTTCTTCAATTGAGGAGGTTCTCATCCATACATAGCTAAGACAAATGGAACAGCAGAGAACCCTGTCCCTGACTTTCTCGTACATGACATCAAAAGAAGCACAGAGCAATACAAAACCTTAGGTGATACCCCCAGTTAGCTCATGAGACCTAGAACATCGACCAAAGGAGATTGAAAAAGAATGACCAGATATTCAGGAGAACCAAGTAAAAGCAGTGCCCCAGAAACCAAGGGAGAAGAGAAGATCAAAGCTGTAGAGAAAGAAACCAAAATAAAAGGAGGCTGCTCACACTGCTAAGAATAAAGAATAACAAATGGATAGTCTAGATGCTATACTTGTATCCCTAAGTTTTGAGAGAACAAAATCACTACCTCCATTTCACTGTGTGGATACTTTAAGGAAGCATATGGAAAAACTGCAACAAGATTCACAAAATAGAAGACAAGGAGACAATGAGGTCTATACCTCTGAAAGGAATGCATACCACTAAAATTACAGAAACAAAGATTTAGAACATTAAACTACCTAACACTGCCAATTCACTTATTTATACAATACCACAATACAATCTTTACCCAATAGCAGCTGGGTCTGGAATCTGGAAGACTTGAGTTCAAATCCTGCCTCTGATACTTACTAGCTGTGTGACTCTGAGCAAGCCATTTAATCTGTCTGCCTCAGTTTCCAGATCTGTGAAATGGGGATAATAATAGCATGCCTACCCTCCCAGCGTTGTTGTTAGGATCAAATGAAATTATCTGTAAAATGCTTAGCACAGGGCCTTGAACACAGTAGCTGCTATTTACTGTTAACTATTATTGTTATTACCAGAGTAAAACAGCTATTCTCTTTAGTAAACAAAGTCTCATTTGAGAAGTTATACTTAATATACAATCTCTGATGTAATGAACATAGCATATAAATAGTTCATTTGTTGACAGTTTCTAAAGCTAGATTAGGTCTCTACTGTTGTGATATGAGAGGAATAAAGAAATATCTGAAGCATGTCATTTGAAGGAAAAGATCAATACTAGGCAATGTTTCAAAATCTTCTCTTTAAGATGTCTGCTAAAAATTAAAACCAGACATCTGTGGAGCTGCAGTACAACAGTGGATACTCTGCTTTCACTCTGACATATCCTACCAAAGCTTTTTTTCAGGATGTGGGCAGCAAACCACAAGAAAGAGAATCAACTGTCAAAGGGGTTGAGCAAATTCTGAACTGATGCCAAAATGTGGGAAGTAACAACACAACAGACACGACATTCGTCCCATGAGCGCCAGTTCTGTAAAAAGGTGGCATGTTCATCTTAAATAAACATTTTTTAAAAAGTTGTGTACACACATTTTATAATAGTTTCCAAAAGAATAACTGGACCTACCCTTAAGACAACCACATTGTGTTCACTAATACAACTTATTACCAAGTATTTTTAGGAGGTTGAAAATCTCTTATTAAATGGCCATGATAAGAACAAGCAGTTTTCAGCAGAAGAAATAAAAGTTATCTATAGTCATATGAAAAAAATGCTCCAAATAACTAGTGATGAGAAAAAGGCAAATTTAAACACTTTAGAGGCACCACCAGATCAGCCAATATGACAAACACTGAAAGGGATGTGGAATAATGGGGATCTAATACACTGTTGGTAGAGCTGTTAACTGGGATAACCATTGCAGAGAATAATTTATAACTATGCCCAAAGGGCTATAAAACTGCGCATATCCTTTGATCCAGCAACACGACGACTAAGTCTAGATCCCAAGGACATCCAAAAAAAGGGAAAAGGATTTTTTGTACAAAAATATTTATAGCAGCTCTTTTTGTGGTGGCTAAGAATTGGAAATTAAAGGGATGCCCATCAACTGAGGAATGTCTAAACAAGCTGTGGTATATGATTGTAATGAAATATTATTGTGCTATAAGAAATGACAAACAAGTGATTTAAGAAAAACTTGCAAAGACTTACATAAACTGATGCATAGTCAGGTGAACAGAACCAGAAGAATGTTGTACATAACAACAGCAATATTGTTTGATGAAGAACTGTTCTCAGCAATATAATGTTCCAAGACAATCTCAAAGGACTAATGATGAAGTACACTCTCTGCCTTCAGAGAAAGAACTGATATTGATTGAACACAGGTTGAAGTATGCTATTTTTCACTTTTTTTCTTTCATTTTTTTCTCTTTTATTCGAGTCGTCTTGTACAAAATGAGTAATATGGAAATGTTTTACATTATTGCACCTGTATAACTTATATCTGATTGCTTACTGTGTCAAGGAGGGGGAAGGGAGAAAGGGGGAGAGAGAGGGATGGAATTTGGAACTCAAAACTTTAAAAAAAAAATGTTTCAGAATTGTAAAAAAAAAAAAAAAATCTCATCTTGTATAATGTTAAATTGCTATTAACTTTTTTTTTGAGATTTCAAGATTATTTTGTTACAGAAAATAAAAAATATTTCAAAATAAATCGGTTATGTGGCACTTTTCCTTTTCACATATTCAAAGAAACTATGTTCCTTGGAAAATACATAAACATTGAAAAGACCTTTCAATACAAAATATTATTGTATTTCAGGACTCAAAAGTTCCCAGGCCCTTAAACGAACAATCAAATAACATGGTTCTCAATTCCAGCATCGACCAACAAGCTCTGTTTAAATAAAATAAAATAAGTAAGTCAATTTGTTATGTCTGAAGTAGCACCTGAAGGAATGACATACATAAGAGAATCTAGTTAAAAACATTCTCTGATCAGGGAAACCTTTCTGATGTCATATTGCCATATGGCTTCATGCCATGTAACTTTTGGTAATAGAAAGGGCACTCAGAGGACCTGGGTTCATATTCATACTCTACCATTCTACTACCAGTATGACACTGGACAAGTCACCTAACTTACTTGGGTTTTTTTGTTTGTTTGTTTGTTTTTTTAACATTTATTTTGGGTTACAAATTTTCTCCCCTTTTATCCCCTCCCCCCCCCCAAACACCAAGCATTCTAATTGCCCCTGTGACCTATCTGCTCTCTCTTTTATCCTCCCTCCCTGCCCTTGTCTCCATCTTCTCTTTTGTCCTGTAGGGCCCGATAGCTTTCTTTACCCCTTTACCTGTATTTCTTATTTCCTAGTGGTAAGAACATTACAGTTGATCCTAACACTTTGAGTTCCAACTTCTTTAGCTCCCTCCCTCTCCACCCCTTCCCCTTGGAAGACAAGCAATTCAATATAGGCCAAATCTGTGTAGTTTTGCAAATGATTTCCATACTAGTTGTGTTGTATAGGACTAACTATATTTCCCTCCATCCTATCCTGTCCCCCATTACTTCTATTCTCTTATGATCCTTTCCCTCTCCATGAGTGTCGACCTCGGATTGCATTCTCCTCATCATGCCCTCCCCTCCATCCTCCCCCCTACCCTGCTTGTGCCCCGGTCCCCCACTCTCCTATATTATGAGATAGGTTTTCCTATCAAAACGAGTGTGTATTTTATTCTTTCCTTTAGTGGAATGTGATGAGATAGACCTCATGTTTTTCTCTTGCCTCCCCTCTTTATCTCTCCACTAATAAGTCTTTTGCTTGCCTCTTTTATGAGAGATAATTTGCCCCATTCAACTTCTCCCTTTCTCCTCCCAATATTTCTCTCTCACTGCTTGATTTCATTTTTTTTTTTAAGATATGATCCCATCCTCTTCAATTCACTCTGTGCACTGTCTCTATGTATGTGTGCGTGTGTGCATGTGTGTGTGTGTGTACTCCCACCCAGTACCCAGATACTGAAATGTTCCAAGAGTTCCAAATATTGTCTTTCCATGTAGGAATGTAAACAGTTCAACTTTAGTAAGTCCCTTATGACTTCTCTTTGCTGTTCACCTTTTCATGGTTCTCTTCATTCTTGTGTTAGAAAGTCAAATTTTCTTTCCAGCTCTGGTCTTTTCATCAAGAAAATTTGAAAATCCTCTATTTCATTGAAAGACCATTTTTTCTCCTGAAGTATTATACTCAGTTTTGCTGGGTAGGTGATTCTTGGTTTTAGTCCTAGTTCCTTTGACTTCTGGAATATCCTATTCCATTCCCTTCTATCCCTTAATGTAGAGGCTGCTAGATCTTGTGTTATCCTGATTGTATTTCCACAATACTTGAATTGTTTCTTTCTAGCTGCTTGCAATATTTTCTCTTTCACCTGGGAATTCTGGAATTTGGCCACAATGTTCCTAGGAGTTTCTCTTTTTGGATCTCTTTCATGCGGTGTTCTGCGGATTCCTTGAATATTTATTGTGCCCTCTGGTTCTAGAATCTCAGGGCAGTTTTCCTTGATAATTTCATGGAAGATGATGTCTAGGCTCTTCTTTTGATCATGGTTTTCAGGTAGTCCCAGAATTTTTACATTGTCTCTCCTGATTCTATTTTCCAGGTCAGTTGTTTTTCCAATAAGATATTTCACATTATCTTCCATTTTTCCAATCTTCTCGCTATGTTCTGTGATATCTTTCTTTCTCATAAAGTCCTTAGCGTCCATCTGTGCCATTCCAGTTTTGAAAGATCTATTTTCTTCAGTGAGCTTTTGAATCTCCTTTTCCACTTGGCTAATTCTGTTTTTGAAAGCATTCTTCTCCTCATTGGCCTTTTGAACCTCTTTTGCCAATTGAGTTAGGCTAGTTTTCAAGGTGTTAATTTCTTCAACATTTTTTTGGTTCTCCTTTAGCAGGGAGCTGATCTGCTTTTCATGCTTCTCTTTCATCCCTCTCATTTCTCTTCCCAGTTTTTCCTCCACCTCTCTAACTTGATTTTCAAAATTCTTTTTGAGCTCTTCCATGGCCTGAGCCCATTGGGTGGGCTGGGACACAGAATCCTTGATTTCTGTGTCTTTGCCTGATGGTAAGCATTGTTCTTCCTCATCAGAAAGGAAGGGAGGAAGTGTCTTTTCTCCGAGAAAGTACCCTTCAATAGTTTTATTTCTTTTCCCTTTTCTTGGCATTCTCCCCAGACAGTGGCTTGACCTCTGAATATTCTCCTCACTCCCACCTCGCCTCCTGGTCCTCCCAGCCAGCGTTTGGGGACTGAGATTCAAATGCTGCTTCCCGCCTTAGGGCTTTTGGCAGGGGCAGGGCTGCTATTCAGTGTGAGAATTAAGTTCAGATGGTCAGGTCGGGGCAGGGCTGCCTCTCAGGCTCAGTTCTCTCAGGGGGTTTATGCACAGACCTTCCACAATGGATCCAGGCTCCCGCCCGCTTGGGGAGCCCCTGTCTGCAGCCACCTCTCAGCTTCTATCTCCTGGGGGGGCCCGAGCCATGGGGGCACCCCATTCCCCTCTCGACCCGCCAAAGAGACTCTCTCACCGACTCTCGTCACTTGTGGGTGGGGGGGCTTGTGCGGCCACTGGAGATCCCATCTCTGAAGCCTGCTCGGATCTACCTCTCGGAGCCGCGGCCGCCGCAGGGCTGGGCTCCACGTCTGCAGCGCGACGGACCTTTTGCGAGAGGTTTGCAGGTCCCTCTGAGGGTGGAGGGACCCACGTGGCCGCTGGAGATCCCGTCCCCGTAGCCCGCTCGGATCTTTTCCTCACGGTGTCGCGGCCGCTGCAGGGCTGTACTCAGCTCCCAGTCCAGGCGCTCAGTCCACAGCGCGAAGGACCCCCCGCGAGAGGTTTGCAGGTCTCTCCGGAACAGAAATCTCCCTCGCTCCAATATTCCGTGACCTCTGGGTGCAGAATTCACTGTGAGTTGGTCCCCTCTAGCTGTTCTGTGGGTTGTGGGTTCGGAGCTATGTGTATGTGCGTCTTTCTACTCCGCCATCTTGGCTCCGCCCCCCTTACTTGGGTTTTGACTTCCTTTTCTCTAAGGTACCTCCCAGCTCTAGCTCTATGATCTATGTTCAAGTTGACAAACATTTATTACACTCAATGCAATACCCCCGGTATATATTACTGATCCGTGATGGCAATTTAGTGGGAAGCAATGCTCAACCACTGGGATGCATACCTTGAATTATTTTCCTAAGGACTGAGAGAAGTTTGGTGAACATTATCGAAATACCCCCCACTACAATTAATGAAAACACATTTGGACAATGATTAGCAGGGATAAGGTACGTATTATCGTATGGCTAAGCAACAACTCTTTTAAAGAAGAAACTAAATGGGATCAAAGTAATCGGTCATGGCTCATGCTTTATATCAGCTAAATTTGCACCTGCCTTTAAACCCTATACTCCAAAGATATGAAAGGGACCTTATCAATCACCTCTTACAAACCCCGCATTTTACAAACAAGGAAGCTGAAACAACTGCCCGAACTCATACAGGTAATGTCTGCAAGACTAGAATCATACCAAGAGAATATGATGTATTTAAAAGAATTCAGAAGACTGTGAAGTTCAGTAAAGTGTATCCAGTAAGTGCACCTTATTCATCATGAAGCCTTTCCTGAGCCCCTCATTGCCCTTCTCCAAAACTACCTTGTTTTAACTGTTTTCACTATATATTTATATTTACTCACTTTATGTTTATGCTATATGTGTTGATATATGTATTTACTGTCTCCCCTATTAGAATGTAAGCCCCTCACTTACAGAGGTTGTTTCATTCTTTGTATCCTCAACACCTAAGCAGAGTGCCTGGTAAACCATAGGCACTTAATACTTGTTGAATCACTAATTACACATCTGGAACCCAAGTGAACACCAAAAACTAGGCTAAAAGTCTACAGTATAACAACAATAATAATGTAAAAGCACTGGCTCTGAGAAAAAAGGACCTGGGTCCAAATGCTGACTATTAACCCTGCCCATGTAACAGTGGACAAGTGATTTAACCTTGGGCCTCAGTTTCTTCATCTATAAAATAAAAAAGTTGGACTAGATGGCCTGAGGCACTTTCTAGCTTTGGATTTATGATCCTTTTATGTGAAATGTGAACAAAGTAATAAGAATCTGCATTAAGATCAAATACAAGGGGTCAATAAGATGATAGGAGCCAAATAGTGTATGTGGTGACTTAGAGCAAAAGGGAAGTGAAGAGAATGGACTAATACTGAATCTGAAGGACACTAAAGGATTTGCTAAAGAACGGGCATAAGTATAACAAATATCTACGGATCAAAAGAGCTCAAGATCTGGCAATGAGTCAGCAGTGTAAAAAAGCTGACATGTAAAAATGCAAAGTGCACTAGAATGCATAAAAACTAAATGAACATTTCAGAACCATTAAATAACTGTACTATTGGTTAATTATTTATTGAAAGGTCTGTAACTACATATAGATACAGATATAGATACATAACAAAAATTAAGAGTAACTGGTGCACAACCTTCATGCTCTATTAGGATCCAGGAAATGTCACAAGATCTAAAGGAAAGGCTCCGGGATTCTAGAAAAATCCACTGTGGACCCAAGTCACATACATGAAAAAGCATGAATGGATTTCTATCTACTATTGGAGGGAGGATCCACATCAATCGAATGACAGACCCACTGAAGTATCTACACATAGGGTTGTATTTAGTTAGGGCTTCTTCAACATAAGAACCAAACCTAGAAGTCATTTGGGAAAGAGCAATGTTGAAAAAAAAGAGCTACAAGAAAGGCCAAATAAAACTAGAGCTGTGAGAGAAGGCAAACTGGCCAAGACAATAATAACGGCCTTGAATTAGCTCAAGAACTGTGCCATAAAAAATGGGCTGCTTGCCATTTTCCATCTAAAGAACAGATTTAAACTATATCTGCAAAAAGATTTCTAACTGAGGAGAGATTATAATAAGCTCCGAAGTATGGGTGTGAAATTTACTTTTTGTAATCATTACAAGTGAGACAAATCTTATTTAAACTTGGCCTTTCCCAAAGGCAAACAGATAACCTTACACAGTACCTCTAGTTCTAAAAAGGCATAAAAAAAAAGCTTTCTCTATCATATACCAATGATTTTCTTTTTCCATCTTGACAAGAAGATAAACAGGCCAGAAAAAGGGGGAAGAGAGAAATATTCTTTTTAAGAGAAAATTTTTTGGAATTACATATAAAAAGATTTTTAACATTTATTTTTAAAAAATTGAGTTCCAAATTCCCTTCCTCCCTCTCTTCCCTACTCCCCACCCAAAGAATGCAAGAGATTTCATATAGGTTAATAAATGTACGGTCATGCAAAATATATTTTTATATTAGTCAAAGAAAATTGTGAAAGAAAATACAACCAACCCCCTCCTCAAAGAAAACCACAAAAAAAAGTTTAAAATATGCTTCACTCTGCTTTCGGACTCCATCAGTTCTTTCTCTAGAGGTGAATAGCATTTTTCATCATGAATCCTTAGGAACTGTCTTGGATTACTGCACTGCTGAGAGTAGCTAAGTCATTCATATTTGATCATCTTACAGTGTTGCTGTTAGTACGTACAATGATTTCCCGGTTCTGTTCATTCAGCATCAGATGACCTCACTTTATATCAGTTCATGTAAGTTCCTCCAGGTTTCTCTGAAAGCATCCTTCTCATCATTTCTTAAAGCACAATAGAATTCCATCAGTCATATATGACTTGTTCATCCATTCCCTAATTGATAAACATCCTCTAAATAATTCTTGGCTATCACAAAAAGAACTGCTATAAATACTTTTGTACAAATAGGTAGTTTTCCTTTAAAAAAAAAACACAAAACTCTTTGGGATACAGACCTAGTAGTGGTATTGCTGGGTCAAAGTGTATGCACAATTTTATAGCCCTTCAGGCATAGTTCCAAATTGCTCTCCAGAATGGATGGATCAGTTCACAACTCCACCAACAGTGCTTTAGTGCCCCAGTTTTCTCACATCTCCCCCAATATCTGTCATTTTCCTTTTCTGTCATATTAGTCAATCTGATAGAAGTAAGGTAGTACCTCAGGAGTTTTTTAATTTGTCTTTCTCTAATCAATAGTAATTCAGAATATTTTTTTCATATGACTACAGACAGCTTTGATTTCATCTGAAAACTGCCTATTTGTATCCTATGACCATTTATCAATATTCCAAGCCCTACAATCCCTTATTGTAGAAGCTACTAAATCTTGTGTTATCTTGATTGTGCTTCCACAGTATCTGAATATTTTCTCCTTGACCTAGGAGCTCTGGAATTTGGCTATAACATTCCTGGAAGTTTTCATTTTGTGATCTCTTTCAAGGAGGTGATCAGTGGATTCTTTCAATTGCTATTTTATCCTCTGGTTCTGGGATAGCAAGGCAGTTTTTCTTGACAATTTCTTGAAAGATGATGTCGAGGCTCTCTTTGATCATGGCTTTCAGACAGTCTGAAAATTCTTAAATTATCTCTTCTGGTTCCACTTTCCATGGTAGTTGTTTTTCCAATGAGATATATTCATTCTTTTGATTTCATTTTATTGTTTCTTGATGTCTCATGGCGACATTAGTTCCTACTTTTCAAATTCTAATTTTTAAGGAATATTTTCTTCAATACCTTCTTTTTCATTTGACTAATTCTGTTTTTTAAGAAGTTTTTTCCAGGGCGGAGCCAAGATGGCGGAGTAGAAAGACGCACATACACATAGCTCCGAACCCACAACCCATAGAACATCTACAAAAAAGTAACTCACGGTGAATTCTGCACCCAGAGGCCACAGAACATTGGAGCGAGGGAGATTTCTGTTCCAGAGAGACCTGCAAACCTCTCGCAAAAGGTCTTTCGCGCCGCGGACTGGGCGCCGGGAATGGGAGCCGGGACTGGGAGCTGAGTACAGCCCTGCCGCGGCCGCGGCACCAAGAGGAAAAGATCCGAGCAGGCTTCAGAGACGGAATCTCCAGCAGCCACGTGGGTCCCTCCACCCACAGGTGACAGGGGTCGGTGAGAGGGTCTCTTTGGCGGGTCGAGAGGGGAGTGGGGTGCCCCCATAACTCAGGCCCCCTTGGGAGGCAACAGCGGAGGGAGCAGACAGGGGCTCCCCAAGCAGGCAGGAGCCCGGATCCATTGGTGAAGGTCTCTGCATAAACCCTCTGAGGGAACTGAGCCCGTGAGGCGGCCCTGCCCCAACCTGAGCACCTGAACTTAATCACACACTGAATAGCAGCCCTGCCCCCACCAAAAGCCCTGAGGCTGGCAAGCAGCATTTGAATCTCAAACCCCAAGCGCTGGCTGGCTGGGAGGATCCCGAGGCAAAGTGGGTGTGAAGAGAATATTCAGAAGTCAAATCACTGGCTGGGAAAATGCCCAGAAAAGGGAAAAGAAATAAGACTATAGAAGGTTACTTTCTTGGGGAACAGGCATTTCCTCCCTTCCTTTCTGATAAGGAAGAATAATGCTTACCATCAGGCAAAGACACAGAAGTCAAGGCCTCTATATCCCAGCCCACTCAATGGGCTCAGGCCATAGAAGGGCTCATAGAAAATCAAGTTAGAGAGGTGGAAGAAAAGCTGGGAAGAGAAATGAGAGACGTGCAGTCAAAGCATGAACAGCAGATCAGCTCCCTGCTAAAGGAGACCCAAAAAAATGCTGAAGAAAATAACACCTTGAAAAATAGGCTAACTCAATTGGCAAAAGAGGTTCAAGAAGCCAATGAGGAGAAGAATGCTTTCAAAAGCAGAATTAGCCAGATGGAAAAGGAGATTCAAAAGCTCACTGAAGAAAATAATTCTTTCAAAATTAGAATGGAACAGATGGAGGCTAATGACTTTATGAGAAAGCAAGAAATCACAAAACAAAACCAAAAGAATGAAAAAATGGAAGATAATGTGAAATATCTCATTGGAAAAACAACTGACCTGGAGAATAGATCTAGGAGAGACAATTTAAAAATTATGGGCCTACCTGAAAGCCAGGACCAAAAAAAGAGCCTAGACATCATCTTTCATGAAATTATCAAGGAAAACTGCCCTGAGATTCTAGAACCAGAGGGCAAAATAAATATTCAAGGAATCCACAGGTCACCGCCTAAAAGAGATCCAAAAAGAGAAACTCCTAGGAACATTGTGGCCAAATTCCAGAGTTCCCAGGTCAAGGAGAAAATATTGCAAGCAGCTAGAAAGAAACAATTCAAGTATTGTGGAAATACAATCAGTATAACACAAGATCTAGCAGCTTCCACAATAAGGGATCGAAGGGACGTGGAATAGGATATTCAAGAAGTCAAAGGAACTAGGACTAAAACCAAGAATCACCTACCCAGCAAAACTGAATATAATACTTCAGGGGAAAAATTGGTCTTTCAATGAAATAGAGGACTTTCAAGCATTCTTGATGAAAAGACCAGAGCTGAAAAGAAAATCTGACTTTCAAACACAAGAATGAAGAGAAGCATGAAAAAGTAAATAGCAAAGAGAAGTCATAAGGGACTTTACAAAAGTTGAACTGTTTACATTCCTACATGGAAAGACAATATTTGTAACTCTTGAAACTATTCAGCATCTGGGTACAGGGTGGGATAACACACACACACATAGAGACAGAGTGCACAGAGTGAACTGAAGAGGAAGGGATCATATCTTAAAAAAAAAAAAATGAAATCAAGCAGTGAGAGAGAAATATATTGGGAGGAGAAAGGGAGAAATTGAATGGGGCAAATTATCTCTCATAAAAGAGGCAAGCAAAAGACTCATTAGTGGAGGGAAAAAGAGGGGAGGTGAGAGAAAAACATGAAGTTTACTCCCATCACATTCCACTAAAGGAAGGAATAAAATGCACAGTCATTTTGGTATGAAAACCTATCTTACAATACAGGAAAGTGGGGGATAAGGGGATAAGCAGGGTGGGGGGGATGATGGAAGGGAGGGCACGGGGAGGAGGGAGCAATTTGAGGTCAACACTCATGGGAAGGGTCAGGATCAAAAGAGAGAACAGAAGTAATGGGGGACAGGATAGGATGGAGGGAAATATAATTAGTTCTTACACAGCACTACTATTATGGAAGTCATTTGCAAAACTACACAGATCTGGCCTATACTGAATTGCTTGCCTTCCAAAGGGAAGGTGTGGGGAGGGAGGGAGGGCAGATTGGCAGACAGGGGCAATTAGAACGCTCAGTGTTTTGGGGCGGGGGGAGGGGACAAAAGGGGAGAAAATGTGGAACCCAAAATTTTGTGAAAATGAATGTTAAAAGTTAAATAAATTAATAAAAAAAAAAAAGTTTTTTTCATCAGTGAATTTTTGTACATCTTTTTCCATTTGGCCAATTGTTTTTTAGGCAATTCTTGAATTATATTTATTCTTACATGAGGAGAACCTCAACATCAAAGTTGGGAGAGAAGCAAAGTAAAGATGATAAACTAATGAGACCTACAGTTAGAAAGGTCCTCTGAGATAAACTAGTTCAATTCCCACTTCAAGCAACTAGATAGGCTTTTGTATATCAGCTACTGGCAAGCAGTTATATTTTTCATTTTATAACTTCAGCTCATGACAGTTGAAACTTTCTTTTAAATATCAGCAATTATCTTTAAAACTGTCATAGGAAAATTTCAGAACATGATCAATGATTCTATTTAACAAAAGTTAAATGTAAGATCTTAAATAAACTGTATTGAAATTTAAATTCTTGCTTTAAAACTTCTTATCATGATTCTTTTAAAAAATATAACAACAGCTCTTTATCAACATGTAATAGATATGGCACATGGTGGCTATCCTACCTATGCAATAGTTATGTTACTCCAGACAAATCCCTTCAACTCTCTGTCCCTTAGCTGCTCATCTGTAAAAATGAGAGGATTGCACACAATGACCTCTAATGTCCCTTCCAGCTCTGAAACTGTGATCCTCGGTGATCTTTTGCATTTTTTAACCAGACTAATAAGTTCATTAGTAGACAGAACTCTTAGTGAAAAATCCTCTCTTCCAACGTACGTGC